>NC_138971.1:68085000-69285000 GCF_055761805.1 Camellia sinensis | reverse complement strand
TAGTGTCCGGTTGATTGAGGTTGCCCAAGGTTTGAAGGAGGGCAAGAGCTACATTGCCATGATATTGGCTGAAACATTGATGGGCTTGGATGCTTTCCATCGCTGAGCAACGACCAGATTTGCGGGGAGTCCACTATTGCTGCAGGTAATGTTTCCCACCCAATCTCACATATGTATTGCTCACATCACTCGGCCCTCAGGCTCGATTTTTCTCACAAAACCCGTTTCTCACTTTTGTCTCATCGTACATCTCTCTATTCTTTATTCTCTCATTTTTCATCCCTTCCCAGGTGTGGTTGATGGATAAGTTGCAGGTTGTGGACTCTTGCCCAGCATACTCAGCTTGCGGCTACTTCTTCCGGCAACGCCTAGTCGATGCCCTTGATGAGGGATGGTGGTTCGATTGGATGTGCAGCTTGACTGCGGATCGCATTGCTTGGCGGTGCCCTTGGCTCAACCTACTGGCAATGAGTTACAGCATGTCCCGGCAGACCGGGATTCAGTTGATTGGCTTGGTGCACTGTGTGTTCTACTTTCCTTTTCGGTTCCAGCGCTAGTTCGACCATGATCAGATTTGCCCGCCAGAGGGAATAGAGTACTCAGCTGCATTCCCAGTCCGAGGTGCGCAGCTTGCTTGGTATGCCACAACGTGGAGGACTAGAGAACTCCTGGCCCCCGCTCCTACTTTCAGTTGCACTTTGTCTGATGAGTGCATAGATTGGCTCAATGAAGAGGCACAGATTGGGCCCAGCTTGGCATCAGAGGCTTCGACCAGCTCTGGGAGGGGGTGCAGGAACACCTGACTTATCTATGCCCCAGATTTATTGCTTTATTAGTACTTTCAAGTTTTCTTTATGAATGCAATAAAAAAGCAACTTCAATTTGTATGCAAGAGCAGGAGAACTCTGTATCGAAATCAATGAAATTGAAGGTTGTGGGTACTGAAAATTTTCCGCTTTTGGTCCAAAAATGGTCTAGGTTGTAAAAAGATTAATTTGAACAAAGCTAACTTTTATTAAAACTTTTCAAAACCATTTTCGATATGGATCAGAACTGGACACACCTGAGATCTGTCACTGAGATGCACAACCCCGGATCCCAGCAACTGGAAAGTTGCCCCTAGTCTGAATAGCACTGTATCGAAGATCACTACCGAAGCTCTTGAATGCTGAATAGACAAAGATAACCGAGGTGATCAGATGGAAAAAGTTGATCGGGGAAAAAGTTTATGGTGAACTTCAGGATGAAGTTGCCTACGTATCCCAAAGATGGGAATCAAGCCTTACGTAGTTCCGGCTTGGGTTCACTCAAGTATTTTCACTCTCCTTTTCCGCTCTAACTTTTGCCAAGGCCGCCCTTTGCAGGTTTTCAACCTTGCGAGCTCAGTTTTTATAATTTCAAATTTTCTATGCTCTAACTTTTGCCTAGGTTGCCCTTTCGGGTTTTCAGCCTAGCGAGCCTCTCAGGGGTAATATTTCTTCAACTTGTCCATATTGATCGGCTGGGAGAACTCTAGGCCACCTAGGTCCATCAGAACCATAGCTCCACCTGACCATATAGATTTGATGATGTAGGGACCGGCCCAATTGGGTCTGAACTTGCCCCTTGGGTCATGGATGGGAGCTCGGTTGTCCTTGAGCACCAAATCTCCTTCCTTCAAATTCCTAGACTTAACTTTCTTGTTGAAAGCCCTGGCAATTCTGTGCTGATAACCTTGAACATGGTACAGTGCTTTCAGTCTGCGCTCGTCAAAGAGCATGAGTTCCTCAAATCTACTTTGCTGCCAATCTGCTTCGGCTATCTGATACTCAGCCAGCACTCTCAATGACGGAACCTCAATTTCAATAGGTAGAACGACCTCCATCCCATAAACCAACGAATACGGAGTCGCCCCAGTAGAAGTTCTAATTGAAGTCCGGTAGCCCCACAGGGCAAATGGTAGCTTATCTGGCCAATCCCGGTAGGTTTCCACTATCTTCTGCAGTATGTGTTTGATATTCTTGTTGGCGGCCTCAACTGCTCCATTGGTCTGCGGCCGATATGTGGATGACTTATGAAAAGCCACATTGTATTTTTTCAACAAGTCAATCACTTCCTTTTTAAAGTGGGAACTGTTATCTGAAATAATCACGTTTGGGACCCCATAACAACAGATGATGTTGTTTCTGATAAACTTTGCAACGAGCGACACCTTCAACACCGCATAAGATTGGGCCTCGACCCACTTTGTAAAGTAGTCTATCGTGACCAGGATGAACTTATGCCCATTTGACCCCTTCGGAGTAACAGCTCTGATCACATCAATTCCCAAACTGAAAATGGCCATGGCAAAGTCATGTTGTACAGCTTCGACGGCGGGATGTTCATGCGGTTTGCATGGATCTGACATTTGTGGCATCGTCGAACAAAGCCGATACAATCCTCCTCCATGGTGGACCAGTAGTAACCTTGCCTGAGGATCTTTCACGCTAGCATTACCCCGTTCATATGCGCTCCGCATTCTCCTCCATGGATGGCCTTCATCACGCGCTTCGATTCTTTGGCATCAACACACAACTTATGCATTTCCAGATGGCCTCTTTTATACAATTTACCTTCGCAGATGATGAACTGAATGACCATTCTTCTGATTGCCCTTTTATCCTTGGCATTTGCCCCTGGTGGATACGTCTCTTTCTCCAAGAAGTTCCAAACGTCGTAATACCAGGGATTGTCATCCTAAACCTCATCTATGGCAGCAATTGATTCATATGCTGGCGCAAACTTCTGGTCAATGATGACTGGACGCATCTGGACTCCAAAAGGGATGTCTATCATGGAAGATAGAGTTGCTAGTGAATCTGCGAACCTGTTGTTCTCTCTTAAAAGATGAGCGAAGTTTAGCTTCTCAAACTAAGGAATTAACAAGTCCAAGGTCTGGTGATACATTATCATCTTTTCTTCTTTGACTTTCCAGTCTCCTTTTGTTTGAGACACAACAAGGTTCGAGTCCCCGATGACGTCTAACCGTTTTGCCCCTAGTTCCAGGGCTGCTTCTAGACCGGTAATGCATGCCTCATATTCTACTTCATTGTTTGAGACTTTGAATTGGAGTTTGAATGCTAGAGGGATACGAGAATTGCCGGGTGCTATCAGCAACACTCCTATCCCATACCCGTACTGGTTTGACGCTCCGTCAAAGTACATCGTCCAAGTTTCATCGTCGATATGCAAAATGGCCTCATCTGGGAATAAGTACTCAACTGCTTCACCCCCTTCCACTGGATGATCGGCTAAGAATTCTGCTACTGCTCTTCCTTTAACTGACTTGCGCGTCACATATTTCAGATCGAATTCGGAAAGCAACAGCAACCAACGAGCCAGCCTACCCGTAAGTGCTGGTTTCTCGAAAAGATATTTGATGGGATCCAGTCGTGAAACCAACATTACGGAGTGAGCTAACAGGTAGTGCCGCAGCTTCCTGGTAGCCCATACCAAGGCTAAGCAAGCCTTGTCCAACGGTGTGTAGCGGGTCTCATACTCTAGCATCTTCTTGCTCAGGTAATAGATGGCTCTCTCCACCTTGTCCTCAGACTCTTGCGCGAGCATGCAGCCCATTGTAGTCTCGGTTACTGACATATACAAAATTAACGGTTTTCCCGGCTCAGGCGGTGACAACACGGGTGGGTTCTGTAAGTATTCCTTGATCTGTTTAAAAGCAGCTTGGCATCGGTCGTTCCACTGGGACTTCGTTCCTTTCTTCAAGAGACCAAAAAGTGGTTCACAAGTCAAGGTTAATTTTGAGATAAACCGTCTTATGAATTGCATTTTACCCAGAAAGCCTCGCACCTCCTTTTCAGTCTTAGGTGGTGGCATTTCTAAGATGGCCTTGATTTTGGAAGGGTCGACTTCGATACTTCTCTGTGTAATTAGAAACCCCAGCATTTTTCCTGCTGTAACACCAAACGTACACTTCTGAGGATTCAGCCGTAACCAGAATTCTCTAATCCTTTGGAAGAACTTGTGCAAGGCGGTGTAGTGGCCCTCTCTTTCTTTGGACTTGACAATCATGTCGTCCACATACACCTCAACCTCTTTGTGGATCATGTCATGTAATATCGTGGTCGCGGTCCGTTGATATGAAGCTCCAGCGTTCTTTAACCCAAATGGCATCACTCTGTAGCAATATGTTCCCCATGGGGTGGTGAAAGCAGTCTTCTCCCGGTCCTTGGGTGCCATCACTATCTGATTGTAGCCTAAGAAGCCATCCATGAACGAAAGCAAAGCATGCCCCGCTGTGAAGTCCACTAACTTATCAATATGCGACAAGGGAAAGTTGTCCTTCGGACTAGCTTTGTTCAAATCCCTGAAATCCATACACACCCGGATCCTGCCATCCTTCTTCAGCACTAGAACTATGTTGGCCAACCAAGTCGGGTATTCGGATACCAGCAGGAACCCTGCTTCGATTTGTTTGGTGACCTCCTCCTTAATCTTGACGGCTCAATCTGGGCGGATTCTTCTGAGTTTTTGCTTGATGGGTCAGGCCTCGGGGTCAAGAGGGATCCGGTGCTGTACAATCTCAGGATCGATTCTAGGCATGTCTTCGTAGGACCACGCGAACACATCTTTGAAATCTTTTAATAAAGCGACTAAGCACTCGCGTTCCTCCGAAGACAACGTGGACTCGATCTGGACCAGCCGCGGGTCCTTCTCAGTACCAATATTCACAGTAGTGATTTCATCCACTAAGGGTTTAACAAATCTCTCCTGCTCTTGTTCAATTAAACGTTGCAAAACCGGAGGAATTTCTTCCTCGTCGTTTTTATCAAAATTTTGAATGTCCTGATTTAAGCAATAAATCAAGGGCACAGAAAAGTACTCAGAAACCACATCCACATCATTCTCATTAAGCACATCCAAACCGTCCGATTCTTCTGTTACAACAGACTCAAAAGAGAAAGAAAACGACGAACTGGACAGGACTGTGGCATCCGGGTCATCACTCCCAGGAATACCAGACTCAGACTCAGTCGAGCTGGAACCTGATTCTGACTCACAAGACTCGGTGGAATTAGATTCCGGCTCACTACCTGACCCGGTGCTGCTTAACAAAAATCCCTCCTTGTACTGCCAAATGAGGGAGGGTGCGATGGGTGCATCCATAATAGTTGACAGTAGGCCTGCAGCCGTTTCATTCTCGATCATGGACACCGAGAAGTTATCCCCCAAGCACTTCTGTTCGATCGGAGGATCTGAAAGTAGACAAGCCAGCGCTACTCCCGTTTCAATTTCAGCGTCCTTAGACTTCACTTTCTTGCTCTGCTCAACCTCAGGCAATGGGTCTGTCTGCTCTTCGGCAACATCATCCCTGGATAACTACAGGTCGAAGAAAATCTCGAAACCTGGCACGCGCTTCCTCTCCGCATTCAACCATGGCTTTGGGAAGCCACAGAACAGAAAATCCTCCCCCTCTCGGACAAAACGTCCGTTTAGGGTACCCTGAATGGGCCGGTGCATCAACTCAAAAGGCTTCCCTGCCTACTTCACTCTGGCTCTCCTAGCCATTTCCTTACCTTTCCTCACCCAATTCTCTTTGGTGGGCAGATAACTCAAACCAAAGGTATGTGGGTTGTGTGGCACTTCGGCCAATGCTGCAACGCCCTTCCGGCCACTCTTTCCCAATCCCATCCCGAGGTTGTGTTGAAGCTTGTTCATGAGGTATACTGATTGTACACTAACATACACCCCCTCATTAATAGCTAAGATGTTCTGCACGACCCGAGCCTCAGCCAGGGTAAAACCTGACATGAACACATCATCCATACCGTGCTCAATTTCCAAGACTGGCGTAGATACTTCTGGCGGTGGATGGATCGACGAATTTCCAAAAACGATGGCTAATCCCTTCCCATGGGGGTACTTCAACATCTGGTGCAAGGTGGACGAAACTGCCTTTACCTGATGCAACCATGGCCGCCCCAAGAGTAGATTGAAGGTTGTAGGAACTTCCAGGACGTGAAAGTCTATCTCATGTTGTCCCGAACCAACCTTAGTTCGAATTTGCACGGTCCCCTTCACCTCTCTACTTGTGTTATCATACGCCCTTATTACCTGGGTGGTTGGCACAAAGTCTGCGGGTTTTAACTCGTTTGCATAGGCTGTCCTTGCCAGGCACACATTGATGGCGGACCCGGTATCAACAAGAACCACCGGTGTCCATTTGCTCTTACACTCCATAGAGATATAAAGTGGCTTGTTGTGATTCGCACCCTCGGGTGGCAATTCTTTGTCGGAGAAGGTCAACATCGGGGAAGCTCCTCCCGGAAAGACCAATCCCACCAGTTGTTCCGGCGTGGTTTCTATTGAGAGCTTGGCTTTATCCATTGCCGATAAGACAGCCTGTCTGTGAACACGTGAAGCCATAAGCAGTCCCTAGATGGAGATGTCTGCTTGTATCTTTTTCAGCTGCTTCAGTACAGCCTCTTCTTCGAGTTGCTTCTCTTTCTGTTTCTCTGCCTCCTTGTCTTTCCCAGACGCCTCTGGCTGATCTGGATGAGAAGGCTTGAAATACCGTCCACTTCTAGTCATATGATCGACTTCGCCGATGTACCAGGTATCGTCTAGTTGATTGCTCCCCCAATCCTCATCCATGTGGGCAAGACATAAATCATCGTCCTCCCACCACATTCCGTCAGTAGCTGACAGACACCTGTCCGGCTCTGGTATAACTGTTCTCGTACTCGCAGTAACTCCCGCCCACATGCTTGCAGCACTCCCTGTTCTCGTGTACACAGCACTTTCAATCCCCTCGTGGGCTTTAGCTTTCCTGATTCTCTCAGAATCCTCAAACCTTTCCTGTTCCAACTGCGTCAGTACAGCTGCCTGTTCAATAATGCCCAAATCCCGAGCGAAATTCTTAGCGCCGGCGCTCTCCGGCAATGCATTCTGATCTCTGACCCCTCCGGTCACAATTGATATTCTTGTCCCTGCCGGGCCCCGTTCTTGTTGGAATTCTTCCATAACATCCGGTTGATCATCCAGCCACCCGGTAACCTCTGCCGATTCCTCGAAATTCGACTAGTTGACTGCCATGTCCGCTGGATCTTGTTCACTGAAAAGCTGGAGGTCAGTGAAGTCCCCTTCCAAAGCTGCCAAGTCATTTGACTCCGGATCAAATCCATCTCCCTGTACTATACAAAGCTCTGCCCTTTCTGGGAATTCCACACATGGCTCAACCTGGCCTACTGACAAAATGTAGTCACTCGGACTGTATACCTCCTTAGCAAAACTCCCAGATTCCTCGGATTCCGACTCAACAATGCCATTCTCCTCTGAAATCTCCCCTGTTCTGTCTTCGATAGTCACCACTATTGGCTCGGGTTGGGTTCTGGAGATGTCCAACATGCACAGGTTAGTGCAGTCAGGAAGGAACACCTCCGGCTTGGGTAGGTAAGACGGGGTGATATAGATGCTGGGGTCGTATGACGTGACCCGGGTTTGGATAAAGTTGATTCGTTTGGGAGGTGGAGCTTGGTTGTGTGGTGGGAAAGGGTTGGTTGTGACATTGGGCTTTTCTGGAGGCACAATCACCCCATTATCAATGAGATCTTGAATCTCATGACGTAATCAGAAGCATTGGTCGGTGTCATGGCCGTGCTGCTGGTGAAATGCGCAATATTTGGCTGGGTTGTGGGTAGGGGGAAGTTTTTTCAGTAATGGCCGCGGCTCTAGGGGCTTCAAGTGCCCTTTTCTGATTAAAACCCCCAGAGCTTTGGACAGAGGCATATATAGTGGGGCGAAGGTTCTTTGGTTTTTGGATTGGTATTTGGTTGTTTGTGTGTTACTTCCGGACGCATCGGAGAGTGGGGTAGCTGCCATGGTATTCGGAGGGGGGTTGGTGGTGACCATGCTCACTTCTGAGGCTCTTGCAGTTGCAGCGCCGCTCGGGCCTGCATTAGTGTTTCGGTTGAAGGTCCTCCTGGGTTGCTCCCTATCATAATCAATCAAGCCCTGCTTCAAGGCATCCTCAATCTGTACTTCCATCTCATGCAGATCTGAAAAGGCAAGGAAGGGGAGCACGATCATTTTCTGCATCAGCTTAGGCTGGAGATTGCGAACAATCATCCGAATTTGATCTTTATCGGTGGGCCTTAGGGTCATCATTGAGGCCTTGGCCCTCCATCTGGTTATGAACTCAGAAAAGCTCTCCTTGGGCTCCTGCCTTGTCGTCTCGAGATCATGGGTTGTAATCTCGATTTGCGTGTTATATGAGTACTGTGCAATGAACGCCTCGGTTATCTCATCCCAGTTCCTCTTAACGTTTTCTTCCAATTTTGCGCACCAGATGGCCGCCACACCCGACAGGGTTCGGCCGAATAGAGACAGCTTTTGTAATCTGGTGAGGCCCACTGGCCTTAAGATATTCGAAAACAATCGTAGATGCACCATGGGATCCCCAGATCTGTCGAAGTGGTCGATATGTGGCATCTTGAATCGGTCCGGCAGTGTCACAGCTGCGTCGGTATACCCATCTTCAATATCAGGGATGGTCTTGACTCCTTGGGATTTCTTGAACAGCTTTTCAAGCTTGCTTAATTTCAATACGGTAGCGTCCACCTCGCACTCAAAAGGTGAATCTGGCAAGTTGATTGGCGTTTTAGATAAATAGGGTAGGATCTGGGGCGGAGGTGGCCCTGTAGGAATGTCCGTATCTTCCTGGATATTAGCTGTCTCCTCGAGTGTTGGGACCCCGGGTGGGGGAGGAGTTTGATGTGAGGCTGATGCTCCGGCTTGCTGCTGTAGCCGGGTGATTAGCTCTGCCTGCTGGGCCATGATCACGGCCTGCTGTTTGGCAAATTTCGTTTGGCGGGTAGCGTCTTGCTGCACAAGTTTCATACTTTCTTGGAGTTGACGCATCATTGCTTCCATCCGTGACGTGTTTTGCTGATCCATTTGAACTACCAGTATATGTTCCCTTTCTGTGGTGAAAATTGAGGCCTCGGCCTGACTGTCCACTGGTAGGGTTGACCACTACTCTGGTAATCTCTGCTCGGATACATTGCGTCTTCTCGACCTTCGTTTGATAACCAGGGGTAGAGAATAAAACACTGGTTGTCCGTCGACCAGATCCTCAGATCGATTAAGTCGGCGACCTCTAGTCCAGAGTGCTTGGGGAATATCTGCTGGGTCGGAAGCAATCATGCTAAACTACCTAGCAAAAAGATAATTAAAGCAATAATAAGGAAATAAACAACCAGACAAACGGACAGCTTAACGGCTTAAATAAACACAACACACAGTTGGACATCACAACACACGGTTGATAAGTTGAATACACTGTTCCTCTAACACTGATTATTTATCCCCGAATCACTGCCCCCAAAACTGAATCTGATAACCGCAGATAACTGATTCCCAAAATACTGAACTGGTGCCCGTAGGCCTGATACCCAAATTGGTAAGCTGATACATGCATTCCTGTAGAGGCCAACTCTAAAGCACATAGCGGATAAGTGAGAGCCAAAACACCCCTATGTTGAGGTAGGGTTTTCTTGTCCTATTTTGTTAGGAACTAGGGTTTCACTACGCATGCAGCGGTTTCAAACAACATAACATCGGGTAAGCAACCTGTCTGGAATGGTCACTATGGATTCCAAATATGCACTAGGTCGAATGGTCAAAAAGGGTGCCCCGGTAAAACCGGGGTTTGTGTTCCCATCGTGACAAAGCCTGTAACCGATCAACCTTATGGCACGCAGCCTCAGGCTAACCGCTCAGGAATAGCAAATGGCAAACACGGTGTCCTAGGCGCACCAATGCAAATGCAATGCAAAGAAACACATAAGTGTAGTCAAAACAAGATATCTTGAGTTCGAGTCAAGTTCTCTAACTCCCGAGCAGAGTCGCTAGAAACTGTAGACGTCCCCAAACGTCCAGGGAGGGAAATCCTGTTTTGTTCACTGCGGCTCACTACAGTTCAGGGCTCAAATTGTCACGGTTCTAAATCTGAACCAAAGAGTCCAAATCCGGCAAATCGTTTTTGAAAACAAATTTTTTTTTTGTAAAGAAGTGCCAAACATGGACTGCTTTGCCAGACACAGAGTCGCCACCTAAATATTTTTTTTATGGGGAATTTAGGAAACCCTGACTCGTTTGCCTAAGGCCACGTGTCCGTCATCACCAAAGTTGCTTCGGCTTGGGAACTTGGATACGATTGGGGAAGGTCAACTATGAGCACCCCGCTCGCCCGATCCGAAGATCGGCTTCTACTAACCATGATATCTTGTTTTGAAAACATTATGCGTTCTTAAACCGGTTATTAGCCTAGATTTACTACATGATGCACACAACATACAAGTATAGACTGAATTCTCTCAATTGGAACAAAACACCGCATATCCGTTTGTTTTTTTTTGAAAATGGATTGAAATTTGCTACTTGCAAGTAGGCTAAAACGCGGGTTTCGATGAATTATTCCAACTCAAGCAACCCAACCTTCACCCATAGGCATTCAGGCAGTTACAACACATAAGCACATAGCCTCATGGTAAGCATGCTATCATGGCAACACTTACACTCATGAAAGGATGCTAAAACATAAATGCTTACCGAGTACTCCAAACCAAAACAGAAACTACTTAATAATCATATGCATGATCCTAGTTCATGTTAAGATGGCTAATGCAACACATGCAAGACGCAACTACAATAGGCTCAGCTATTCTAAGATGGCATATGATGATGCTACAACTAACACGTATTCAACGTGGAATTGAAATACAATGCAGTGAGTATGATGCGCCGAGCCCAGTGCATGCAAGACAAATGTATGGATGCACGCATGCATAGCATAAGGTATGCTAATTTAAATATGCCCTAATACTAACCATTGAAAGCAAATAAGTAAAAGGGAGAAAGAAGTGGGGGTTGGAAGACATACACACACTCACACACACTTATTACACAATTGCCCTCGCTCAAAGGGTCCGAAAGAATAATACAGGCCGAATAATGAACAAACTATCCTAGCTAATTAATTATTACAAAACTTCTAATTAATTAACAAATTAAATACAGAAGGAAAGTGGCCGCAGCCCCGCCTTGGAATGATGGGATGATGCATGCTCGGTTCGCCTCGCCTGGAAACCCGGTACCATGCCATTGTTGCCTCTGTTTACACTGCCTTGCTCCTCTGAAATTTATGAAAGTTTCCAGAATCCTTCTAAATCACTCACTGAGTGTTGTGGAACATCACCGGCCACAATTCAAATCCACCGGCCATGGGGATAGGCTTATCGACCAAATATTGAACCACCGGCTGGAAACTGATGGTCGGTCGGCACCAAAAGTGGTCGGCCGGCCATTTCTTCCTGCAGAGCCCTATTTTGACAGCAGCAGAGGACAGACAGTGCATGGTATGGAATTTTCAAAGCAATGTGTGTATGGCCACTCTCCCTATCATGCTATGGGCTCAAGGGAGTTTGGTACTCGACCCTCGGACCACCAATTGCGCATTTCAATGCGTGATGGTCCAAGAAGTCAAGTATGCATTTCAATGTGAATGAATGCAACAAAACACATGAATGCTACATGCCCTATCATATTGAGATCAAGGACATCGGCGGCCGAGGATTGAGGCGCGTTACGTCACTTTGAGTTCGAATGCCCCTCATTCCTCATGCTTGGTTTGACACCCCAAACCAAGCAAAATGTAATGCAAGCATGCAATGTGACTCAAGTATGCAACATGTCTCAAGCATGCAATATGAGGCTAAGGTAACAAACATGCCAAGTGCAATGTGTCAAACATGCAAGATACAATGCAATGCAACCTATCATGCAAGCTAGGATATGGAATGCAACTAGCTAAACAACATGAAAACGTGCGAAGATGAGACAATGCAAGCATGAAACCAAAGTAACGCAACATGTCAAAACATGCAATGGTGGACTTAAACTGCAAAGGGCGGACCTCAGCCTTGCCATAAACAGTGGCCAAAGATGATGCAAATGATGGACAAATGCTTACGCAAACATGCACACCAATGGGCCTAAAGCTAAGGCACAAATGGTAACTTTCAAGAACACTCAAAAGATGATAAACATGGACATTAGACCAACATGTTAAACTCTGAAAATGCATAGAGGATGATGCCAAATCAACCATGTTATGCAAGTAAGGCATGCAATAATGACCAAAACTTGAAGCCAACAAAGGGGTCCAAACTATGGCTATGTCAACCAAACCCCAAAGGACCAAAATGGCTTAAAACCGTCCTGAGGCACTCCAAAACAAGACTAAAGCATGCATAGAACATGATCAAAACATGCCAAGAAAAGGGGCCAAAACAAAGGGCATTTAAAGCCGCGAAAGGGAGCATCGCTTTGCACCCACCCCAACCAAACTTGGCATGGATTATGTGATGAAAAAAAGAGTTATAATATGCCAAAATAACCCCCAAAACCCACTTAGATGACCTCTAAATGATTTGAACAAAGAAGCATGCACCAAGGCCCAAACATGGAGCATAAGATCACATCTCTTCAAGGCATTGAAAGGGTAGCAAATGCAAGCATGTAAGCACAAAACATGGACTGAAATGGCATAATAAGTGATTCCAAATCACTGAAATAGCCTAGGTAATGCAAGCTAATGACTCACACACTCAAGGCTCACAAGCCAAAATGCAAAGAGGCTATACCAAGCATGGCAAACATGATCAAATCAGCACCCAACAGACCTTAAGCATGATGAAATATGACTAAAAGCTTCATGAAGTTAAGCCAAAGCATGCATGCATGGTAGCCCAAAGGTAAGATGCACTTCTAGGCAAAATGGAGGAATGCAAAGCAAGTGTATTATGCATGTGAGGGGTCAAAAAACCACCATGGAATAGAGGTAAAACATGTTAAAAAAACATCAAATAACCTCTGAAATAAGACCAAACAAAGCTAGGCATACATGCTACCCTTATGAGCCAAAAACACAAACAAATGAGACACAAAGGGAGAGGGGTGTCCCTCCCCTATGCAAGACCTCAAAACCACTTCTTCACCACTGAAAATCCTCTGGATTTTAGTAGTGAGAAGGCCAATACAGGAAAGTTTCAAAGGCTCAACAAAGAAGGAACAAAAAAGGCCAAACAAGGCCAAAGAGGGGTAGGTCGACCCCCAACACCAAAGTGACCTTAATGAAACATCTTAAGCATGAAAAATCAGATTTTTTATCAGTTATACACAAAGCTCAAAATAGTATGCAAAGTGGATTAAAAGCTAGTGCAAGAATGGGGAATATAAAGTAGCTATGCTCACCCTTGAAGAACACTTGTAGAACAACAACCTCAGGCCCCTTTTTCTAATAAAAATCAATTCAAAACTCCAAGAACAAACTCTCAAGACCCCAATAACCCAAGTATGATGTAATACTAGGTGCCTTAGTGCAAAACTAAGAACAAAACACTCTTTTAGGCCCTTTAACACACAAAAATGAAGAGAGAGAGAGAGATATAGAGAGTGAGTGGTGTATATATCACAAATATATCTGATTTTTGCTGAACCCCTTCAAAGGAGAAGAGAGGTCTCCTTATATAGAGGAAGACAAAGTGCTAAGCTTCTAAGGGAAGCTAAACAAAAGGGGTCAAGGCTTCTTAAAGAAGCTAAGGCTAAGGGGCCAAGGCTTCTTGAGGAAGCTGAGACAGGGGTCCAAGCTTCTTGAGGAAGCTAAGACAAAGGTCCAAGCTTCCTCAAGAAGCTAGACCAAAAGGGTGCAGAGGGTGCAAATTCCTTCATACACGTGTGTGAAGGATAGGTCCGTGCACTCCAGCTGGCACAACTGGCATGCACAATGCCTGAAAAAGGCAAAAAGAAGGTATCGGCCAGAGAGAGAGAGACTATCGGCCAAATAAATGGCCGGCCGACCACTCAAAGAGCCGATACACCTAAAAGAAGTGCTGACCGAACAAATATTTGGTCGGTAGAAAACAAATCAAGGCCGGTGGCATCATGCCACGGCCGGTGGGTTTCAAGGATGGCTAACAAGCCTCTTCCCACCCTCAGAAGCACAAAACACAAGTCCTTGGTGCAAAACAAAGCATAGAACAGGCGAGTTAAGAGATCCTGAGACAAGGCGCGCGGCCAGGCCTCCGGGAACTCAAAATGAACACAAACATGGATGATCACCGAGCGTTCAAATGGTGACGTCCAAGTCTTGAGGACGGTCAAAAATGGGGTGTCTATAACTGTCAAAAGCTTCTCTGTTTATAGTCATAAAATAGTTCTGTTTTGTTGCAAAAAATCTGCTTTGTTTTGCTGGAAAATACCATTGCTGTACAACACTCTTGGCCGATAGGCCTGATCAAGTGGTCGGTCGTACAGAATAATGGTCGGTCGGCCACTATTTCTAGAGAATACCCTACTGTAGCAGAACTAGAACAGAGCAAGACAGAGGATCCAAAAGCTGTTCATCTTTCCTGCTCCCTCCTATCATGAGGATTTTTAATGAGGGTGTAGGTTTGCTTCCCAAATCATCAACCATTGCAAATTTTTTGCATGATGATCTTTAAAAGAAAAATACTTGGCTAAACACACAAAAAAGTGCTATGCTCCTTACGTCCTTCCTATCATGAACTTTATTCAAGGAAGAGGTAGACATGCTTAACTCACAAATCATCAAGTCACAAGATAGTACATGATGATCATAGAGCAATCAAAATGGGAAAAAGGTAACAATACAAAAGTGTTGTAAACTCATCTCCCTACTCATGGAATAAAGATGAAGCATCCTTTTCCATGATTCAATTTGGAACTAGGAGAGTGATTTCAACATGTCTCTAGAAAAAGCTCTTTAGGAGCAAAAAAGCAAGTAAGGAAGAAAGACAAAAAAAACAGCAAGCTATCTATCATAGCTTAAACACACAACTTGCCAAAGTTGTTGACAACTCCTCTTTTCATGGAACAAGAATGAGACATCTATTTCCATGTTTCGAAAATGATATATAACAGATTTTTTCAATATTTTGAGCATGGAAGCTGCTACCTAGCTTCAAGGTGGACAACAATAACATGAAAGCAAGAAATTTACACTAAATAAGTGAACTTATGGCGGGGTGGCTAAGCCTAAGCTTTAATCCTCCCATGACCACAAGGTTCCAAGTTACATAAGGAAAGCTAGAAGCGATCAACTCAATGGATTGGTCGCTATATCCTAAACACGCCAAATCCGAGAGGACTTACAACAACACAAATATGATATTTAAAGCATAGGAAGTAAGAACATATGTAGCGGGGAGGACTAGGACCCTTTTATAAGCCCATATTCAATTTATATCACACTAAAACAACCTAAAATAGTGCTAATAGGTACTGAAATTGAACCAAAATAAGTGAAAAGAAAGCAAAAATATAAAAGAAAAACAAAGGGGTGCACAACAAGTGAACTAGCCAATGAAAGAGTGGCTAGCTCACTTACTTTTAACAAAGTTTTAATTACATTTTAAGCTTAAAAATTACTCTGAATCAGTATGAAAGTACAAGAAAAGAAAGAGACAAAAAATGGTTAAAGAGTTCAAAGATCACTTCTTGAAAGGGAGGATGTTCTTCATAGTTCACAAATCACAAGCTAAACACTCTCAAGGAGCTGAAATTGTGTTCAAGAATCTCAGCAAAAGTTTCAAGTTTGAGCTTGTAAGCTATATGTATTGTATATCTATATTGCAAAAGGGTAGATAAGATGGTTGGGCAAGCTATAGGCTCTTGGAGAATTTTTCTAACCTCAAACCATGAAGGGGGTGTTGTATTTATAGAAAAACAACTTCTCACGTAGGAAATATCGGTAAAGAAGATAGTTGGTCTAAAGCATGTGCATGGGAGCAACTTGTAGCTGTCAAAATATCTGCCACGTTGAACATGGCCGGCCGGGCATGAGGATGTATGGCTGGCCCAATGAAAATGACTTGCTGGCCATTTGGTGTTCTCTGAGTGGTCGGGTCAGAAAAAAATAAGGTTTTGGTCCAAAGCAGGCGCAAGGTTTAGGTTTTAAAGCTTGAAACCGAATCCTTTTGCCGAAGATTTTGAATGATTGCACAGTGTAACATTTCATCATTAAGTGTTCAAAGTGAAATGCCACACGTCTTAAGGGTGGTCAAAATGGAGTGCCTACAGTTGCCCCTCTTTGACAAAGCTCGAAGTCAGTTCATGATGTGAGTGAATGCCAAAGTCAGAAGATAACCCATTTGACAAGGCCGTAAGACTTAGGCAAACAAACAAAATATAAATGCAATTGGCTGAACCCGAAAGTTACCTACGTATCCCTTTGCAAGGAATCAAACTAGCGTAGTTCAAGGGCAAAATGCAAATGACGTACTCAAAAATATACTTGGAAACTGGACTTACACGCTTTGCGAGGCCGATTACTTTTGAAAATCCATGATCATGCAAGACAAGGCAATAGGCAATAAATAGATGACAACATATGGATGAAACAAGCCTTACGCCTAAATCAAAACAAGTCCCACCGTACCTCACACGGAAAGGAGTAAGCAAATGTCAATTCTAAACGCGTTTCATGCGAAAGGAGGAAAGACGGTGTAACCAACAGGCGTATCTAACCATATCTTATACGGAGAGAGGGAAGGTTTGAACTGACTTCAAATCAAAATCCTAATGCGTTTCATGCAAAAGGAGGGAAGGGTGGTGCAACCAACAAGCATATCTAACCGTATCTCATACGGAGAGAGGGAATGTTGTAACCAGGTAAATAAACATCCTAACGTGTTTCAAGCGAAAGGAGTACAAATGTGACGTAACCAACAGGCATATCTAACTGTAGACACCCCATTTTTGACAGTCCTCAAGACTTGGACGTCACCATTGGAACACTTGGTGATTACCCTTGTTTGTGTTCGTCTTGAGTTCCCAAAGGTCTCGGTTGCGCGCCTTGCCTCAGGATCTCTCGACTCGACCGTGCTATGTCTGGTTTTGCACCAAACACTTGTGTTTTGCCTTGAAGGGGCAGGGAATGCCTTGTGAGGCACCCCCATACATCACCAGCCATGGCTTGAGGCCACCGGCCAGTGATTTTATGCCATCGGCAATGTATATTGCCGGTCGGCACTATTTGTTGCCGGTCGGCCATTTATTTTGCCAAAATAGCAATTTTGAATGGTCGATCACTGTTCATCTACTTTTAGTAGATATTTTGTGCCAGCTGTGATAGCTGGCACCCATTCTGCTCTCCTCCATACACGTGTATGGAGGGATTTCCCTCTTGGATGGCTTGTTTTGGAAGCCTTACAAGAGGGAGTTGCCTATAAGAAGAGGGCTCCTCTCTTGGCATTAGGGTTAGAAAAAATTGTTAGAGAAGCTCTAGTTCTAGGTTTAGGGTTTTGTATCTATCCTATATCTATAGCTCTCCTTCTCTTGTATTGTGTGTGTTTAAGCCTTAGTTTTGTACACAAACACCTACTATTGCACCTTCCCTTGGCTATTGAGGTTCTAGGGGATTGTTTTCAGAGTTTTGAAGCTGGTTTGGACCTAAGGAGACAGCTGGTCCACCATTTGTGAAGAGGGTCTACAAGGGTAAGACTTTTGTCCCTTTTTACCCCATTCTTGCATAGCTTTTTAGCCTATCTTGAAACTATTTTTGAGCTTTGTGTATAACATAAAAAATTTCTATTTTTAGGCCCTCTAAATAGTTGTTTAAGGTTGCTTCAAGCTTTGGGGTTGTTTGACCCCTCTCAAGCCTTGTAAGGCTCCATTTTGTGCCATTTTGGGTGAGCTCCGAGACCTTGGTGTTTGGGCCTCCTCACCACTGAAATCTTGAGGCATTTCAGAGGTGAGGATGGTGCCTTGAGGTCCCAAGAAGGAGAGGGCCACCCTCTCTCCTTGTTGTCCTTGAAAAGGACCATTTTTGCCTCTTGAGGGAGCACCTAGCTTAGGCTCTTGTTGACCATGCCTTAGCTGTTATTTATGCTTATTTTGCCATGAAATAGCATTGTTTTAAGTTGGTTTTGGTACACCATGCTTGCTTAGCATACATGCCTTGTAATGCCATTTTATTACCTTAACATGCATCTAGGTTTTAACCCTTGTTCAAGCATGCTTTAGGCCTAGCTTTGTGAAGCTTTCATGTTTATTTTGCCATGATGAGGTCTGTCCTTGGTTGTTTGGGTCGACTTTGGCATGCAATTGTATAGCCCCTTTACATTTTTGGCTTGTTGGCCTTAAGTATATAAGTGTATAGCATGCCTTGTTGTATCATTTCAATGGTTTGGAACCTCTTAACATGTTATCTCAGTCCTTGTGACATGCTTACATGCTTGCATTTAATCCTCCTTCAATGTGTTTAAAGGTTGTTACCTTGTGCCCCTTGTTTAGGCCTCGGAGTATGCTTGCACTTTTAGACGACTTAGATGCCATCTAAGTGCACCCTTGGCTCTGTTTAAGTCTGCATTTGACTTGTTTTAAGTCCCCTTAGCCTTGTGAGGTTTGGTGGACTTGACCTTGGTTTAAGCCTCCTTGGCTTGTCTTAAGCACTTGGCCCATTGTGGCATGTTTTGCTTGTTTTGTTTAAATTGATTTGGCATCATCTTGTAACATGATTTTAGAGCTTCATGCATGCTATATGTCCATGTTTGCATCCTCTTGAGTGTGCTTGAGAATTGCTCTTCAATGCTTGAAGTATTGGAGATCATTTGCATGCATGTTTGTGTGCCTATTAGTCTTTCATTTTTGAGCACCTTGGCCACTGTTTTAGGCCTAATGAGGGCTGCCTAAACCATGCTTAAGTCCATCATTTGCTTGTTTGCATGCTTGCCTTGCATATTTTCTTGCATACTTGCATAAATGCATTGGATTGCCATGTTGCATCCTTAGCTCGCATGCCTAGGCTGCATTGCATTGTGCATGCATTGCCTCACCTCTTGAAGTGAGTCATGATAGAGGTAGAAGCCCCTTGGTTTGACTATGTGCATTGCATTACATTTGAAATCAACATGCATAACTTGGTCTCTTGGGCCATCACACATTGAAATGCGCGATTGATGGTCCAAGAACCAAGCACCATGTCCCTTTGAGTCATAAACATGATAAGGGATATGGTTGGTGCATACAATGCTTGAATTGCATTGCCATGTAAAGCTCTGTCCTTTGCTGCTATCAAACAGATTCTGCAGGAACTTTTTTACTGATCGACTGCACATAGTGCCGATCGGCAATCCATCCATGGCCGATAGCTTCATCAACAACCGATGATCACATCTCACAGCCGGTGATGATTCCCTCCAGCCGGTGGCATTCCCCAACATCCAGTGAGCACATCCTGAGACTTTGGCAGTCTTCAGAGGGGCAGAGCAGGGAAAACAGAGGCAGCTTGCGCATGGCAGTGGACTTCCGAGCAAGACCCGAGCACGCGTGCATTGAGCCCTCTTCCTGAGGCCCTTTTTCTTGCTTTCTTAAGTTGATTAATTTGTTTAATTAATTTAGTTGGTCTGCAATAATTAATTAGCTAGGTTAGTTAATTCATTATTCGAATTGTATCATTCTTTTGGTCCCTCCGAGCGAGGGTGAATTTGTAATAAGTGTGGGTGAGTGTGTGCATGTCTTCCAACCCCCACTTCTTTCTCCCTTTTACTTACCTGCTTTGATGGTTAGTAATAGGACATGTTTAATTTAGCATACCTTATGCTATGCATGTGTGCATCATTCATCAGTATTGTATGCACCAGGCTCGGTACATCATGCTAACTGCACTCATATTTCAATTCCAAGTTGAGTATTTGTTAGTTGCAGCATTTCACATGCCATGTTTAGGATAGCCGAGCCTGTTTGGATTGCATCTTTGCATGTATTGCATTAGCCATTTCAAATATCAACTAGGATCACACATGTGATTACTAACTGGTTTCTGTTTTGGCTTGGTGTACTAGGTGAGCTTTTATGCTTTAGCATGCCGCATGTGTGTGAGTGTTGGCATAATTGCATGATTACCATGAGGCTAGCTGCTTATGTGATATAACTGCTTGAATGCCTATGGGTGAAGGTTGGATTGCCTGAGTTGGAATAGCTCATTGAAATCCGTGTTTTAGCCTACTTGCGAGTAGCAAATTCCAAAACATTTTTTTTTAAAACAAGTAGATATGCAATGCTTATTTCCAAATTAGGTGATCTAGTCTATACTTTTGTGCTGTGCGCATAACATAGTAATTCTAGGCTAATAATCGGGATAAGAACACATAACGTTTTCAAAAACGGATATCATGGTTAGTAGAGGCCGATCTTCGGATCGGGCGAGAGGGGGTGCTCATAGCTGACCTTCCCCAATCGTACCCAAGTTCCCGAGCCGAGGTAACTTTGGTGATGACGGACACGTGGCCTTTGGCACCGAGTCAGGGTTTCCTAAATTCCCCAAAAAATAAAATATTTAGGTGGCGACTCTGTATCTAGCAAAGCAGTCCATGTTTGGCACTTCTTTTCAAAAATCTGTTTCTCAAAACGATTTGTCGGATTTGGACTCTTTGGTTTAGATTAAGAACCATGACACAAATTGAGTCCGAACTGTAGCGAGGCCCACGGGCGCGTCTACACTAACCATATCTCATATAGAGAGAGACGGTTTTAACTAGGTAAATAAACATCCTAACACGTTTCATACGAAAGAGTACGAAGGTGGCGTAATCAATAGGCATATCAAACTGTATTTCATACGGAGAGAGGAAATGTTAGCCAAACTACGTCTCATGTAGAAAGGGTGAACAGATGCAAGCCAAACCACGCTTCCCTTAGAAAGGGTAAAAAAGGGTACAAGCCAAACTACGCTTCGCGCAAAAAGGGTAAATGCTCCATGCCAAACTACGCTTTGTGCAAAAAAGGTTAAGAGTGGAAGCCAAACTACATTTCACACAGAAAGGGTAAAAGGGGTAGAAGCCAAACTATGCTTTGCGTAGAAAGGGTAAAAGCTCCATGCCAAACTAACTACGCTTCGTGCAAAAAGGGTAGTGGGTGCATGCCAAACTACGTTTCGCACGGAAAGGGTGAGAAGATACAAACCAAGCTACGTTTCAAGTAGAGTTGAGGTGAGACGCAAGCGAAACTATGCTTCGCGTAAAAAGGGTGAAAGAGGAGTAAAAGCCAACCTATGCCTCGCATAGAAATGATGAACAAACTTAATGCATGAAATAAGCTAAACCACAATGTCGGATGATAAGGGTAGACACAATAAGATAAATAGACACGATGCACATGGATACAAGATAATTGTTGTAGTTGACGCGAAATAATATGCGATGCAAGTTCCATGCAACATAACATGTAACATAATAGAAAAGATGAACAAAAAGTGATGGCTTTGAAAACACCTCATAGGGGGAAGTGGCGATGAACAACCCTATTCTGCTGGGGATCCTCCCCTTCTTTTTCTGTTTTTCAAACTTCTACCTTCAATTCACAGTCAAAGGTTCTCTCATGCTGAAAAGAGGGTAAAACCTACTTGAGTTTGAGGTCGAAGCACATTCACACTTCAGAGACATGGTAGGACCTAGAACGGTGCATCCATAATGGAATTTAGAATTTTCTGTAACTGAAGTAACCTCAAATACTCCAATTTTCTACTTTTCAAGATGAATACCAGAACAACCATGCCCCAAAACTAGGCAAAAATCATCAAAATACACTGGAACAGTTAGCCGGCCAAAAGATGGGCCGGCCGCACAATGTATTGGCCGGCTGGCCAATTGATCTAGTTACGAGGGCAGTTATGGGTTTTCAACCCATGGCCCATTAAAAACACACTTGGGGTCCTTATTTCAAACACACATTCTGAAAACCTCCTCCCCCTCTCTCGAGGTGCCCTCTCTCTCTCTCTCTCTCTCTCTCTAGATTTTCACTCTACTCGCTTTACCCAACGACCCTCGCAAACTTTTTTTTCATAAAACCCTTTTGGCCCTCTACGTTTTGAACTGATATGATTTTCATTTGGTTGATTTTTTGGGTTACTCATTTTTTTTTCCTGTTTTTCACTGGTTTTCCTTTGTTTTTGTGTACTCACTTTCGCATTTTCACTTTTTCTCTCACTTTCTCTCTCATAGGGTTTGGTTTTAGGGATTTTCCCCATTGCCCTCATTTTTCATGCTTTTCTCTCACCACTCACCATATTCTCCATGGCTGATGATATTCTATGTGATGATGCCCCTCCCTCCCGAGGTACCTATTTCTCCGTTTGTTGCGGGTGTGGAGGTCTTGGCGATAGAGGAGGCAGACAGGGTGACAGAGGATATTGCTGCTGACATCGCCGCGGAGGAGATTTACCCTCTAGAGCCTGAGCCTGAGTTACCACCATTGAGGGTCAGGCTATTTGGCCCAGCCACTTACCACCCGTGTACACACGCGGCGGCCCCCGATGGGATGTTATAATTTGAGGATTTTACCTGGAGCATGCCCGAGGATTTTCTCTTGCGAGAGAACATCTTGATCCTCTCCCATGATGCCTCTAAGGTAAGAGCTTTCGCTTCTTTTCATGTACTTTGCCTTGACATTCATTACAATCTTTCAGCTGGCCATGCACTTAACAAATTCTTCTTTCAACACAGGGTGATGACTATGCCGGGAGAGGTTACGATGCGGTAACTGCGAGAGATTGGTACCAAGAGCTCCTCGCTCAAGTCCAAGAGATGGTTAACGAGGCAGGCTTCGGCCTATTTTGCCCCGAACTCTAACAGCTATAGGCGAGCCAACCCTTGCTCAGTCCCCTAGTGGAGAGGCAGTAGGACACCACCAACTCCTTCCACTTCTCTACTACTAAGGAGATGATGATGATGCCCTACAAATTTTCCATGATTATGTGGCTATGAGTAGAGGGTGATTCGATTCCCTTCGATCTAGACATGGCCCAGTGGCAGGCCACTTGAGTCCATCTTCTCGGAGCACGCCCTCCTTTGGATAGGCCATCCATGGTGCGCTATAACTGTTTTTACGACCATTTTCATGGGAGCCAGCTAGAGACTGATGAGCAGATAGAGCAGTACACCTGCGGATTTCTGATCTATCTTCTCGGCACCACCTTGTTCGCGAACAAGTGGAACATCGTGGCTCTATATCAGTTAAGAACTTTGGTGGTATTGCCCAAGGTGTGCTACTATGATTGGGGTGATGTTGGCCTCGACACCCTATACAACTACATGAGCTTCGGTTCCTGCAAGAAGGGGAACATGGTTGGCGGCTACTGGAGAGCCTAAGAGGTATGTTCTAAACTTCCATTTCAAATTCTGTTATAAACCATGATTTTTGCTTTGCATTTTCTACCTTTATATCTGTTTGCAACCTGTCGACTCACAAACTGTTCTCTTCTTGCAACTCTGGATATATGCTTACTTTCCTGCTCTTGTCCTGGTTCCGAGATATGAGATCGCAACGGTTGTGTCTCACTCGAGGTTATATGATGGCAAATGCTTCCCTCGGCGCCGCAATGTCACCACATTCGCCTACTATCGCCGATTCTTCCATACAATGACGACACTCGAGGTAATCTGAAACCCATACCTATTCCATTCTATCTTAATCGCTTTGGTTCCATACTTTAACCACTAAATTCAACTGTGCATCCTTTGTTTGTCGGTCACTTAGCAGTCATGGATTGTCATGCCCGCCGGAACGAGGGACGAGTATGCTGGGTCCTGGAGTACCTCCCGGTTTAGGATCCTGTTGGAGGGTCCCTTCCTCGGACCTAGTACCAGGGGGAGTGCTTTGTACGCCAGACCCTGGATCTACCTAACCCCATTGTTCCTACTCCCCCTCTGGTATCTATGAGGATCGCTGATAGTCTTTCTGTCGAGACTATCATGCATTCTATGATGAAGCAGGATGCTGATATGTTCGGTACAGTTGGGGACTACACTACCTTTATCTGAACCCATCTTATGCCATATCCGACCAAAGCTCGCGCAGGTGGCGCTGCAAATGTACACGTTGCGAGAGGTGTCGCTTGTCCGGTTGAGCTTGATGTCGGAGGGGCTACCCCCACCGTTTATGTAGCCGGTCTCCTCAAGATGGCTACAATCACATACTGGCGGCCGAACGGGGTAGCCCACTAGATTTCGATTGAGCACCTAAAGGAGTACGAGTACGTCAGGGACCCCGACGTGCAGCAGGTATGCACTTTGTTTTGCAGTTTGTATTTCATATTATTTTTTCTGTATACTGATGTTCAAACTCACTTGCAGGTGCCAATGCGTTAGGTGGACAACCTCCTTCAATTGGTTGACTCCTTGGTCCATATGGTACGGAGGAGGAAGGCCCTGTTCGCCTACCATGGTCATTAGGTACCTTATTTTTCTCATCTAACACGCATCGATTTCCTTTTTCCATATTAATACTGTTTCTACACCAAATTGTACTGATACTCTATTTATTGCAAACTTTTTTCCGCATTCGCTTGCACCAGTGGCACCTACGACACCCTCTCTAGCTGCGGGAAGGGGAGACAGATGGGCCCCTATATAAAGCAGGAGTGAGGGCAGAAGGTACAAGCAGGGGCAGAGGTGCCCGGAGTCGTAGCCGGAGTCAGAGTGGAGACAACGAGTCTTGAGTGTATGGGGCTTCTTTATCCGCTGAGAGGACTTTGACCGGCGAGGATACTAAGACCAAAGACACTGAGGAGATTGTGAGTGAGCATTCCGAGTCCGAGGATGGGGATGATGATTTTGTCTCGAAGTCACATTCTTCTAGTGAGAACGGTGTTGATGGCTACAGTGATCCTAAGTCTCATTCTTGTAAGAGACGAAGAGGGCTTCTCGACGCACCTGACTTGGCGAACATTGCTTTTGGACTCTTTTTTTTTTTCTCTCTCTCTCTCTTTTGCTTTGTAGTACATAAATTGTATAGCTTGAGATAGGTTCTTTATTTTTCTCTTTTGAAAAATTATATATTCTCTTTTGTAAAAACTATGATCGGGGTCAAACCCTACAGTTTAAGAAGGAATTTTTTGTTTTTGCATATCATCTCGAGCATGGCACAACACTTGCATTAAAAAATATTATATCTGAATTTGAAACTGAGAATGCTTGTATTCGAATGAGTTCTTAATTGAATATTGAGACTACAAGTGACAAAAATACAAAACATGACTCAACAAAGGAAAAACAAAGTAAAAACAACCTAAACACACCTATTTACACTTGCCAGAAACAAAAGACTCAAAACAAGACTCGAAAACAAAGAGGGCAGTCATAATATTGCTGCCAAGCTATTTGGCCAGCCAATGAAATGTACGACTTGCTGGTGAAGTGACCAGCCAGCCAAGACCTGCAACTAGACAGCTGGCAACAGCTGTCAACTACTCACAGACCCTTATCTTGTATAAAAGTCTTCTCTTGCTGCTTTTACAATTAAAACATCAACTTTTTTTTTTTTTCTTCTGAAAATGGAGATTTTTTTTGTTGAGAGGCTCAAGGGTTGGATGGTCACTTTGGATGGTACAGAAAAGGTAAATTTCAACAGTTTTGGCATACACACTCTTTTTTCCTTGAGCCATACTCCACTTTGTTTTCCATTCCCCCATGTTGTTGCCCGCTATTGAGACCCGATTACTCATGTGTTTCGCTTTGAATCACAAGAGATGTGTCATACTCTTGAAGAGTTCTAAGCGTTAATGGAGTCCCAGCGCAATGAAAAAATTATGCCTCAACTTCTTTTTGGCTATGCACGTGCTCTTGAACGGATGTGCGACCTATCTTTCAACAAGGCTAAGTCTTTGGCTTATGATGGGGAGTTGAACATTCTTGGCCTGATTCACTATTTTTCCGACATTGGCACTAGGCGTGATCTTCTTTGGCAAGGTTATCACCAACATGCTCTCTGCATATGCTTGTTCGCCTATTACCTTCTCGCCCCTAGTGGCAGCGGAGTCAGCATTGGAATGATTGAAGTGGTTCAACACCTCAAGGAGGGCCGAAGATGTGTAGGCTTGGCGTTGGTCGAAACCATAATGGGTTTAGATGCTTTCCATTGGTAAAAGACTTCTCAGTTTGCAAGGGGAGTCCATTGCTTCTCCAGGTATTGTTTCCCACCCTTTCTCATGTATGATTCCTCAAATCACTTTGGCACTTACTCTTTATTTTCTCTCCAAAGCCCTTTCCTTACTTTTCCCTCAACGTACATATCTCTATTCTTTAATCTTTCTTATTTTCTTATCTCTTCCTAGGTGTGGGTGATGGATATGTTGAAAGTGGTGGACCCTTGCCCTGAGTATTCGGCCAAATTCTACTTCTTTTGCCTGCAACTTGTGAGCTTTCCCGGGGAGAGATTATGGTGCCACTGGATGTGCAGTAGATCAGCGACTGACATCGCTAGGCGATACCCTTGGCTTAAGTTGTCCAAGATGAGCTACAACATGTCTCGCCAACTGGGTATATAGTTGATCGGCTTCACACACTGTGTTTTCTACTTCCCATTCCGGTACAGACGCTAGTTTGGGTGTGATGAGACTCGTCCAGAGGAGGGGGGTGGAATACCGTGCTCCATTTCCAATTTGTGCTTCACACTTGGCTCGACACCTTGTTGCTTGGAGGATGAGAGAGCTTCTAGCCCCTGCTACTAGCTTCAGTTGTGCCCTTTTTGGTGAGTGCTTGGCTGGCTTGAAGAGGAGACACAAGTTGGGCCATCCTTGGTTGCAAAAGCTTCTAAGAGTGCGGACAAGAGGTAGAGGACCACTACCTGACTCATTTGTGCCCCTAGTTTATTGCTTTGACTTTTCTTTTCAAGTTTTTATGATGTAAAAGCAACTTTGATTTATCTTGAGAGTTTGGAGGGTGTACTTGTGTTGAAATCATGTAATTAAAGTTGTGAGTGCAGAAGATTTTTTTCTTGGTCCAAAAAATGGTTTGTGTTGCAAAAAGTAAAATTTTGGGAAAATCAACTTCATTAAAACTTTCCAAAATAACTCTTTGCACATGGTCATTACCAGATACACATGGAATCAATCGTCAAGCCGTACAGCCCTGAATCAAGAAGATCATAACTGCCCACAACGACATTCTCCTTTACTATTGTTCTGCCCCTTGCTTTATCTTACAACTGACCCTTTTGCCAAATGAAGGGAAAACAACCAAGCCAACAGATGGTGAGATGAATCGATCAAATAATGGATAGGATAATGGAGCTGAAAATAGTTAGGGCCAAACTTCAAGATGAAGTTGCCTACGTATCCCAAAGATGCAAATCAGGCCTTACGTAGTTCGGTTAAGGTTCACTCGAGTATTAACTCTCTCATTTTGAGCTCTAACTTTTGCCAAAACTTCCCTTTCGAGTTTTCAACCTTGTGAGCTCTAAATTTTTTTTATTTTTTTTTATTTCCAATCTTTCATGCTCTAACTTTTGCCTAGGTCACACTTCCAGGTTTTCAGTCTAGTGAGCCTCTCAAGGATAGTATTTCTTCAACTTGTGCTTGTTGATCGGTTGCGAGAACTCCAAGCCATCCAAATCCATGAGGATGATTGCTCCTTTTGACTAGATAGATTTGATGATGTAGGGACCAGTCCAATTGGGTAGGAACTTTCCCCTAGGGTCATAGATAGGAGCTCGGTTGTCTTTGAGCACCATATCTCCTTCTTTGAGGTTTCTGGACTTGACTTTCTTGCTGAAGGCCCTAACAATTCTGCGCTGATATCCCTGAATGTGATACAATGCCTTCAATCTCCTCTCATCAACCAACATCAATTCTTTGAACCTGTTTGGTTTCCAATCCGCCTCTGTTATCTAACACTCGGCCATAATTCTCAACGACGGTACCTTGATTTCGATTGGCAAAACAGCTTCCATCCCATATACTAAAGAGCAAGGGGTTGCCCCTGTAGATGTTCGAATTGACGTTCTATAACCCCAAACTGCAAAAGGAAGTTTTTCTGGCTAGTTCTTGTCAGTTTCTACCATCTGTCGCAGAATGGTCTTGATATTCTTGTTTGCGGCTTCAATGGCTCCATTGATCTATGACCTATATATTGATGACTTATGAAAAGCCACGTTGTACTTCTCAAGCAAATCCACCACCTCCTTCTTGAAGTATGAGCCATCATTCGAAATTATCTCATTTTGCACCTCATACCTGCAGATGATGTTGTTCCTGATGAACTTGGCCACATGCGATGCTTTCAACACAGAATACGACTACGCTTGTACCCACTTAGTAAAGTAAACAATTGCCACTAGAATGAATTTGTGTCTATTCGAGCCCTTTGGTGAGACCGCTCCAATGATGTCAATTCCCCAACCTGAGAAAGGCCATGGTGAAGTCGTATTTTAAAGCTTTGACGGCGGGATATTCATGCTATTAGCATGGATTTGACATTTGTGGCATCGCCTTACAAAGTTGATATAATCATCCTCCCTAGTTAACTAATAGTAACGTTGCCTGAGGATCTTCCTGGCCAGCATCACACCATTCATGTGTGCTCTACACTCTCCTCCATGAATGGCCTCCATGAGGCGTTTTGACTCTTCCTCTTCAATGCGGAGCTTGTGCATTCCCAAATGCCCTCTTTTGTACAACTTTGCTTCGTATATGATGAATTGGATGGCTAGACGCCGTATTCCCCATTTATGTTTGGCATTTGCCCCTTGTGGAGTATGTGCCCTTCTCTAGAAAGTTCCAAATGTCATGATACCAGGGATTCTTGTCCTGAACCTCATTTATTGCAGCTATTGTCTTGTAAGCAGGCGCATACTTCTGTTCAATGATAATCAGATACATCTTAACCCCGATTAGTATGTCTACCATAGAGGATAGAGCTGCCAATGCATCAGCAAACTGGTTGTTCTTTCTTAGCAAGTGCGTAAATGCCAGTTTTTCAAACCTTGGAATCAGAATGTCCAGGGTCTGGTGATAAACATTCATTCTCTCTTCTTTGACCTTCAAATCTCCATTGGCTTGAGAAACAACTAGGTTCGAGTCTTTGATGACATCCAACCTTATTGCCCCTAGTTCTAGGGTGGCTTCTAATCTAGCAATTCACATCTTGTACTCTGCTTCATTGTTGGATACTTTGAACCGAAGTTTGAAAGCTAGAGGTATATGAGAATCATCAGGTGTTATAAGCAACACGCTTATTCCATAACCATATTGATTAGCCGTTCCATCAAAGTACATTTTCCATGCCACTTCTTCTACCTAAAGGATCTCCTCATCTGGGAATAGGTACTCTACTTCTTCCTTTCCCTTCACTAGTTGGCCTATCAGAAATTTTGCTATTTTGGACTCTTAGAATTTTGTTTAAATCTAGCATGGAGAATATATGTATACAAGAGAGCAAAATGGAAGGAAATAAGAAAATTTCGGAATGAAACAATTGCTAGAAAGGTCCTGGTATTTATAGGACCAAACATATATGATTTTGAACTGAATAGGTACAAAATCAAACTGGATAGATATAGTTCAAATTGAACAGGTATGAAACAGATTTGAATCTGTCTGGGAATAGATTGAAATTGTTTGGGACATGAACTGTTTGAACCTGCGAGAAATTGGACTGGAGTAGGGCTCTGTTTGGACAGAAAAAATTGGTGCAAAATTTAAATTAATTTCATTAAGAAATTTAAAAAATTTTCCCGCAAGAATTTGAAAAAAAAAGATTCAAATAAACTTTGTCCAAAAAATTAATGTTAGAAACGACCCGACCCAACCCACACCCACACCTGCGCCAGGAACTGCTCGGTTCGGCTGGTCGGACGAACGGCAGCGGCATGCTCGCGTGTGTGGTGGTTTGAGCCAAAGCTCACTTTGTCCATAAGTCCCCTCTTCTACAAACTTGGGGTGCCCCTTGGGGCCCAACCCAAGTGTTGCTACCTAGAACTTATATACACACTTAAGTTCTCTTAAGTTTTCAATGTGGGACTACCATTACAAAGAAACCCACATTTTATTCTTTAATAGTCCGTTCCATGAACCTGAAAACGATGTCAAGTTTCCATTCACTCGTAAATGGTTTTGACGAACCAGTTGCACCCTGTGACTTGCCACTTAGCAAGAAACACGTCACCTCTTTGGACCCACCTCAACACATGTATCAGACCCACTCAAATTTGGGCTCAAAGTTGGCCCAAAATAAGCTTATAAAATAATAACCATAAAATCCAACAATCCCCCACGTGAATGCAGTTTGATGGAGAGAAATGTAACAGTAAGATCTAATTACAGAGCATAAAAAAATTGAAAATATTCTACAAAGAATAGGTAGCTTTTGGCCTTGAACCTTCCATTGTGAGGCACTATCGGATTTACTAGCTAACCAGTGAATATGTGTCTTGAATTGTTTAGCCATTTTTGTAAACCAAGATAATAGAACTCACACAGTATATCACTAGACACAGTTTAGTTCTCACTATTGTGTTTATTTTAGCCCTGAACAACCCGGTCTTTCATGAGTGCTCTAGAGAATTGTAGCCCTTCACAAATCTCATAAAACTGGCCTAATTCGCACTCATATAGGTGATTCTTATGAAAAGTATCCTTCCATACTCCACTAGGTAGTCCTAGATATAAGAATCATTAAAAGTAACATTTAACCTAAAACGCTACAGAGATCACTATTTCATCATAGAAATGGGTAGGAGTTTGACTCCCCAGTGATCCTTATGAGACATACACAACTTAGTTTTCCTTTTGAACCTAGATCTTGGGATCTCCGGTCAGCTAGGTTGGGTTGCCGTTGTGGTAAATTTTATTTAATAGGCTTAAGTCCCATTCCCCTCGATGAATTCTCAACTAACTCTCTTGCTAATCCTTTGGTTAGTGGATCTGCTATGTTGTTTTTAGACTTCAGATATTTAATGAAAATAATTCCATTAGAGAGTAGTTGTCTCACGGTGTTATGTCGACGACGAATGTATCGTGACTTATCGTTATACATATGACTTTGTACTCTACCTATTGCTGATTGACTATCGCAATGTATGCATATAGTAGGCAACGGTTTTGGCCACATTGGAATATCTTCAAGGAAGTGACGAAGCTATTCTACTTCTTCCTAGCTTTATCTAAAGCTATAAACTCTGATTCCATAGTAGACCTAGCAATGCAAGTCTGTTTGGAAGATTTCCAAGATACAGCCGCCCCATCAAGAGTAAAGACATATCCACTGGTGGATTTTGAGTCTTTAGTATCTGATATCCAATTTGCATCACAGTATCCTTCAAGTACGAGTAAATCGGAGATATCTTAGAACTGTTATAATTGTTTTCTAGGGTTCTACTTCAGGATTACTCGTATAGCTACTTAGTTACTTACTTTATAAGCTATATCCGGGCGAGTGCAGTTCATTAAGTACATAAAGCTTCTAATAATTTAAGCATACTCTAATTGGGAAATAGTTTCCTGTACATTCTTAGAAAGGAACAAATTAACATCCACAGGTGTTCTAGCAAGATGATCATCATCTTTGCTGAATTTGTCAAGTATTTTCTCAATATAATGTGATTCTGACAAAGCATATCCTTCTGATGTTTTAGTAATTTTCATATCAAGTATTACATCAACAATCTCCATGTCCTTCATGTCAAAATGTCTATTCAACATTTTATTGGTAGTTTTAATCATGTCATTATTACTACCTATGATGAGCATATTATCCACATAAAGACATACTATAACATAACCGTTGTTTGTGTTTTTAATATAAACACATTTGTTACATTCACTTATTTTAAATCCATTTCACATCATTGCCTTGTCAAATTTCTCATGCCATTGCTTTGGCGCTTGTTTTAAACCATATAATGATTTAACCAATTTACACACTTTCTTTTCTTTTCCTGGAACAGAAAATTCTTCTGGTTGTTCCATGTAAATTTCTTCATCTAACTCACCATTTAAGAGAGTCGTTTTAACAGCCATTTGATGAATATCTAGATTGTACAAAGTGCAATGGCAATTAGCATTCTAATGGATGTTATTCTAGTAACTGATGAGTATGTGTCAAAGTAATCAAAACCTTATTTTTGTCTAAATCCTTTGACCACAAGTCTTACCATATATTTGTCAATTGATCCATCTACTTTCATTTTTCTCTTGAAAATCCACTTGTACCCAAGTGGTTTACAACCTGGTGGCAAATCCACCAATTCCCAAGTGTGATTTTGTAGGATCGATTCAACTTCGTTGTTTGCATCTTCTTTCCATAAAGGAGCCTTATAACTGGACATAACTTCTTTAAAAGTTAAAGGCTCATTTTCTAACAGAAAAGTTAAAAAATCTGGATAAAAAGATTTTGAGGTTCTAGCTTATTTACTACACCTAGGTTCATCTTCCTCATTTTGATCTAATGTTTGCTCTTGTTCTTGATCCTGTTCTTGATCGTGACGGTGGAGAAGTGGCTTTGGAAATACTCTTCAGATCCTGGGAGACGCTAGTGATCCTCAGCTAGTCACCTAAAAAGACACAAACACTCCGGTCGGGGGTGCCAGAATTAGCACTCCGACGGCCAAGTTAGTTCTTATACTCAAAATAGCTTGTCTTCTAAGTTAAGCAAAAAGTGATTGTTACATACCTACTAAATCTGTTGTTCCTGTATTTATACCTGTTTCTTTTGGGCCTCAGGGCCAAGGCCTACTTTTTAATCATTGTCCTTTCTCTTATTTGGCCCATATATTATATTCGGCCCCCTATTCTCGCAGGATACAGCCGATTAAAATCAGCCTACTATAGTGCGCGCCTTTTGACTTTGCCATTATTCGGCTCCCACAATTGCTCCCCGAACTCCCAATTAATGGTAGCTAATCGGCGTGTTTGGTTTTGAATTTGAAAAGTCAAAATAGGTCAGATGGCTTCGCATACCCCAATATAGATGTCAGAATGCGCACACCTTTTCGATCATCATTATACCTTCCCGCCTCGTTCGTGCATCCCTCGCATTTATTACGATTTGAAACTTCTGTCTTTTCGAATGCATAATTCATCAAGTATTCGAGACTCTTCGACCGCCAGCGGGTATCCCTTCTCTGACTCGCATTTTCTGCAATTCTTCACCGTCTATCCTTACCCCGTTTACTCCTCGTAAGTCTTCTTCTCTCTTCTTTGCAATCCAATTTTCTGTTTGTCATTTTGATTTCGGCGGAACCTTGAATCCCCGCGAAAATGGCTAAACACTTGAAAGACCTTTATGAGGGTCGCATTTCCAGATTCTGGCGACACTTTTTCATTCCCGACGATGTCCACTTATCTCTTGTAATGGACAGTACTCTTGATATGGAAAAGGAGGATCAAAATACGATCGTCTTCGCTCTCTTATCCGTAGCGGAGGGCGGAGTCCGTTTTCCCCTACATCCATTCCTTAGGGCCGTCCTTCGCTATTGGAGTCTGATTCCATCTTAACCCAACGTAAATTTCTTTCGAATCATCATGGGGGTGATAGAGTTGAACCGACGCCTTAGGATCAACCTTGGCATTCCGGCTATTCGGCAGTGCTACGCTTTGGCCAAATCTTCTGGTCGGTTGGGGCGATACTTTCTCAGGGCTAAGGACACTGACCATCACTTGATAACCATGCTTGCCAGTTCTGGTAAGAGAGTTGACGACGTAATGGTGAATGTCTGAGGTAATTGGGAGTTCGGTGAAGGTGAAGACCGCCTGGACCCTATTCCCAGATGAAAGGGTGATCCAGGTTGCCATGTAACGCCTCGTGTTTGTTGATCTGCCTTTTATTCGGCTTTTTCCCTTTAATCACCCCTTGTTCTTTGTAGGTAACAGATTGAAGAAGATTCTTCCCTCAACCGACGATGCAGTCCTTGAGGAAATTAAGCCTGCACTCAGATACTTCGGCCGTCCAAATGTACAAAAGCAAGGGAGAGCTGCTCACATACTCCTTCGATATGAACATACTCATACTACATTCTCAACCGCGGACGACATTCCAATTCCATCCGGCGATCAACACCTTTTAGCTTTTCTCTTTCTCAGCTTCAAGAGCCTTAGGCAAATTGGCCTCGAAGATTCGGATTCAGGGGAAGACGCGGAGCCGGTGGTAGAGGTAGTTACCGAACCAACCATAGAGGTCGCTGAGGTGGCCGAAGAGGTCGACGAGGCGATACACTCAGCGTTTCAGGCTGCCAGACTTAACTAGCCTTTACCGTCCACTTCGGGTTGGGCAGAGTTTTCTTTTAGAGATATTTTTGCGAATTTGAGAGACCTACCCGACGATTTTTTCAAAGGTATGGCTGGGGAAAACCTTACACAGATGGCGCGAAAGAAAAATGCCGAGCGAATAGCTGCTCGAAAGAAGGCCGAGGCCGCCCATTCTGAGCCCACCTTGATTAAAACCTTCATACCCGTTATTGAAGAGACGGCTCAGGTTGCTGCGGCCGAAGCGGGGAAAGAGGTTGAACAACAGGTCGTTGACGAACGGCTGATTCCAGAGGAGCGGAGCAAAAAGCGTAGTGCCGACGAACGGCTGGGTCGGAGATTAGCGCTGCTTCCAAACGGCCTTGTTTAGAAGAGTCGGACGTGGTTGCTCATTTTATTGTTCGGCCAAAGATCAAAGATACTCCGATCTCTTCTGACGCTTCAGCCATTGAGGATCCAGCCGTGGCGTTGAGCCTATTTCCTTGCTGGCTGACAACGCAGCCTTTCGTACCGTACCGGATGTTGTGGCCGTAGCCCTGTCTGCGCAGTCGGTGCTCTTGGTAAGTGACCATCTCAAATTCTCTTGAATTTGTTTTCATGAAGGTATCTGACGATCCCAACTTGTTTTGTAGACGGTTGGCAGGATCGCCGACCTTGGCCGCCGCATGCATGATGCCCTTGGCAGGATTGATCATTTGCAAACGGAAGCGGACAATCGAAAGAGTAGGGCCGAGTTTGAAGCGATGAGAGTCGCAATAGAGAGTGCGCGAGCTGAAACAACGGAGGAGAGGGCTCGCTCAGCTGTACAGCTCCGCTCTGACGCTGAGAGTAAGGAAAATACGAGCGAAGAATTGCTCAAGTTAGCCAAGGAGGCACTTGCCGAGGTGGAGGTTCAGTTAGAGGAGCTCAAGCCGGCCAAGGAAAAAGTTGAGTCTGAGGCTTCTGCGGCATTTGAGGCAGAAAAAAGTGCCGCCTTCACGAAATATGTAGATGAAGTCCCCAAATTCGAGAATCGGGGGTTCAAACATGGGTGGCTCAAAGCCCTTGTTGCCGCTGGAGTTACATTGGCCTTGCCAATTCCCTACGAGCAAGTGGATGTTGAGCCACTTGAATCTGACCCCGAGGATTGATCTGGGAGACATTTCAATTTTATTAAGTATTTTTAATTCCGATGTAAGTTTTTGTTCGGTAGACTTTTGTTGGTTCAGGGTAGTTTTCATGTATAAACTGGTTACTATTTGCGCGCAATTTATTAATGAAAATTTCCTTGTCATTTCACCACCACTTGTACACAGTTTGTGAAGTTATGTTAATGAAGAATGTTTTGCCTTTCACTACTTTGGATAAAATCATTGCTATGTTTGAGCTTTCAGAGATTGAATATCTTATGACAATATTTATTTATCATTCATATGCCGAGTATTGTGGGCATTCAAGCTGAATAGGTTGGTGAAATTGCCCTGGCCCCAGGTGGTTCATGATCGTTCGGATGCCGGATGAGACGACCTTAAGAATTTTGAAGAATCGATTCATGAGCATTCTGTGGCACTTGAGCCGAATGTATTAATGAATCTTAAGAATTTTGAATAATTGATTCATGAGCCGGCTGGGGCAGTTGAGCCGAATAGATTGATGAATCTGCCCTTGCCCGAGGCGGTGCATGATCATTCGGGCGCTGGATGAGACGACCTTAAGAACTTTGAAGAATCGATTCTAGAGCTGTCTGGGGCACTTGACCTGAATATATTGATGAATGTTCAGAATTTTGAATAATCGATTCATGAGCCGGCTGGGGCAGTTGAGCTGAATAGATTGATGAATCTGCCCTTGCCCCAAGCGGTGCATGATCATTCGGGCGCCGGATGAGACGACCTTAAGAATTTTAAAGAATTGATTCGTGAGCCGTCTGGGGCAGTTGAGTCGAATATATTGATGAATCTTAAGAATTTTGAATTGATTCATGAGCCGGCTGGGGCAGTTGAGCCGAATAGATTGATGAATCTGCCCTTGCCCCAAGCGGTGCATGATCATTCGGGCGCCGGATGAGACGACCTTAAGAATTTTAAAGAATTGATTCGTGAGCCGTCTGGGGCAGTTGAGTCGAATATATTGATGAATCTTAAGAATTTTGAATTGATTCATGAGCCGGCTGGGGTAGTTGAGCCGAATAGATTGATGAATCTGCCCTTGCCCCAGGCGGTGCATGATCATTCGAGCGCCGGATGAGACGACCTTAAGAACTTTGAAGAATTGATTTGTGAGCCGTCTGGGGCACTTGAGCCGAATATATTGATGAATCTTAAGAATTTTGAATAATCGATTCATGAGCCGGCTGGGGCAGTTGAGCTAAATAGATTGATGAATCTGCCTTTGCCCCAGGCGGTGCATGATCATTCGGGCGCCGGATGAGTTGACCTTAAGAATTTTGAAGAATCGATTCATGAGCTGTCTGGGGCACTTGAGCCGAATATATTGTTGAATCTTAAGAATTTTGAATAATTGATTCATGAGCCGGCTGGGGCAGTTGAGCCGAATAGATTGATGAATCTGCCCTTGCCCCAGGCGGTGCCTGATCTTTCGGGCGCCGGATGAGACGACCTTAAGAATTTTGAAGAATCGATTCATGAGCCATCTGGGGCACTTAAGCCGAATCTATTGATGAATCTTAAGAATTTTGAATAATCGATTCATGAGCCGGCTGGGGCAGTTGAGCCGAATAGATTGATGAATCTGCCCTTGCCCTAAGCGGTGCATGATCATTCGGGCGCCGGATGAGACGACCATAAGAATTTTGAAGAATCGATTCATGAGCCGTTTGGGGCACTTAAGCCGAATATATTGATGAATCTTAAGAATTTTGAATAATCAATTCATGAGTCGGCTAGGGCAGTTGAGCTAAATAGATTGATGAATCTGCCTTTGCCCCAGGCAGTGCATGATCATTCGGGCGGCGGATGAGACGACCTTAAGAATTTTGAAGAATCGATTCATGAGCCGTCTGGGGCACTTGAGCCGAATATATTGATGAATCTTAAGAATTTTGAATAATCGATTCATGAGTCGGTTGGGGCAATTGAGCCGAATATATTGATGAATCTACCCTTGCCCCAGGCGGTGTATGATCATTCGGGCGCCGGACGATTGAGGTTTTCTCAATTAATGACATTGCCTCGAGGGCGCTGCCTCTGTAAAGGAGAAATGAACAAAGGTACAACCTTTATGAGCTTAGTAAACAGCTGACTCCAGCTCTTGGAGGAAGATTTATCGTGTGAATGTCGAACAGACTCTTCTTTAACAGCAGAGGGGAAGCGAGGACGCTAGCTGAGCTGGGCGGAGACATGAATCGAGGTGGTGAACCTTCCTGCATAGGAAGTAGGAGTTCTAGGGATCGAGAGAGGCGTCAGTCTCCTCGACGTCGAAGCAGGTCACCCAGGCGGGACAAGTAGTCGCAGGGTAGATCTCCGCAACCCCGAGTCGAGAGGGGATCTGATGCGAATCTGTGCCCATTAAGCTTTGCGATATTTGTGGGGAATAGTCCCATGACAGAGGCGGACTCGATCGTTCGAGACCCAAATGTAGCGGTCGAGTTTGCTCAACAAATTTTTCCTCCTGAGGTTCAGCAGTCAATGGTAGGTCGACAGGACTATGACGTATTTCGTGAAGGCATTCACGGGGCGGTGAAGGGGCTTTACACTGCCTATGAAATTGGCATGCGGCTGCGTGCTGCGCGTCGAGAATTGGAGAAAAAGGAGGAACGTATTCGAAGTTTGGAGGCTCGCGCAGAGGTGGCTGAGTGTGAGTTAAGGAAGACCAGGGCGGCTCAGGCACAACCCGTCGGGCAGGGGAACCCAATTGTGGAGAAAAGGGTTACCAGTCAGCTCATTAGTACCGCGCTCGCCGATCGTGAGACGGCGAGTATGTTTGCAATGGAGTCTGCGAAGGGGAGGGCTTATGAAAAAGGTTTTCATGAAGGCCGAAAAGTTGGAATCGAAAAGACCAAGGAGAAACTTGCCGAAGAGGTTTGCCGATGTGAGAATCGTGGATTTAGGCACAATTGGATCAAGGCATCTCAAGCAGCGGAAGCTCTTCGAGCGTCGGGCATTGATTCGGCATCGCCACTTTACCACAGTAAACATTTTCTGTTTTTCGCTTTTGAAGTCGAGAAAAGTGAGGATGAGGGTTACGCCGTATAAGAATACGCATTGTAAGGTTGAAACGCAATAAAAACTATGTAATTTATTGTTGGATTGAATAAAAACGTTCTATTATAAATATTTCATCGTAGTTCGTAGTCGGCATATACGTGTTTCGTTTTATTACATGGATGTTTGAATGAATGTACAAACATTGATCGTATAGTGATACGCCGGCTTATAGGCTGGGTCGGCCCAATCATGATGGTCGTTTATTCTTTAATGTGGCCACTGTAATTTCAAGAGGCCAAGAGCCAGTACGTGGAGTGGCTATGGCAAATTTCGGTCAGCACGGGGTCTAAATGCTTGGCCGGTTGGATTGATAACGGTGCCCCTGTCCCAGTCAATGCATGTGTTCCAAAAAGACGTTTGGGTACCTAGGCAGTGGTGAATGTCAATCGACGTTCGTCTCTTGGGGTTTTGGAGTTAATGAAATTGCCTCGGGGTCACTGCCAGCATTTGAAAATAAATGGAATGGACTCTTCGTGCCAGTGACCTCATTAATATAACGCCATTTGTTGCGTGGGGTTATATAATATTGTGGATGTAAAACAGAGTTTCTTTAATTAACCAAACTCGAACTTTGACCGAGCTTGATGCTGCAATGGATCGCAGTGGAGAATTCTCAGGTGTGGGAGGTAGGTCGTTAAAAAAGAAACGGGAGGTGCGTCAGCCTCCAAGTTTTCGAAGCAGATCGCCCCGAAAGGAGACACAACGACCGTTGCCCTTAACTTTCCTTGTCTTGGATCTTGGCCTTGACATTGTCGATGGTGTCAGAGGAAGGTCCAGAGATACGCTAATTCGGGCAGGGTTGGATCAAGGCATTTTGAGCCGCGGAGGCTTTCCAAACGATGTGCATTGATTCGGGGCCTCCGCTGTATCAACGTGATTAATTCCCCTTTTCTCCTTAGATGTTAAAGATAGATATTGTAATGTTCGAACGCGGATTGCGTCTATGTAACAACTGTTTGATCAAATAAAAAGTTTTATTTCAAACATTTGCGTCTTACTCTGGATTTTTTATATGCTTAGCTAAGCACCTTATTTCGAATGTTGGCATGTTTTGTTTCGTTTTGTTCGTGCCGAAGGGTGCTCCGAATTCGGAGGGATGATCTGCCCTAGGGTGTTACGCATCAGAGGCGTTGCGAATTCGGAGTCTTAATTGGCCCAAAGACATCTTGCGCCGATGGGGCTCTGTAACCGGTGTTTCAATGCGGAAACTTTAATCGGCCCTAAGGTGTCATGCACCAAAAGGGCGCTCTGAATCCGGAGACTTAGTTTGGCCAATTGTGATATCCACGAAGGGCACTCCGAATTCAGAGTCTTAGTCGGCCCTAAGGTGTCATGTACCAAAGGGGGCTCCGAATCCGGAGACTTAGTTTGGCCAATCGTGATATCCACGAAGGGTGCTCCGAATCCGGAGTCTTAGTCGGCCCTAAGGTGTCATGCACCAAAGGGGCCTCCGAATTTGGAGACTTAGTTTGGCCAATCGTGATATCCACGAAGGGCGCTCCGAATCCGGAGTCTTAGTCAGCCCTAAGGTGTCATGCACCAAAGGGGGCTCCGAATCCGGAGACCTAGTTTGGCCAATTGTGATATCCGTGAAGGGCGCTCCGAATCCGGAGTCTTAGTCGGCCCTAAGGTGTCATGCACCAAAGGGCACCAAAAGGGGGCTCCGAATCTGGAGACTTAGTTCGGCTAATCGTGATATCCATGAAGGGCGCTCCGAATTCAGAGTCTTAGTCGGCCCTAAGGTGTCATGCACCAAAGGGGGCTCCGAATCCGGAGACTTAGTTTGGCCAATTGGGATATCCGCGAAGGGCGCTCCGAATCCGGAGTCTTAGTCGGCCCTAAGGTGTCATGCACCAAAAAGGGGCTCCGAATCCGGAGACTTTAATCGGCCCTAAGGTGTCATGCACCAAAAGGGGCTCCAAATCCGGTGACTTAGTTTGGCCAATTGTGATATCCATGAAGGGCGCTCCGAATCCGGAGTCTTAGTCGGCCCTAAGGTGTGATGCACCAAAGGGGGCTCCGAATCCGGAGATTTTAATCGGACCTAAGGTGTCATGCACCAAAAGGGGGCTCCAAATCCGGAGACTTAGTTTGGCCAATCGTGATATCCACGAAGGGCGCTCCGAATCCGGAGTCTTAGTCGGCCCGAAGGTGTCATGCACCAAAAGGGGCTCCGAATCCGGAGACTTTAATCGGCCCTAAGGTGTCGTGCACCAAAGGGGGCTCCGAATCCGGAGACTTAGTTTGGCCAATCGTGATATCCACGAAAGGCGCTCCGAATCCGGAGTCTTAGTCGGCCCTAAGGTGTCATGCACCAAAGGGGGCTTTAAATCGGCGATATGACGAGCGCTACAATGGGAGTTGGGAAATGAATTTGAGCGAAGAAGAAAAATGGTTTGCATTGCAGAAGTGAAATGTATACAAGTATCAAAGCCCACAGGTCGGGTCAGTGATAAGGTTTTCATAAAATCTCTACTTGTGCCGATTGCGGGGAGCCACAGATTTCTTCAATGCCATGGGCTGTCGGAAAGCGTACAAGCTGATGATAAGTGCTTGGAATGGCCTTCATAATATGTAACCAGGTTCGCCCCATGATGAAGTTATACGACGAAGGGAGCTTTATGACCAGGAATTCTACTTTGATCGTTCTGGAGCCCGTTCGAACAGGTAGTGTGATCTTTCCTAACGGGTACTCAGGGTTCGTGTTAAAGCCGAACAATGGGTGAGGAGCCGGAGACAGATTTGACTTGTTGAAGCCGAGTTTGATGAAAGTCTTGTGATACATAACCTCTGAAGTACTTCTTGGGTCTATGAGAATGCGTTCAATGGTGAACCGATTTACGCGTAATCTGATGACCAATGGATCGACGTAGGAGACTGTTGCGTTGCTAAGATCGGAGTCGTTGAAAGTGATTGTCGGAGCTTCTCTGGGCATTCAGTTGGAATATGTTGCTTTTAGGGGATTGGATGCGATTGGATTGTGTGCATGGTTGGGGGCGCTGGTAGGCTGTAGATTATATGGATCACGGCAAGTGGGGGTGAGTCCTGCCTCAAGGCTAGTGCCTTGATTGGCTTGCCATTTCTCACGTATTGCTGCAGTCGACCGTCTTGCGCCAGTTCTTCCAGGTGATCCTTTAATGCGTAACAATTCTTAGTCTCGTGGCCGTGATATTTATGATACTCGCACCGCCTATCCCTTCTTCACGTGTCGGGAGGTCCCACCATCTTCGACGGCCATTTGAAGAATGAAAGGTGTTGGACCTTGGTCATTATCGCAGTGATTGGTTCGGACAATTCTGTGTGCTTCTTGTCGGCACGCCTCAAGCGCCTGCTGTCGACTTGCAGTTGTTCATTCGTCTGGTGGGAGCATTGATCGCTTGATCGGCAAGAGTCCTGCCTTTTGTTTCTTTTAGCGCGTTGCCGTGGCTCAACGCTCGAAGGTGGCACAAAACTTATTGGTTGAGCAATTTCAGGAAGTGTTGTTTTGTTGGACATTTGTCCGGCTTTAATTCTCAAGGCATCGTCTTCGACTTTGCAATACTCCTCAACTTTCTTCATCAACGCCCAGACTGTTTTGGGGGGTCTTCTGGTCGGGGAACTGCGAAGAGCGTTGTCAGGGTGTAGTCCCATTTTCAAGGCGGTGATGGCCATGGAGGCGTTGCAATCGTCGTCAATGAGATTGAAGCACTCCCAATAGCGCGCCGAGTACGCTCTGAGCGTTTCTCCTTACTGGATCTGCATAGCCCAGAGAGAGTCGGCTTGTTTCGGTTGTACCTCGTTGGTAATGAACCTGGCTCTGAAGGATTTTTGTAATTGATGGAAGCTTTTGACCGAAGCCGGCTCTAGCTTGTAATACCACCTGACAACTAATGGCCCCAGGCTGCTGGGGAATATTCGGCGCATGAGGGCCTCGTTGTCTGCATGCAATGTCATGGCCTACTTGTAGTGACGGATATGATCAGTGGGGTTTGATTTTCCGTCGTAGAGAGTGAATGATGGAGCTTTGAACTTCTTGGGCAGGACCGCTCTTGCAATCCGTCGGACAAAGGGATCATGCTGGTCGTCTTCGTCTGAACTGCTTCTTCTGCGCTTGTTCCTTGTACGAAGACTCTTTTCGGAGGAGATGGAAATATCGGATCGTCCCCTCTTGTTGAACTCCGTGGACAGTGAGTTAGAGTCGTTATCGGTATCCCTTTGTCGGGCTCAAGGTCGTTGTCCACCTGCCTTCGGAGGATGTTCGGGATCTTGGCACACGACTTCTCCGGATTTTTCCACTTCCAGGGCCAAGTCTTGACGGAGACGTTCATTTTCAGTGATCAAGTTCTCCAGCCTTTGTTCGTTCTGCTTTGCTTGTTCCATGATCGCTTGCATTGTCTCTTGCGCTGAAGTCGTTGGTGAATCGAAGTTCAAGGCGCGTCTTGCAGCGATGGTTTCCTTTCCGAGCATATTTGCTGGAGTGAGGTCATCTCTCTGCGTGGTCTCGTCAGTGGCTATCGGAGGATCTTCAGCCATGCCTCCCATGGATGTATTTGAGTATTCCCACAGATGACGCCAATTGTGGAGAAGTGGTCTTGGAAATACTCTTCAGATCCTGGGAGACGCTAGTGATCCTTAGCAAGTCACCTGAAAAGACACAAACACTCCGGTCGGGGGTGCCGGAATTATCACTCCAACGGACATGTCAGTTCTTATACTCAAAATAACTTGTCTTCTAAGTTAAGCAAAAAGTGATTGTTACATACCTACTAAATCTGTTGTTCCTGTATTTATACCTGTTTCTTTTGGGCCTTGGGGCCAGAGCCTACTTTTTAATCATTGTCCTTTCTCTTATTCGGCCCATATATTATATTCGGCCCCCTATTCTCGTAGGATACAGCCGATTAATATCAGCCTTCTATAGTGCGTGCCTTCTGACTTTGCCATTATTCGGCTCCCACAGTGACTAGTAATAGCATCATAAGAGCTTTTATTGGTACTATTCGGAAATACATGTTCAAAGAATGATGCATTCCGAGATTCAATAATAATATTTACATGCATTTTGGAATGTTCTGATTTATGAATCAAAAACCGATATGCACTACTATTCTTAGCATAACCAATGAAAATGCAATCATCAGTTTTAGGACCTATCTTAATTTTTTTAGGACTAGGAATAGCCACTTTAGCCAAACACACCCACACTTTTAAGTATTTGTAGGATGGTACTCTCCTATGCCATATTTCATAAGGTGTTTGATTTACTTTCTTGTGGGGTACTTTGTTAAGTATATAATTAGCAGAAAGTATTGCTTCCTCCACAAGTTTTGAGATAATCCAGAACTTATTGACATGCCATTCATCATTTCTTTTAAAGTCCTATTTTTCCTTTCAGCAATTCTTTTTTGCTGAGGTGAGTAAGGAGCGGTGGTTTGATGAATTATTCCATGTTCTTTACAAAACTCACCAAAAGGTAACTCATATTTACCACCTCTATCACTTCTTAGTTTTTTTAATTTTCTTACCGAGTTGATTTTCAACTTCATTCTTAAATTGAATGAATGTTTCCAAAGCTTCATCGTTGGTTCAAATTAAATAAACATAACTATATCTAGTATAGTCATCTATGAAAGTGATAAAATATTTTTTCTCACCTCTAGTTTGAATTGATTTAAAATCACAAATGTCATTATGAATTAATTCAGGTGGTTCCGTACTTCTTTCAATTGTATAAAAAGGAGTTTTGTATAATTTTGTCTTGACACAAATTTCACATTTATTATTTAAATTAATGTCAAATTTAGGTAAACATTCCATATTAATTAATCTACACAAAGATCCATAATTAACATGTCCTAGTCTACCATGCCATAAATTTGAAGTCTGAAGCAAGTAAGAAGAAGATGTATTATTATTAACAACAGAGGAAACAACGGTCATTACATTTAGTTTGAAAAGGCCATCAGGCATGTAACCTTTTGTTACATACATATCATTCTTATAAGTACAAATTTATCACTCTCAAACACTAGCCTGAACCCATTTTTACTCAACAAAGATTCGAAAACAAGGTTCTTGCAAATGTCTGGTACATGCAGCACATTGTTGAGAGTGAGTTCCTTTCCAGATGTCATCTTTAGAATAATCTTTCCTTGTTCTTCAACTTTAGAAGTTGAGGAGTTGCCCATAAAAAGTTGTTCACCGTTGTTCACTATAGAATAAGATGTGAATATCTTTTTGTCAGCACAGATGTGGCGAGTAGCACCAGTGTCCACCCACCATTCTTTAGGATTTCCGACAAGGTTTGCCTTGGAAACAATTGCAGAAAGATTTATGTCATCTACACCATTGGAAATTTTGTCCAAGTCGGTCATATTGGCTTGAGCAGGCTTCTTGCTTCATTTTCCTTTGCCTTTGCGTTTGCTACGACAATCTTTGGCCCGATGTCCCTCTTTTTCACTGATGTAACACTTGCCATTAAACTTGTACTTCTTAGTTTCCCCTCCTTTAGAGCCTTGTGCGGAACTTTCTCCAAAAAACTTTCGTTTCTTTGCTTTTGGAGCATGTTCCACCACATTTGCCTTAGACTCCATTGGATGCTTACCAGCTTGCTTTTCAGAATTGCGGTTGTCCTCCTCAATCCTTAAACACACGATCAATTCCTCTAAAGTCATTTCTTTGTGCTTGGGTTTGAGGTAGTTCTTGAATTCTGTCTAGCCTTATGGTAATTTTTCAATTAAGGCAGCAACTTAGAAGGATTAACTAAGAGACATGCCTTCTGCATGAATGTCATGCAGAATGAGTTGGAGATCTTGAACTTGGCTAATCACAATCTTAGGACTGGACATAGCTTCTTTAAAAGTTAAATGCTCATTTTCTAACAGAAAAGTTAGAAAATCTGGATCAAAATATTTTGAGGTTCTAGTATGTTTACTATGCCTAGGTTTATCTTCCTCATTTTGATCTAATGTTTGCTCTTGTTCTTGATCATGACTAGTAATAGCATCATAAGATCTTTTGTTGATACTAGTCTCTTGTCCAGTTTTATTCAGAAATACATGTTCAAAGAATGATGCATTCCGAGATTCAATAATAGTATTTATATGCATTTTGGAATGTTCTAATTTATGAATCACAAACCGATATGCACTATTATTCTTGGCATAACCAATGAAAATGCAATCAACAGTTTTAGGACCTTCTTAGTCTTTTTAGGACTAGGAAACAGATTTGAATCTATCTGGGAATATATTGACACTGTCTGGAACTTGAACTATTTGACCCTGTTGGAAATTGGACCGTAGAAGGGCTCTGTTTGGATAGAAAAAATGACGCAAATTTTAAATTAATTTCGTTAAGAAATTTAAATAATTTTCCCACAAGAATTTGAAAAAAAATCAAATAAATGTTGTCCAAAAAATTAACGTTAGAACCGACCGGACCTGGTCGGACGGACTACGATGCGTGTGCGTATGTGGTGGTTTGAGCCAAAGCTCACTTTGTCCATAACTTCTCCCTTCTACAAACTTGGGGTGCCCCTCGCGGCACAACCGAAGTGTTGCCACCTAGAACTTATATACACACATAAGTTCTCTTAAGTTATCAATGTGGAACTACCATTACAAAGAAACCCACATTTTATTCTTTAATAGTCCATTCCTTGAACCTGAAAACAACGTCAAGTTCCCATTCACTCATAAATGGTTTTGGCGAACCGTTTGCACCGCGTGACTTGCTATGCGGAAAGGAACACGTCACCTCTTTGAAACCACCTCAAAAGACGTGTGGGACCCACTCAAATTTGGGCTCAAAGTTGGCCCAAAATTATTCTATAAAACTATAACCATAAATTCCAACAACTTGTCTATGGAATCACGACTACTTCTTTAACTGTTTCTATTTCACTGCTTTCCTTATCTGTTTGACTACTTCGTTATTTTTAAATGAATTGTTTTCAATCTCTCACTCAATTTGTTTCTGTTTTGGATTTGTTTTTGTTATGGATTTTTTTATATTTTAAAGAACTCTTCCTCACATAGACTTGTTTATATTATAAAAAAATTAGAAGTGAAATGAACAATCATTTTCAATCTCTCAATATGTGAGATTAGAAGATTAGAAGTTAAATGAATCACGTGTTTGACAACTTCAAAAAGGGTTGAATTTGTAAATTACCTTTTTATATTATATTTATCATTTGTATTAGAAGTTAAATGAATCATGTGTAGGAATCTGAAAATGCAATTTGTGATTGGAATTTTGCTATGTTAGTTCTTATTTAATTTTCATTCTATTTTTTGTAATCCAGATTGAATGGAGGATAGTGTTGAATCTCCCGCAATCAATCTTTTATCTCCGGAATCCTCTAGTTTTCAAATGAATCCCCCCCTTAGTTGAACCCGAACCTAAGCCTCCTAGACCCCTAAAGGGAAAGAGTGAGGGCGGAGGGAGGAGAACACCATCCACAGTTTGGGATCATTTTGATAAGGTTGTAGGGACTGATGAGAGGCGTAGAGCCATATGCAAATATTGCAAGAAAGAGTATTTGGCTGACTGTAGACTTGATGGGACTAGCAATTTGAGGACTCATACACTCAATTGTAAACAATATTAAAATACGAATAAAGATTGGCAACAAACATTAAATTTTAAACCGAAACAAAATGAAGAGGGTGTTGAGGTTGTAGGAAAAATTTTTAATTTTGATGCTTGCAAAAGGGCTCTTGCGGAGATGGTTGTCATTGATGAGTTGTAATTTAGATTTGTGGAGGGAGTTGGGTTTAGAAGATTTTGTAACATTACGCAACCAAAATTGACACCAATTCCCTCTCGTCATACTATATCTAGAGAAGTGCATAACATATTCAAAAATGACAAGGACAGGTTAAAGAAGGCCATGAAGGGTCATAGAATTTGCTGTACTACAGGCATTTGGACATCTACTTAGAATTTGTGTTACATGCGTTTGACTGCTCATTTCATTGATGACAACTGGAAAGTTCAAAAAGAACTATAAATTTTCAATAAGTTGAAGATCACAAAGGAGAAACATTGGGTAGAAAAATTGAGTCGTGTTTGATTGAGTGGAGCACTGATAGTATATTCACCTTAACAGTTGATAATGCTAGTTCTAATAATCTTACCATTCAATATTTGAAAATGATAACCAAAGATTGGAAGGGGACTATTTTGCAATATGCGTTGTTGTGCACATATTCTTAATCTCATTGTGAGTGAGGGTTGAAAGAAATGGACGATTCTATTGCCAACAGTAGACTTGAGATGAGATATGTGAAGTCTTCTCCTCATAGGCATGTTATTTTTAAGAAGTGTGCGGCCACACTCAAACTTGATTCAAAGGCTCTTGTATGCCTAGATGTACCAACTAGGTGGAACTTTACTTATTTGATGTTAGAGGCCGCCAAAAAGTATGAGAAGGCTTTTTACCGCATGAAGTTGTAAATTCTAATTTTGAGCCTTATTTCAAGGATGTTAATGGTGGCATAAGGAGAAGTCCGAATGAGTTGGATTGGAAAAAATGTAGATTGTTTGTGACGCTTCTAAAATTATTTTATCTTACAACTAAGAAGTTTTCGGGATCTCTCTTTGTTACTTCCAATGCTTTTTACAAAGAGATGTTTGTTATTGAAAGCAAAATTAACCAATTAATTTGGGATGAGGATGCTACTTTGAGTACAATGGAAAAGACTATGAAACAAAAGTTTTGCTAGTATTGGAGGGGTTGGAAGTAAGATCAATTTGTTATTGTATGTTGCGGTTATTCTTGATCCTACCAAAAAAATGGCATACTTGGAGTTTTGCTTTTCAAATTTATTTCACGGAGATAATAAGAAGGTGGAAGATATGGTAGACAAGTGTAGCTCGGCTTTTTCGTGCCCCCTTTCGGAAGGTTTGAAAAGAAAGCCCTACAGTTCAAACTCTCGCGGTTCTGAATCTATTCTCACAAGTGCAATGCAAATCATTTTGAATAAAAAACTGCCAAAATTGCACTGTTTTACCAAATACAGAGTCGCCACCTAAATATTTTTTTTGGGAAATTTTTAGGAAACCCATGACTCATGCCAAAGGCTATGCGTCTGTCATCACCAAAGTTGCCTCGGCTTGGGAATGTGGGTATGAAGGGGGAAGGTCATGAATTGAGCACCCCCGCTCACCAGATCGAAGATCGGCCTCTACTAATCATGATATGATATTTTATAAACATTATGTGCTCTTATTCCGGTTATTAAACTAGCATCACTATGTGATGCACAAAAGCAAGTATAGACTAGTTTGCTTAATTTGGAACAATTCAATTCATGTTTGTTTGTGAAAATGGTTCGAATTTGTCACCTCCAGTGGGCTTAAAGTTTGCAGATTTGCCACCAAACATAGTGGACTTAAAACATGATTTGCCACTCAATAAAGTGGGGTTAAAATAAACATTTGTTGAATCGTTCCAATTCAAACAACAAGCCTTCATCCACATGTATTCAAGCAGTTGAGCATTTAAGCATATAACCTCATGGTGAGCATGCTAATCATGGCAACATTCACATTCATGAAAGTATGTTAAAGCATAAAAACTCATCTAGTACTCGAATCCAAAACAGAAACTAGTAAGAAAGATGGATGATCCTAACTATACAAAATGTCTAATGCAACGCATGTAATATGCAATTAATATGCTTGGCTACTAAGCATGGCATATGAATCGATTGGAACAATATGCGATTAAACACGTATTCAAAGACGTATTGAAGCGACAATGCAGTTTGAATGATGCGCCGAGCCTCGGTGCATGCAATACAAATGAATTAATGCAAGGGAAAACATACACACACGCACGCATACTTATTACAACATTACACCCTCGCGACGGAGGGTCCGAATGAATAAGCTAACTAACTAGCAACTAAACTAAGCTAATTAAGCTAAGTAGTTATTACTAAACTCAAATTAATTAACTATTCTAGTTAACTAACTATTACAAACCGAAATCGAATAACTAGTTAAATAAACTAATTATTTACAACTCTTAATTAGCTACAACTAATTAATTACAACACGTATTTGATCTACTGCTAATTAAACTAATTAGCTAATCCCGGGAAGCGAGGGATGCATGCATGCTCGATTTTTCACCCGAAAAGCCATTGCCTTGCTGTTGAAAGCCTCTCTTGGCACATATGAACACCAACAAAGCTGACCACTTCCAGAACACCTCTGCTTCACCTTACCAGCACACTGTGCAAATTTCACTAATGGCCAACACGGGGCCGGTCGGCCACTGGTGGTGGCTGTTGCCCACTACTAGTTTGACCTTCCTTGCTGCAACAGAGAGTAAAACAGTGTATTTCACAAGGGTTGTTTACACACTTTGCCTCTCATTTTCATGGGGAAATCAAAGGAGGGACAAGCTTTGGTTCACAAACCATCAATCAAGCAAATTCATTGCATGTCGGCTTGTTTATGCAAGTTCAATAAATGCAAAATGAGACCAAAGAGATCATCACCCCATCTTGCATGATCAAGGGCAATGAAGACCTAGGAAAATGGCACATTCCATCACTTTTGAGTACCAAATCTCCCATTTACCTTGTGTTCAAATTAATGTCCGATTTGAACACATGCAATGTAACACAAAGAGATGCTTATCTTGCCTCTTTTACTAGCCAATTTTGTTTACTCATTTTAGTTACCAAATCATTCATTAATCCATTAGGTCCATTGGTGAGTGTCCTCTAATGGAAGGAGGGCTCAAACCACAAGTTGCTTTGGACATGAAAGAGGCATTACACTATTGGTAATGAACCCCCTAAGGGATTAAACCATTAGGTGTTGCACCTCCATTCCACACTTAGGCAAACAAGTGGTTTGCAAGCACTTTCAAAGCAAAAACCTAAAGGCAAAGAAATGAGGGAGATTGTAGAGATTGTAAGTGCTGAAATGACGTAGAAAAAGCACTAAAACATGCAATAGACTCACACCAATGATGGTTAAAGCCTTAAAATACTCAGCTAGTGAAAGGGGTTACACTACAACTATGCAAAACAAGACTCAAACGAACTAACCAGCCCAAAACAGAGCTAAAACAGGTTACTTCAGAGGCTAAAATGTTGGACTTGAGCTAAGTTAAGATAGAAAAACATGCTAACATGTGAAGCTAACAAGGCATGCAAACAAGACACAAGGGGGGGGGGGGAGGCTAACCCCTCCAAATTTGGACCTCAAAATAAGTTTTTTGCCACTAAAAAACCTCTGAAATTCAGTGGTTAAAAGGCCCAAAAAAATTGATTTGAAAGTGATGAATAAAGGCACAAAAGCTTTGCAAACTAATAAACAAGAATGGTGAACCACTCCCTAACTAAAAAAAGGCTTAAACCAGCACTTTTGGGCCATAAAAACAGAGTTTTTCTTAGTTCAAAACCAGCCCCAAAATAGTAAGAAAAGATGGTAAAACAAGCTTGCAAAACAAAGTAAACAAGGCCAGTAAACTACCTCTTGAAGCGAAGGGCAATTCTAGACATAAAACCGAGTTGAAACCACCTTTAAGAGCTCCAAGAAGACCCCAAGTAACCACAGCTCAAAGGTAAGAGGATTTGATTCAGGATGTGTATGCAAAAATGTAGAGAAAATAAGCAATTAGGCATAAAATTGTAAGAGAGAGAGAGAGAGAAATCTAGAGAGAGATAGATATTTGCTCTAAATTTTCTAACCCTCCAAACTGAGGGAGGAACCCCCCTATATATAGAAAAACAAGTCTTGAGCTTAGAAATATCCTACCATACATGTGTAGGGAGATGCAACTCAATGTGCTAATAACTGGCACAACTGTCAACAAATATCTGGAAAAAAAGGCTGGTGGTCATCGGCCACCACTAGTAGCCGACAGGCCACCACTGGTGGCCGACCGGCCACACCAATGGCTGACAACCAAGGGCCATGGCCGACAGCCTCTGGTGGTGGCCGACAGGTCACCACAAGTTCCAGGCACCAAGTTTTGATCCAAAACAAGGCACAGAAAGGACAAGGTCTAAAGGCTCAAAGATAGGGCGTTCCGCCGAGGACTTCGGGCACTCAAAACGCACATATGCAACTACAATGATCAAATGCACAAGCGATGACGTCCAAGTCTTGATGGCAGTAAAAATGGGGTGTCTACAGTTGCTCCTCTTTTACAGAACTCAGAAGTCATGAAATGATGAGAGTGAATGTCAAAGCCCACAGATGACCCATTTTGACAAGGCCGAATATGTGGACAAACAAACAAGCAAGGCAAAAACAGTTGTGACCACAGGCTGCCTACGTATCCCTTTGCAAGGAATCTAACCAATGTAGTTCTAGGGTAAGGTACAAGTGATATGCATGATGCAGGAAGATAACTTATGATCATGCAATGAGGTTGTAATGAAACATTTAAATGCAAACGGTATGCCACGAAAATGCCATATTCAAACAAACCGAAACAAGGTATAGTAGCCTCAAACACAAAAGTAAGTAAACACGCCACACATAGGAATTACAAATCAAACCACATTTCATGTAGAAAGGACGTATGAAAATTATGCAAACTCAAACACGCAACGTGCAAGAAAGGTGAAGAACGACCGTCAGGTGCAGTTGAGGTCTCAACCGAGATCCTAATGTTTTACATATGGAAGGACAAGGGTGGTGTGAACATTGGGACGCAGCCGAATGTGTTGAACCACAAGGAGTGGTGTAAACACTGGGACACACCCGAATGCTTTTAACCAAAAGGAGTGTAAACACTGAGACGCACCTAAATGTTTTTAACCAAAGGGAGTGGTGTAAACACCGGGACACACCCAAATGTTTTTAACCAAAGGGAGTGGTGTAAACACCAGGATGCACCCAAATGCTTTTAACCAAAAGGAGTGGTGTAAACACTGGGACGCACCCAAATGTTTTTAACCAAAGGGAGTGGCGTAAACATCGGGACGCACCCGAATGCTTTTAACGAAAGGGAGTGGTGTAAACACCGGGACGCACCCGAATGCTTTTAACGAGAGGGAGTGGTGTAAATAGCGGGAAGCACCTGAATGCTTTTAACCGAAGGGAGTGGTGTAAACACCGGGACACACCCGAATGCTTTTAACCAAAGGGAGTGGTGTAAACACCGGGACGCACCTGAATGCTTTTAACGAAAAGGAGTGGTGTAAACACCAGGACGCACCCAAATGTTTTTAACCAAAGGGAGTGGTGTAAACAGCGGGACGCACTCGAATGTTTTTAACCAAAGGGAGTGGTGGAAATACCGGGACGCACCTGAATGCTTTTAACCAAAGGGAGTGGTGTAAACACCGGGATGCACCCGAATGTTTTTAACCCAAAGAAGTAATCCTAACACATCTCACGCGCGAGGAGATGAAGTAAAACGATGTGATTCGAAGGACACGAATGACCTCACCCGGAACCCCTCTGAACGAACTGTACATACAATATCGTTTGACTGCACTGGCTCTGCTGAATGAACCGTACATACAATATCGCGCTTGGGTAAGAAAAAAATCAACAAGTACAACATATTAGGAGTGCATGTTCTATGCACAATTACAATAATGGTAAGGCATGTTCTATGCAAAGTACAAAATGCATGTTCTATGCTAAGTAGAAAATGCATGCTCCATGCTAAGTAGAAAATGCATGCTCCATGCGCGATTAAAAGCATGTTCCATACTATGCTAAATAAAAAAATGCATGTTCTATGCGTGATTGAAATACGTATTCTGTGCAATAGCATATGCAAAATGCACGTTCTACATACGTAATGAGGGAATGCATAGTCTACGTAAGAATGAAAGTGTATTCTAATGAAACAAGTTCAATAGCAACTTTCCGACACACCTCTCAGAAGAGTTGCGACATGCAAAAAAGGATACACCTCGTTCAATAAGTGACGAACAAAGATCACCAAAAACACAATTTCGAGCTTCCGCAAAGAGAATTTGAACTCAACAGTGACCTTCCCTTGCACCTCTCGGGAAACAGGGACAACCATAGCATCAAGACACAAAATAGGAGCATTGGGCACTGGACGGCCACCAGATAAGGGTGACGGCCACCTATCGGCCACCCTTTAAGATTTTTGGCCACTAATGGGGCCTATTGGCCACCAGTGGTGGCCGGTCGGCAACCGATGTTAGATCGGGGCCATGACGGTCTTTTTACCTTGGGTCTTTAAATATACTCACCCATACTTCATTTCTTCACTCCTCCAAAGCCGAAAATCCTCACTCACTCTCTCTAAACCTTCCTTCTGTCTAGATTCGAGCTTTATACACGTTTTCTAACGCCCCACACCCATTTTCTTCGCTAAACCCTCTTAGTTTACTCCATTTTGAACCGATTGAAATCTAGTTTTGGTTTTTTTTCTTGGAGTTTCACCCCTTGAGGCTTGTTCCCATCGAGTTTCTCTCGGGTTTGGTGCCTTATTCCGGGCTTTGACTTTTTCTTCCATTTTCTCTCTCATAGGGTTTGACTTTTTCAAAGTTTACCCTATTCAAAGTTTACCCTATTTTCTCCATTTTCTTCACTGTTAATCGACTCTTCACCCATATTCCAGATGGCCGACGACATACCACATGATGGAGGTCCTCTAGAGGCAGAGTTCGACGTGGAGTTTGATTCTGAGGGGGAGCCGGAGCCATTATCACTGGGAGTGAGGCCTTTTGATCTGGCAAGGTATCATCCTCGGATGCATATTCTGTCTGCTGGAGGCATTAGGCACTTCACTGATTTTGCTACTGATGTGCCAGCGGATCTTCTACTGAGGGAGCCAGATTCCCAGCTTTCAACCGTTGCCGTTGAGGTACAAACCCTATTCACTAGCACATCTGATGTTCTTTACTTGCATTTCTTGCGCTGTCTCTCATTTGACTGTACTTTCATCACTGCCACCACATTTGTTTTGCGCTTCCTTTTCATCTAACTGTATTTACACTGGTTCACCTGACCTCTGCCATAGGGTGACTCTGGCACATACAGGGGCTATGGGGCCTACGACGGCTAGAGATTGGTATGACGAGCTCCCCGCAGGAGTACGAGAGATTGTTGACTAGGCCGACTTCGGTCTACTCTGCTCTGAATTGACATGAGTTATAGTGAGCTGTCCACTTCTTAGAGCGCCAGTGGAGAGGTGGTGGGATACCACTAACTCTCTCCGCCTATCCACTGTCAGAGAGATGACGATGACTCCTTATGACTTTGCCATGATCACAAGCCTAGGCGTAGGGGGTGATCGGATTCCTCTCGATCCTGAAATGGGGGAGTGGGAGACTACCTAGATTGAGCTATTGGGGGCGCGACCACTTTTGTTCCGGACAGCTATGGTCAGATACAGTTGGTTCGAAGAGCAGTTCCGGGGGACTGAGCCAGAGACAGTAGAGGAGATGGAGCAGTATGCTCGAGGTTTTCTGATGTGCCTCCTCGGTATCACCCTATTTACGAATAGGGTGAATACCATAGGGTTTTACTTGCTGAGCACACTGGTGGTCCTTCCCCGAGTGAGTTTCTATGATTGTGGCGGGGCCGACCTTGCTACTCTATACGGCTATATGAGGTTGACCTCCCGCGGGAGTAGATACTTGATCGGAGGCTACTGGCTAGCCTGGGAGGTACACATCTCAGTTCTTGCTTTATACTTTGTATTTTCTGTTCAGCATATCTTGCTTTACATCTGTTCAACACATGTACTTTCTGCTTAGCATTTTCTATATCTGTTCAAGCACTATATGCTTTCTACTTTGCATTTTCTATATCCGTTCAGATTGTATTGATCACATATCATTGCGCTTTCTCCACGGCTATGGGTTTATGCATACTTCCCGACTCTTTCCCCAGAGCTTGCAGTGGAGGTTCCATTGACGATCCCCTTTTCGCGGGTGTACGATGGTCAGCTTCACCACAGGACTCGCGAGCCTTTCACTTTCTTGAGACATTACTTTGACACCATAGTTGCCCATAAGGTAACCCAAAACACGGTCATTATTTTTGCTCTACATCTGTTCTGATTCGCATATTAGCAACTAATGACGGCTAATAATCTATTCATCTTCTATTCGCAGATCATGTGGTAGCCATGGGCCACGATACCGACGGGGGTTCGAGGCTGGTACATTGTGGTCTTGGGCATCTCGCGCTACCATATTCTACTTGAGGGACCGGTTTGCCAAGCCTAGTTCCTAGGTGAGAGAGTCGTGTGTCAGTTTCTAGGTCTGCCTGCTCCGTTCATAACGATGACGTAGCCAGAGTTCATGAGATCAGCAGATAGCCTATCTATTGACAGGGTTATCCAGTTCATGGTGGACTTGGAGGCAGAATACTTCCGAGCGGAGGGCGATTATACGATCTTCATTTAGACACACCTTATGCGACCTTTGACTGGTGTTCGTAAAGGTGAGAGGGTGAGAGCTCCTGCTACGAGGGTGGGGTCTAGAGCGACCAGGGTAGCCAGGGCTCGTGGGAGAAGGGTTCTCAGGCAAGGCAGAGGACCGGCTGGCCCGAGTTGCCTACTACTCTCACCTGTTGGCAGTATACTGGAAACGCATATCAGATTCCTATTAAGCCAACCGCAGTGGGGCATAGATATGTTAGAGCTCATGATGCACCCCCGGTATGTACCACACTTTTAGTTTTCTCATCTCTTGTTGATATTTGTTCCTTCTAGACATTGATCAATCCCAATGCATTTGCAGGCACCCCCAGGATGCCCTGAGGATCTGCTGGAGCTATTAGCCTCATTTGAGGGTATGATATTGAGGAGGGAGGCACTGCTCGGCTTCCATGGCATTCAGGTTGTTTCTTCAGTTTTCTTACATTCCAGTCATCACATTTCCACTGACACACTAAAACTGACATTTCAACTGAAACTTCCCCATATTGCATTGATACACTGCACCTCCATATAGTATTCATACACTGTATCTAACTCTTGCATACACTAATTCTTCACATCATACTTGCATCTGATACGCATACTGTGGTTGACATATGACAACTGCCTTTTCAGGTTCTACCCATACCGACAGCACCAGCGGCAGCTGCAGCACCAGCACCAATAGTACCTCTTCCGGGGGCAGGGCGAACAGATAGACAGGCTCCTACACGCAGCCATTTCAACTGAAACTTCCCCATATTGCATTGATACACTGCACCTCCATATAGTATTCATACACTGTATCTAACTCTTGCATACACTAATTCTTCACCCGAGATGAGAGTGGCCCTTCAGAGCGCATTTTGAGCAATGATGAGGCTGAGACTAGCGAGGCCGAGGAGGCAGCGAGTCAGCATGCTGAGTCATCCGAGAGTGGAGACGATGACACTGGCTCAAGTTGTTAGAGTAGGAGTACTGATGCTGAAGAGGGCTCCGAGGTGGAGACAACTCCGGTTCAGACTCTGATTCTAGTTCAAACAGTGGCGCCGATGGAGACAGTACCGCAGAGTCCTCTCCTCCGAGGAAGAGGACGAAGAGGGCTTCTCGAGCTTGAGGCGACCAGCGCTGATTTTCTATAGTTTTTGCTTAGCTTCTTTTTGTTAGTAGCGTTAGCACATTGTACAACTTCAGACGAGTTTTATTTGCTTTAAAAACTTGTACTGCACTTTTGTAAAAACAATTATGATCGAAATGAAAACTAGTGTATTTTTAAAAAAGTGTTGTATTTTGCATCATGAGCACTGCATTGCACGAAAATGAGATTGAATTTGATATTGAAAACCAAATACTTCTATTGTCACAACAGTCTGAATCAGGTAACGAACCGACCAACAACTAAAGTAATCAAAGTAATACAACTTGATAATCAAAAATAACAACTCGATAAACAACAAAACAATTCGATATACAATAAAACGACTCGATAAACAGCTCGATGAACAAAACAACTCGATAAATAAAACAAAACAACTCAAATGCAACTCGATAAACTTGCTAAAGTTAAAAGGTCTCAAAACAAGACCTTACGAGACATAAAGAACAAAACAAAACACATAACTTCAGCATTCTCACCACACAGGTGAACAAGAGGACAGGCAAAACAGCTGTCGGCCATGGGTCAGCCATGAATAGAGGATGTTGGCCACCAGTGGTGGTCGGTCGACTGCCAAAGTGGTTTATCGGCCCTCACCAGTGGCCGGTCGGCCATCAATGTAAGGAACCTCTAGAATGTTGACACATGGCTTCCACTCACTGCCTTATCTTCTACAAAAGGTTTGGACCTCGTATTTCCTTCATTTCAGTTGTAAATTCTTCACAAATGGAGCCATTCTTTGCCGAAAAACTCTTGAATTGGATTGCAACTTTAGATGGCTCGAAAAAACTAAATTTTCGGGGTTTCGGCATAAATGCACTATTCTCGCTGAGTCGTTCTCCACTTTGTTTTCCGTTCCTACATGCCGCAGCTAAATGTTGGAACTTGATTACGCACGTCTTTGACTTCAGGGAAGAAGAGATATACCGGACAATCGAAGGATTTCAAGTGCTAATGGAATCTCGGTGTGATGAGAAAATCTAGCCTCAGCCTCGTTTTGGTCACATCTAAGCTTTGGGAAGGATGTGCGGGCTTACTCTACATGAGGCCCGATCCTTTGTTCACTATGGAGAGCTAGACATCCCCAATCTAATTCATTGATTTTCTGAAGCCAGTAACCGAGGCGACCTTCTTTGGCATGGTTTTCGACAGCACACCCTTTATTTGTGCATGTTAGCTCATTTCTTTCTTGCGCCCAGTTTCGGAGGGTCTAGCATTCAGCTAGTTGAAGTGGCCCAAGGCCTGAAAGAGGACAAGAGTTGTATTGGCTTGACATTGGCTGAGACTTTGATGGGTTTGGTCACTTTCCATCGGCGGGAGACAAACAAATTTGTGGGGAGTCCACTACTTCTGCAGGTAATGTTTCCCACCCTTTCTAATATGTCTTTCTCACATCTCTCAGCATTCATGCTCTATTTTTCCCTCAACACCCTTTTTTTACTCTTTTTTCTCAACATAAACCTCTCTATTCTTTAATCTCTCTTTTCTTTGATCCCTTCCCAGATATGCCTTATGGACAAGCTGAAGGTAATGGACTCTTGCCCTGCATACTCAACCCGAGATATTTTTTCGCCAATAGGTAGTCCATTACCTTCAGCTTGACCTAGCGAGCCTTTCAAGGGTAATATTTCTTCAACTTGTCAATGTTGATTGGTTGGGAAAATTCTAGGCCATCCAAGTCCATAAGAATAACAGCTCCACCCGACCAAATAGTTTTGATAATGTAAGGACTAGTCCAATTGGGTCTAAAATTGCCCCTAGGGTCATGGATGGGGGCTCGGTTGTCCTTCAGTACCAAATCCCCTTCTTTGAGATTTCAGGACTTAACCTTCTTGTTGAAAGCCTTGGCAATCCCACGTTGATAATCCCGAACATGGTACAGTGCTTTCAGCCTTCTCTCATCAAACAGCATCAGTTCTTCAAACCTGCTTTGTTGCCAATCCGCCTCTATTATCTGACACTCAGCCATAACTGGCAGCGATGGAACTTCTGTTTCAATCGGCTGAACAACTTCCATCCCATAAATAAGAGAGTAAGGAGTTGCCCCAGTAGACGTCCGAATTGAAGTCCTATAGCCCCAAAGTGCAAATGACAACTTGTCTGGGCAGTCCTTGTAAGTCTCAACCATTTTCTGTAAAATGTGGTTGATGTTCTTATTGGCGGCCTCAACAGCTCCGTTAGTTTGTGGCCGGTATGTGGATGACTTATGAAAAGCCACGTTGTATTTCTCCAAAGTCGATCATTTCTTTCTTGAAATGGGAGCAACTATCTGAAATGATCTCATTCGGGACTCCATATCGGCAAATGATGTTATTTCGGATGAACTTAGCCATATGAGCTGCTTTCAACACTGCATAAGACTAAGCTTCCACCCATTTTGTGAAGTAATCAATCACCACCAGAATGTATTCATGCCCATTTGACCCTTTCGGTGTGACTATGCCGATGACGTCAATTCCCTAGACTGAGAAAGGCTATAGTGAAGTCATGTTGTACAGCTTCGACGGCTAGATAATCATGCGATTGGCATGAATTTGGCATTTTTGGCATCACCAGACAAAACCAATACAATCCTCCTCCATGGTATACTAGTAGTAACCTTGCATGAGAATCTTCCGGGCTAACATTACGCCACTCATGTGTGCTCCGCACTCTCTTCTATGGATGGCCTCCATTAGGTACTTTGATTCTTTTGCGTTAACACACAGCTTGTGCATTCCTAGATGATCCCTCTAGTACAGTTTACCTCCGTAGATGATAAGTTGAACGGCCATCCGCCGAATTTCCTTTTTATCTTTGGTATTCGCCCTTGGTAGATAAACGTCATTTTCTAAGAAATTCCAGACATCATGGTGCCAAGGGTTTTGACGTTGAACTTCATTTATTGCAGCGATAGACTTGTAGGTCGGCGTATATCTTTGCTCAATAATGATCGGACGCATCCGGACTCCAAAAGGGATGTCTATCATGGAAGATAGAGTTGATAAGGCGTCAGCGAACCTATTGTTCTCTCTTAGTACATGTGTGAAGGTTAGTTTCTCAAACCTAGGAATCATAATGTCCAAGATCTGGTGATAGATCTTCATCTTTTCTTCCTTAACCTTCAAATCTCCTTTTGCTTGAGACACAACTAGGTTCGAGTCCCCAATGACGTCCAACCTTTTTGCCCCAAGTTCCAGGGCGACTTCCAAACGAACGATACACGCCTTGTATTTTGCTTCGGTATTGGATACTTTGAACTGGAGTTTGAAGGCTAAGGGTATATGGGAATTGTTAGGTGCTATCAGCAACACCCCTATCCCATAATTGTACTGATTAGATGCTCTGTCAAAGTACATTGTCCAAATATCTTCCTTGACTTGCAGAATTGCTTCATCTGGGAATAGGTACTCTACCGCTTTATCCATTTCCACTGGGTTATCAGCCAGGAACTTTGCTACCGCTCTCCCCTTAACAGACTTGTGCATAACATACTTCAAATCAAATTTGGAGAGAAGAAGCAACCAATGAGCTCGCCTACCCGTAAATGCTAGTTTCTTGAAAAGATATTTGATGGGATCTAATCTCGAAACCAGAATTACGGAGTGAGCTAATAGGTAGTGCCTCAATTTCCTGGTGCCCATACCAAGGCGAGGCAAGCTTTCTCCAGTGGAGTGTAGCGGGTCTCATAATCCAGCATTTTCTTGCTTAGGTAATAGATGGCTTTCTCCACCCTATCCTCAGATTCCTCAGCAATGTCCGTTATTGACAGATATAGAATCAACGACTTCCTCGGCTCTGGCGGCAATAACACAGGGGGGATTCTGAAGGTATTGCTTGATCTGCTCAAAAGCAAACTGACATCGGTCGTCCCATTAGAATTTCTTTCCTTTCTTCAGGAGACCAAATAGTGGTTCACAAGTCAAGGTTAATTTTGAAATGAACCGTCTTATGAATTGCACTTTACCCAGAAAGCCTCGCACATCCTTTTAGTCCTTGGTGGTGGAATATATAGGATGGCCTTGATTTTGGAAGGATCTACCTCGATGCCCCTCTGCGTGATCAAGAAACCGAGCATTTTCCCAGATGTAATACCAAAAGTACATTTATGTGGATTCAGCTTCAACCGGTATTCTCTGATCCATTGGAAGAATTTCTTCAAGGTGGGGTAGTGGCCCACTCTTTCCTTGGACATTACAATCATGTCATCCACATACACCGTGACCTCTTTGTGGATCATATCATGAAGAATTGTGGTTGTAACCTATTGATATGTGGCCCCAGCATTCTTCAAGCCAAACGGCATCACCCCATAACAGTAGGTTTCCCACGGCGTAGTGAAAGTAGTCCTCTTTATCCTCGGGTGCCATCAGAATCTGGTTATACCCGAAAAATCCATCCATGAAGGAGAGCAACGCATGGCCTACGGTGAAGTCCACCAATTCATCGATGTGCGGTAAAGGAAAGTCGTCCTTCAAATTGGCTATGTGCAGATCTTTGAAGTCCATACACACTTGAATTCTGCCATCTTTCTTTGGCACTGGAGTAATATTGGCCAACCAAGTTGGATACTCAGATACTAGCAGGAACCCTACTTTCTATCTGCTTAGTGACTTCCTCCTTGATCTTCAAAGCCCAATTCGGGCATATCCTTTGTCACTTCTGTTTGATGGGTCGGGCCTCAGGTTCAAGAGGGATCCGATGCTGTACAATCTCAGGATCGATTCCAGGCATGTCTTCATAGGACCACGCAAAAACATCTTTAAAATCTTCTAATAAAGCGACTAAGCGCTCGCGCTCCTCGAAGACAACGTGGACCCGATCTGGACCAGATGTGGATCCTTCTCAATACCCACATTAATTGGAATGATTTGATCAACAAGGGGTTTTACAAACCTCTCATTCTCTCAATTAATTAAATGTTTCAAAACCAAAGGAATTCCTTCCTCAGTGTTTTCATCAAAATTTTGAAAATCGTGATCAATGTAATAAATAAGTGGCACAGAGAAGTACTTAGAATCTATAGTAGCATTCTCATTCAAAAGATCCAGCTTATCCAGTTCCTCGGTTACAGCCGACTCAAATGAAAAGGAAAAAGACGACTTGGACAAAACCTCAGCATCTGGGTTATCAACCCTCGGAATACCGGACCCAGACTCAGAAGAACCAGAATCTGATTCCGACTCTACAGACTTTGTGGAATCAGATTCTGATTCACTACCTGACTCACAACTACTAGACATGTGGCCCTCCTCCAGTTGCCAAGCGAGGGATGGTGCGACAGATGCATCCAAGATACCGCTAGAAGGGTTCGCACCCGGTTGGTCTCTAGTCAAGGAAATGGTCAGGTTATCCCCCAAGCTCTCTGAGTTGATCTGAGGATCTGAAAGGAGACATGCCACTGCTGCTCCCATTTGATGTTCGTTGTTGTCGGAATCACTTTCTGTGCTCTTTGTAGCCTCAGCGGCCAGTTCAGTTTGTTTCTCTGTTTCACTCTCTTGCAACTACAAGTCAAAGAAAATCTCAAAGCCGGGAACCCGTTGCTTTTCAGAGTTGAACCAGGGTTTGGGGAAATCGCAGAATGGGAAGTCCTTACCCTCCTGAACAAAATAGCCATTTAGGGTTCCCCGAATTGGTCGGTGCACAAGCTCGTAGCGCTTTCCAGTCTACTTTGGCTCTTCCGGCCATTTCTTTTCCTTTTCTCATCCAGTCCTCTTTGGTAGGCGTATAGCCAAGACAAAAGGCATGAGGGTTATGTGGTACGTCGGCCGATGTAGCGACACCTTTTCGGCCGCTTCCTCCTAATCCCATTCATGGTATGTGTTGGAGTTTGTTCATGAAGTGCACAGATTGGGCGCTGACATACAAGCCCTCATCGATAGCTAGGATATTCTGTACTACCCTGGCCTCAGCCAAGGTAAACCTCGAAAGGAAGACATCCTCTTCGCCATGCACAATCTCCAGCACAGGCATAGTGACCTCTGGTGGAGGATGTATAGAGGAGTTCCCGAAGACTATAGCTATCCCTTTTCCATGGGGGTACTTCAGCATTTGGTGGAGCGTCGAAAAGACAGTTTTTACTTGGTGTAGCCACGGTCGCCCAAATAGTAAGTTGAAAGTGGCCGGAACATCTAGGACATGGAACTCGATGTCCTGTTGAGCTGGGCTGCCTTGTACTCTAATCTTTACTTTCCTCATCACCTCTCTACTTGTATTGTCATACGCCCGGAACACCTAGGCCGTAGGCACAAAATTGACCGGTTTTAGACCAATAGCATAAGCCGTACGACAAGGACAAACGTTGATTGCTGACCTGGTGTCGACCAATACCACTGGTACCCACTTTTCTCGGCACTCTATGGATATGTATAGAGGCTTGTTGTGTGCAAAGCCTTCCGGCGGCAGTTCCTTGTCTGAAAAGGTCAAAGTCGGTGCAACGCTCCCGGGAAGACTAATCCCACTAGTTGTTCCGGAGTGGTATTGATGGACAACTTCGGTTTATCCATCGCTGTCAGTACAGCTTGTCTGTGCACTCGTGAAGCCATAAGCAGCCCCTGGATAGATGTATCAGTTTGAATCTTCTTCAAGTGTTTCAGTACAACCTCTTCCTCCAACAGTTTTTCTTTCTGTTTCTCTACCTCTTTGTCCTTCTCAGATGCCTTGGGTTGGTCTAGATGCGGTGGTTTGAAATATCGGCCACTTCTTGTCATGTGGTCGACTTCTTCCACATACCAGGTATTGTCAGGAAGGCCTTCACCCTAATCCTCATCAGTGTGGGCAATATGTAGATCATCATCTTCCTACCACATACCTCCAACAACCGACAAGCAATTGTCTAGTTCCCGTCTAAGTGTTCTTTCAGCAGAAACATTCCCCGTGAGGCATTGAGCTATTCTAGCTTTTCGATCACTTCCACTTATTTCTTGCCCAAACCGCTCCAGCCCGGCTTCTTGCTCTGTATGTACAATACTAACAATGCCCAGTTCCTAAGCCAATTGTTTTTCACCAGTGTTTTTCGGAAGTTTACCCTTCCCGTCAGCCATTCTGGCCATTGCAGTAGTTCCCGCTTTCTTTTCTTCAAGCTTTGATTCAGTTCCCTCATCTATATCAGGTTCATCACTTAGCCATCCAGAATTGTTTGTCGACCCGTTTAGATCGAACCAATCAATATGCACATCTCCTTGATCTTACTCATCAAAGAACTGCAAATTGTCTATATCCTCCTCCAGGTTAGCTAGTTCATCTAATCCCTGACTTGGTCCATATTCTTGGACAACACTGACCTCCATCCCAGTCGGCAGCACCACTTCCAGCTTAGCTTGATTGATTGGCACAACATAGCAGCTCAGGTTATACGTCCTTTCAGATAAGTGCTCAAAGCCCTCGAGCAACGGGCTGATATTCTCCATCAAGGCTGACCTCCCTTCATCTTCCATTGTCACCATCACGAGTTCGAATTGGAGTGAAGACATGCTCATCATGCACAAGTCTATGCTCTCAGGGATGAACAACGCCGACTTAGGTAGGTGGAAAGGGTGATGTATATACTGGGGTCATAAGGGACGACCAGTGTATGGATGAGCTTTATATGCCGGGATGGAGGGACTTGATTATGTGGTAGGAGAGGATTTGTAGTGACGCTAGGTTTTTCGGGAGGTGCTATCACTTTATTGTCAATGAGATCTTGATTCTCAGGATGCAGTCTAAAGCATTGATTAGTATCATGACCATGATGTTCGTGAAAAACACAGTATTTGGCCTGGTTGTGTTTTAAAGGGAGAGGATCGGGTAGTATGCGTTGTTCTAACGACTTAAGATGCCCTTTTTTTATTAGGACCCCTAAGGCTTTGGACAAAGTCATGTAGAGCGGGGTGAAGACCCTTTGGTTTTGGGCTTAATGGCTCAAGGTTTGTGAAGTTTTATTGGAGGTGTTGGCGAACGGGTTGGTAGTTTTTGGTGTGGTGGTGACCATGCTTACATCTGAAGGCCGTACAAAGGTGCCGCCAATCGTGGCTGCATTGGAGCTGCGTGTAAAGGGCCTTTTGGGCCCCTGCTTCATTGCGTCCTCAATTTGAACCCCTATTTCATGGAGCTCAGCAAATGTAAACAAAGGTAAGACTACCATTTTCTGTAATAATCTCCCTTGCAAGTTACGAACCACCATTCTGATCTGGTCCTTTTTAGAAGGCCGGATAGTCATCATAGAGGCCTTAGCCCTCTATCGGGTCACAAAATCCCAGAATCCCTCCTTCGGCTCTTGGCGAGTTGCTTCAAGATCACGAGTAGTGACCTCGATCTGAGTGTTGTAGAAGTACTGCACTATGAAGGCCCCAGCCATTTCCTCCCAGGTTCTCTTCATAGAGTCTTCAAGCTTGGCATACCAAATGGCCGCTTTACCGGACAGGGTTCAGCCAAAAAGTGACAACTTTTGCAATCTAGTGAGACCCACTGGTCGTAGGATATTAGAGAATAGCCGTAGATGGACCATAGGATCCCTGGAGCTGTCGAACCGGTCTATGTGCGGCATCTTGAATCTGTCCTGCAGAGTTACTGCGGAATCTGTGTATCCATCCCTAATATTAGGGATTGAATTCACGCCCTGCACTCATTTGAAGAGCTTTTCTAACTTGTTGACCGTCAATGCAGTGGGGTCAACCTCGAATTCAAATGGCGCCTCTATTTGGTAAACTGGTGCCTTGGAGGTCTGAGGTGGGATCGGATCCACTGGGTTGCCCATATTCTCTAGGACATTGACTGTGAGCCTGGGTGCCGGAATTCTCGCTGGGGGTGCATGGGATGCAGAGGCTACTGCCAGTTGTGGCTGCTATTGCTAAAGCCTTTCTATCACTTCTGCTTGGCGAGCTACGACCTCGGCTTGGCAGGCTGTGGTCTCAGCTTGGCGAGTAGCATTTAGCTGCATAGTCTCAATAGGCTACTGGAGCTGACGAAGCATATCTTCCATACTGGTTGTGGGATGTTGAGCAATTAGAACTGGTGAATATTCACTTTTTGGAGTAGAAGACTGGGCCTGATTAGGCATAGATGAAGTGAAAGGTGACTGCTAGATTAGTGAATTCTGCCTGATCATCCTCTATCTAGTAACTGGTAGGGGTGAAACAAACACTGGCTGTAACAGAATCGTCTTACCCGGATCTACAAATCCTTCTTACTCAGGTCCAAAGTGTTTGGGGGGTAATAGAATCGTCTCAAGCAATGGTGAAAAAATACCTTGGAAAAAAGAAATAAAGCAAAAAGAAAACAAAAAATCAAAAACCACACAGCCCCTCAGCTCAGATTCTAATCAGCACACTGATGTAATCAAAGCTGTAGAACCATGCTTAAAATTGAATTCTGCCTCCCAAAAAACTGATACCCAAACTTGCAACTGATACATACATTCATGCAGAGTTTCACTCTAAAAGCACATATCAAACAAGTGAGAACCAAAACACCCCTATGGCGAGATAGGGTTACCCTGTTCTTTCTAGTTTCGTCAAGAGCTAGGGTTTCACTATGCACAACAAGTGGCTTCACACAATTCCTGCATTCAGGTAAGCAACCTGTCCTAGTTTGGAATAGTCTCTATGGTTTCTGATATACAGCTAGGTCAATTGGTCAAAAAGGGTACCTCAGCAAGACTACTCAATATACTTCTCACACCAAACACCGAGAACTGAAAGGAGGATCAAATGGTACAACGGTAGTCCAGATCCAAGGGTTGTGTTCCCATCGTGGCAGAGCTTGTAATCGGTCAGCCTTTTAGCAAGCTTTTCCAAGAAAGCCTCTCGCAAACCATTAAGGAATAGCAGATGGCAAACACTGTGACTTAAGCGCATCGATGCAAATGTAAATGCAAAGAGACACATAAGTATAGATAAAATGTCATATCATGAGTTTGAGTCAAGTTCTCTAAATCCCCAGCAGAGTCGCCAGAAACTGTGACTCGGCTTTTTCGAACCCTTTTTCGGAAGGTTTGAAAAGAAAGCCCTACAGTTCGAACTCTCGCGGTTCTGAATCTAATCTCACAAGTGCAATGTGAAACTGATAAACACCAAAGAGTTCATATCTGACAAATCATTTTGGAAAATTGATTTTGAGTCAAAAAGTGCCAAAATTGAACTGCTTGGCCAGATACAGAGTCGCCATCTAAATATTTTTTTTGTGGGGAAATTTAGGAAACCCATGACTCGTGCCAAATGCCACGTGTCCGTCACCACCAAAGTTATCTTGGCTTGAGAGCCTAGGTACGAGGAGGGAAGGTCATGAATCGAGTACCCCCGCTCGCCCGATCGAAGATCGGCCTTTGCCAATCATGATATGATATTTTATAAACATTATGTGCTCTTATTCCGGTTATTAAACTAGCATTACTATGTGATGTGTACAAGCAAGTATAGACTACTTTGCTTAATTTGGAACAATTTAACTCATGTTTGTTTGTGAAAATGGTTTGAATTTGCCACCTCAAGTGGGCTTAAAGTTTGCGGATTTGCCACCAAACATAGTGGGCTTAAAACATGATTTGCCACTCAACAAAGTGGACTTAAAACATACATTTGTTGAATCGTTCCAATTCAAACAACAAAGCTTTCATCCACAGGCATTCAAGTAGTTTAGCATTTAAGCACATAGCCTCGTGGTGAGCATGCTAATCATGGCAACATTCACATTCATGCAAGTATGATAAAGCATAAAGACTCACCTAGTACTCCAAGCCAAAACATAAACTAGTTAGAAAGATGCATGATCCGAACTATACAAGACGTCTAATGCAACGCATGCAATATGCAATTAATAGGCTCGACTACTAAGCATGACATATGAATCGATTTGAACAACATGTGATTAAACACGTATTCAAATATTTATTGAAGTGACAATGCAGTTTGAATGATGCGCCGAGCCTCGGTGCATGCAATACAAATGAATTAATGCAAGCATGCGATATGCTAATTGAAACATGACCTTAATCTAACCATCAAAAGTGATTAAGTAAAATGGAGAAAGATATGGGGTTGGAAAACATACACACACACACGCACATTTATTACAACGTTACACCCTCGCGATGGAGGGTCTGAATGAATACGGTAACTAACTAGCAACTAAACTAAGCTAATTAAGCAAACTAGTTATTACAAAACTCAAATTAATTAACTATTCTAGTTAACTAACTATTACAAACCGAAATCGAATAACTAGTTAAATTAACTAATTATTTACAACTCTTAATTAGCTACAGCTAATTAATTACAACACGTATTTAATCTATTGCTAATTAAACTAATTATCAAATCCAGGGAAGCGTGGGATGCATGTATGCTCGATTTTTCACCCGAAAAGCCACTGTCTTGCTGCTGAAAGCCACTGTTGGCACATATGAACACCAACAAAGCTGCCCACTTCCAGAACGCCTCTGCTCCACCTTACCAACACATTGTGCAAATTTACTGATGGCCAACAAGGGGCCGGTCGGCCACTGGTGGTGGCTGTCGGCCATTACTGGTTTGAACTTCCTTGCTGCAACAGAGAGCAAAACAGAGCGAAACAGTGTATTTCTCAAGGGTTGTGTGCACACTTTGCCTCTCTTTTTCATAGGGAAATCAAAGGAGGGACAAGCTTTGGTTCACAAACCATCAATCAGGAAAATTCATTGCATGATGGCTTGTGAAACCAATTGTGCAAGTTCAATAAATGCAAAATGAGACCAAAGAGACCATCACCCCATCTTGCATGATCAAGGGCAATGAAGACCTAGGAAAATGACACATTCCATCACTTTTGAGTACCAAATCTCCCATTTACCTTGTGTTCAAATTAATGTCCGATTTGAACACATGCAATGTAACACAAAGAGATGCTTATCTTGCCTCTTTTACTAGCCAATTTTGTTTACTCATTTTAGTTACCAAATCATTCATTAATCCATTAAGTCCATTGGTGAGTGTCCTCTAATGGAAGGAGGGCTCAAACCACAAGTTTCTTTGGGCATGAAAAAGGCATTACATTGTTGGTAATGAACCCTCTAAGGGATTAAACCATTAGGTGTAGCACCTTCATTTCACACTTACGCAAACAAGTGGTTTGAAACCACTTTCAAAGCAAAACCAAAAGGTGAAGAAATGAGGGAGATTGCAAAGATTACAAGTGATGAAATGAAGTAGAAAAGGCATTAAAATATGCAATGAACTCACACCAATGATGGTTAAAGCCTTAAAACACTAACCTAGTAAAAGAGGTTACACTATAACCATGCAAAAAAAGACTCAAACGAACTAACCAACCAAAAACAGAGCTAAAACGTGTTATTTCAGAGGCAAAGACATGCTGGACTTGAGCTAAGTTAAGCTAGAAAAACATGCTAACATGTAAAGCTAACAAGGCATGCAAACAAGACACAAGGGGGGGGGGGGAGGCTAACCCCTCCAAATTTGGACCTCATAATAAGTTTTTTGCCACTGAAAAACCTCTGAAATTCAGTGGTTAAAAGGCCCAAAAAATTGATTTGAAAGTGATGAATAAATGCACAAAAGCTTTACAAACTAATAAGCAAGAAGGTTGAACCACTCTCTAACTAAAAAAGGGCTTAAACCAGCACTTTTGGGCAACAAAAATAGAGTTTTTCTCAGTTCAAAACCAGCCCCAAAACAGTAAGCAAAGAAGGTAAAACAAGCTTGCAAAACAAAGTAAACAAGGCAAGTAAAGTACGTCTTGAAGCAAAGGGCAATTCTAGACACAAAACCAAGCTAAAACCACCTTTAAGAGCGCCAAGAAGACCCCAAGTAACCTTAGCTCAAAGGTAAGAGGATTTGAGTTAGGATGAGTATGCAAAAGTGTAAAGAAAACAAGCAATTAGGCGCAAAATTGTAAGAGAGAGAGAGAGAGAGAGAAATCTAGAGAGAGAGATTTTTGCTCTAAATTTTCTAACCCTCCAAAATGGGGCACGAACGCCCCTATATATAGAAAAACTAGTCTTGAACTTAGAAACATCTCACCATACATGTGTAGGGAGATGCTGCTCAATGTGCTAACAGCTGGCACAACTGTCAACAAATATCTGAAAAAAGAGACTGGTGGCCTACCGGCCACACCAATGGCTGACAACCAAGGGCCATGGCCAGCAGCCTCTGGTGGTGGCACAGAAAGGGCAAGGTGTAAAGGCTCAAAGATAAGGCGTTCCGCCGAGGACTTCAGGCACTCAAAACGCACATATGCAACCACAATCATCAAATGCACATGCGATGACGTCCAAGTCTTGAGGATGGTCAAAAATGGGGTGTCTACAACAAGGTTTACAACAAGGTTAAGAGTTTTTAGGTCGTTTGAATAACTGTTATGCCACACTTTATCCATCAAACATGAAACTTCGAAGTGTGAGGGAAGTTTTGAATATGGTGGAAGATGATGATGATGATCCCTATTCTTTGGTTGATTCCCAATTTAATTCCTATTTGGAGGGGCGATGCACTAGTGGATCTAAGTAGGAATTGGAACAATATTTGTTCAAGGTTGAATATTTTGCAAAGAATCAAATATTTTGAGATTTTGGAATGCAACCAAATATAGAGTGCTATCGCAACTTGCAAGTGATGTGTTAGCCATGCCTATTTCTACCGTTGCGTCGGAGTTGGCTTTTAGTAAGGGTTGGAAGGGGGGTGTATTTTTCACCCATTTTGTAGTTCACTCTCGCCTTTTATGGTTTTAGACCTTCTATGTACTCAAAATTCGATTCAAAGCAACCTTCCAGTTTCTCTTCGAAAAGTGATGGATGATGTGGAGGAATTTAAGCAATATGACTTAAGTAATATGTGAATTGATTTATATTCATTTTTATTTGTATTGTTCATTTTATTATGTAAGTTGTACTGATATTTTCTTGGTGACTCTTAATTAGGTACTTTGGAGTCATGCTCATCTTCAAGCCCAACCTATAATGTCAATGCTATAATTGAACTCTAATTTCCATTTGCTCATTGGCAATTTTATCATATACTCAACACATTTTCTTACTATATTGAGATGCAATATATAGACATTCATTTATCTTTTCATTACTTTATTCTTATACACTTGTTTTTTGACAAAGGAATTATGAAGATTGAAGATTAAATAAATTATATATTTTTCAGTTTGTTTTGTGCAGGGTTCATCAAACATATGCATAGAATTGGAATTTTTGAAAGTTGGATGTGAATCATGACGGAGTTTGTGAGTTTCCAAATGTTTTTATTTTATTCAATGTGTTTGAATTGGATAAAATTTGACAACAATTTATTTTTACTTTATCATTGCATTTTGGATGAATCTAAAAGTTACGAAAGAATTACTTTTAGGTAAGTTTAGGATTTTGAATGATTTTACTTTAATTTTGTTGTTGGGTAGTAGATAGTAAATGATTTTGATGATTGAGGATTTTGAAAGATGTACTTGTGTTAGTTTATGATTTGATTTAAAAGTTTAGGATTTTGAATGATTTGCTTGTGTAAGGAATTGATTTTGTTGTGTTTTTAATTTTATAAGTTTTAATTCATTAATTATTGATGTTCTTAAGTAATTATTAATATTTGGAGCTTTTTAGAAAATGGGGGGAAAATGCCCAAAATAAATATTTACAAAATGGGGTAAAAAGCGGGCCCAAAAATAAATTTTTAAAAGAAAAAGTCCAGTCTGCAAACTGCCTGTACACCCGCAAACCGTATTGGCACAAATTGAAACCCGCACTGCGGGTTCAATTTTTCCCAAACCGCAGATATGTAGGTGGGTCCAAACCGGAAACCGAAACGTCCAAAATCGAACCGCGAGCACCCAAGTAATTAGTGGCGTTTTTAATCGTGTTTGATGAAAAATGTCATTAATTCTCATAGAATCTACTAGGCAATAACTCCACATGTTGGGAAAAAATTTTCATCTAATATTTGAACCTATCGGTCCAAATTATTTTAACATATTTGTCTCGATATTTTTAACTTTTATGTCCAAATTATTTAAACATACGTATTCCAATATTTTTCTATCTGTACAAATTTATTGAACCTATGTCCTAATATTTTTAACCTATCTGTCTAAATTATTTTTATATCAATATTTTTACCTAACTGTGAATTTTTTTTGAACATGTGTCCCAATTGTTTTAACCTATCAGTCAAAATTATTTTAACTTGTGTTTGCCAATATTTTTACTTGTGTGAAAGTTGTTTGAGCATGTGTGTCCCAATATTTGAACCTAAATTGACGATATTTTAAAAAACATGGATCGATTTTACTTAAAAACATCGATTAAGAGGTAATCAGGCTTACATAGGCAATAAGTAATAAGTAAGCCCAAAGGCATGAAAACCCTGCAACTCTGCATGCATTGACACATGTCCCCAAAATGGCACGTGCGCTCGCACATAGTTTGTGCGCTACACATGCCTTGTGTGTAAAACGATTCTAGTTTAGACATGATCCATTTATTGTTTTTGGATTTGAGAACTCATGTAATTAACTGTTGTACAACTCATTTCCATCTTGTTGCTTATTAGGTTTGGCTTTTGAGAGTTTGGTTGTGTTTGGAACATGTTGGGAAGTTAGTTTTTCAAAGTGTTGTTGCCCAAAATTTTCCTTATTCGCTTGAGCGATTATTCTTGCGCTCGAGCGGCCTTTTACAATTTATAAAACTACGGAGAGTTTGATATCAGCACTCAAGTAACGTTTCTTGTGCTCGAGCTAACTTTTACAGGTCTGAACTACTGGGAGGGGGTCATTGTGTGCTTGAGCAGTGTCATTTATTATGTCTATCGCTTGAGTGACCATTCATTCGTTCGAGCGGTCTATGCCTTTATCAGTCTGAGAGGAAGACCTTTTTTTTTCACTTTTTTTTTATCTCTCTCTCTCTCTAAACCTTTCAAAAACCCTAGATTTACTCATTCCCTCTCCAGTTCTGGAGCTTTTTCACTAAATAGTCCCAATCCGTGAGTTTTCTCACCCTAGTTCTTTGGAGATAAATGTTGAGCACATTGAGAGTTTCGTTTTGATTGGAGCATCCAGTGTTTTTGGGTCATGACCCAAACCCGCCCGTATAGGTTTAGCGTCGTAACCGGTCTGTAATCCTGGGATTACCAAAGCCCTCTGAACAAATCATCACATAATAAGGGGCTACAGAAGCAAATATATAAAACAAACATAGTCCATAGAGCTATGTAGACCTGCATGGGACAAAATTTAAAACTTATACACATATACCTACGTATGACGTCATATATGTATCCATCTTACATTGTCATTAAACATATACCATAGAAGAATTGTTCTTAAACCAAACAAAAATCTCAAACTTATAATTTGATTCACAAAACTCAACCAGTGACATTCTAGGAACCTCCTCGAGAGGCATTATGGCTGGCTGACAAAAGGAACTCCAGATCATAAACTCTAAACCTGGTTACGCACCTGGTCACTTACATATATACATAATAATAAGGTAAGTTGGAGCCCAGTGAATAATAATAAAGTAAAGATTTTAAGGAATGATGTCCATAATAGATTTAGAAATCATATTTCAAATCCCTTAATAATAAAAAAAACATAAACATGTTCGTATTCGTATCAGAAGCAGAGTCATATACATATTCATAGTCAAATCATGTGTGGTACATCCATTAGCGTTAACAAATCACATTGGTCATTCATATCAAGTCCCATAATGGAACCTCCGGTACCAGGTGTCATATCACATACATAGGCCACGGTATCATTTCCTCGGGGTGAGGACCTCGTGCCACGGTATTATTTTCCTCGGGCGAAGGCCTCATGACCATAAGTCACAGTATTATCTCCCCTGAGTGAGGGCCTTTGCTAAGGATACCACAACTACATTTCGAAGAATTGGGCCATCATTCATGTAATCTCAAAATAGCATTTTGTACCATTCGTTTTAGAAACTGATCATATCATATCATATTGTTCAAAAAGTATTCCTTATTGAACATAGCTTTACAGAGTTATTACTCACAGATATCTTCGATAGCAGAAAAAATGGATCAAACAACTTACGACGTGTGACCTATACAAACATAGAACAGATACACATATTGAAACACAGACCCGGATAATATTTAACTTATTCTGTTTCGTTCTTAGTGTGTTTCTAGCATTTATCCTCATTATTATGTTTTAGTTAGGCCTTAAGAATGCCTAAGATGCAATGAGAATGCCAAAATGTGCTTCAAAATACTTAGTCAAAATTTAAAAACAGGGCAGTCCGCTTGAGCGCAATTTCGGTCGCTCGAGCGGTATGCAAATTCTGCAAAAGTACTAGTTGTTTGAATTTTTCGATCGACAAATGCTCGATGGTCGCTCGAGCGCCAAGCTTTGTAGAAAGGGTCTCTGTTCGAGCACAACTTCAGCCACTCAAGCGGTTTGCAAAAGTTTGTAAAACTTCTAGGAGCTCTCATTTTACGCCTGAGCTCAACCTCGGTCACTCGAGCAGAAAGTCAAAACTAACAGTGGCCACTCGAGTGTAGATTCTACCACTCAAGCCAACCCTGAAACTCTGCAAAAGTACTGAGACCTTGCATTCTCCTCTTTAGTGCAGACTCCACCGCTTGAGTGTCTCCTTCCATAATTTCCTTTTAATTACTTTTTAGGCATTCTTAATAATGGTTTAACAGTTAATCACAAGTCGGGGTTGTTACCAATCTTCTATTCGTGTCTTCTACTTTGAGGTAGGGATTTCTTTGACTCTTTTTATGATTTTTAGCTTAGTTATTTGTCTTTTTAAGAGGGTTATGTGTTTGGAAAATTTTGGTAAAACCTAGGGTTTGGTTTGAAATCAAAAGTGGAGTTTTCCAAATTAATTCTTGAAAATGGTTGTCAGAATAGGGTAGTGGGTAAGTTGTGTTGAATTGGTGGAAAGTTTTTCTCAAAATTGATTTTGGAAAGAAAAGGGGGTTTTAGCCGTAATTTTGGATTTGGAAATTTTTAAAGGGAAATGGGAAATTGATGTTGGATATTATGAAATTGGAATAATGGCTATAACGATGATGATGGTGGAGTAGGATATGTAATATCACTTTCAGTGTAATTGATGGAAATATATCTATTAGTTGAAATTTATCTATTGTATAGAAATATCTATTTTGGGCTATCGGTGGAGGATAGTCTTGATTGTTGTAGGCATTACATGAGGATTAGGTTGCATTAAAACTATTTTCACCTACAATGCGCATTGAGCATCATTTAAAATTAGAACATTGTAAATGTATTGGTTTTTGAGAAAAATGGGTGAATATTGTGGTGAATCTGGTTAGGGGGTGTGGTTGTGATTCTATTATATTGGCATATGTGTCCTTGGTGAAAGTCCAAAACCCTGCACGGTTAGGTTATCCTTCGGGTTAGTACCAGTAAAATGGCTTGGATAGTGCTTGTATAGCCTACTTGCAGATACGTATCCAGAGATTCCCAGTGTGTTGTATTGTATCCATTGCCCTATTTTCTGTATAAAAGAATTATTTTCATGAATTGATATATAATTTGGCATTGCATTGTTTGAGATAAAAAAAAAATGAGAAATGTTTTGAAAATCGCATGAATGTGCATCCACCTTATGACTTTGCTAAGATTCATATACTGTGTTAGAGTATTTTTATTGAGCTTTGGCTCACCCTATGTGGAAAACAACTTTCAGGTGTTGATGATATGCCTCCGCCAAGGATATAGCTTGGGAGGGCTCGGAGCTTAAGGCTTCTTTTTGGTTTTGTTTAGATGTAATTATTTGTTTAAGTCTCGAGCTTTATTTATATTGAGTTTAAACTCATTTTGTTTTCTTGTAAAGCTGTAAGCCATTAGGGCATTTCTTTATGTGCTTTTTCATTTCCTTTCTACTCCTGTATTGATGCCATATGCTATAGATTCAGAATCTAGGATTTGACCGCAGGCCATGCGTTGCTCTCCTTCATAGATGGATTTTCTGGGTGTAACCAGATTCTAATAGCACCCGAGGATAGAGAGAAAATTGCTTTCACTACGCTGTAGGGAACCTACTGCTACAGGGTAATGCTGTTTGGGATGAAGAGTGTCAGGACTACCTATCAATGGGCTGCAACCACAATTATGCATGATATGATCCATAAGAGGTCGAGGTGTTCGTGGACGACATGATTGTCAAAACTGAGGAAAAAGAGGGTCACTACATAGCCTTGAAGAAATTCTTTCAACAGATCAAAGAATACAGTCTGCGATTGAATCCAAAAAAGTGTACTTTCGGTGTAACAGCAGGGAAAATGCTAGGTTTCTTGATTACACAGAGGGGCATCGAGGTAGATCCTTCCAAAATCAAGGCCATCCTAGAAATGCCACCACCAAGGACTGAAAAAGAGGTGCGAGGTTTTCTGGGTAAAGTGCAATTCATAAGATGGTTTATTTCAAAATTAACCTTGACTTGTGACCTATTATTTGGTCTCTTGAAGAAAGGAAAGAAATTCCGATGGGATGATCGATGCCAATTTGCTTTCGAACAGATCAAGCAGTACCTTCAGAATCCACCTGTGTTGTCACTGCCCGAGTTGGGGAAGCCCTTGATTTTGTATTTGTCAGTAACAGACAAAACGATGAGATGCAGGCTTGCTCAGGAATCTAAGGATAGGGTGGAGAAAGCCATGTATTACCTAAGCAAAAAAATGCTGGATTATGAAACCCATTACACCCCGCTGGAGAAAGCTTGCTTCGCCTTGGTATGGGTTACCAGGAAGTTGAGGCACTACTTGTTAGCTCACTCCGTAATTCTGGCTTCGAGATTAGATTTCATCAAATACCTCTTCGAGAAACTAGCGCTTACGGGTATGCTAGCCCGTTGGTTGCTTCTCCTTTCCGAATTTGATCTAAAGTATGTCATTCGTAAGTCGGTCAAGGGGAGAGTGTAGAAGTGCCCGAACGTCCCAGCTCCGCGCGCGAAATGGCGCGAAATCCGTTTTGTTCATTAGCTGCTACAGTTCTGACTTAAAGTCATGGTTTTTGAATCTGATCCTGCAAAGTGCAATGTAAGACTGATAAATAACCAAAATGTCCAAATCTGGCAAATCGTTTTAGAAAACTGAATTTTGTAAAGAAGTACCAAACACAGACTGTTTTGCCAGGTACAGAGTCGCCACCTAAATGTTTTATTTTTGGGGAAATTTAGGAAACTCTGACTCATTGCCTAAGGCCACCTGTCCGTCATCACCAAAGTTGTCTCGGCTTGGGAACTTGGGTACAAGAGGAGAAGGTCATGCAATGAGCACCCGTGCTCGCCCGATCAAAGATCGGCCTTTACTAACATGATATCTTGTTTTTGAAAACACATGCGTTCTTATTCCGGTTATTAGCCTAGAATTACTATGTGAAGCGCACAACACAAAATTATAGACTAGATCGCCTAAGTTGGAACAAAACATCTCATGCTTGTTTGAAAATGGTTTGAAGGTGCTACTCGCAAGTAGGCTAAGACGTGGATTTGCCACCCTCGAGTGGGCTTAGAAAAACATGATTTTGCCTCCTCAAGTGGGCTTAAAACTCGCATTTCGATGAATTATTCCAATTCAAGTAATCCAACCTTCACCCACAGGCATTCAGGCAGTTAAACACATAAGCAGTTAGCCTCATGGCAAGCATGCTGTCATGTTAACACTCACACTCATGCAAGATGCTAAAGCATAAAAGCTTACCTAGTACTCCGAGCCAAAATAATAGCTAGTTAGTAATCAATGCATGATCCTAGATATGTTGAAATGGCTAATGCAACACATGCAAAATGCAACTAGAAATAAGCTCGGCTATTCTAAAATGGCATATGAAATGTAACTTGATAATCATGTATTCAAGTAGGGATTGAAATACAATGCGGTTAATATGCTGCGCCGAGCCCGGTACATACAATACGAATGAATGGATGCAAACATGCGAGCATAAGAATGCTAATTGAAACATGACCTAAAACTAACCATTAAAAGCAGGTAAGTAAAAGGGAGAAAGACGTGGGGTTGGAAGATATTCACACACGCACGCACACTTATTAGTATGCTATAAGTGTATGGAGGGGAGCATGCAAACGTGCAATGTACACTAGGTACGCAACCTAAGCGAACAAGGCAAACAAGCATGTCACAACTATGCAAGCTAATGAAGCATACGAGATGTGATCTAATCATCCAAGTGTGCAAGACATGCAAACATGCTAGCAACTTGACCAAGGGAATGCATGCCAAATGCAGGTGATTTGAAGCATGCAACACATGCAACCAAAACATGCAAACGTGGATTAATGCAACAACATTTGAATAGTATGCAAAAGATGGACTTAAACTGAATTAGGCAGCTCTCAACTAGGCCCAAAACAATGGCTAACATGCTCAAGAATGGAAGCCAAAACACATACAAATAGGCATGCATGTAAGGTCCAACACTTAGGCACATAGAGACAAATTTTAAGCACACTTAAAAGAGGAACAACATGGGCATATGGCATGCAATGTAAGCTCTGAAAATCATGTTAATGATGGTGCCAAAACAAGCAAACAAGGTAAGCATGGCATGCAGCAATGGTCCAAGATTCAAGGCAAGCCAAAGGGGGATTGAACTACACTTAATGCAACCACACATGGCATGAATTAAATGACCAAAACCAGAGTTTTAGCATGCTAAAACAAAGCCAAAAGACCACTTAGATGGCATCTAAATGACTTACACATGGAAGCATACACAATGACCAAACATGGAGCATAGGACACAACCTCTTCGAGCATCAAAGGGGCCATGAAATGCAAGCATACAAGCATGCTAAGTGGACTGAAATGACATGGAAAATGGTTCCAACTCACTAAATCAAAGCAAGTACAGCATGCTCCACACTCATATACCCAAGGCTAACAAGCCAAAATGCAATTGGCTATACCAAGCATGTCATGGTCGACCAAAGCAATCAAAAACAGAACTTAAGCATACTAAAACAAGTACAAAAGCTTCACAAAGCTAGGCCAAAAGCATGCTTGAACAAGGGTTAAAACCTAGATGCATGTTAAGGCTACAATATGGCATTACAAGACATGTATTCTAAACAAGAAAGGTGTGTCCAAACCAACTAAAAACAGAGGCATACTATGACATAATAAGCATGAAAATCATCTTAAGGCATGGCCAACACACACTTAGACTAGATGTTCCCTCAAGAGGCAAAAGGGGGCCCTTTTCAAGGACAACAAGGAGAGGGCGTGGCCCTCTCCTTCCTTGGACCTCAAGGCACCATCCTCATCACTGAAATCCCTCAAGATTTCAATGGTGAGGAGGTCCAAACACAATGGTCCCGGAGCTCAACCAAAATGGTACAAAATGGAGCCTTTCAAGGCTTGAGAGGGGTCAAACCACCCCAAAGCTTAAAGAAACCTTAACTAACTATTTAGAGCACTAAAAAACATAACTTTTATATGTTATGCACAAAACTCAAAAATAGGTGCAAGGTAGGCAAAAATGCAATGCAAAAACTCAATCTTGTAAGCTTACAAGACAAGCTAGCTAAGAGGGAAATCCCTCCATACACGTGTATGGAGGGGCGCCAAGTGCATACCAGCTGCATGAAAATATCTGCAAAAGCAGATGCACAGTAGTCGGCCGGCCAAAAATGCAATTGACCAAAAAAAGATAGCCGGCCGGCCATCTATAGTGCCGGCCGGCCAAGAATTTGGCCGGTGGCAACAAAACACAGCCGGTGGCCTCAAGCCATGGCCGGTGGAGTGTGGGGACGGCTCACAAGCCATTCCCTGCCCCTCCAAGGCAAAGCACAAGTGTTTGGTGCAAAACCAGACACAAAACAGACGAGTCGAGAGATCTTGAGGCAAGGCGCGTAGCCGAGACCTCCGGGAACTCAAGACGAACACAAACATGGATGATCACCGAGTGTTCAAGCGGTGACGTCCAAATCTTGAGGACGATCAAAAATGGGGTGTCTACAGCAGCTTATCTGGCCAGTCCCGATAGGTTTCCACCATCTTCTGCAAAATACACTTGATGTTCTTGTTGGCGGCCTCAACAGCTCCATGGGTTTGCCGCCGATATGTAGATGACTTGTGAAAAGCCATATTGTATTTCTCCAAGAAGTCGATCACTTCCTTCTTGATGTGGGAACCATTATCTGAAATAATCTCGTTCGGGACCCCGTAACGATAGATGATGTTGTTCCTGATGAACTTTGCGACGTGCAACGCCTTCAACACCGCATAAGATTGGGCCTCGACCCACTTCGTAAAGTAATCTATCGCAACCAGAATGGACTCATGCCCCTTGGACCCCTTTGGAGTGATAGCCCCGATCATATCAATCCCCCAGACTGAAAATGGCCATGGCGCGGTCATGTTGTACGGCTACGACGGCGGAATGTTCATGCGGTTTGCATGAACCTGACATTTGTGGCATCGCCGGACAAAGCCAATACAATCCTTCTCTATGGTGGACCAGTAATAACCCTGTCTGAGAATTTTTCGGGCTAGCATCACCCCGTTCATGTGCGCTCCGCACTCTCCTCCATGGATGGCCTCCATCAGGCGCTTCGATTCTTCGGCCTCAACACACAGTTTATGCATCCCGAGATGACCCCTCTTGTACAGTTTTCATCCGCAGACGATGAACTGAGCAGCCATTCTCCAAATTGCCCTTTTATCCTTGGCATTTGCCCCTGGTGGGTACACCTCTTTTTCCAAGAAGTTCCAGACATCGTAATACCAGGGGTTCTCATCTTGTGCCTCATCTATGGCAGCAATCAGCTCGTAGGCTGGCGCAAATTTCTATTCAATGATGATCAGACGCATCCGGACTCCGAAAGGGATGTCTGTCATAGAGGATACAGTTGCTAATGAATCTGCGAACCTATTGTTCTGTCACGACCCAAACCCGGCCCTATGGGTTTAGCACCGTAACCGGCTAGTAATCCGAGATTACCGAAGGCCTGCAGAACAGTAGAATAGTAAAATAGAGTACAGGGCCTGGCGGAAGCCAATACAGTAAATGAATAGTGTCCATGGAGCTGGGTCAGTCTGTATGCCAAAAGGATTTTTCATGCATTCACATATACAAACAGTACAGTCTATACAAAATTTACAGTCACACAGTACAGGGACCTAATCCCTCGATAACAGTACGGTTAGCAGTTAACAGTCTATACAGGAATCCAAATAGTATGGAGACAGACAGGGGAAAAACAAGACACCCCAAAGCCATAACATGGCAACTCAGAACCTCTCAGTGAGGCACAAAGGCTGGATTGACAAAACTGGAGTCTAACCCACGCTCCTAGCTCCGATCTGGTGGCTGAGCACCTACATATATATATAAACAGTGAGCTAAAGCCCAGTGAATAACATAATCGTAAAGGGGTTATGAATGAAATGTCCTTACAGTAATGAAATCAGTTCATTAAATAATATATCAGTCTTTCAGTCAGAACAGTTATTCAGTCATATGTGATACATCCATTAGCATAGCAGTAAACAGTAGGTCTTAAAGACCGAACAGTAATGATGGCCATCAATCAGTGAACAGTAGTTGTTCCATGAGGGAACCGACAGAGATCTCTGTAACAGTAACAGTAAACAGTAGGTGCTAAGGATGCCACAATACAGTTCAGAAGATAGGACATACATTCATTCAGTAAACAGTATCAGTTCAGTAAACAGTTCAGTTCAGTATTCAAAAGATAATCATTTGAACATATCTTTACACAATTGTTACTCACAGAGTTTGGGCTACAGTATGCTAGAGCGTGTCTCCCCAGTCGCCAACCCTACACAGTTCACAGGTTGAACACACACTAAGCTACACAGTTGGGAAAGATACAACTTAATCCCTAATTTGCCTTGGTGTGTTCTACATCTATATCCTCAATAAGATGCCTTAAACTAGGTCTAAGAATGCCTAGAATGGGATGAGGATGCAAAGATGTGATCAGAAAACTGTCTCGGAATTTTCAGAAAAACAGAGTCCCGCTCGAGCGCATGTTTCCCCGCTCGAGCGGACATGCAACAAAGGTACACGCTCGAGCGTAAACTTTCCCGCTCGAGCGTACTGTAAAAGTACTGGATGGGTGAAATCTCCGCTCGACGCCCGCTCGAGCTTGAGACATGACTCCGCTCGAGCGCCCAATCCTCCGCTCGAGCGGACTGTAAAACAGTGCAGAGAGATGCTGGATGCTCGGATTTCACGCTCGAGCATCACTTCCCCCCACTCGAGCGGAAGTGCAAAATCTGGGAATTCCAGATTGCACCTCCAAGCTCAAACTCACATTCAAATACATCAAAACCAATCCTCTTGGGCCCATTTTCTGGAAAACGGTTATAAACACATAGAATAACATGGTTCAAAGCTCAATTTGAGAAATCAAAGCCCAAGGGTGTTTAATTCAAACTCAATTTCAAACCATTTTTTCAAGAACAAGATGAACATGCAAACATGCATGTATTCAAATCATTTTGAAGCTCCAACTTGATGCTCTAAGGAGCCAATCTTTTCAAAACATGGTGAAATCATGGACTTAAACATAATTATGAACATGGATGTAACCTTTTGCCACGAAAACAACTCAAACATCTATATTACAAACATGCATGCATGAAATGAGCTTCAAATCAACAACAATGAACCAATTCTAGACTTAAATCACTAGAGGCTTAAGAATCTTGCATGAATAAGCTTAAACACAACAAAGAGGGGTTGAATTCCTTACCTAGGTTCCTTGGATGCAAGTCTAGGGGTCCAATTTAACAATCCACACTTCAATTAGCAAGCAACACACCAAGCAATTCAAGCCAATTCAACAAAATGAACTCAATTCTCTCCTCTAGTCTCTCTCTAGTCGGCAAGGCAAGGAAGAAGGCTGAGGTAAACGTTTTTGGCTCAAGTGTAATGAACTCAAAAGTGTATAGGTAGTGGCCCACTCAAGGGCAAGGCTGTAATTAAGGCCAACTCTGTATTTTATCAATATTTAATCTAATTTAATCATACCTAATCAGTTTTCGAATAAAAACACTACAAAGTCACGTTAATTATGACGATCATAAAACACCAATCGGTCTCTAATTCGGCCGCCGATAAGGCCTTCAATGAGCAGTTTAAACACAAGTCATGAACAGATCAAACATACAGTCAACAGATAAAATGCAATTCAAACGTACATACTCAGTCAATTCAGTTCCAGTTTTCAGTCAGTCAGTTCCGTAGTTTATTCAGTTCGATTATCAGTCATAATCAGTCTCGGTTAACAGTAATTAGCAGTTAATCGGTCATTAGTCGGTAAGCAGCATGAGGGTTGTTACAGTCTCCCCTCCTTATAAAGAGTTTAGTCCTCTAAACTCGAGTTAGCTTCAGTTTGGAAGAAAACAGGGTTCAGTGGGAACAGTTCAGGATATCTTTTAGCCATGTCCTCTTCCCTTTCCCAAGTGGCACACATACCACCATGGTTCTGCCAGTCAACTTTCACTAGCGGGATCTCTTTGTTCCTCAGTTTCTTGATCCGTCTGTTTACAATCTGTATAGGCCGTTCCTCGTAAGTGTAGTCATCACTCAACACTACGTGGGTAGGCTCTATCACATGGAAGGGATCCCGGAGATAATCTCTTAACATCGAAATGTGGAAGACGTTATGCATATGCTCCATTTCAGGAGGGAGCGCAACTTGGTACGCCACCGGATTAATTTTCTCAATAATCTCATACGGTCCGACGTATTTCGGCGCTAACTTGCCCTTGACTCCAAAACGAGTCTGGCCCTTCATTGGTGTCACTTTCACAAAAACGTGATCACCTACTTCATACTCTCTGTCCCGTCTTCTGACATCTGCATAACTTTTCTGTCTACTCTGTGCAGTTTTCAGTCTCTGCTGTATCAGTTTCACTTTCTCAGTGGTTTCATAAACAATCTCGGGCCAAAGCAAAGGCCCATCTCCAACTTCTGTCCAGCAAATCGGAGATCTACACTTTCTGCCATACAATGCCTCGAAAGGCGCCATACCAATACTCGAATGGTAACTGTTGTTGTAGGTGAATTCAACTAATGGCAGATGACTTTCCCAATCTCCCTGAAAATCAAGGACACACATTCGCAGTAAATCCTCCAGAGTTTGGATGGTCCTTTCTGATTGGCCATCTGTCTGAGGATGATAGGCACTACTCAGTCTCAGTTCAGTACCCAGTGCAGTCTGTAGGCTTTGCCAAAACCTCGAGGTAAACTTCGAATCCCTGTCAGAAACAATAGACACAGGCACTCCATGTAGTCTCACAATTTCATCAATATAGATAACGGCCAGTTTGTCCGCATTATAGATTGTTTTGACAGGTAAGAAGTGAGCAGATTTGGTCAGTCTATCAACATTAACCCAAATTGAATCCATACCTTTTCTGGAGTGAGGTAACCCAACGATAAAATCCATCGTGATATGCTCCCATTTCCACTCTGGTATGGGTAAGGGTTGCAACAATCCGGCAGGTCGTTGATGTTCAGCTTTAACTTGTTGGCAGTGAAGACATTTCGATACGAAATCGGCAATTTCTTTCTTCATTCCCGGCCACCAGAAATTCTGTTTCAGATCTTGGTACATTTTCGTATTCCCCGGGTGGATAGACAATTTTGAATTGTGGCCCTCTTGCAGAACTCTTCTTTTTAGTTCAGTATCATTTGGTACACACAGTCTTTCATGAAATTTCAGTACATTGTTCTCAAATTTGAATCCCGGTCTCGGTTTAGGTTCTCTTTCTTCGATGATCTTCATTAAGAAGTCATCCTGTTGTTGTTTCTCTTTAATTTCTTCAATCAGTGCCGGTTGAGCAGAAATAGCAGCTAAGGTTCCACCTTGTTCTCGCAAAACAATTTCGATTTCAGATTTTTCAGGGTCACAAAGCAACTCTTTCTGTCCGGTAAGCAAACATGCTACGTTTCCAATTGATTTCCGACTCAATGCATCGGCAACGGTATTGGCTTTTCCCGGATGGTACAAAATCTGCAGGTCATAGTCTTTAATCAGTTCTAGCCATCTCCGCTGTCTCATGTTCAGTTCTTTCTGTGTGAAGAAATATTTCAAACTCTTGTGGTCGGTATATACTTCACACGTCACCCCGTACAGATAGTGACGCCAGATTTTCAGTGCAAATACTACTGCAGCAAGTTCCAGATCATGGGTCGGGTAGTTCTTTTCATGCGGTCTCAGTTGTTGGGAAGCATAGGCAATTACTCTCCCATTCTGCATTAAAACACATCCCAAACCCTTATGAGAAGCATCACTAAAGACAGTATAACCATCCGTACCTGAAGGTAAAGTCAGAACAGGTGCAATCACTAATCGAGTTTTCAATTCCTGAAAAGCAGATTCTCTTTGGTCAGTCCAGTCAAATGATGTCCCTTTTTGTGTCAGTTGAGTCAACGGTAAAGCAATTTTGGAGAAATCTCTGACAAATCTTCTGTAATATCCAGCCAATCCCAAAAAGCTTCGGACTTCAGTCACATTTGTTGGTCTAGGCCAGTTCACTACAGCTTCAATTTTATGCGGATCAACAGAAATTCCATCTTTGCTAACAACATGCCCCAAAAACATAACATGGTCAAGCCAAAATTCACATTTAGACAGTTTAGCATACAGTTTCTGTTCTCTTAAGGTTTGTAGGGCAAGTTTCAGATGGTGTTCATGTTCTTCTATATTCTTGGAGTAAATCAATAAGTCATCAATAAATACAACAATAAAATTGTCAAGGTATGGTTTAAAAATTCTGTTCATGAGGTCCATAAATGCAGCTGGTGCGTTCGTGACTCCAAAAGGCATAACTAAAAATTCGTAATGTCCATACCTCGTTCTAAAAGCAGTTTTATCAATGTCATCTGATTTAACTTTCAACTGATGGTATCCGGATCTGAGATCAATCTTCGAAAATACTTTAGCACCCTGTAATTGATCAAACAGGTCATCAATACGCGGTAATGGGTATTTATTCTTTACAGTTACCTTATTCAGTTCACGATAGTCAATGCACAGTCTCAGTGAGCCGTCTTTCTTCTTTACAAACAAAACAGGCACACCCCATGGTGAGGTACTGGGTCTGATGAACTTTTTGTCTAACAGTTCTTGCAGTTGCACTTTCAGTTCTTTCAATTCAGTTGGAGCCATTCGGTACGGAGCTTTAGAAACCGGCTGTGTTCCGGGAACCACATCAACAGTAAACTCAATCTCCCTGTCAATCAAATCTCCTGGCAAATTGTCTGGAAAGACATCTGGGAATTCTCTGACTATAGGAATACAGTTCACATTAGCATTATCATCAGTAGATACAGTCAGTACAGAACACAGATATCCCTTACATCCCTTTCTAATTAATTTAACGGCTTTCACTGACGAAATCAAATACGGGGGAGGTACTACTCCACTCCCATTAAACACAAATTCAGGCAAACCAGGTGGGCGGAAAACAACTTGCTTGGTCACACAATCAATAGTGGCATGATATTTTTGTAACCAATCCATCCCCAATATTACAACAAAATGATCAATGTTCAATGGTAATAAATCAATAAACAGATACATATCCCCAACGATGATTTCACATGCAGGGTACATATAAGCACATGTCATGGATCCCCCTACGGGTGATGATACGGCTAGCAGATAGTTCATGGGTTCTAAGGGTCTATTCAATTTCCGTGAGAAAGCATGCGACACATAAGAATGTGTAGACCCCGAATCAATCAATACATATGCGTTTTGTGTACAAATAGAGAGGATACCTGACCCAACGGTTTTAGTATTTTGCACGTCACCCGGTACTAGGGCGAACACTCTGCCCTGCCTCATGGGCTCTTTCCCGGTAGCCTTGGGGTTAGGCTTTGGTGCTACAGTTGATGCTGCTGCGCTTGGTGCAGCTTTACTACTGGCTTGTGGCGCAGAGGGGCAGTCTTTAACCATGTGGGCCACCTTGCGACACCTGTAGCAGGCTCCAGATATTTTGTAGCAGACCCCTTTGTGCTTCTTGCCACACTCAGAACAGGGTGGTATGAAACCACTCCCTTGGCTGGGGCTAGTTGTCGACCCCGTATTCTGTTTCTTGTTGGCCGGGTTGTGCTTGCCTTTCTTGAATTTGAAACCCTGCCTCTTACTACGCCATTCCGACGTTGGTGTTTCATTTTCAGTGCTTCAATGTTTGATTCAGCCATCAAGGCTCAGTCAAGAACATTTACATAGTTCGGTAGCTTCAAAACATTGATTCTGTCGAGAATTGCAACATTAAGGCCGCCTTCAAACTTCCTGGCCTTCTTATATTCAGTATCCACCATATGCGGTGCATATCTAGCAAGCTCGGTGAATTTCATCTCATATTCCGCAACGGACATTGTGCCCTACTTCAGCTATTCAAATTCAGTCACTTTTCTATCCCTGACATACTGAGGGAAATACTTTTCAAAGAAGGCTCCTTTGAACTGAGCCCAAGTCATAACTGTATTTTCATTACGGATAAGCATCCACCACCTTCTAGCTTCTTCTTGTAGGGTGAAGGTAGCTAACAATACTTTGTTCGCTTCTGACCACGGAAACACTTCAAATAGTTTTTCTGTTTCAAGCACCCAAGCTTCAGCCTTTAGCGGTTCCAGTCCTCCCTGAAAGGATGGCGGTTTCATCTTGCTGAATTTATGGGTGAGAGCAATAATATCCCCATCATTCACATTCGCATTAGGTTTCGGCTGTACCGGAGGAGGAGGAGGAGGAGGAGGAGGAGGAGGAGGCTGTTGGTTCTGTTGTTGTTCAAGTCTAGCAGTTATCAGTTCCATCATTCTTTCCATTCTTTCCATTCTTGCCTCAGTAGATGAGGACTCAGGTTCATTTGCATTGTCCATTTCACTATAAGCAGGTATAACAGTTATAAATTGTAACATAAACAGTTGCATATTTAGACAGTTATCACATCAACATGTATTCAGTCATAACATAGCCACACACTTTTCAAGTTCATGAGATGCCCTAATTACTTTTCTAGGACACCCTATAGCTCATTTGGACACGTGTGTGCGGTATAACTCGTGGCAAGTATCGCTCTGATACCACTCTGTCACGACCCAAACCCGGCCCTATGGGTTTAGCACCGTAACCGGCCAGCAATCCGAGATTACCGAAGGCCTGCAGAACAGTAGAATAGTAAAACAGAGTACAGGGCCTGGTGGAAGCCAATACAGTAAATGAATAGTGTCCATGGAGCTGTGTCAGTCTGTATGCCAAAAGGATTTTTCATGCATTCACATATACAAACAGTACAGTCTATACAAAATTTACAGTCACACAGTACAGGGACCTAATCCCTCGATAACCATACGAATAGCAATTAACAGTCTATACAGGAATCCAAACAGTATGGAGACAGACGGGAGAAAAACAAGACACCCCAAAGCCATAACATGGCAACTCGGAACCTCTCAGTGAGGCACAAAGGCTGGCTTGACAAAACTGGAGTCTAACCCACGCTCCTAGCTCCGATTTGGTGGCTGAGCACCTACATATATATATAAACAGTGAGCTTAAGCCCAGTGAATAACATAATGCGTAAAGGGGTTATGAATGAAATGTCCTTACAGTAATGAAATCAGTTCATTAAACAATACTTCAGTCTTTCAGTCAGAACAGTTATTCAGTCATATGTGGTACATCCATTAGCATAGCAGTAAACAATAGTCTTAAAGACCGAACAGTAATGATGGCCATCAATCAGTAAACAGTAGTGGTTCTACGAGGGAACCGACAGATATCTCTGTAACAGTAACAGTAAACAGTAGGTGCTAAGGATGCCACAATACAGTTCAGAAGATAGGACATACATTCATTCAGTAAACAATATCAGTTCAGTAAACAGTTCAGTTCAGTATTCAGAAGATAATCATTTGAACATATCTTTACACAATTGTTACTCACAGAGTTTGGGCTACAGTATGCTAGAGCGTGTCTCCCCAGTCGCCAACCCTACACAGTTCACAGGTTGAACACACACTAAGCTACACAGTTGGGAAAGATACAACTTAATCCCTAATTTGCCTCGGTGTGTTCTACATCTATATCCTCAATAAGATGCCTTAAACTAGGTCTAAGAATGCCTAGAATGGGATGAGGATGCAAAGATGTGATCAGAAAACAGTCTCAGAATTTTCAGAAAAACAGAGTCCCGCTCGAGTGCATGTTTCCCCGCTCGAGCGGACATGCAACAAAGGTACACGCTCGAGCGTAAACTTTCCCGCTCGAGCATACTGTAAAAGTACTGGATGGGTGAAATCTCCGCTCGACGGCCGCTCGAGCTTGAGACATGACTCCGCTCGAGCGCCCAATCCTCCGCTCAAGCGGACTGTAAAACAGTGCAGAGAGATGCTGGATGCTCGGATTTCACGCTCGGGCATCACTTCCCCCCCGCTCGAGCGGAAGTACAAAATCTGGGAATTCCAGATTGCACCTCCAAGCTCAAACTCACATTCAAATACATCAAAACCAATCCTCTTGGGCCCATTTTTTGGAAAACGGTTATAAACACATAGAATAACATGGTTCAAAGCTCAATTTGAGAAATCAAAGCCCAAGGGTGTTTAATTCAAACTCAATTTCAAACCATTTTTTCAAGAACAAGATGAACATGTAAACATGCATGTATTCAAATCATTTTGAAGCTCCAACTTGATGCTCTATGGAGCCATTCTTTTCAAAACATGGTGAAATCATGGACTTAAACATAATTATGAACATGGATGTAACCTTTTGCCACGAAAACAACTCAAACATCTATATTACAAACATGCATGCATGAAATGAGCTTCAAATCAACAACAATGAACCAATTCTAGACTTAAATCACTAGAGGCTCAAGAATCTTGCATGAATAAGCTTAAACACAACAAAGAGGGGTTGAATTCCTTACCTAGGTTCCTTGGATGCAAGTCTAGGGGTTCAATTTAGCAATCCACACTTCAATTAGCAAGCAACACACCAAGCAATTCAAGCCAATTCAACAAAATGAACTCAATTCTCTCCTCTAGTCTCTCTCTAGTCGGCAAGGCAAGGAAGAAGGCTGAGGTAAACGTTTTTGGCTCAAGTGTAATGAACTCAAAAGTGTATAGGTAGTGGCCCACTCAAGGGCAAGGTTGTAATTAAGGCCAATTTTGTATTTTATCAATATTTAATCTAATTTAATCATACCTAATCAGTTTCCGAATAAAAACACTATAAAGTCACATTAATTACGACGATCATAAAACACTAATCGGTTTCTAATTCGGCCACCGATAAGGCCTTCAATGAGCAGTTTAAACACAAGTCATGAACAGATCAAACATACAGTCAACAGATAAAATGCAATTCAAACGTACATACTCAGTCAATTCAGTTCCAGTTTTCAGTCAGTCAGTTCCGTAGTTTATTCAGTTCGATTATCAGTCATAATCAGTCTCGGTTAATTAGTCATTAGTCGGTAAGCAGCATGAGGGTTGTTACATGTTCTCTCTTAACAGATGAGCAAAATTCAGTTTCTCAAATCGAGGAATCAGCATGTCCAAGGTCTGGTGGTAAATTCTTATCTTTTCTTCTTTGACTTTCCAATCTCCTTTAGCTTGAGATACAAGAAGGTTCGAGTCCCCGATGACGTCCAAACATTTTGCCCCTAGTTCTAGAGCTGCTTCTAGTCCAGCAATACACGCCTCATACTCTGCCTCATTGTTCAAGATTTTGAACCAGAGTTTGAATGCTAGAGGTATACAAGAATTGTTGGGTGCTATCAACAACACCCTATCCCATACCCGTATTGGTTTGACGCTCTGTCAAAGTACATTGTCCAAAACTCTTCTTCGACATGCAAAATGGCCTCATCTGGGAACAAGTACTCGGCTGCTTTATCCCCTTCAGCTGGGTGATCGGCTAGGAACTCCGCTACCGCTCTCCCTTTCACTGACTTACGCGTCATATACTTCAGATGAAATTCTGAAAGCAGAAGCAACCAACGAGCTAGCCTACCCGTAAGAGCCGGTTTCTCAAAGAGATATTTGATGGGATCTAATCTTGAAACCAGTATTACAGAGTGAGCCAACAGGTAGTGCTGCAGCTTCCTGGTAGCCCATACCAAGGCCAAGCAAGCCTTCTCTAGCGGAGTGTAGCGAGTCTCGTAATCCAACATTTTCTTGCTGAGGTAGTAGATAGCTCTCTCCACTTTGTCCTTAGACTCCTGTGCAAGCATGCAGCCCATTGTAGTTTCAATCACAGAAAGGTACAAAATCAACGGTTTCCCCAGCTCAGACGGTGATAACACAGGTGGGTTCTGTAAATATTGCTTGATCAGTTCGAAAGCAGCTTGGCATCGGCCGTGCCATTGGAACTTCTTTCCTTTCTTCAAGAGACCAAAGAGTGGTTCACAAGTTAAGGTTAATTTAGCAATAAACCGTCTTATGAATTACACATTACCCAGAAAGCCTCGCACCTCCTTTTCAGACCTTGGTGGTGGCATTTCTAAGATGGCCTTGATTTTGGAAGGGTCGACTTCGATGCCCCTTTGTGTGATCTAGAACCCCAGCATTTTCCCTGCTATAACACCAAACATACACTTCTGAGGATTTAGTTGCAACCAATATTCCCTGATCCGTTGAAAGAATTTCTGCAAGGTGGTGTAGTGGCCCTCTCTTTCTTTAGACTTGACAATCATGTCGTCCACATACACCTCAACCTCTTTGTGGATCATATCATGCAATATTGTGGTCGCAGCCCATTGATATGTAGCCCCAATGTTCTTCAGCCTAAACGGCATCACCCTATAACAATAGGTTTCCCACGGGGTGGTGAAAGCAGTCTTCTCCCGGTCTTCGAGTGCCATCAACATCTAATTGTAGCCAGAAAACCCATCCATGAATGAGATAAACGCGTGCCCAGCAATAAAATCCACTAACTCGTCGATATGCGTCAGAGGAAAGTCGTCCTTCGGACTGGCTTTGTTCAAATCCCTGAAGTCCACACATACCTGAATTTTGCCATCCTTCTTCGGCACCAGAACAATGTTAGCTAACCAAGTTGGGTATTCGGATACCAGCAGGAACCCTTCGTCAATTTGCATGGTGACCTCTTCTTTGATCTTGATAGCCCAGTCTGGGCGGATCCTTTTGAGCTTCTGCTTAATAAGTCGGGCCTCCGGGTCAAGAGGGATCCTGTGCTGTACAATCTCAAGATCGATTCCACGCATGTCTTCGTAGGACCACGCGAAAACATCTTTGAAATCTTTTAATAAAGAGACTAAGCACTCGCGCTCCTCCGAAGACAACGTGGACCCGATCTGGACCAGCTATGGGTCCTTTTCAGTACCAACATTAATTTGGGTGATTTTATCAACCAAGGGTTTTACAAACCTCTCCTGCTCTTGATCTAGCAAGTATTTCAAAACCGGAGGAATTTCTTCTTCGTCGTTTTCATCGAAATTTTAAAAGTCTGAATTAATGCAATAAATCAAGGGCACAAAAAAATACTCAAAGGCCACAACCATTCCATTCTCATTAATCACTTCCAAGTCGCCTGATTCCTCTGTTATAACCGACTCAAAGGAAAAAGAAAAAGACGACCTAGACAGGACTGTGGCATCCAGGTTGTCAACGCCAGGAATACCGGACTCAGACTCAGACGAGCTGGAAGCTGATTCTAACTACACAGACTCGGTGGAATCAAATTCCAGCTCACTACCTGGCCCGGTGCTGCTCAATAAGAATCCCTCCTCGTACTGCCAGATGAGGGAGGGTGCGATGGACGCATCTAGAATGTTTGAAGATGGGCTCACAGCCATTTCATTCCCGATCATAGACACTGAGAGGTCATCCCCCAAGCACTCATGTTCGATCGGAGGATCTGAAAGTAGGCAAGCCAGTGCTACCCCCACTTCAATCTCGGTGCTCTCGGAATCCACTTCCTTACACTACTCAACCTCAGCTGATGGGTCTGCCTGTTCCTCGGTAACATCATCCCCGGACAACTGCAAGTCAAAGAATATTTCGAATCCCGACAGGCGTCTCTTCTCTGTGTTTAGCCATGGCTCTGGGAAGCCGCAGAATGAAAAGTCTTCCCCCTCCAAGACAAAGCGTCCGTTCAGGGTGCCTCGGATAGGCCGATGCATCAATTCAAAATGCCTCCCGGTCTGCTTGGCTCTGGCTCTCCCAGCCATTTCTTTGTCGTTCCTCACCCAGTCCTTTTTGGTAGGCCGATAGCCTAAGCCAAAGTTATACAGGTTTTGTGGCACTTCGACCGATACAGCAATGCCTTTCAGGCCACTTTTTCCTAGTCCTATCCCAGGGATATGCTAGAGCTTGTTCATGAGGTACACTGACTGTGCGTTGACATATAACCCCTCATCAACAGCCAAAATGTTTTGTACGACCTAGGCCTCGGCTGGGGTAAATCCTGACAGGAACACATCCTCCGTGCCATGCTGAAATTCCAAAACCGGTGTAGACACCTCTGGCGGCAGATGGATTGAAGAATTCCCAAAAAACTATGGCCACCCCTTTCCCGTGGGGGTATTTCAACATTTGATGCTGGGTGGAAGAGACCGCCTTCATCTGGTGCAGCCACGGCCGCCCTAGGAGTACATTAAAGGTTGTGGGAACGTCCAAGACATGAAAGTCAATATCCTGCTGTCCTGGACCAACCTGAATCCGAATCTTCACGGTCCACATCACTTCTCTACTGGTACTGTCATATGCCCTTATCACTTGGGCAGTAGGTACAAAGTCTGCGGGCTTCAACCCAATTGCATATGCCGTCCTCGACGGGCACATGTTAATGGCGGATCCTGTGTCGACAAAAACCATCGGTATCCATTTGTCTCTACACTTGACAGAGATGTAGAGAGGTTTGTTATGGTTTGCGTCCTCAGGCGACAGCTCCTTGTCAGTGAAAGTCAATGTTGGGGAAGCTCCTCCCGGAAAGATCAGTCCTACCAACTGCTCTGGCGTGGTGTCGATTTAAAGTTTTGCCCTGTCCATCGCAGAAAGGACAGCTTGTCTATGAACTCTTGAAGCCATAAGTAGTCCCCAGATGGAGATGTCTGCTTGTATCTTCTTAAGCTATTTCAGCACAGCCTTCTCTTCGAGTAACTTTTCTTTCTTCTTTTCTGCCTCCTTGTCCTTTCCGGACGCCTCTGGTTGATCTAAATGCGAGGGCTTGAAATATCGCCCACTCCTAGTCATGTGGTCTACCTCGCCAACATACCAGGTATCATTCGGGTCGCTTTGCCCCTAGTCTTCATCTGCGTGGGCAAGATATAGGTCGTCACCTTCCCACCACATGCCATCGGCAGCCGACAGACACCGGTCCGGCTCTGTTACAACTATTCATGTGCCTGCAGCACCTTTCATTTCTGTGCCCGCAACACCTTTCATTTTTGTGCCCGTAGTACGTTATGTTCTTGTGCACACAGCATGTTCTGTCCTTGCAGGGGCTTTGGCTTTTCTAGCCCTCTCAGAATCTTCGATCCTTTCCCGCTCAAACTACTTCAGCGCAGCCTGTTGTTCAACATCTCCTATATTCAAATTGCCTGGATCCCGAGCGAAATTCTTAACACTGGCGCTCTCCGGTGGTGCATTCTTATTCCTGGCCCTTCCGGCCACTATTGATGTCCCCGTTCCGGACAGACCCTGTTCTAGCTGAGGCTGCTCAACAACATCCGGCTGGTCGTCAAGCCACCCAGTAGACTCTGTTGACCCATGCAAATCAAACCACTTGACTGTCACGTCTCCCGGATCTTATTCATTGAAAAACTGAAGGTTAGCAATGTCCTCTTCCAGATCCGCTAGGTCATCTAGCTCTTGATTAGGTCCATCCTCCCGTACCACACAAATATCTACCCCCACTGGAAATTCCACATTCGGCCTAGCCTGGCCTGCTGATGTAATGCAACCGCTCGGGTTGTACATGAAGCTCGCAGACCTCTCAGACTCTGCATAATCATTCTCATCTGCCCCCACAGTCGACCCACTTCTATCTTCAATAGACACCACCACCGTTTCAGGTTGGGTTTGGGAGATGTCCAACATGCACAAGTCCGTGCTGTCAGGAATGAACACCTCCGGCTTGGGTAGGTGAGAAGGGGTGATATCTATGCTAGAGTCGTATGACGCAACCCCAATTTCGATCAAATTGATGCGTTTGGGAGGTGGGGCTTGGTTATGTGGTGGGAGAGGGTTGGTTGTGACATTTGGTTTCTCCGAAGGCACGATCACACTGTTGTCAACGAGATCCTGAATCTCGTGACGCAATCGATAGCACTGGTCGGTGTCATGACCATGTTGTTGGTGAAAGGCACAGTACTTCGCTGGGTTATGGGAGCGGGGAAGTTTTTCTGGCAATAGCCGCGGCTCTAGGGCCTTCAAGTCCCCTTTCTTGATCAAAACCCCCAAAGCCTTGAACAAGGGGGTGTATAGTGGGGTGAAGGTTCTTTGGCCTCGGGGTGAAAACTTGGTTGTTTGCGAGCTACTTCCTGACGCGCCAGTGAATGGTGTAGCTGAAAGGGTTCTTGGGGTGGTGGTTGTGGTGACCATACTAACATCAGAAGCTCTGGCAGCTGCAGCACTGCTTGTGCCTACATTCGTACTGCGGTTGAATGTCCTCTTGGGCTGCTCTCTCTCATGGTCAATGAGGCCCTGTTTCATCGCGTCCTCGATCTGCACCTCTATCTCATGTAGATCTGCAAAGGTGGGGAAGGGGAGGACGATCATCTTCTGCATGAGCATGGGCTGGAGGTTGTGCACAACCATCCGAATCTGATCTTTATCCAAAGGCCTGATATTCATCATCGAGGCCTTAGCCCTCCAGCGGGTCACAAAATCGGAGACACTCCCCTTCGGCTCTTGCCTAGTTGTCTCGAGATCACGAGTTGTGACCTCGATCTATGTATTATAGGAGTATTGAGCTACAAAGGCCTCAGCCATCTCCTCGCAGTTCCTCTTAACGGAGTCCTCCAGTTTTGCCTACCAAATAGCCGTTACACCCGACAGGGTCCGGCCAAACAGAGAAAGCTTCTATAATCTAGAGAGGCCCATCAGCCGTGGTATGTCCGAAAACACCGGCAAATGCACCATAGGATCTCTAGACCCATCGAAATGGTCTATGTGCGGCATTTTAAACCGATCTGGCAAAGTCACGGCCGAGTCGGTATACCTATCCTTAATACCCGGAATGGATTTCATGCCCCGGGACTTCTTGAACAGCTTTTCAAGCTTGCTCGCTTTTAGTGATGTGGGGTCCACCTCGAACTCAAAGGGAGAATCCAGTAGATTGGTAGGTGCTTTGGGTAGGTGGGGTAGGATCGGGGGAGGGGCCGGCCACGTTGGATCGTCCATATTGTCCTGGACGTTAGTTGTCTCCCTAAGTAGTGGAACCCTTGCTGTGGGAGGAGCCTAGTGCAAAGTAGATGCTCCGGCTTGCTGTGGTGGTTGTTGTTGCTACAATCAAGCAATCAACTCTGCCTGTTGGGCCATACCTTGGCCTGACGTGCGGCAAATTCTGCTTGACGAGCAGCATCCTGCTGCATGGCTTTCATACTCTCCCGGAGCTGATGCATCATCTCCTCTATACCAGCCATATTATGCTGATCTAGCTGAATAACCGGTATATCTGTCCCTACTGTAGAAACTGAGACCTCAGCTTGACTGTTCACTGGTGGGGTAGACCACTGATCTGGCGACCGCTGTACCGATACACTGTGCCTTTTTGACCTCCGTCTGGTAACCGGGGGTAAAGAAAGGAACATTGTTTGTCCATCTATCAGATCCTTAGATCGATTAAGTCTACGGCCTCTAACCCAGAGTGCTCGGGGAATATCTGTCTGGTTGGATGCAATGGTGCTAAACCACCTTGCAAAAAGATAAATAAGGAAACAATGAACAGAAAAACGGTCAGCATAACAGCTTAAATGAAGATAGCACACAGTTGGCAAACACAAGATGAAAGAATTGTTCTCAACCACTAATCACTGTTCCCAAATCACTGCCCCAAATCTGAATCTAATACCCGCAGGTAAAACTAGTTCCCAAATACTGATGCCCGCAAGCCTGATGCCCAGACTTGCAAACTGATGCGTGCATTCCTGTAGAGGCCAACTCTAAAAGCACATAGCAAGCAAGTGAGAGCCAAAACACTCCTATGTTGGGGTAGGGTTTCCCTGTCCTATTGTCAGGAGCTAGGGTTTCACTACGCACATAGCGGTCTCAAACAACCTATAATCGGGTAAGCAACCTGTCCTAGTTTGGAATAGTAACTATGGATTCCGATATGCACTAGGTCGAATGGTAAAAAAGGGTGCCCCGGTAAAAACCAGGGTTTGTGTTCCCGTCGTAGCAGAGCCCGTAACCGGTCAGCCTTATGGCACGCTTCGCAAAGCAATCCTCTGGCAAACCGTTCAGGAATAGCATACGGCAAACATGGTGTGCTAGGCGCACCAATGCAAATGCAAGGCAAAGAGACACATAAGTGTAATCAAAACAAGATATCATGAGTTCGAGTCAAGTTCTTTAACTCCCCAGCAGAGTCACCATAAACTGTAGACGTGCCTGAACGTCCTGGCTCTGCGTGCGAAATGGCGCGAAATCTGTTTTGTTCATTAGCTGCTACAGTTCGGACTCAAAGTCACGGTTGTGAATCTAATCCTGCAAAGTGCAATGCAAGATCGATAAATCACCAAAGTGTCCAAATCTGGTAAATCATTTTGGAAAACTGATTTTTGTAAAGAAGTGCCAAACATGGACTGCTTTGCCAGATATAGAGTCGCTACCTAAATGTTTTATTTTTGGGGAAATTTAAGAAACCCTAACTCATTGCCTAAGGCCATGTGTTCGTCATCACCAAAGTTGCCTCGGCTCGGGAACTTGGGTACGAGAGGGGAAGGTCATGCAATGAACACCCCCGATCGCTCAATCAAAGATCGGCCTTTGCTAACATGATATCTTGTTTTTGAAAACACATGCGTTCTTATTTCGGTTATTAGCCTAGAATTACTATGTGATGCGCACAACACAAAATTATAGACTAGATCGCCTAAGTTAGAACAAAACATCTCATTTTTGTTTGAAAATGGTTTGAAGGTGCTACTCACAAGTAGGCTACAACGTGGATTTTCCACCCTCGAGTGGGCTTAGAAAAACATGATTTTGCCTCCTTAAGTGGGCTTCAAACTCGCATTTCGATGAATTATTCCAATTCAAGTAATCCAACCTTCACCCACAGGCATTCAGGCAGTTAAACACATAAGCAGTTAGCCTCATGGCAAGCATGTTGTCATGTTAACACTCACACTCATGCTAGATGCTAAATCATAAAAGCTTACCCAGTACTCCGAGCCAAAACAATAGCTAGTTAGTAATCAATGCATGATCCTAGCTATGTTGAAATGGCTAATGCAACACATGCAAAATGCAACTAGAAATAAGCTCAGCTATTCTAAAATGGCATATGACATGTAACTAGATAATCATGTATTCAAGTAGGGATTGAAATACAATGAGATTAGTATGATGTGCCGAGCCCGGTACATACAATACGAATGAATGGATGCAAACATGCGAGCATAAGAATGCTAATTGAAACATGACCAAAAACTAACCATTGAAAGTAGGTAAGTAAAAGGGAGAAAGACGTGGGGTTGGAAAACATTTACACATACACGCACACTTATTACAAAATTCGCCCTCTCGACGGAGGGTCCGAATAAATAATACAAACCAACTAATTAATCAACTACCCTAGTTAATTAATTATTACAAAACTGTTAACTAATTAAGCAATTTAATTAAGTTACAAAACAGTTAAAGCGGCCTCAAGAGGAGGGACAAATGCATGCTCAATCGACTTCGCTCGGAAATCCGTTGCCATGCCCCATGTTGCCTTTGTTTGCACACTTATGCTCCTCTGAAAACTATTCCAGCTTTTGTAATGCCTCTAAACCACCCCATGGACACTCTGAGAGGCCATCGACCAAATGGTATGGCCATCGGCCAAGGGAAATGGGTTATCGACCACTTGTGAATCCATCGGCCAAAAATTGTCAGCCGATTGGCACTGAAGATAGCCGATCGACCATCTCTTCCTGCAAACTACTCCTTTTGCTGCAACAAAGGACAAACAAGGGCATGGCAATACATTTGCAAGAAAATGTTGTGCAAGTGCACCCCTTATCATGTTTGAGACTCAAATGAGTGTAGTGTTCGACTCTCGAGCCATCAATCACGCATTTTGATGCATGACGGCCAAAGAGGCCGAATTGCACAAATCACTATAGAATGAATGCACAAAACACGTGAATGTCTCACACTCTATCATGTTGGATCAAGAGTGCCGGCGATCGAGAATCGGGGCACGTTTCATCACTTCAAGTATGAAACATCCCTCGTTCCTCATGTTTGATTTAACACCGAAACCAAACACAATGCAATGCATGCAACATGAGCATGCCAAATGCAATGTAACAAGTATGCAAAATGCAATGCAACCTAGACATGCAAACATGCAATGTAAGAAGCATGCAACAACAATGCCAACAACAAGCATATGACAACATGCAAAGATGGACTAGCACGCAATAAGATGCAAACTAGCAAGCATGCAACAACATGCAAAGATAGTCTTAAACCAAAAATGGGTAGACCTCAGCCATGGCCAAATCAGTGGCCAAAATGATGAGTTAATGGCATGAAATGCGCATACAAACATGCATGCCAATTGGATGAGAATTAAGGCATGAAGACACTAACTCTTAAGAGCACTTAAAGAGTGAAAAGCATGCAAGTGTGACAACATTACATGCTCTGAAATGATGTTAGGAATGATGCCAAATCAACTAAACAATGCAAGTATGGCATGCAAGAAAGCTCAAAGTTTAAGACTAGCAAAGGGGTTTAAACTATGGCCATGCAAAGCAAGCCCCGAAGGGCCAAGGGCAACCAAAACAGTCCCAAGGCAGGTAGAGATAAGACCAAAAGCAAGCTTGAACCCAGCCAACACAAGCTAGAACAAGAGTCCAAAAGGCACGAGGCATGCAAGGCTAACGAGGGGTGTTACACTACACCTATTAAAAGCAAACATGGCATGACTTAACCAATAAAAATCAGAGTTATGGCATGTCAAAATAAGCCCAAAAACCCACTTTGATGGCATCCCAAAAGCTTAAGCAATAAGGCATGCACAATGACCCACTCTTAAGGCATAAAACATCAACTTCTCAAAGCATCAAAAGGGTCACAAATGCAAGTGTATGGCTACACTACATGGACTGAAATCACATATGAAATGATGCCAAATCATGAAAATGGTCTAAGCAATGCATGCTAATGACTTGGACACTCAATGTTAACAAGCTAGATTGAACCATGGCTATACAAAACAGTGCATGCATGACTAAAACAATACAAATCAGAGCTAGAGCATGATAAAACAAGGCTAAAAGCTTCTTTGAGTTGAGCCAAAACATGCAAGAATGATGGTCCAAACACATGATGCATGTTAAGGCAATAGAGAGGATTGCAAGACAAGTGCATAATGCGTGTAAAAGGCAATCAAACCAACCTTAGACCGAGGTACATGTAGATGCGCCCGAATGCCCTGGGAAAATCCCGTTTTGTTCATTGGGCTCACTACAGTTCGGATTCAATGTCACAGTTCTTAATCTGATCTTGCAAAGTGCAATGCGAGATTAATAAATCACCAAAGAGTCCAAATCCGGCAAATCATTTTGAAAAATTAATTTTTAGAAAGAAGTGCCAAACACGGACTGCTTTGCTAGATACAGAGTCGCCACCTAAATATTTTATTTTGGGGGAATTTAGGAAACCCTGGCTCGTGCCTAAGGCCACGTGTCCGTCATCACCAAAGTTGCCTCGGCTCGGGAACTTGGGTACGAGAGGGGAAGGTTATGCAATGAGCACCCCCGCTCGCCTGATCAAATATCGGCCACTACGAAACATGATATCTTATTTTTGAAAACACATGTGCTCTTATTCTAGTTATTAACCTAGCATTACTATGTGATGCGCACAACATACAAGTATAGACTAGATCGCCTAAGTTGGAACAAAACATCTCATGTTTGTTTTTGAAAGCGGTTTGCTACTCGCAAGTAGGCTAAAATGTGGATTTTGCCACCCTTAAGTGGGCTTAGAAAACATAGTGATTTGCCACTCTCAAGTGGGCTTAAAACTCGCAATCAATGAATTGTTCCAATTCAAGTAATCCAACCTTCACCCACAGGCATTCAGGCAGTTATATCACATAAGCAGTTAACCTCATGGCAAGCATGCTATCATGGCAGTCACTCACACACATGCAAGGATGCTAAAGCATAAACACTTATCGACTACTCCGAGCCAAAACAAAAGCTATGTCAGAAATCAATGCATGATCCTAGATATGTCAAGAATGCCTAATGCAACACATACAAAATGCAACTAAGATAGGCTCAGCTATTCTAAAATGTCATGTGAAATGCAATTTGATACATGTATTCAAACAGGAATTGAAATACAATGCAGTTAGTATGATGAGCCAAGCCCGGTGCATGCAAGACAGATGAATGGATGCAAACATGTGAGCATAAGGATGCTAATTGAAAACATGCCCTAAAACTAACCATCGTAAGTTGGTAAATAAAAGGGAGAAAGAAATGGGGGTTGGTAGACATGCATCACACACACGCACACTTATTTACAACATTTGCCCTCTCGACGGAGGGTCCAAATAAATGATACAGAACCAGCTAGCTAATCTAAGCTAATCTAATTAAACTAGTTATTACACAACAGAATGAATAACAAACTACAACTAATTATTACACAACTCTAACTAATTAACAAATTAACTAAGTTAGAAATTAAACAAACATATAAACTATATGATGTAGGCTGCCTCAGCTCTACTTTGAATGACAAAGGATGCATGCTTGCTTGATTTGCCTTGTTCGGAAATCCCTCGCGACACCCCGACTTGCCTCTGTTTGCAATTGACCTCAGAACACTGCACAAAGCTCCAAAAGGATGAAACTTTACCAAGGGAACCTGTGGGAAGGCTGTCGACCAAATATCGGCCTTGGAGACCACCGGCCGACCACCTTTTGTGGTGAAAACCAGAAAAAATGGTTGACCTACCACTTTATGAAGTCGGCCGACTAGTTTCTGCCCCTGGTTTCTGGTTTTCGGCAACAGAAGGCAAGAGAGAGATGGCAAAGTATTTACAACACATGTGTGCATGACCACTCTCCCTATCATTGCATAAGCTCAAGGGAGTGTAGTCCTTGACCCTCGAGCCACCAATCACGCATCTCGATGCATGATGGCCGGGGAGTCGAATTGCACGGCTCAATGTGAAATGAATGCACAAACAAGCACCTAAAGCCGATAACTCCGTCATGGGAAGTCAAGAGTGTCAGCGACCGGCAATCGAGGTACGTTTCATCACTATGAGTATGAAACGTGCCTCATTTCCCGTGTTTAGACTAACGTCTATTCCAAACACAATGCAACAAACAAGGCATGCACCAATGCAACTCTAGCATGCAATCTTAATGCAATGCAAATAAGTCATGCAAACATGCAAAGGATAACATGCAAACATGCAACTAGCATACACAATGCTATGAACTAGCAATGGCATACTCAATGCACATGACACTTAGCATACACAATGCACGTAGAAACTAACATACACAATGAGATGAACAAGCCATGCACATGCAATGATCAATCATGCGACAACATGGCATACTCAATGCTATGAACTATATTTCCATACTCAATGCAAGATGGAATTAAACCAAAATGGATGGGCCTCAGCCACACCCAAATCAGTGGCCAATAGATGATGGAAATAAGGCATCAAAACACATACGATCATGCACAATGCAACGGCCCCAAGTCTAAGGCACAAAACACAACTTTCCAAATGCATTGAAAGGATGAAATATGGAGTGCAATGACACATGTTTCAGCTTTGAAATGGCATACAAAATGACTTCGAAATATGCAAACAACTCATTTAATGCATGTTGAATGGTTCAAGCATCGAAACTAGTGAAGTGTATTACACTATAGGTATGCAAGGCAATGCTCAAATGGCCAAACCAACTCCAAATAGACCTTATGCAGGCCCAAAACAGTAGCAAAATGAGTTGGGATGATGGCTTGAAAGGCACAAAAATGAAGCTCATGCATGGCTCATAAAATAGGGTATAAAAGCACAACTCTCAAGAGCACTTAAAGAGTGGAAAACATGGAAGTATGGAAGCCCTAGATGCTTTGAAATATCATGCTCAATGACGCCAAAACATGAAAATACCTCAAGTTAAGCATGCAAGGGACTTCAAGACTCGAAGATAGGTAAGGCTATTACACTACAAGCATGCATGGCAAGCATCTTTCGACCAAGAGGCCTCAAAACAGAGCTAAGGCAACCCAAAATATAAATATAACTAGGTTGGAGCATGGCCAAAATATGCTAGAATAGAGGGCCAAAACATCATGCATTCTAAGCTAGTAAACATGAATTACACTACAAGCATATGAAGCATGTGAGAGGCCACCAAACCAGCTGAAAGCAGAGTCATGTCATGCCAAATGATGACCAAAAACCCACTGAAATATGACCAATACATGCAAGAATGACGTGCTACTTTGATAAGCCACAAAAGGGATTACTCTACACATGCAAGAGGCAAACCCAAGGTGACCAAACTAGCCATAGACAGAGTCTAGGCAGGCCCTAAAAGGCACCAAAAAGTGCCTGAACCAAGCCTTGAAAGTATGAAAACACATGCTCCTTTGATAGGCCAAAAATGCAAGCAAACAAGACCAAAAGAGAGAGGGTCACCCCTCTCTGATTTAGGGCATCAAAACCACATGCCAACCACTGAAAATCCATTGGATTTCAGTGGCTAAAAGGCCATGCAAGGTTTAACTCAAAGACCTTATGGCATGGCACAAAACAAGGCCAAATAGGGCATGTAGGATGGAAGATGACCCTCAGCACCAAAAGAGCCTTAAATAAACATGAGAAACACTTAAATATGGAGCATTTTTCAGTTCACAACAAAGCTCAAATAAGCATGCAAACAAGGCTAAGAGGGTGATCAAAATAGAGCTAAAAAATAGAGAACGGAGGTTACCCTTGAAGCTCAGCAAAACCAGCAAATTTTCTAAGCTAAAACCAACTCTTGAGCTCCCTCAAGACCCTCTAACAACTCAGCTATAAGGTAAGAGAGGTTGTGTGCACAAGTGTGAAGCAAAACAACAATATAAAGAGAGAAAAAGAGAGATATATGGATAGATATATGCTCAAGCCTCAGACCAAAATCAGAACTTGGTTCAAGGAGAGGGAGAGCCTCTCTTTGAGAAAAAACAAAGGTTCAAGCTTCTTGGAGAAGCTAAACATGGATGCAATCCCTCCATACACGTGTATGGAGGATACAATCTGTGCCCTCCAGTTGGCATAGCTGGCATCCACACAGTCTAACAAAACAGGGGGAAAGCGGCCGTCCAGAAAAGGTGGTCGGCCGACCACCCCAAAGTGGTTTCCTAAATAAAAGTGGTCGACCAGGGGAAATGGTGGTCTCCACACTGAAAGCAAGCCAATGGTGAGGTGGGAAACCTGAAAATGCGGCCCAAAGACCAGGAAAACCAGTTTCCCTACCTGAAAATCGGCTGGGGGGGAGAAAAGTGGTTTCCAAGGAGAAACCTGGTCTCCCACCCTTGTACCACCTTCCAAACAAGGAAAACAAGGTTCGTGCCAAGAACGAACCAACACAGATGCAAAACGAGAATTCGGGAGGCAAGACAGCGGTCGGGGGCCTCGAAAACTAGCTGTTGAGCACACAAAGTGGCGTATGACCACAAAAGTGGTCTCCCGGACCATAGTGTCCCTCTAGACAGAGGAAACAAGGTGTGTTCCAAAAACCGTGCCAAACGGAGAATGTTAAGCGGTCCCGAGCCGAGGCGCACGGTCGACGGCTCCGAAAATCGGAAACTAGTCCCCAAACGGGAACAGTGGCCTACGACCACGAAAAGTAGTCTACGACCACTGAGAGATGGTCTACAAGACCTTTCCCTCCCTCCGGGAAGAGAAAACAAGACTTAGTCCGCAGACCGAGTCAAAGTACAAAGAGTCCCGAGGTCCGGAGGTGAGGCTCTCAGCCAAGAACCCCGAAACCTCGAAACGAGCACAACATACACAATCACCGAGTGCTCAATCGATGACGTCTGAGCCTTAAGGTCGGTCAAAAATGGGGTGTCTATAGTTGCCCCTATTTGACAAAACTCAAAAGTCATAAGTGACGGGAGTGAATGTCAAAGCCAGAGACGACCCATTTTTGACAAGGCCAAAGACTTGGACAAACAGGCGTGATAAACAAAGAGATGTGCCCACAAGCAGAGGCAAAATGAAAAAGACATAAATGATGCCGAACATAACTTATGATCACGCAAAGAGAGCTGTAATGAAGCAATTATACACAATAAATGCGACAGCTTCAAGCAAGTGAATAAAAACCAAACTACATTACATGCAGAAAGGATGTAAGAAGATTATCCAATCTTAGCGAGCATGTGGGATAGATACACAAAAGTGAATGAAGTGTGACAGATACACAGAGTGAGTAAGTATGTGCGATAGATACACAAAGCGAACATAGTGTGATAGATATACTAAAGTGAACGTGTGATGGATACACGAAGCAAACGAAGTGTGATAGATACACTAAGCAAACGTCTGATGGACACACAAAGTGGACATGTGTGATCGATACACAAAGCGTGCGTGTCATAGATACACAAAGTAAACGTGTGATGGATACACAATGTGAGTGTGTGATAGAGACACAAAGGGTGAACACAAAGTGTGATAGATGCACTTAGTGAACAAAGTGTGATGGATACACAAAAGGTGAACACAAAGTGTGATACATGCATTTAGTAAACAAGGGTGATGGATACACAATAGGTGAACACGAAGTGTGATAGATGTACTAAGTGAACAAGTGTGATGGATACACAGTAGGTGAACACGAAGTGTGATAGATGCACTAATTGAACAAGTGTGATGGATACAAAAAAGGTGAACACAAAGTGTGATAGACGCACTAAGTGAACAAGTATGATAGATACACTAAAGGTGAACACGAAGTGTGATAGATGCACTAAGTGAACAAGTGTGATGGATACACTAAAGGTGAACACGAAGTGTGATAGATGCACTAAGTGAACAAGTGTGATGGATACACAAAAGGTGAACACCAAGTGTGATAGATGCACTAAGTGAACAAGTATGATCGATACATTAAAGGTGAACACGAAGTGTGATAAATGCACTAAGTGAAAAAGTGTGATGGATACACAAAAGGTGAACACGAAGTGTGATAGATGCACTAAGTGAACAAGTGTGATGGATACACTAAAGGTGAACACGAACTGTGATAGATGTACTAAGTTAACAAGTGTGATGAATACACTAAAGGTGAACACGAAGTGTGATGGATGCACTAAGTGAACAAGTGTGATGGATACACAAAAGGTGAATACCAAGTGTGATAGATGCACTAAGTGAATAAGTATGATAGATACACTAAAGGTGAACACAAAGTGTGATATATGCACTAAGTGAACAAGTGTGATGGATACACTGAAGGTGAACACCAAGTGTGATAGATGCACTAAGTGAACAAGTGTGATGGATACACAAAAGGTGAACACAAAGTGTGATAGATGCATTAATTGAACAAGTATGATCGATACACTAAAGGCAAACATGAAGTGTGATAGATGCAGTAAGTGAACAAGTGTGATGGATACACAAAAGGTGAACACGAATTGTGATAGATGCACTAAGTGAACAAGTGTGATGGATACACAAAAGGTGAACACGAAGTGTGATTGAGGCACTAAGTGAACAAGTGTGATGGATACACAAAAGGTGAACACGGAGTGTGATGGATGCACTAAGTGAACAAGTGTGATGGATAAGGCACTAAGTGAACAAGTCTGACGGATACACAAATGGTGAACACGGAGTGTGATGGATGCACTAAGTGAACAAGTGTGATGGATACACAAACGGTCAACACAAAGTGTGATAGATGCACTAAGTGAATAAGTATGATAGATACACTAAAGGTGAACACAAAGTGTGATATATGCGCTAAGGGAACAAGTGTGATGGATACACTAAAGGTGAACACGAAGTGTGATAGATGCACTAAGTGAACAAGTGTGATGGATACACAAAAGGTGAACACAAAGTGTGATAGATGCACTAAGTGAACAAGTATGATAGATACACTAAAGGTGAACACGAAGTGTGATTGATGCACTAAGTGAACAAGTGTGATGGATACACAAAAGGTGAACACGAAGTGTGATAGATGCACTAAGTGAACAAGTGTGACGGATACACAAAAGGTGAACACAAAGTGTGATTAAGGCACTAAGTGAACAAAGTGTGATAGACGCACTTCGTGAACAAGTATGATCGATACACTAAAGGTGAACACGAAGTGTGATAGATGCTCTAAGTGAACAAGTGTGATGGATACACTAAAGGTGAACACGAAGTGTGATAGATGCACTAAGTGAACAAGTGTGACGGATGCACTAAAGGTGAACACGAAGTGTGATGGATGCACTAAGTGAACACGTGTGATGGATGCACAAAAGGTGAACACAAAGTGTGAAAGATGCACTAAGTGAATAAGTATGATAGATACACTAAAGGTGAACACAAAGTGTGATAGATGCACTAAGTGAACAAGTGTGATGGATACACAAAAGGTGAACACAAAGTGTGATAGATGCACTAAGTGAACTGCTATGATTGATACACTAAAGGTGAACAGGAAGTGTGATAGATGCACTAAGTGAACAAGTGTGATGGATACACAAAAGGTGAACACGAAGTGTGATAGATGCACTAAGTGAACAAGTATGATCGATACACTAAAGGTGAACACGAAATGTGATAGATGCACTAAGTGAACAAGTGTGATGGATACACAAAAGGTAAACTAGAAGTGTGCTAGATGCACTAAGTGAGCAAGTGTGATGGATACACAAAAAGTGAACACAAAGTGTGATAGATGCACTAAGTGAAAAGTATGATAGATACACTAAATGTGAGCATGAAGTGTGATAGATGCACTAAGTGAACAAGTGTGATGTATACACAAAAGTAAATGAAGTGTGATGGATACACTAAGGTGAATGACCTTAAACGGAACTTCTTTGAATGAACCGTACATACAATATCGCCTGGTTGTGCCCATTTCAAATGAACCGTACATACAATATCCTGCACGAATGAGAAAGAAACTTGATAGGTACAATGCAATACAATGCATGATGTTTAAGGAATGCAATAAACAAACTTATCGGCGCTTTAGAAATCACCTCAAGGGGTGAGTGGCGATGAACCGCTCTACTCTGACGGGGACCTCCCCTCGTGCTCTTCGAACACTTACCTTCAACTTACAGTACAAAGGCTCCGAAATACTGACAAGGGTTCTTCACGTAGAACACTTTGGATGCTGCATTTCTTCTTGATCATATTCACAACTTTCCTTATTCTCCAATGGAGTGACAGACTAGGTTGGTTCAGTATCCAGAATTGAGGTGCATACACGCTATCTCAACCTATGGGGCTTCCATACAGATTTCAAGCCGAGGACACGCCTCTAGGTATTTAAACCAGACTTTAGTCTCGAAAATCCTGAACCTTTGCATTCTAGGTAACAGCCATTCGAACTCTAGTTTCCACCGTCGCAGTTGGTCTCGTAGGAACTCATTGCGAACATAGCCAAGATGCCTCTGGCAGGGAATGGTACTCAGGGAGAGCACTTTTGATTGCCATTCTGGCTTGAAGCAGACTTGATCTTAAGCTTGAGGTAGAGGCACACTCATACTTCGGAGCATTGGCAAGACCTGAAGAGGTACACACGGAATGCAATCTCGGAACTTCCTGAAGTTGAAACAAACTCAGATACTCGACATTTTCTCTCTTTTCTTTTGCGTTGTAGTCTGGAACCTATATAGCTTCAGATAGGTCCTGGTTTTACTGTTCCCACATGACCTGGGTTGATCCCTGCGGTTTTACGAAAGAACGAATTTTGTTTTGCACAGATGTGGAGAACGGCACGGCACTTGGAGCGTAAAACGATTTTATGAAATTGAGAGTGAGAATTAGTTCTCAATTGGGTATTAAGCCTACGACTGAACACAGCGCACTACGACTCAACAACGGAAAACAAAAGGTAAACAACCTAAACACATCGAGTTACACTCGAAACGACTAAAAACAAGAATCGAGATAAAACAAAAAAGACACGACACTCAGACGTGCACAGGGAGCCTATTTATCTGGGTATTGTTTCCCACCCTTTCTCATTTGTGATTCTCATATCACTCGACCCTCAGGCTCTGTTTTTTCTCTAAAAAAGCCCTTTTCCTCACTTTTCCTCACAGCACACATCTCTCTATTCTTCAATCTCTCATTTTTTATCCCCTCCCCTTGGTGGTTGATGGATAAACAAGAAGTTGCGGGCTCTTGCCCCTAGCATTCTGCTAGATTCTCTTTCTTTTGCTCACAACAGTGAACTTCCCCCACAGAGGGGTTGTGATGCGGCCGGATGTGCAGCAGATCTGCAATTGACATTGGTTGATGATGCTCTGCTGGGGATGTAGACGTTCCCGAACGTCCCGGGAAAATCCCATTTTGTTCATTTGGGCTCACTACTGTTCGGACTCAAATGTCACGGTTCTTAATCTGATCTCACAAAGTGCAATACGAGATTGATAAATCACCAAAGAGTCCAAATCCGGCAAACCGTTTTGAAAAATTGATTTTTAGAAAGAAGTGCCAAACATGGATTGCTTCGCCAGATACAAAGTCGCCACCTAAATATTTTATTTTGGGGGAATTTAGGAAACCTTGACTCGTGCCTAAGGCCACGTGTCCGTTATCACCGAAGTTGCCTCGGCTCGGGAACTTGGGTACGATTGGGGAAAGTCATGCAATGAGCACCCCCGCTCGCCCGATCAAAGATCGGCCACTACTAAACATAATATCTTGTTTTTGAAAACATATGTGCTCTTATTCCGGTTTATTAGCCTAGAATTGCTACATGATGCGCACAATATACAAGTATAGACTAGATCGTCTAAGTTGGAACAAAACATCTCATGGTTGTTTTTGAAAGCGGTTTGCTACTCGCAAGTATGCTAAAATAGGGATTTTGGCACCCTCAAGTAGGCTTAGAAAACATGGTGATTTGAAACTCTCAAGTGGGCTTAAAAACTCGCAATCGATGAATTGTTCCAATTTAAATAATCCAACCTTCACCCACAGGCATTCAGGCAGGTATATCACATAAGCAGTTAGCCTCATGGCAAGCATGCTATCATGGCAGTCACTCACACCCATGCAAGGATGCTAAAGCATAAACACACACCGAGTACTCCAAGCTAAAACAGAAACTAGTTAGTAATCAATGCATGATCCTAGTTCATGTTAAGATGGCTAATGCAACGCATGCAAAATGCAGCTAAGATAGGCTCGGCTATTCTAAGATGGCATATGAGATGTTACAGATAACATGTAATCAACTTGGAATTGAAATACAATGCAGTTAGTATAATGCGCCGAGCCCGGTGCGTGCAAGACAGATGAATGGATCCAATCATGTGAGCATAAGGATGCTAATTGAAACATGCCCTAAAACTAACCATCATAAGCTGATAAATAAAAGGGAGAAAGACGTGGGCTTGGAAGACTTGCATCACACACACGCACACTTATTAAAACAGTTGGCCCTCTTGACAGAGGGTCCGAATAAATAATACAACCCCAACTAGCTAATCTAATCGTTACACGACCAAAATGAATAATAAATTACAGCTAATTATTACACAACTCTAATTAATTAACAAACTAACTAAGTAAGCAATTAAACTAGCATGCAAACTACATGAATATGGACTGCCTCAGCTTTGCCTTGAATGATAAAGGATGCATGCATGCTCGAGTCGCCTTGTCGGGAAATCCATCGCGATGCCCCAACCCCCCTTTGTTTGCAATTGATCTCAGAACACTGCACAAGGCTCCAGAAGGCTTAAATGCACCCTGGGGGACTGTGGGAAGGCTGCCGACCAGCTATTGGCCTTAGAGGCTGCCTGCTGACCACCTTTTGTGGGAGAAACGAAAAGGGGTGGTCGGCCTGCCAGAAAAGCTGGTCGGCCGACCAGTTTCTGCCTCTGATTTCTGGTTTTCTGCAACAAGGAGCAAGAGAGAGGCATGGGAAGGTATTTTTAACATATCTGTGCACGACCACTCTCCCCATCATTGTACAAGCTCAAGGGAGTGTAGGTCTCGATCCTCGGGCCACCAATCACGCATCTCGATTCATGATGGTCGAGGAACCGAATTGCACAACTTAATATAGAATGAATGCACATATGAACACATAAATGCCTAAACTCCATCATTTGTAGTCATGAGTGTCGGCGACCGAGAATCGAGGCACATTTCATCACTTTGAGTATGAAACGTCCCTTGTTTCTCGTGTTTGGGCTAACTCCTATCCCAAACACAATGCAACAAACATAGCATGCACCGATGCAACTCTAGCAGGCAATCCTAATGCAATGCCACTTAGCCATGCAAACATTCAAAGGATGAACATGCAAACATGCACCTAGCATACACAATGCTAAAACTACATGGCATGCACAATGCTCATGACACTAGCATACACAATGCACATGGAAACTAACATATACAATGAGATGAACAAGGCACACACAATGCAATGATCAATCATGCGACAATATGGCATACTCAATGCTATGAACTATAATAACATACTCAATGCAAAATGGACTTAAACCAAAATGGATGGGCCTCCGCCACACCGAAATCAGTGGCCAATGGGATGAAATGAAGGCACAAAATACAAAGCATGCATGCACAATGCATTGGCCAATACAAGAGGCCCAAGAGCACAACTCTCAAGAGTGCTCAAAGAGTGACAAATGTGCAAGTGTAAAGACACTAAGTGCACTGAAATTAAGTAAGAAATGATAACAAATCATTCAAACAAAGCAAGTAGAGCATGCAAGGGTCCTAAGGCATGATAGCTATCAAAGAGGACTACACATGAGGCATGCAATGCATGGCAAATATGCATGAACTAAGCATGGACAGAGTTGGAATAGGTCTTAACAAAGACCAAAATGTGCTAAGATGAGGGCCCAAAGTCCTAGGCGTGCAAGCATACACACTAAGGCATGAACTAGGCAACAATGCATAACCATCAAAGGCAGTCAAAACATGAATGAAGTGAGAACATGGAAAGTCTATATGTTCTGAAATATGATGTTAAGTGATGCCAAATCAAGTACACAACACAAATAAAGCATGCAATGGTACTCAAAGCTTGAAGCAAGCAAGAGCATTTACACTACAGGTATACAAAACATGAAGCATGTGATTAAGGCAACCAAAAACAATCCTAGTACATGTTAATATGAGACTAAAACATGCATGGATGGAAGCCAAAATGTGCTAGCATGAGGGGCATGAGGCATAATGCATACAAGGCAAATAAGGTGGATTACACCACACCTATTAGGACCAAGCATGTGATGACTCCACCAACAAAAATCAGAGTTATATAATGGCAAAATAACCCCAAATAAGCACTGAAATGATGCCTCTCAAGAAAAGGCGTGAATGCATACACAATGGGTGATGCTAAGGCATAAAGGGGGAACCCTCCAACGCATTGATTAAGTGACAAATGCAAGTGCATGGCCATGAAACATGGACTGAAATAGTATAACTAAAGATTCCAAATCATTGAAATGAGCCAAGTAATGCATCCTAGTGGACCCGATGCACAAAGCAAACAAGCTAGGTTGAACCAAAGCTATACAAAGAAAGTCATGGATGACCAAGACAACCAAAATTAGACCTTAAACATGGAAAAACATGAACAAAGTCTTCTTGAAGTCAAGCCAAAAGCATGCTAAAAAGACATGTGCCCACATGATGGATGTTAGGCTATTTCATGGGATTTCATGGCAAGTGTATGGAGCATGCAAAGGCCAACCAAACCAAACCAAAACAGAGTCATGACATGGTAAAACATCACCAAAAACATGCTGAAATGGGAAGAAAACAAGCTAGAATGACATGTCAAGGCATGAAGCATATAAAGCTAGTTTACGACATTTACACTACAAGTGTGCATGGAAAGCATCATTCGACCAAGAGGCCTCAAAATAGAGCAAAGGTAGCCCAAAATATGAACAAAATCTGTTTGGATAATGGCCAAAATATGCTAGAATAGAGGGCCAAAACAACATGCATTGTGAGCTAGTGAACATGAGTTACACTACAAGCATATGAAGCATATGGAGGACTACCAATCCAAGCAAAAATAAAGTCATAGCATGCCAAATTATGGCCAATGACCCACTGAAACAAGACCAATACACGCAAGACTAACATGCTCCTTTGATAAGCCATGAAAAGGGATTACTCTACACATGCAAGAAGCAAGCAAAAGGGAACCAAACCAGCCATAGTCAGAGCCTAGGTAGGTCCTAGAAGTCACCAAAAAGTGCCTAAACTAGGCCTCCAAATGGTATAAACATATGCTTCTTTGGTAGGCCAAAAATGCTAGTGAACAAGGCAAGGAGGGAGAGGGTCACCCCTCTCTGATTTTGGCTCTCAAAAACACATGTTAACCACTGAAAATCCACTGGATTTCAGTGGTTAAAAAGCCAAGCAAAGGTCAACACAAAGGCCTTAGGGCATGGCTCAAAACAAGGAAAAATGAAGCACGCAAGGGGGTAGATGACCTCCAACAACAAAATGACCTTAAACAAACATCAAAAGCACCTCAAAGCAAGACTTTTTCTAGTTGACAACAAAGCTCAAATATGCATGAAAATAAGGCTAAGAGATGGATCGAAATAAATCTTAAAAGATGGAAAAAAGTGTGTTACCCTTGAAGCTCAGCGAAACCAGCAACTTCTCTAGTCCAAAACCAACTCTTTGAGACCTCTCAAGACCCTCCAAGAACCTTAGAACAATGGTGGAGGTGTGTGACTATGAGGTGTGGTGTAATAGGTCAAGAACAAGACCCTTTTGAACCCAAAATATATAGATATAGATATAAATATGTCTTGGACCCTTCGACCAAATTATGAACCTGTGCAAAGAAAGCGGAGGGCCTCTCTTATAGAGATACAAGGCCAAAGCTTCCTCAAGAAAGCGAAAACCAAGGCTCAAGATCCTCCATACACGTAGGAGGATACAAACTGTGCCTTCCAGTTGGCACAACTGGCACACACTCACACAGACAAAACGGAAGGAGTAGGCTGACCAGTTCAGGTGGTCGGCTGACCAGTTCAGGTGGTCGGCTGACCACTTCCCCTGGTCGGCCGACCAGTTCAAAAGGTTAAACCCAAAAAAAGTTGGTTGGCCAGCCCATTTGATGGTCTCCCAACTAAAAGCAAGCTAGTGGTATGCTGGGAGAGCAGTAAATGTGCCTCAAAGACCAAGGAGACCAGCTTCCTGACAAGAAAACTGACTGGCGGGAGAAAAGTAGTCTCCAAGGAGGAAAGGTGGTCTCCCACCCTTGTTCCACCTCCCAAACAATGAAAACAAGGTCCATGCAAAAAATGAACCAGGACGGATGCAAAACGAGGGTTCGGGGGTCAAAACGCGCAGCCGGGTACCCCGAAAACGGGCTGTTAAGCACAAAAAGTGGCGTATGACCACAAAAGTGGTCTCCCGGACCACAGTGTACCTCTAGACAGAGGAAACAAGGTGCGTTCAAAAAAACGTGCCAAACGGAGAATGTTAAGCGGTCCCGAACCGAGGCGCATGGCCGACAGCTCCGAAAATTGAAAGCTAGTCTCCAAACGGAAACAGTGGCCTACGACCACGAAAAGTAGTCTATGACCACTGATAGATGGTCTACAAGACCTCTCCCTCCCTCCGAGAAGAGAAAAAAAGACTTAGTCCGCAGACCGAGTCAAAGCACAAAAGAGTTCAGAGGCCCGGAGGTAAGGCTCTCAGCCAAAACTCCGAAACCTCTAAACGAGCACAACATGCACCATCACCGAGCGCTCAATTGATGACATTTGAGTCTTAAGGTCGGTCAAAAATGGGGTGTCTACAGAGGATTTTGGACGTGATTAGATCTGTCCAGATGAGGGAATGGAATATCCTGCTCCATTCCAGTTCGTGCTTCGTACTTAGCTTGATACCTCGCTGCTTGGAGAATGAGAGAACTTTTAGCATTTTGCTGTTAGTTTCTGTTGTGCCCTTTTTTGGCAGATACAGTGCCCTTTCTGGAAAGTATGTTGACAATGGGGAAAAAACAGAACTCCTGACTGAACTGTGCCCCTAGTTCATTATTTTGACCATTTTTTTGGTTTTTGACGTTCTGCTAACACAATTTTGACCAACATGAGAGTTAGATTAACATGCTTATTCGATTTTCTGATTTAAAATCATGCAAGTTAGGTTATGAGTACTGAAAATTTTCCTTTTTGGGTCCAAGAAAGTGGTCCAGTTTTGGAAAAGTGGAATAATTTTCGAGAGAATTAGTAAACCTCAGTAAAAATTCTCAAAAACTATTTTTACAAATGGTCACTACTTGACCAACGTAGAAATGACTCTTGAGATGCACGATCTCAGATCCAAAAACCATGGAAAATTGCCCCTTGTCTGAAGGACACTGCACGACAACAGGAAGTTGCCCCTTGTTTGAATAGTACCGCAGCGCACTGTAACCAGTTCTCATGGTGAAGGTCACAACCGAACTCTTGGATATAGAAATGACAATGATGACCCGCTCAATCTCATAGGCAGGACAATTGAATTTGAAGTGTTTTATTGCTGGACTTCAGAATGAAGTTGCCTACGTATCCCAAACATGGGAATCAAGCCTTACGTAGTTTGGGGTATGGTATACTCGGTTATTAACCTCTCCTTTTGCGCTCTAACTTTTGCCAAGGCCGCCTTTTCTGGGTTTTCAACCATGTGAGCTTTGTTTTTCTTTTCTTTTCTTTTCATTTTCATTTTTTTTTCTTTGTTCAGAATTTTTCATTTTCTTCACTTTTCTTTTTCTCTTTTTTTGTTCTTTTTTTTTTCTTGCTCTAACTTTTTCCTGGGTTGACCTTCCGGGTTTTTGGCCCAACGAGCCTCTCCAGGGTAAAAGTGTAGCTTGGTCCCTGTCAAATGGTTTTGAGATCTCGAAGCCATCTGAATCCAGGAGAGTGGTCGTTGTTCGCTGATGATGTAGGAGTCCATCCAATGGGGGGCTGAATTGCCCCTAGTGTTATGGATAGGAACTCGGTTGTCCTTTAGCAATACTTCCTTCTTTTCCTCCCTTCTGGGATTTGGCATTCTTGTCGATCTTCGTTAGCTTGAGAAATGCCCCAACTTTAGACTGTTTGAGCGCATTTGACATTTTTGCTGCCCCTAGCTCGAGGGGTGCTCCTGATCTAGCTTCACAAGCTTCTTGATCTGACTTTCTTGTCCCTAGTTCGTGGGTTGCTTCAAATCTGGCCACACAGGCCTCACATCATGATTGACCTTTGAACGTTCTGAATCCAAGTTCAAGGTTTGAAAGTAAGAGGTCGAGTCATGAGGATGAGATCGATCTTGGGCTGCACAATCTCAAGAGTGATTCCACACAGGTCTTCGCATGATGGCAGAAAACACATTTTTTTTGAAATCTTTTAAGAAAGCAACTAGTCGCTCGCGCTGAAGACAATGCGGAACCAATCTGGATCAGGCTAGGATCCTTCTCAGTACACACATTAATAAGCATGATTTCAACTATTAAGGGCTTAGCACGCCTCTCTTTCTCTCAATTGATCAAATTTTGCAAAACCCGAGGAATTCCTTCATCTTCGTTTTCATCACAATGTTCGAAAAGGTTTTGAAAAACTTGGGTCGATATAATGACTTAAAGGCATAGAAAAGCAGGTGAAAAGCACTGGCGTTTCATTCAAGTTTCCTGGCACAACAGGCTCAAAGCAGAAACAAGCACAAAACCATGAAAAGCACAGCTGTTTCAATTAGGTCTTCTGGTGTAACTGGCTCCCCGGCAGAAACAGACTCAAAAGAAAGCGAAAAGACATACACAAAACAAAATAGTGATATCTGAGGTAACGCCCCGGGATCACCCGACTCTAACAAAACAGGACTGACTCGATACAACAAGACAGACCCAACTGACTCAGTATGAAAAGACTGACTCTATACAACGAGACAGACTCTAAACGACATAAAAAAACAGACTCAATACCCGAGTCAGAAAGTACAAAAACTAGCATTCACGAATGCTCAAAACAGTGCATGCCATACGCCACATCTGGAGTAAACTGAGTGCCGCCCGCAGATGGTTCATCCCCTGATCACATATTCGTACTATCCCCCAAGTTCACTGATCCAGTGGCGATAGACTTTGCTGAGCTGGTGCAACGATGACCTTGTTGTCAAACAGATCTTGTACATCATGGCCAAGACGAAAGCAACTGTCAGTGTCATGACCGGTTTGTTGATGGTAGGCACAGTATTTAGTCTGATCATGCTTTGGAGGGATATGATCGGGTAGAGGCAGTTGTTCCAACAGTTTCAGATATCCTTTCCAGAGTAAGACCTCTAGAGCCTTTGAAAAAGGCATATAAACTGGGGTAAAAACCCTCTTGACTTGAGGTGGATATTTTCTTTTTTGTGAGCTACTTCCAGACACACCGGTAAATGGGGTAGCTGTTTTTGATGCGGTGGTGGCAACCATGCCCACTTTAAAAGATCTTGCAGCTGTATCACCACTGGTGGTAGCATTCGAACTGCGGGGAAACGTCCTCCTGGGCTGCTCCTTCTCCTAGTCAATGAGGCCCAGCTTCATAGCGTCCTCGATCTATACCCCAATCTCATGTAGATCTGCAAAGGTGGGGAGGGGGAGAACGATCATCTTCTACATGAGCTTGGGCTGGAGGTTGTGCACAACCATCCGAATCTGATCTTTGTCAACATGCCTGATGGTCATCATCGAGGCCTTAGCCCTCCATCGAGTTACAAAATTGGAGAAACTCTCCTTCGGCTCTACCTAGTGGTCTCAAGATTACAGGTTGTAATCTCAGTCTGCGTGTTACAAAAGTATTGAGCTATGAAGGCCTCAGCCATCTCCTCCCAATTCCTCTTGACGGAGTCCTCCAGTTTTGCATACCAAATAGCCACTACACTTGACGGGGTCCGGCCAAACAAGGAAAGCTTCTGTAATCTGGAGAGGCCCATTGGCCTTAGTATGTCTGAAAACAGCCGCAGATGCACCATAAGATCTCCAGACCCGTCAAAGCGGTCTATGTGTGGCATCTTAAATCGGTCCGGTAGTGTCACGGCTAAGTCGGTGTACCCATCCTCAATATCCGGAATGGACTTCACACCCTGAGACTTCTTGAACAGCTTTTCAAGCTTGCTCACTTTCAACGCTATGGTGTCCACCTCGAACTCAAAGGGAGAATTCGGTAGGTTGGTCTGCGCTTTGGATAGCTGGGGTAGGATCGGGAGCGGAGCTGGCCCTATTGGAATGTTCGTATCATCCTGGACGTTAACTGTCTCCCCGAGTGTAGGAACTCTTGGTGGAGGAAGTGCCTGGTGGGAAGCAGATGCTCCAGTCTTCTGCTGTAGCCTGATAATTACCTCTGCCTGTTGGGCCATGACCTCAGCCTACTGTTTGGCAAATTCTGCTTGATGAGCAGCGTCCTGCTTCATGGTTTTCGTACTCTCCTGGAGCTAATGCATCATCTCTTCCATTCCCGCTATACTGCCCTGATCTAACTGATCTATTGGTATATCTGCTCTGTGGTAAAAGCAGATATCTCAACCCAACTGCACACAGGTGAGATGGATAATGACTGTTGATCCGAAGATTATTGAACTGATGATCTGGGCCTGACTGACCTTTTTGCCCTGCCTCTGGCGAAGGAACACTGATTTTCCCTTGAACTGAATCTCTGACCTGACAAAGTTTATTAGAACAAGTCCAATGTACCGGGGGATATTGGAACCTTCTGAAGCTATGGTTCCAAGACTACCCCTAGCAAAAGAGAAAACAGGCAGCATCTCAGCCTAATTTCACCAGAACAGATATGAGCATAGCTGAATGACTGCACTCTCTAATGGATTCCGCCCAAAATTCTTTCTTGTAAACTGATACCCTCAGGTAAAACTGATTCTCTCAAATACTGATGCCCTCAGGCCTGATACCCAGACTTGCAACTGATACATGCATTCCCTGTAAAGGCACACTCTAAAAGTAAATAATCAAGAAAATGAGAGCCAAAACACCCCTATGTTGGGGTAGGGTTTCCCTATCCTATTTTTTCAGGAGCTAGGGTTTCACTACGCATGCAGCGGTTTCAAACAACCTACAATCGGGTAAGCAAACCTGTCCTAGTTTGGAATGGTCACTATGGATTCCGAATATGCACTAGGTCGAACGGTCAAAAAAAGGGTGCCCTAGTAAAAATCGGGGTTTGTGTTCCCATCATGGCAGAGCCCGTAACCAGTCAACCTTATGGCACGCTTCTCAAAGGGAGCCTCCGATAAACTGTTCAGGAATAGCAGATGGCAAACATGGTGTCCTAGGCGCACCAATGCAAATGTAATGCAAAGAAACACATAAGTGTAATCAAAACAAGATATCATGAGTTCGAGTCAAGTTCTCTGATTCGCCAGCAGAGTCGCCAGAAACTGTAGACGCGCCCAAACGTCCCGGGAAAATCCCATTTTGTTCATTGGGCTCACTACAATTCGGACTCAATGTCATGGTTCTTAATTTGATCTTGCAAAGTGCAATGCGAGAATGATAAATTACCAAAGTGTCCAAATCTGGCAAATCGTTTTGAAAAACTGATTTTTTGAAAAAAGTGCCAAACATGGACTGTTTTGCCAAATACAGAGTCGCCACCTAAATATTTTATTTTTGGGGAATTTAGGAAACCCTGACTCGTGCCTAAGGCCACTTGTCCGTCATCACCAAAATTGCCTCGGCTCGGGAACTTGGGTACGAGAGGGGAAGGTCATGCAATGAGCACCCCCGCTCTCCCAATCAAAGATCGACCACTACTAAACATGATATCTTGTTTTTGAAAACACATGTGCTCTTATTCCAGTTATTGATCTAGAATTACTATGTGATGCGCACAACATACAAGTATAGACTGGATCGCCTAAGTTGGAACAAAACATCTCATGTTTGTTTTTTATAGCGGTTTGTTACTCGCAAGTAGGCTAAAATGTGGATTTTTCCACCCTCAAGTGGGCTTAGAAAACATGGTGATTTGCCACTCTTAAGTGGGCTTAAAACTCGCAATCAATGAATTGTTTCAATTCAAGTAATCCAACCTTCACCCACAGGCATTCAGGCAGTTATATCACATAAGCAGTTAGCCTCATGGCAAGCATGCGATCATGGCAGTCACTCACACACATGCAATGATGCTAAAGCATAAACACTTACCGAGTACTCCGAGCCAAAACAAAATCTATGTTAGAAATCAATGCATGATCCTAGCTATGTCAAGAATGCCTAATGCAACACATACAAAATGCAACTAAGATAGGCTCGGCTATTCTAAAATGTCATGTGAAATGTAATTTGATACATGTATTCAAACAAGAATTGAAATACAATGCAGTTAGTATGATGCGCCGAGCCCGGTGCATCCAAGACAGATGAATGGATCCAAACATGCGAGCATAAGGATGCTAATTGAAAACATGCCCTGAAACTAACCATCGTAAGCTGGTTAATAAAAGAGAGAAAGAAATGGGGATTGGAAGACATGCATCAAACACACGCACACCTATTAACAACATTTCCCCTCTCGACGGAGGGTCCGAATAAATGATACAAAACCAGCTAGCTAATCTAAGCTAATCTAATTAAACTCGTTATTACACAACAGAATGAATAACAAGCTACAACTAATTATTACACAGCTCTAACTAATTAACAAATTAACTAAGTTAGCAATTAAATAAACATATAAACTATATGATGTAGACTGCCTCAGCTCTGCTTTGAATGACAAAGGATGCATGCTTTCTTGATTTGCCTTGCTCGGAAATCCCTCGCGACACCTCGACTTGCCTCTGTTTGCAATTGACCTCAGAACAATGCACAAAGCTCCAGAAGGCTGAAACTCCACTAAGGGAACCTGTGGGAAGGCTGCCAACCAGATATTGGCCTTGGAGACCACCGGCCGGCCACCTTTTGTGGTGAAAACCAGGAAAATGGTCGGCCTGCCACTTTATCTAGTCTGCCGACCAGTTTCTGCCCCTGGTTTCTGGTTTTCTGCAACAGAAGGCAAGAGAGAGAGATGGTAAAGTATTCGCAACACATGTGTGCATGACCACTGTCCCCATCATTGCATAAGTTTAAGGGAGTGTAGTCCTTGATCCTCAGGCCACCAATCACGCATCTCGATGCATGATGGCCGAGGAGTCGAACTACACGGCTCAATGTGAAATGAATGCACAAACAAGCACCTGAAGTCAATAACTCCGTCATGGGTAGTCAAGAGTGTCGGCGACCGGGAATCGTGGTACATTTCATCACTTTGAGTATGAAACGTGCCTCGTTTCCCGTCTTTGGACTAACGCCTATTCCACACACAATGCAACAAACAAGGCATGCACCAATACAACTCTACCATGCAATCTTAATGCAATGCAACTTAGTCATGCAAACATGCAAAGGATAGCATGCAAACATGCAACTAGCATACACAATGCTATGAACTAACAATGGCATACTCAATGCACATGACACTTAGCATACACAATGCACGTAGAAACTAACATACACAATGAGATGAACAAGGCATGCACAATGCAATGGTCAATCATGCGACAACATGGCATACTCAATGCTATGAACTACAATGGCATACTCAATGCAGGATGGACTTAAACCAAAATGGATGGGCCTCAGCGACACCCAAATCAGTGGCCAATAGATGATGGAAATAAGGCATCAAAACACATACGATCATGCACAATGCAAAGGCCCCAAGTCTAAGGCACAAAACACAACTTTCCAAATGCATTGAAAGGATGAAATATGGAGTGCAATGACACATGTTTCAGCTCTAAAATGGCATACAAAATGACTTCGAAATATGCAAACAACTCATGTAATGCATGTTGAATGGTTCAAGCATCGAAACTAGTGAAGTGTATTACAATATAAGTATGCAAGGCAATGCTCAAATGGCCAAACCAACTCCAAACAGACCCTATGCAGGCCGAAAATAGTAGCAAAATGAGTTGGGATGATGGCTTGAAAGGCACAAAAATGAAGCTCATGCAATGGCTCATAAAATAGGGTATAAAAGCACAACTCTCAAGAGCACTTAAAGAGTGGAAAACATGGAAGTACGGAAGCCCTAGATGTTCTGAAATATCATGCTCAATGACACCAAAACATGAAAATACCTCAAGTTAAGCATGCAAGGGACTTCAAAACTCGAAGCTAGGCAAGGGCATTACACTACAAGCATGCATGGCAAGCATCTTTTGACCAAGAGCTCTCAAAATAGAGCTAAGGCAACCCAAAATATAAACACAACCAGGTTGGGGCATGGCCAAAATATGCTAGAATAGAGGGCCAAAACATCATGCATTCTATGCTAGTAAACATGATTTACACTACAAGCATGTGAAGCATGTGAGAGGCTACCAAATCAGCCGAAAACAGAGTCATGGCATGCCAAATGATGACCAAAAACCCACTGAAATATGACCAATACGTGCAAGAATGGCATGCTACTTTGATTAGCCACAAAAGGGATTACTCTACACATGCAAGAGGCAAACCCAAGGTGACCAAACCAGCCATAGACAGAGTCTAGGTAGGCCCAAAAAGTCACCAAAAAGTGCCTGAACCAAGCCTTGAAAGTATGAAAACACATGCTCCTTTGATAGGCCAAAAATGCAAGCAAACAAGACCAAAAGAGAGAGGGTCACCCATCTCTGATTTAGGGCCTCAAAACCACATGCCAACCGCTAAAATTCCATTGGATTTCAGTGACTAAAAGGCCATGCAAGGGTTAACTCAAAGACCTTATGGCACGGCACAAAACAAGGCCAAATAGGGCATGGAAGAGGGAAGATGACCCTCAGCACCAAAAGGGCCTTAAACAAACATGAGAAACACTTAAATATGGAGCTTTTTTCAGTTGACCACAAAGCTCAAATAAGCATGCAAACAAGGCTAAGAGGGTGATCAAAATAGAGCTAAAAAAGAGAGAAAGGAGGTTACCCTTGAAGCTCAGCAAAACCAGCAAATTTTCTAAGCTAAAACTAACCCTTGAGCTCCCTCAAGACCCTTTAACAACTCAGCTATAAGGTAAGAGAGGTTGTGTGCACAAGTGTGAAGCAAAACAACAATATAAAGAGAGAAAGAGAGAGATATATGGAGAGATATATGCTCAAGCCTCAGACCAAAATCAGAACATGGTTCAAGGAGAGGGAGAGCCTCTCTTATAGAAAAAAAAAGGTTCAAGCTTCTTGGAGAAGCTAAACATGGATGCAATCCCTCCATACACGTGTATGGAGGATACAGTCTGTGCCCTCCAGCTGGCACAGCTGGCATCCACACAGTCTGACAAAACAGGGGGAAAGGGGCTGACCAGAAAAGGTGGTCGGCCTGCTACTTTAAGTGGTCAGCCAACCACCCCAAAGTGGTTTCCTAAAAAAAAAAGTTGTCGGCCAGCGGAAATGGTGGCCTCCACACTGAAAGCAAGCCAATGATGGGGTGGGAAACCAGAAAATGTGGCCCAAAGACCAAGAAAACCAGTTTCACGACCAGAAAATCGGCTGGAGGGGAGAAAAGTGGTTTCCAAGGAGAAAGCTGGTCTCCCACCCTTGTACCACCTTCCAAACAAGGAAAACAAGGTTCGTGCCAAGAACAAACCAACACGGATGCAAAACAAGAATTCGGGAGGCAAGACGCGCGGCCGGGGGCCTTGAAAACTGGTTGTTGAGCACAAAAAGTAGCGTATGACCACAAAAGTGCTCTCTCGGACCGCAGTGTCCCTCTAGATAGAGGAAACAAGGTGTGTTCCAAAAACCGTGCCAAACGGAGAATGTTAAGCGGTCCCGAGCCGAGGTGCACGGCCGACGGCTCCGAAAATGGAAAACTAGTATCCAAACGGGAACAGTGGCCTACGACCACAAAAAGTAGTCTACGACCACTAATAGATGGTCTACAAGACCTCTCCCTCCCTCCGGGAAGAGAAAACAAGACTTAGTCCGCAGACCGAGTCAAAGTACAAAGAGTCCTGAGGTCCGGAGGTGAGGCTCTCAGCCAAGAACCCCGAAACCTCGAAACGAGCACAACATGCGCAATCACCGAGCTCTCAATCGATGACGTCTGAGTCTTAAGGTCGGTCAAAAATGGGGTGTCTATAGTATAGCATGCTAAAATAACACCAAAAAGTTGTTGAAATGGAACCAAAACATGCTATGCAAACATGTTACTATTATGAGCCATTTATACTAGCATATGAGACACAAGGAGAGGGGGTGTCCCTCTCCTATTCGAGACTCCAAAACCAACTCTCCACCACTGAAAATCCTCTGAATTTCAGTGGGGAGAAGGTCTCAAAAAGGAAGGCACAAAACAAGGCCAAACAAGGCCTAAGAGGGGGTAGACAACCCCTAACACAAAAGTAACCTTAAAAAAACATCACAAGCATGAAAATTAAGAACTTTTTGCAGTTTAGAGTTAAGCTTAAAACAATATGCATGTAGGTCTAAAAGCTTAAGCCAAAATGGGGGATTAAAAGGTAGTTTACTCACCCTTGAAGAACACCTTCATGAACATAACTCCAACACCTTTTCTGAGCTTAAACCACTCCAAGAACTCCAAAACCAACTCCTAAGGACCTCAGCAACCAAAGGATGGTGTTCTACTAGGTGTTTGTGTGCAATAGTATGAAGATTCTACACTTTTGAGCACAAACAAGGGCAAAGGGAGAGAGAGAGTTAAAATATAGAGAGATAGATATATAACTCCAATATCAACTTTTCAGAACCTCTGGAAAGGGAGGGGAGGCTCCCTTCGTATAGAATTTCAATTCTCAAGCTTGTTGAACAAGCTTGAGTCTTGAATGCAATCCCTCCATACACGTGTATGGAGGATTGGAATTGTGCCCACCAGCTGGTAGAAAATATCTGCAAAAAGCAGATGCAAAGGTCTCGGCTCAAAAATATGGTCGATCGACCAAAAAGAGTGCCGATCGGCCACCACTTATGGCTGATGGCAAGAAAACAAGGCCGATGGCATCATGCCTTGGCCGATGGATTGTAGGGATGGTCAACAAGCCACCCTCTTCCCTCAAAAACAAAACAACAAGTCCTTGGTCTACAACCAAGCACAAAACAAACAAGTTAAGACATCCTAAGGCAAGGCGCGCCATCGAGACCTTCGGGAACTCAAAACGAACACGAGCATGGATGATCATCGAGTGTTCAAACGATGACGTCCAAGTCTTGAGGACAGTCAAAAATGGGGTGTCTACAGAGAGCAGTAGCGGAGTTCCTAGCAGATCACGAAGTGGAAGGGGATGAAGTGGTAGAATACCTGTTCCCAGATGAAGCAATTCTCCAAGTCGAGGAAGAGATTTGGACAATGTACTTTGACGGTGCGTCTAATCATTGCGATTATCGGATAAGGGTGTTGCTGATAGCACCCGACAATTCCCATATATCCTTAGCCTTCAAACTCCGATTCAAGGTATCTAATAACAAAGAAGAATATAAGGCACGTATCGGTGGTTTAGAAGGCACCCTGGGACTAGGGGCAAAAAGGTTGGATTTCGTTGGGGACTTGAACCTAGTTGTGTCTCAAGCAAAAGGAGACTAGAAGGTTAAAAAAGAAAAGATGAAGATCTATCACTAGACTTTGGATGTTCTGATTGCTAGGTTTGAGAACTTGACTTTTACGCATCTTCTCAGAGAGAACAACAGGTTCGTTGATGCTTTGTCAACTCTATCTTCTATGATAGACATTTCGCTTGGAGTTCGGATGCCTCTGATCATCATTGAGCAGAGATACATGTCGTTCTATGAAACCATCGTCGGAATAGATGAGGTGCCTGATCAAAACCCTTGGTACTACGATATCTGGAACTTCTTGGAAAAGGAGGTTTATCCACCAGGGGTAAATGGCAGGGATAAGAGGGCAATACGGTGGATAGCCGTTCAATTTATCATCTACCGAGGTAAACCGTACAAGAGGGTTCTTCTAGGAATGCACAAGTTGTGTGTCGACGCAAAGGAATCAAAGCGCCTAATGGAGGCCATCCATGGGAGAGAGTGCGGAGCACACATGAACGAAGTAATGTTAACCCAAAAGATTCTCAAGCAAGGTTACTACTGGTCTACTATGGAGGAAGATTGTATCGATTTTATTCAGCGATGCCAAAAATGCCAAATTCATGTTAATCGCATGAATATCCCACCGTCGATGCTGTACAACATGACTTCACCATGGCCTTTCTCAGTCTGGGGAATCGATGTCATCAGCGCAGTTACACCAAAAGGGTCGAATGGGCATGAATACATTTTGGTGGCAATTGATTATTTCACGAAGTGGGTGGAAGCTCACTCTTATACAGTGTTGAAGGCAGCACATGTAGCTAAGTTCATCCGAAACAACATCATTTGCCGTTATGGAGTCCCCAACAAGATCATCTTAGATAATAGCTCCTATTTCAAGAAAGAAGTGATCAACTTATTGGGGAAATACAACGTGGCTTTTCATAAGTCATCCACATACCGACCACAAACCAACGGAGCTATTGAGGCCGCCAATAAGAACATCAAGCATATTCTGTAGAAGATGGTTGAGACCTATAGGGATTGGCTGGACAAATTGCCATTTGCACTCTAGAGTTATAGAACTTCGATCAGGACGTCTACAGGGGAAACTCCCTACACTCTTGTTTATAGTATAGAGGTTGTTCTGCCCATCGAAATAGAAGTCCCACCGCTGCGAGTCATGGCTAAGTATCAAATAGCATAGGCAGATTGGCACTAGAGCAGGTTCGAAGAACTGATGTTATTTGATGAGAGAATGTTGAAAGCACTGTACCATTGTCAGGGTTATCAACAGAGTATTGCCAGGACTTTTAACAAGAAGGTTAAGTATAGGAATCTCAAAGAAGGGGATTTGGTGCTGAAAGACAATCGAGCTCCCATTCATGACCCTAGGGGCAAGTTCTGACCCAATTAGATTGGTCCTTATATCATCAAAACTATCTGGTCAGGTGGAGTTGTTATTCTCATGGACCTGGATGGCCTAGAATTTTCCTAACCAATCAACGAGGACAAGTTGAAGAAATACTATCACTGAGAGGCTCGCTAGGCCGAAAACTCAGAAGGGCGACCTAGGTAAAAGGTAGAGCACTAAAAATTGGAAATAAAGAAAAACTGAGCTCGCAAGGTTGAAAACCATAAAGGGCGGCCTTGGCAAAACTTAGACCGCAAAAGGAGAGCGTTAATAATCGGGTGAAATGAACCGAACTACGTAAGGCCTGATTTCCATCTTGAAGATACGTAGGTAACTTTATCCTGAAATCCAGCCGTAAATGCCTCCAACTCAACTCAACTGTCCATGTGTTGATCAGATCATCTTTGTCTATTCTTTATCTGAATGTTCGGTTGTGATCCTCATTGAGAACTAGTTACAGTACTGAACAGTGTTATTCAGTCAAGGGGCAATTTGTGATCTTTGGATTCGGGGTTGTACATCTCAAGGATAGATTTGTGGGTGTCAAGTTGTGATCCCTATCAAAAATGGTTTTGAAAAGTTTTGATAAAAGTTGACTTCGCTCAATTGTACCTTTTACAATTTAGACCATTTTTGGACCAAAAGGAAAACTTTCAGTGCGCACAACTTTAATTTCATTGATTTCAATACAAAGTTCTCCAACTCTCGATACAAATCAAAGTTGCTTTTATTACATTCATAAAACTTGAAAAGTAAGATCAAAACAATAAATTAGGGGCATAGATGAGTCAGGTGTTCCTGCGTCCCCCGCTCGTGCTTGTGGAAGCTTCTAATGCTAAAGTCGGCCCAGTTTGTGCCTCATCTTCGAGCCAAGTCAAGCACTCACTAGAAAGTGTGTAGCTGAAACTAGGGGCAAGGACCAAAAGCTCTCATCCTCCAAGCAGTGAGGTATCTAGCCAAATGTGAACCTTGGATTAGGAATGAAACCGAGTACTCTACCCCCTCCTCTGGGCAAGGCTGATCATGTCCAAATTGACTTCTGAACTAGAACGGGAAGTAGAAAACACAGTGTGTAAGGCCAAGCAGCTCAATGCCAGGTTATCGAGTCATGTTGTAGCTCATCTCAGTCAGATTAAGCCAGGGGCAACGCCAAGCAATATCAGGAGCATATCTATTGCATATCCAATCGCACCACCATCCCTCATTCGAGAAGTTCACTAGCTGTTGGCAGAAAAAGAATGCTCGGGTTGAGTATGCAGGGCAAGAGTTCACTACCTTCAGCTTGTCCATAAGCTATATCTGGGGAGAGATGAAAGAAAAAAGAGATTAAAGAATAGAGAGATGTATGTTGAGAGAATAGTGAAAAAAGGGCTTTGAGAGAAAAATAGACCAGAAGTGCGCAGAGATGTGAGAAACTATAGACACCCTATTTTTGACAGCTCTTAAGACTTGGGCTTTACTGATGGCTTACTTGGTGATGAAAGGAGTGCAATGTAAAGGTTCGATTTCTTCGGAAATGAGAGAGTCAAATCCCAATCTCACACCCTATTTTTTGACTAAAACTATTTCGACCAAAGATTTTAGACCTTAAAACCCACTCTTTAAAAATATTTTTGAAACAAAGTTCCTACGATGTTCCGACGCTCGCATTTTGTTAAATGTTGCGCTTTTCGGTAAACCAAGCAAGGACAAAGTGGAAATGAATGAAAGACAGGTGAAATCTTTGATAAAATCTTTAAAATATCTTGTTTTGAGGTTTGGGGTTGAAAAAATGGGAGAGGAGAGAAGAAACCCTGTTGAGGAAGAAGATGGGTGTGAACCGTTAAGAGAGAGTCGAGCAGCTCTCGCTCAATCTGGCCTATCCTTTTGTATACTTGGATTTCAGCTATAAGGCCACAACCATTGGAAATAGGACTTTCGGGGCTTCATTTTTCACTTAAGAATCTCTTAAAGCCGATTCTGGATGGGGGATATATGGCTGGTTGAAGTTAGGTATCAATCTGGTTGGACCGAAACTGAGCAAATCTTCTCTAAAAGAGGGATATCTCTTAGCACACTTCGAATTTTGATGTGAGGCTGCCAGTGTGCCACCATTGGAAAGAAGACTTCTGGGGTTTCAGTTTAGACACAAGAATGACTTGAAAAGGTGTAATAACCTGACCCTCTTATATGTTTTCTGATATTCTTTTAGTCTCTTACTATGTGCATTTGCATGTTTAATGTAAAAATTTCATGTGAAATTAAGTTTAATTGTGTGAATCATATGATTATGGATTTATATCTGTCAATTATGAGAACTATCTGTTACGATTGTGACTTTTGGATTAGTAATTGGAAGCCTTAGAAGTAGGATAATCTGAAATTGACCTTACAATAGTGATAGGTATGATTTTTGGGTCATAATAAGAATTTTTGTAAAAATCTTATTCAGAATGATTAAACTGATTAAATTCCCTGTGTTAATTCTTATATAACTCTTATATACCTCTTTTAAGCTCCTAACGTAGAAAACTCATCACAAAATAAAAAATATCTCCTGAGAGAAGAGAGAGAGAGTTAGAGAGGGAGATCAAGAGGAGAAGCTTCAACAAGAGGGAGCATTGAAGAATTAAGGACGATTTTGGTGATTTGAGCTGAAGGTAAGTTTAATCCACTTAAAATAACCCTTACTTCGACTTGAGTAAAGATTTCTTTTGTATTCATGTTATTAAGGTTTGTAATTGAGATTGTGTGTGTGTGGAAATTGTTTGATTGGAAAGAAAGTCTTACCATTTGGTTGTTTTAGGAATTAATTGAAGTTATATGGAGAAATTACATCTTGGTTTTTGATTTTGTTCCATGTTGAACTCATATGGTTATACATATATGTAGTTTTATGCCAAATATGATCATGAATATTAAAATATTGAATTGTTACATGTAATTGAAGAGGATTGACTTAATTACACTTGTGATTCATGTTTACAATGGTGTTGAACCATAATATTGCATTAATTTCCCTATTTTGTGTCTTGCAATGTGTTTACCAAGTTGGGGATTTGCCTTGATTCGAAGTGTGCAAAACAGAGGTTCCGATCGCACGTGCGGGGGTCACTGTCGCGCGTGCGGGAAGCACCACCACACATGCAGGGATCACAGCCGCACATACGGGAAACAGGGGAATTCGAAGTTTAGGTACTGAAATAAAAGCACGTGCGGGGGAGGATCACCTCACATGCGGCCACCTTCTCGCACGTGCAGAAGAAGACTGCCGCACGTACGGCCCAAGGGAAGAAAAATCTGTGTCTTTCTTTTCTTTTGTTTGACCCTCCGGGATAGTTAAAATTTGTATTTGAAGCTTTGAAAATGCCTGTAATTATATGAATGTCGAACAAATTGGATGCTGACTAAAAAGGAAAATGAACTAATTTCTGAACTGCATGTGTATGTAGGTCACATATAGGAAGGGACCGCCGCTTCACCACAGCACTGTGAATAATAGTATTGTAGTAATATGTTTCATTATTGCCAATCGATATTATTGGCACCTTGTTATCTATAAGAGAACCATGTTCCAAAATGATGAGCAATTGGAAAGTATGTGTGACATTGCATAATAAAATCCTTATGGACCTAAGGTCGTTCTGTTTGGGCAATGCTGGGCCCCAGGCCGTTCTGATATGAGTTACATCTTAATGGTAGCCCTAAGGCTAAGAGAGGTGATTTCATGCCGATGTTTCACCGATTCTGATATGATTTGAACTTATTATGATTCATGGCCTAAGGCCAAGGGAGCTAATGTACATGTCGATGTTCTATCTACCCTTCAATGCTTTGAACGACTGTTAATCTGTTGGGCCTGAGGCCGTTCTATATAATATGATGGGCCTGAGGCCGTTCAACATGATGTTGGGCCCAAGGCCGTTTGGAAATGAAAGTAGAAAAAGAACAAACATATGTTTTATGTACTCACCTACTGTGTGATTCATGTTTATTCACTTAAATTACCTACATGCTATTATTCACTGAGCCTTGCTCACTCTTTGTTATGTCTGTCTCTGTAAGTAATCAGCTCAGAGGTCAGTCCTAGTCTAGCCTTAGCAGCTTTTCTTTTGTCAACCCCCGTGGTGTCCAAGTAATTAAACAAAGCTTATTCTTTTTGCGGAGTCCCTTTCATAGCTTATAACTGTGGTCACTTGCATTTTGTCAAATGTTGTTAATCGTGTATATCCTTCACTCCCGACGTTTAAGTGATACCCCAGTTGTGGGGAATGGAACTATATATATATATATATATGTGTGTTGTGTATGTGTGTAACTGCCTCTTATGTGTATGCCCATTGTGCGTTGGGCTATTTGATGAAATGTTTTGTGATCCTGGCATATAAGCATTAGCTCAATGGATGTTGTTTTAAGTTGATTGTTGCTTCCGTTTAGGCCGCATATTATATATATATATTGAATTTTGGATCCGTTATCGAGTTAGTCTTGCCCAAACTTTTAGGGGCGAGTTTGGGGTATGACAAGTGGTATCAGAGCACGAGTTGCTATCTCACACACGAATCCATTGGGCCTTAGGATGTCTAGAAAAGACTTGGACAGCATGCATGACGTTTTGGTCCATATGAAATGATTGATTGCAACGTGATTTGTATTTGTAATACGTGCTAACAAACATTTCGCAATGGTTATTATTCGTGTTTATTTGTACATTTCTGGTGTATACTGTAATTGATTGTTCTGTAGAACATGGTGAGAACAAGAATGGAAGATCGGGAGGATTCTACCTCCGCACGGTTAGATAGAATGGAAAGGATGATTATGGAGATGGCGGAGACTTTACGACAACAACAACAGCCACAACCACAGCCACAGCCGCCCCCGCCACCGGTACCTCCACCTGTAGTACAAGATTATCATGCTAAGGACCGAACCATCACTCTTACGAAGGAATTCAAGAAGATAAAGCCACCAACCTTTAAAGGGGGATTTGATCCGATGAAAGCTGAAGCCTATGTATTGGGTGTGGAGAAGTTATTTGAGGTATTTCCATGCACTGAAGCTCAGAAGGTACAATTGGCTGCTTTAACTCTGGAAGACGAAACTCGTAGGTGGTGGATGCTTACAGGAACTGAACATCAAGGGTTGACCTGGACCCGATTTTTGGAACTCTTTTATGATAAGTATTTTTTGCAGTGTATGCGAGATAAAAAGATGATTGAATATGAGACTCTGAGACAAGGGAATAAAACAGTTGCGGAGTATGAAGCTCAATTTGTAGAATTGGCTCGGTTTGCTCCTCATATGGTGGATATAGAGTATAAGAAGGCAAGGAAGTTCGAGGGGGGACTACGGAATGCTATTCTTGATCGAATCAATGTGTTGAAGCTACCCACCTATGTTGAGGTGTTAGAGAGAGCTGCCATGGCGGAGGGAAATATTGCTGCTCAGAATCGTATTTCTGACTAGAAGGGGAAAAGGCAGAATACTCAATCATCAAAGGGGACAACAATTCCACCAAACAAGAAACAAAATTCAGGAACCTCAAGTGCTTTCACCCCTACTCGAGACTCAGCTCCCATTTGTTCAGACTATGGAAGGAAGCATCGGGAAACTTGTCAACGGTTAACTGGGGTATGTTTCAGGTGTGGTAAAACGGGTCATCTGGTAAAGGATTGTCCTAAAAAAGATCAACGAAATGGGAATAGAACTACTGTAAGTTCCGCAGGTTCAACACTAGCTCCAAGTACAAAGTCAGCTACAAAGTCTGCCAATAATAAAGACACCGCTAGACAAGGAAGAGTGTTTGCATTGGTTCCGGGTGACGTGAAAAATGCTACAACAGTGGTGTCAGGTACAATTACTGTTCATGGTTATTCTACTTATTTGTTGTTTGATTCTGGTTCTACCCACTCTTTTGTGTCAAAAATGTTTGTCCAAAATTTAGATGGAACTGAGGAATTATTACCTTATGTACTGTGTGTGTCTTCACCCTTGGGAAATTCTATGATTTGTACTTCCGTTTATTTTTCTTGTGAACTCCTAATTGGCGAGGCTCGAACACATGCCAACTTGCTACCGCTTGACATGACTCATTTCGACATTATTTTGGGAATGGACTGGTTAAGTGAATATCAGGTGACTATTGATTGTATGGCCAAGCAAATCAGTTTCCACCCTTCGGGACAGTCAGAATTTACTTTTAAAGGGCATGAAGTGATTTCTCCGCCTTATCTAATTTTTGCAGTGAAATCATGCAACTTATTACAGAAAGGGTGTCTGGGGTATTTGTGCAGTGTATTGAAGGAGCAACCAACGAATGGGGGTAATGATATGATTCCAGTTGTTTGTGAATTTCTGGATGTCTTTCCGGAGGAGTTGCCAGGAGAGTTAGTAGACCATGAAATTGAGTTTACGATTGAAGTGGTACCGGGAACTCAGCCCATTTCTAAAACCCCGAATAGGAAGTCACCAGTTGAGATGAAAGAATTAAAGATTCAATTACAAGATTTACTTGATAAAGGGTTCATTCACAGAAGTGTTTCTCCTTGGGGTGCACCAGTCCTGTTTGTGAAAAAGAAAGATGGGACTCTCCGATTATGTGTGGACTACAGGGAGCATAAAAAGGTAACAATCAAGAATAAGTACCCATTACCCAGGATTGATGATTTGTTTGATCAGCTACAAGGGCCACAAGTCTTTTCAAAGATTGATTTACGGTATGGATACCACCAACTAAAGGTCAAAGCTGATGATGTTGAGAAAATAGCTTTCCAAACTCGATATGGTCATTATGAATTTTTGGTTATGCCCTTTGGAGTTACCAATGCACCAGCGGCGTTTATGGATTTAATGAACCATGTCTTCAAGCAATACTTGGATGAATTTGTAGTGGTGTTTATTGATGACATTCTTATTTATTCAAAAGACACCGAGCTCATAAGAATTATCCTAAGATAATTCTTCAGACGCTTTGAGATAAGAAAATGTATGCAAAGCTGAAGAAATGTGAGTTTTGGTTACGTGAAGTGGGGTTTCTAGGACATGTGATAACGAAGGAAGGTGTATCTGTTGATCCCCACAAGATTGAAGCAATTGTAAACTGGCCAACTCCTACTAATGTGACTGAAGTGCGTAGTTTCTTGGGATTAGCTGGGTACTACTGGAGGTTTGTAAAAGATTTCTCCAAAATCGCGTGCCACTAACCCAATTGACTCAAAAAGGGATTGTGTTTGAATGGTCCGAACAGCGAGAATCTGCCTTTCGGGAATTGAAAACAAAGTTAACTACAACACCAGTTCTTGCTTTACCATCTGGCACTGAAGAATTTGTAATCTACTATGATGCTTCCCACAAGGGACTAGGCTGTGTAGTTATGCAAAATGGGAGAGTCATCGCCTATGCTTCCCAATAACTTAAACCCCATGAAAAGAACTATCCCACACATGACCTTGAACTAGCAGCGGTAGTTTTTGCTTTGAAGATATGGCGGCACTATCTGTATGGTACTACTTGTGAAGTCTACACTAATCATAAGAGCCTCAAGTACCTCTTCACCCAAAAGGAGTTGAATATGCGACAGCGACGATGGTTGGAACTTATTAAAGACTATGACTTGCAGATTCATTACCATCCCGGTAAAGCCAATACAGTTACAGACGCACTTAGTCAAAAAGGTATGGGAAATGTGGCAAATTTGCTTATGGGACGAAATGAGTTATCGTTTGAATTGGAAAGAATGAATATAGAACTTGTGGTGCATGAACGAGATGCCATGGTAGCAGCAGTGATAGCCCAACCAATGTTGATTGAAGAAATCAAGCAACGGCAAATAGAAGATGAGTTTTTAAAGAAGATCCGTGATGAGATGGAAACAAAACCAAGACCCGGGTTCAATTTTACAAATTTTGTGCTCAAATTTCAAGGCAGGTTATGTGTTCCCCATGTGCCAGAAATTAAGAGGAACCTTGTGGAGAAGTGGTTTGGAAATACTCTTCAGATCCTGGTAGACGCTAGCGATCCTCAGTTTGTCACCTGAAAAGATACAAGCACTCCGGTCGGGGGTGCCGGAATTAGCACTCTGACGTACAAGTCAGTTCAGACACTCAGGATAGCTTGTTTACTAAGTTAATTAAAGTGATTCTTACATACCTTTCTAAATCTGTGGTTCTTGTATTTACACTTGCTTTTTGGGCTTCGGGGCCTGAGCCTACTTTTATGCCATTCCCCTTTTATTTATTCAGAGCTACTGATCTCCGGCTATTCGGCCTTCCTAACGTATTCAACATCCTAGTTACGCAATATGGAGCTGAATAATATCTGATTTCTGGGGTACGCACCTTCCGACTCTTCTATTTATTCAGCTCCCACAATTGCCCCCCAAGCAATTTACCAATGACAGTTGGCTAGAGTGCTTGGTTCCGAATTTCGAAAAGCCAGAGCCAAAATTCGGCGGTTGGCCTCATCCTCATGCGGATATCTAAGCACACCCCTTTCGGTTGTCGTGTTGACTTCCCGCCCTCTCGTACGTGTCTATTTATTGCAATTTAAAATTTTGACGTCCTTTCGAGTATGTATTTTATGACGCTCGTTGTTGGATTGCCTTTTGAATCGTCCCTGCAACTCTCTTCCCCGATATCCTCTTCGTCCTTTGTAAGTTCTCTCCTTCCTTGCTTCGAAGACTATTTCTGGTTTATTCCTTCCTTGGCATATTCTTATAAACTGTAGGGTATGGCGAAACATTTAAAAGACCTCCTCTCGTCAGATCGAATTACTGGCTTTAAACGCCATTTCTCCATTCCTGATGATGTCCGTCTGTCATTTGTGGCAGACGACACTCTTGATATGGAGAGGGAGGACAAAACCTCGATTGTCTTTCCTCTTTTGTTAATCGTAGAGGGTGGAGTCCGTTTTCCCCTTCACCCGCTTCTTAGGGCTCTGTTTCGCCATTGGGGTTTAATCCCTTCCTAATTCAATGTGAATTTCTGTAGAATTATAATGGGGGTTATAGTGCTCAACCGTCACCTTAGAATTAACCTTGGCATTCCAGCCATCCGGCATTGCTATGCCTTGGCTAAGTCTTCTGGTCGGCACGAGCGTCTCTTCCTTAGGGCCAAGGATATCGACCATCAGCTAATTACTATGATTTCTAGTTCTGGGAAACGAGTTGATGATGTTATGGTCGTTGACCAGCGTAACTGGGAATTTGGTGAAGGGGAGGATCACGTCAGCTCTGTTTTCTTTGTTTTCTCTTCCCGAAGGGAGGGAGAGGTCTCCTAGATCATCTCTCAGTGGCCGTCGGCTACGTTTCGTGGTCGTAGGCCATTTCGCCCGTTTGGAGTCTGGTTTTTGGTTTTTTCGGAGCCGTTGGCCGTGTGCCTCAGTTCGGGACCGCTTAACCACCTCCGTTTGCTCCGGCTTTTGGCATGCATCTTATTTGCTCCATTTTGAGGGACACTGTGGCTTGAGGGACCAACTTCGTGGTCGAACACCACTTCCGGTGCCTAACAGTCAGTTTTCGGGGCCTCGGGCTGCGCGTTTCGGCCCCTGAACCTTCATTTTGCATCGGTTTGAGTTCATTTTTGGTAGGGACCTCTGTTTCATTGTTAAGAAGGTCGTAGAAGGGTGGGAGGCCAGCAATTGTTCTGACAACCAGTTTTATTCCTCCATCGCCCTCTGTCGCCCGTTTTTCTCACTTGAAAGCCAATGTTGACCACCCTAAGGCCACTTTTTCTTGCCCCAAACCACATATTTGTGTTGTACACACCTGAGAGGCCACCAATATCACATGGCCGGCCAGTAATTGTGTCTGCCCCTTTTGAACCCCTCCAAAAAGTGGCCTTTTCTCTCTCATGGTTCATTCTCTCCAGTTTTTGACCACATGGTTGTGTTGTGCACACATGAAAGGCCCTCTTTTTGGCATGGCCGGCCATTAATCTTCATTGACCCTTTTGACCCTTGGCTGGCCAGCCATGGGAAGGGCCGGCCGGCCACCTACAACTTCAATAACCAGCCGGCCTTGATCCTCACTCCAGGTACATTACAGATATGTATTTTTTTTCCCCCCAGATTGTGTATCCGGGGGGCTGCACTTTTGGGGGGAAACTTGAATTCATTTCCCCCCCCCTTTTTTTCCCCTTTTTTCCCCACTCTTTTGCCTATATAGCAGACCCCCCAGCTATGTTTTGAGGGTTACAAAAAATTGCTCTAGGCTCTTGCATTATATCTCTCTCTCTCTCTCTCTCCCTCTCTCTCTCTCTCTCTCTCTATTCAAAGCTCCAAAACCCTAAATCCTACACCCCTTTCTACACCACCACCTAGCACCACACCACCACCACCCATTCCAGCCACTTGGAGCTGTTTTCTAGAGCTAAGGAGCCACCAAACTTAAGCCAAGAGTTGTCAAAGACTTGGTCTTCAAGGGTAAGTCCTCTACTCCCTCTTTCCTGCTCTATTTTGCTCAATATACTAGCCATACTTGCTTGCATATTTGGGCTCCGACCCTAACTGAATATAGAATTTTTTTGAGCTCCTTTTTATGTTTGTTTAAGGGCCTCTCCCTGTTTGAGGCTTCCTTTTTACACTTGCTTCTTTACCTCTCTTGTATGCCTCTTTCTTGCATAGTATTTTAGGCTCATTTGTAAACTGTTTTGAGCTTGGTTGTAAACTGTAAAGTGGCTTATTTTGAGCTCTAATTCAACATTGTTGAAGGGCTCTTCACTGTTTGAGGCTTCCATCTGTCACTTGCCTCTTTATCTCTCTTTTGGCCATACTTTTGCATGCTTTTTTAGCCCCTTGTGCTTATATTTTTGGGCTCTGGTCTGAACTGAAAATAGCCTTATTTTGACCCCTTATTCATGTTTGATCAAGGGTCTTTTTCTGTTTGAAGCTCCCTTTTTTCTCTTTGTGTTTAAACCTCTTTTTAGGCCTCATATTGCATAGTATTTTAAGCTTGCATATGCACTGTTTTGGGTTTGGTCACTAACTGTAAAACACCATGTTTTGGGTCCCTCTTCAACTTTGTTGAAGGGCCCTCCTTTGTTTGAGGCCAGAAACCATCACTTGCTTCTTTGTCTCCCTTTTGGCCCATTTCTTGCACAATGTTTTAGGCATGTTTTTGTTTAGATCCGTGGCATGTTGTACACCGTAAAGTGATTCATTTTGAGCCCCTCTTCAACTTTGTTGAAGGGCTCTTGGCCATTTAGGGCCAGAAGCTGCTACTTGCTTCATTATCCCTCTTTTGGGGCCATTTTTGCATGTTAACTTAGCCCTATTTGTGTTCACTTTTTGGCCTTACTTAAAGCTGTAAATATGCTTTTTTGGGACTGTCTTGATTTTGTCTTCACACTTCGTGTTCAAATAATGCATACTTTGCATAGCCATAGGTCATTCCACGTACCTAATTTCATGTTTCGGGTCTCATTCCATGCATCGGGTGCCATGTTTCCATGTTTTGGGATCATTTTGCATCACATTTTAGTGCTGAAACTTGCATGTTAGTATGCCATATTCCATGCCTTGCCATGTCTTGTTAGAGTGGCATTTTGTGCCTTAGACTCGGTCCTCAGTTTGCGTGCATGTGTGCACGCATTTCGAGTGTCTCATTTTCATCTAATGGCCTCCTATGTGAGTGTGGCTGAGGTTCACTCGTGTTGGTGTAAGTCCATTGTGCATTGTGTATGCCATTTCATTTCATAGCATTGCGTATGCTAGGTTGTATGTTAGCGCATTGTGTATGCCATGTTATCTCGTGCATCGTGTATGCCATTTCATAGCATTGTGTATGTTAGGTTGTATCTTAGTTGCATTTCATGCATATCATGCATATTGCATCGTGCTTGGGATAGGAGTTAGCCCGAGCACGGGAAACGAAGGACGTTTCGTACTCCGAGTGACGGAACGTGTCTCAATTCCTGGTCGCCGACACTCCGGATTATCCATGATGGAGTCTAGGCCCTGTTGTGTTTTCATATGCATTCATTCTATATTGAGTTGCACCATTCGACTCCTCGGCCATTATGCATCGATAGGCGTGATTGGTGGCACGAGGATCGAGACATGCATACATATGTGAAAATACTTTGCCATGCCCCTCTCTTGCTCTCTGTTACAGCAAATCAAGAATCAGTAGCCTTTCAAAAGCCTTGCACAGCATTCCGGCATCAATTGCAAACAGAGGCTAATTGGGGCATCGCAGTGGATTTCCGTGCCAAGCAACCCGAGCATGCATCATTCATCATCCGGAGCGGAGTCGAGGAAGTCCCTAGCTTGCATGCTAGTTTACAGCTTTCTTAGTTAAATTTATAAAATAATTAGGATTTTGTATTTATTCAGGACTGTATTATTTATTCATTTGGGACTGTATTATTCTTAAGGGCCCTCCGCGCGATGGCACAACTGTAATAAGTGTGCGTGTGTGTGATGTATGTCTTCCAACCCCACGTCTTTCTCCCTTTTATTTACCCGCTTATAATAGTTAGATTAGGGCATGTTTCAATTAGCATACAGTATGATAGCATGTTTGCACTCATTCATCTGTCTTGCATGCACCGGGCTCGGCGCATCATACTAACTGCATTGTATTTTCAATTCCAAGTTGAATACATGTTAGCTGTAGCATTTCATATGCCATGTTTAGAATAGCCGAGCCTGCTATAATTGCACTTTTGCATGTGTTGCATTAGGCATTTCTGTATAATTAGGATCATGCATGGATTTCTAATTAGTTTCTGTTTTGGCTTGGAGTACTCGGTAAGTTTTATGCTTTAGCATCCTTGCATGTGTGTGAGTGACTGCCATGAATAGCATGCTTACCATGAGGCTAATTGCTTATGTGATATAACTGCCTGAATGCTTGTGGGTGAAGGTTGGGTTATCTGAATTGGAACAATTCATCAAATGTGTGTTTTAAGCCCACTAGATAATGGCAAAATCATGTTTTTCTAAGCCCACCCGAGGGTGGCAAATCCACGTCTTAGCCTACTTGCGGGTAGCACCATCAAACCATTTTCAAATAAACAAACATGAAATGTTTTGTTCCAATTCAGGCGACCCAGTCTATACTTGTATGCTGTGCGCATCACATAGTAAATCTAGGCTAATAACCGGAATAAGAACACACAATGTTTTCAAAACTTGATATCATGGTTAGTAGAGGCCGATCTTTGATCAGGCGAGCGGGGGTGCTCACGAAGTGACCTTCCCCAATCGTACCCAAGTTCCCGAGCCGAGGCAACTTTGGTGATGACAGACACGTGGCCTTAGGCAACGAGTCAGGGTTTCCTAAATTTCCCAAAATAAAATATTTAGGTGGCGACTCTGTATCTGGCAAAGCAGTCCATGTTTGACACTTCTTTCAAAATCTGTTTTCTCAAAACGATTTGCCGAATTTGGACTCTTTGGTTCGGATTACGAACCGTGACAATTTGAGAGTCCTGAGCTGTAGTGAGCCCAATATCGAACGGAATGGGAGCTCATTCCTCCCGGGGCGTTTGGGGACGTCTACAATTTCTGGCGACTCCGCTGGGGAGTTAGAGAACTTGACTCGAACTCATGATATCTGGTTTTGACTACACTTATGTGTTTCTTTGCATTGCGTTTGTACTGGTGCGCCTAGGACACCGTGTTTGCCATCTGCTATTCCTGAACGATTTGCGGAGGCTTGTCTTGTCAAGGCATAACCATAAGGCTGACCGGTTGTGGGCTCTGCCAGTATGGGAACACAAACCCCGATTTTACCGGGGCACCCTTTTTGACCATTTGACCTAGTGCATATTCGGATCCATAGTGACCATTCCAAACTAGGACAGGTTGCTTACCCGTTTATAGGTTGTTTGAAACCGCTGCGTGCGTAGTGAAACCCTAGCTCCTGACAAAATAGGACAGGGAAACCCTACCCCAACATAGGGGTGTTTTGGCTCTCAATTATCTATTATGTGTTGTCAGAGTGTGTCTCTGCAGGGGTTACATGTATCAGTTTGCAAATTTTGGGGCATCAGGCCTGCGGGCATCTGTCAGTGTTTGAGAATCAGTTATCTGCGGGTATCAGATTCTGTCTTTGGGGACAGCGATTCAGGGATAATGATCAGTGATTGAGGACAGTGTGTATTCAGCTTATCGACCGTGTGTTGTTATGCCCAGCTGTGTGTTGTGTATTTATTTTTAGCTGTTATGCTGTCCATTTATCTGTTTATTTATTCCCTTATTGCTTTATTTATCTTTTTACTAGGGCAGTTTTAGCACAATTGCTTCCGACTCGGTAGATATTCCCCAAGCACTTTGCACAAGAGGTCGTCGGCTCAATCGATCCGAGGATCTGGTTGACGGACAGCCAGTATTTCATTCTCTACCCCCAGTTGTCAGAAGAAGGCCAAGAAGACGCAGTGTGTCTGAGCAGAGGTTACCAGAACAGTGGTCTACCCTAGCAGTGAACAGTCGGGCTGAGGTTTTAGTTTCTGCCATAGAAATACACATACCAGTCAGTCAGCAAGATCAGCAGAATACTGCCAGGATGGAAGAAATGATGCACCAGCTCCAAGAGAGCATGAAGCAAATGCAGGAGGACGCTGCCCGCCAAGCAGAGTTCTCTAAACAGCAGGCCACAGTCATGGCTCAGCAGGCCGAGCTAATCACTAGACTGCAACAGCAAAATGCAGCATCTACCTCACATCAAGGTCCTCCTCCACCAGGGGTCCCGTTACCCGAGCAAGCACCTACTGTCCAGAATACCCTGCCAAACACCCAGAACACCTTACCCAATGTCCAGAACATCCAGGAGGACACAGACCTCCCAACAGGGCCAGCTCCGCCCCCACTTCCGCCTCAACTGTCCAAGACCCATACACCCAACCACCCGGACTCTCCCTTCGAGTTCGAAATAGACCATACAGCTCTGAAACTGAGCAAGCTCGAGAAGCTTTTCAAGAAATCACAAGGAGTAAAGGCTATTCCGGATATCGAGGACAGATATACCGATGTGGCCATAACATTGCCAGATAGGTTCAAGATGTCGCAGATTGATCGTTTTGACAGATCCGGGGATCCCATGGTTCACCTCCGGTTATTCTCAGATATACTGCAGCCAATGGGCCTAACTCGACCACAAAAGCTTTCGCTACTCGGCCTAACGCTGTCGGGTGTGGCCGCTATGTGGTACGCGAAGTTGGAAGATGAGGTAAAAAGAAGTTGGGATGAAATGGCCGAGGCCTTTGTCGCACAGTACTCATACAGTACCCAGATCGAGATTACAACTCGTGATCTCGAAACAACGAGGCAGTAGCCCAAAGAGACTTTCTCAGATTTCGTAACTTGGTGGAAGGCGAATGCATCGATGATGACTTTGATGCCCACTGATAAGGACCAAATCAGGATGATTGTACGCAATCTCCACCCAAAATTGATGCAAAGATGATTGTACTCCCCTTCCCCACATTTTCGGATCTACATGAGATGGGGGTACAAATCGAGGATGCGATGAAGCAAAGTCTGATTGACCAGGACAGGGAGCAACCCCGGAGAACATTTAACCGCAACAATAACGCAGGCCCGAGTGGCGCTACAACCGCAAGAGCTTCTGAGGTCAGCATGGTCGCCACCATTCCCCCTCCCCTTCCAAGGCCCATGGCAGCCACACCCTTCTCCGGTGCATCCGGAAGTAATACCCAAACCACTAAATACCAGCCCAGAGGCCAAAGAACCTTCACCCCACTGTACAGGCCTTTGTCTAAGGCTCTGGGGGTCTTAATCAGAAAGGGGCATCTAAAACCCCTGGAGCCAAGGCCATTACCAAATCCACTCCCACCCTCTCACAACCCAGCCAAGTATTGTGCATATCACCAGCAGCACGGTCATGATACTGACCAATGTTTCAGGCTGCGTCACGAGATTCAAGACTTCGTTGACAAAAATATGATTCTACCTCCAGAGAAACCTAACGTCACAACCAATCCACTCCCTACACACAACCAAACTCCACCTCCCAAAAGAGTCAATCTTATCCAGACTGGGGTCGTGTCTTACGATCCTAGCATCTATATTACTCCTACCCATCTACCTAAGCCGAAGGTGCTCCTTCCCGACTACACTGACTCTTTGTGCATGTTGGACATCTCCACAACCCAACCAGAGCCGACAGTGGTGACCATCAAAGATGGGGCAAGGCAGACTTCAGAAAAGAATGGGATTGTTGAGTTTGGTATTGAACACAGTTTTGCTGGGGAAGTCTATGATCCGAGTGAGTACATCTTGTCAACAGGCCAGATTGGGCTGGGTTTAGAATTGCCAGAGAAGGAAGAGCTGTGTGTGATCCAGGGGGATGGATTTGAGCAAGGGGCAAATGATTTGACGGCTGTGGAGAAGGACTTTGCCAACCTACAGTTTTTCGATGACCAAGAATCAGGGGGCGCGACTGTCAACTGGTTTGATTATGATGAATCAGCAGAGGCCATTGGGTGGCTGGATGATCAGCCAGATATGGTAGAAGAGTCCCAACCAGAACAGGGCCCAGCAGGGGCGAGAGTATCAACTGTGGCTGGAAGGGCTAAAAATCAGAGTGCATTGCCGGAGAGCGCCGGTACAAAGAATTTTGCCCAGGATAGAAGCATTGCGAATGCAGGGCAAGTTGAACGACAAACTGCACTGACGTAGGAAGAACAACAGGGTTCTGAGAGAACCCAGAAAGCCAAAATCCATGAGGGGATCGGAAGTGCTGTGGGCACAAGAACAGAGGATGCTGTGAGCATGCAGGCTGAAAGTGCTGTGAGTACAAACATGCCCGAGCCAGACAGATGCCTTTTGAATGCCAACGGAATGTGGTGGGAAGACGATGACTTATGTCTTGCCCACACAGACGAAAACTGGGGAAGCAATCAACCAGACGACACCTGGTACCTCGATGAGGTTGATCACATGCCAAGAAGCGGGCGGTACTTCAAGCCCCCGCACCTAGACCAACCCGAGGCATCTGGGAAGGACAAAGAAGCTGAGAGACAGAAAGAGAAGCAGATCGAAGAGGAAGCTGTACTAAAACAGCTGAAGAAGATACAAGCAGACATCTCCATTTGGGGACTGCTTATGGCATCGCGAGTACACAGACAGGCTGTCTTATCTGCCATGGACAAGGCCAAACTCTCTATAGATACTACACCAGAACAGCTGGTTGGGCTGGTTTTTCCGGGAGGAGGTTCCCCGGCATTAACCTTTTCAAACAAAGAACTACCGCCTGAGGGCACAAATCACGACAAACCCCTCTACGTTTCCGTGGAATGTAGAGACAAGTGGATACCGGTGGTACTTGTTGATACCGAGTCCGCCATCAATGTCTGCCCAGCTAGAACAGCGTATGCAATCGGGTTGAAGCCCACGGACTTCGTGCCAACTACTCAGGTGATCAGAGCATATGATAATACTAGCAGGGAAATGATGGGGACTGTCAAGGTTCAGACCCAGGTTGGTCCAGGACAACACAACATTGAATTCCATGTCTTGGACGTTCCCGCAACCTTTAATCTACTCTTGAGGAGGCCGTGGTTGCACCAAGTAAAGGCAGTCTCTTCCACTTTACATCAGATGTTGAAGTACCCTCATGGGAAGGGGGTGACTATTGTCTTCGGGAATTCATCAATCCATCCGCCGCCGGAAGTGTCCACACCAGTCTTGGAAATCGAGCATGGCACTGAGGATGTGTTCTTATCAAGGTTCACTTTGGCTGAGGCTCGAGTGGTGCAGAATATTATGGCTGTGAATGAGGGGGTGTACGTCAGTGCTCAATCCGTCTACCTCATGAACAAGTTACAACACATCCCCGGGATGGGATTGGGAAGGAGCGGCCGGAAGGGCGTCGCAGCATTGGCCGAAGTGCCACACAACCCTCATACCTTTGGCTTGGGTTATCTGCCCACCAAGGAGGACTGTGTGAGGAAGGGTAAGGAAATGGCCGGAAGAGCCAGAGCAAAACAGGTTGGGAAGCCTTTCGAATTAATGCATAGGCCCATCCAGGGTACCCTAAACAGACACTTCATCCGGGAGAGGGAGGACTTTCCATTTTGCGGCTTCCCAGAGCCATGGCTAAACGCGGAGAAGAAGCGCGTGCCAGGTTTCGAGATCTTCTTCGACCTGCAACTACCCGGGGATGACGTTGCCGAAGAGCAAACGGACCCATTAGCTGAGTTTGAACAGAGTAAGAAAGTGCAGTCTGAGGACACCGAACTTGAAATGGGGGTAGCACTGGCATGTCTACTTTTAGATCCTCCGATCGACCAGGAGTGCTTGGGAGATAACTTCTCGGTATGCATGATCGGGAATGGAACTGCTGCGGGCCCGCTAGCAACTATTTTGGATGCATCTATCGCACCCTCTCTCACTTGGCAGTACGAGGAGGGATTTTTGTCCAGCAACACCGGGTCAGGTAGTGAGCCGGAATCTGATTCCACCGAGTCTTGTGAGTCGGAATCAGGTTCCAGCTCGACTGAGTCTGAGTCTAGTAATCCTGGGGATGATAACCCGGATGCCACAGTTATGTCCAGGTCGTCTTTTTCTTTCTCATTTGAGTCAGTTGTAACCGAGAATTCGAACAATTTGGATGTGCTTAATGAGAATCAAGTAACTGTGGTTTCTGAGTACTTTTCTATGCCCTTAATTTATTGCATAAACTCAGACTTTCAAAATTTTGATGAAAGCGATGAGGAAGCAATTCCTCCGGTTTTGCAACGTTTAATTGAGCAAGAGCAGGAGAGATTTGTCAAACCCTTAACGAATGAAATCATTACCGTGAATATTGGTACTGAGGAGGACCCGCGGCTGGTCCAGATCGGGTCCACGTTGCCTTCGGAGAAACGCAAGCGCTTAGTCGCTTTATTAAAAGATTTCAAAGATGTTTTCGCGTGGTCCTACGAAGACATGCCTGGGATCGATCCTGAGATTGTATAGCACCGGATCCCCCTTGACCCCGAGGCCCGACCTGTCAAACAGAAACTCAGAAGGATCTGCCCGGACTGGGCCCTCAAGATTAAAGAAGAGGTCACCAAGCAAATCGATGCAGGCTTCCTGCTGGTGTCCGAATACCTGACTTGGTTGGCCAACATCGTTCTAGTGCCGAAGAAGGATGGCAGGATCCGGGTGTGCGTGGATTTCAGGGATTTAAACAGAGCTAGTCCGAAGGACGACTTTCCCTTGCCGCATATTGATGAGTTGGTGGATTTCACAGCAGGGCATGCTTTGCTCTCATTCATGGATGGCTTCTCGGGGTACAATCAGATAGTAATGGCACCTGAAGATCGGGAAAAGACTGCATTCACCACCCTGTGGGGGACATACTGCGACAGAGTAATGCCGTTTGGGTTGAAGAATGCCGGAGCTACTTATCAACGGGCCGCGACCACAATATTGCACGACATGATCCACAAAGAGGTTGAGGTGTACGTGGACGACATGATTGTCAAGTCCAAAGAAAGAGAGGGCCACTACACCGCCTTACAGAAGTTCTTCCAAAGGATCAGGGAATTCCGGTTGCGGCTGAATCCTCAAAAGTGTACGTTCGGTGTTACAGCGGGAAAAATGTTGGGATTTCTGATTGCACAAAGGGGCATCGAGGTCGACCCTTCAAAAATCAAGGCCATCTTAGAAATGCCACCACCAAGGACTGAAAAGGAGGTGCGAGGCTTTCTGGGTAAAGTGCAATTCATAAGACGATTTATCTCAAAATTAACCTTGACTTGTGAACCACTTTTTGGTCTCCTGAAGAAAGGCAAGAAATTCCAATGGGACGACCGATGCCAATTTGCTTTTGAACAGATCAAAGAATATCTGCAGAACCCGCCCGTGTTGTCACCACCAGAGCCGAGGAAACCGTTGATATTGTACCTTTCAGTGACTGAGACTACAATGGGCTGCATGCTCGCACAAGAATCAGAGGATAAGGTGGAGAGAGCCATCTACTATCTGAGCAAGAAGATGTTGGATTACGAGACCCCGCTACACTCTGCCTGAGAAGGCTTGCTTAGCTTTGGTATGGGCTACCAGGAAGCTGCGGCACTACTTGTTAGCTCACTCCGTAATGTTGGTTTCACGACTGGATCCCATCAAATACCTTTTCGAGAAATCGGCACTTACGGGTAGGCTAGCTCGTTGGCTGCTGTTGCTCTCCGAATTCGATCTGAAATATGTAACACGCAAATCAGTCAAGGGAAGAGCAGTGGCAGAGTTCTTAGCCGATCATCCAGTCGAAGGAGGCAAAGCAATTGAGTACTTATTCCCAGATGAAGCCATTTTGCACGTCGACGACGAATATTGGACGATGTACTTTCATGGAGCGTCAAATCAATACGGATATGGGATAGGAGTGTTGCTGATAGCACCTGACAAGTCCCGTATCCCTTTAGCCTTCAAACTCCGGTTCAAAGTCTCGAACAACGAAGCAGAATATGAAGCATGCATTGCTGGTCTAGAAGCAGCCCTGGAACTAGGGGCAAGACGATTGGACGTCATCGGTGACTCGAACCTTGTTGTGTCTCAAGCAAAAGGAGACTGGAAAGTCAAAGAAGAGAAGATGATGATGTATCACCAAACCTTGGACTTGCTAATTCCTCGGTTCGAGAAGCTAAACTTTGCTCACCTTCCAAGAGAGAACAACAGGTTCGCAGATTCTTTAGCAACTCTATCTTCCATGATAGACATCCCGTTCGGAGTCCGGATCCGTTCAGTCATCATTGACCAGAAATTTGCACCTGCCTACGAGTCGATTGCTGCTATAGATGAGGTTCAGGACGAGAACCCCTGGTATTACGACATTTGGAACTTCTTAGAGAATGAAGCATATCCGCCAGGGGTGAATGCCAAGGATAAAAGGGCAATCAGAAGAATGGTCGTTCAGTTCATCATCTGTGGGGGCAAGCTGTATAAGAGAGGTCATCTGGGAATGCATAAGCTATGTGTTGATGCCGAAGAGTCGAAACATCTAATGGAAGCCATCCATGGAGGGGAATGCGGTGCACACATGAACGGAGTAATGTTACCACGGAAGATCCTCAGACAGGGTTACTACTGGTCCACCATGGAGGAGGATTGTATCGGTTTTGTTCGGCGATGCCACAAGTGTCAGATCCATGCAAACCGCATGAACATCCCGTCGTCAAAGCTCTACAACATGACTTCGCCATAGCCATTTTCAGTTTGGGGAATCGATGTGATCGGGGGCTGTCACTCCAAAGGGGTTGAATGGGCATGAGATCATCCTGGTCGCGATAGATTATTTCACAAAGTGGGTCGAGGCCCAATCATATGCCGTGTTGAAGGCGTCGCACGTCGCAAAATTTATCAGAAATAACATCATCTGTCGCTATGGAGTCCCGAACGAGGTCATTTCAGATAATTGTTCCCACTTCAAGAAGGAAGTGATTGACTTGTTGGAGAAATACAACGTGGCTTTTCATAAGTCATCCACATACCGGCCGCAAACCAATGGAGCGGTCGAGGCCGCCAACAAGAATATCAAACACATACTGCAGAAGATGGTGAAAACCTACCGGGATTGGCCAGATAAGCTGCCCTTTGCTCTGTGGGGCTACCAGACGTCAATCAAAACTTCTACCGAAGCGACTCCATATTCATTGGTTTATGGGATGGAGGCCGTTCTACCTATCAAGATTGAGGTTCCGTCATTGCGAGTATTGGCTGAGTGTCAAATAGCCGAAGCAGATTAGCAGCAGAGCAGGTTTGAGGAACTCATGATTTTTGATGAAAGGAGACTGAAAGCACTGTACCATGTTCAAGGCTATCAGCGCAGAATTGCCCGAGCTTTCAACAAGAAAGTTAAGTCCAGGAATCTAGAGGAAGGAGATTTGGTGCTCAAGGACAACCGAGCTCCCATCCACGACCCAAGGGGCAAGTTCAGACCTAATTGGACTGGTCCCTATATCATCAAAGCTATCTGGTCAAGTGGAGCTGTGGTTCTGATGGACCTAGATGGCCTAGAATTTTCCCAACCGATCAACATGGACAAGTTGAAGAAATATTACCCTTGAGAGGCTCGCTAGGCCGAAAACCCGAAAGGGCGACCTAGGCAAAAGTTAGAGCACAGAAAATTGGAAAATATAAAAACTGACCTCGCAAGGTTGAAAACCCGCAAAGGGCGACCTTGGTAAAAGTTAGAGCGTAAAAGGAGAGTGAAAATACTCGAGTGAACCTAAGCTTGAACTACGTAAGGCTTGATTCCCATCTTTGGGATACGTAGGCAACTTCATCCTGAAGTTCAGCCATAAACTTTTCCCCGATCAATTTTGTCCATTTTGACCATCTCAGTCATCTTTGTCCATCAGTATTTATCGCAATCTCTAGTGTAGTGCTATTCAGACTAGGGGCAACTTTCCAGTTGCTAGGATCCGGGGTTGTGCATCTCAGTGACAGATCTTAGGCGTGTCCAGTTCTGATCCATATCGAAAATGGTTTTGAAAAGTTTTAATAAAAGTTGACTTTGTTCAAATTAATCTCTTTACAACTAAGACCATTCTTGGACCAAAGCGGAAAATTTTTAGTACCACAACCTTCAATTTCATTGATTTCAAAACAGAGTTCTCCTACTCTTGCATACAATCAAAGTTGCTTTTTATTACATTCATAAAGAAAACTTGAAAGTACTAATAAAGCAATAAATCTAAGGCATAGTCAAGTCAAGTATCCCTGCGCCCCCTCCCAGAGCTGGTCGAAGCCTCTGATGCCAAGCTGGGCCCAATCTGCGCCTCCTCATTGAGCCAATCCAAGCACTCGTCAGACAAAGTGCAACTGAAAGTGGGAGCAGGGGCCAGGAGCTCTCTAGTCCTCCATGCTGTGGCATATCGGGCAAGCTGTGCACCTCGGACCGGGAAAGCAGCCGGGTACTCAATCCCCTCTGGCGGGCAAATCTGATCATGGCTGAACTGGCGCAGGAACCGTAACGGAAAGTAGAACACACAGTGGGTCAGACCAATCAACTGGATCCTGATCAGCCGGGACATGCTACAGCTCATTGCCGGGAGATTAAGCCAAGGACAACGCCAAGCAATGCGACCTGCATACAAATTGCATATCCAGTCAAACCACCACCCTTCATCAAGGGCATCGACTAGGCGCTGTCGAAAGAAATAGCCTCGAGCTGAATAGGCTGGGCAAGAGTCCACAACCTGTAATTTGTCCATCAACCATACCTGGGGAGGGATGAAAAATGAGAGAATAAAGAATAGAGAGATGTACGGTGAGGGAAAAGTGAGAAGAGGGTTTTTGTGAAAAAAACCGAGCCTGAGGGCCTAGTGATGTGAGCAAATACATATGTAAGATTGGGTGGGAAACATTACCTGCAGCAGCAGTGGACTCCCAGCAAATCTAGTCGTCTCCCGGCGATAGATAGCATCCAAGCCCATCAGTGTCTCGGCCAAGGTCATGGCGATGTAGCTCTTTCCTTCTTTCAAGCCTTGAGTGACTTCAATCAAACGAATGCTAGATCCGCCAAAGCCCGGGGAAAGCAGAAAGTGAGACAGTGGGCACAAGCAAAGGGTGTGTTGCCGGAAACCTTGCCAATAATGGTTGCTGTGGTCACCAGCGTCAGAAAAGCGATGAATCAGACCGAGGATATCCAGTTCCCCATTACAGATCAGAGACCGAGCGTCATGCGTGGTGAGTCCACACATCCGCCCTAAAGCTTGGGCGTGGTAAAAGCGGAACTGGGGCAAGATCTCTTCATGACATTCAGATTCCATCAAAACTTGAAAATCTTCAAAAGTTGGACATACCTCTTGCCCGCCAAAGCTAAAGACATGCGTCACCGGGTTCCAAAACCTCGCCGTGGCATGGAGGAAAGGAAGGTGCAGCGGAGTGCGACTCAGCGCGAACAGTGCATTCAAGCCGAAACCTCGGAAGTTCAACTTTTCCGAACCATCTAGAGAAGCGATCCAAGCTGTGAGATTTTCAACAAGAAACACCTCCATTTTTTGTACAAAACTAAGATGAATTGAATGAACCACGGAGCTAAGGCTTTTAAAGAGAAAAAGACACTATTCGGGGGACAAGTGTCAAATTTTTGACGGTTGCTGAGCTGAGTGGCCGGCCGGCCACCTTTTCTGGCAGGCCGGCCATTTCTTTTTCAAAACCTGGCCGGTGGCCTCCCCTTTGCAATAAATCTGGCTGGCCGGCTCCCAAAAGTATCCGGCCATGCTCCAACGTGTGTCTTTAGCCCTGTTTTACCCTCCAAGAGAAAGTTTCAAGCATTTCCATGCAACGGGTATGTCGAAGGCCTCTATTTCCCTCTGTTTCGGATGCGTTCTGTTGCCCAGATCGTCCGAAGTACACTTTGTTTTGTTAAGTTTTGATTATCGAGTTGTTGTTTTGTTTATCGAGTTGTCGTTTTTCTTATCGAGTTGTTTGTCGAGCAGTCGTGTTTCGTGTTTTTGAGTTGTTACTCTTTGTTTAAGCAATTTTTGTTTGAGTCTTGTTTATTGAGTTGTCAACACTATTGTGTTTTGCTTATCAAGTTGTAAACTTGCTAAGGTTTTGTTATATCTTAGAAAGTTAAGTTGTTGCGTCGGTTCACTACCTGACTGGGCAAAATGCACAATGCACATTTCCATTCAATCTCATTATGGTGCAAAATGATGCGATATGATGCTAAGAGTTTAAAATACAACACTTTTTCAAAAGTTGTTTCATTCCATCATGCCTCGCTTGTTACAACATTTTACAGACTAAGGCACAAGTTTTACAAAGAATAAAACTGCCCGATAATGTACAATGTACTACAACTACTAGTAAAAAGATAAATAAAACAGGAAACAGCCGCATCTGTGCTCTCAAGAGAAGGAATAAGAGGCCCTCTTCGCCCTCTTCTGCGGAATAGACTCTCCGCCACCATCGCCATCATCATCATCTGAATCGGAGTCGTCATCCTCGGGATCCCCCTCAGCCTCGCCTGTACTCTCGGAACCAAGACTGGAGCCGTCCTCTCTGTCAGCAGATGTCTCAGACTGACGATCTACAGCCTCCTCCTCCTCATCCTCACCAGGCTCCTCCTCTACAATGTGTGCTCTGCGTTTACAAGATGACACCCCCCCCCCCTCCAGCTCCTCGAAAAGGCCTGGATGGCCCAGCTCCTCGAAAAGGCCCAGATGGTCCACCTCCCTGAGAAGTGCCCAGGTGGCCCGCCCTGCGGCTGAGCATATACCGGGGGCATCTGAGAATAAAGAGTTCAATTTAAATACATCAGTCCAAATATGTACATCAGATGCAGATACAAGAAAACTACATGAAGTGGGTACATGTAAACACAGTGTATAAGTGAGGTGTGTGTCAGATGTGCTCTACACAAGTGGCCTATCAATGCAGCAGAAATCAGCATATCATCAGAAGCATGATAAATGCCAGAAAACTAAAGGGTACCTGGAAGCCCATGATGGACAACTGCGCCTCCCTCCGCAGGACCATCCCCTCAAGTGAGGCTACCATCTCGAGCACCTGATCCATGTACTCAACAGGGGGCTGCAGATGCAAAGGCAAGGGTATCAGTAAAGGAAAGAACGTCCAAGTATCTGAGTAATGAATCAAAGCCGTAAAACATACCGGTGGTGAGTTGGGGTCTCTGACATATCGATGGCCGGGCATCGGAGGCTCTATCTGGATCGGAATCGGAGAGGTAGTCCCATATTGCCACCCCATCAACTCGGTCGGCATGTCCGGCCATCCAGGATAAGGATAAGTCGCAGAAATCGGGGGAACCAATCCACCCCCACCTCTAGATGTACCAGCCTTGCTGGTGGAAGGGGCGTCTACAGCCCGAGCCCGGGCCTGGCTCGAAGATGGCATGCCAGCAGGCCTCATCGTTGGAGTACGAACTCCCGTCAATGGAGGCATCAGGTATATGTGAGGGTATGTAGCGTAATCTCCCTCCTCAAGATGTAGCAAAGCATCAATACCCAGCATAGCACTAACAACATCCCGGGAAGGGAGCCTATCAGCAATCCGCATATCAACTGGGGGTGCTGAGGGAGGGTCCTGAGAAGTGTACCCCCAGACTTGACGCAAGAAGCGGTCCCCCAAAAACCAGGCCCTACCAACTGGCCCTTCGAACAGGATCCTGTACCGGGAGACACCCCACCCTCCGGCAAACTGGAATCGGAGACCTTCACCTAAAGGCGCCCATGGCTGCCATGTAATCTACAGATAACAGACGCATAAACCAAACAGAAATCGGAAATGTACAGGACAAATCAAAGATGAAAACAGAAAGAACTGAGAGTTCTGAAATACCTCCGTCGACCGCACTGTGTCGAAATACTGCCGCAGATAAAGGAGAGACTCCCTAGGTCTTGGCCGGTACTGGCCTTCAAATAAAAGTGAGTACGAGGTCACGAGAGGTCCCTCTACCACCAACTCCGGGGCCAATGTCGGGAAATACACACCCACAACTGTGGAAAACAAAGCAGAATACGAAGTATTGAGGGCAAAGTGCACGATACAGAGTATAAAGTGCGCCGCGTGTGCAATGTGCAAGTAATGAGGAGCAGAAATGTAAACCAAGAGGGCAGAAAGTACCTCCTAGGCTCTCCAATAGCCGCCAAGTAAGTCCCCCCGTACGCGGGAGGTCGCTCTCATGTAGCAATAAAGGGTAGCCAAGCCAGCGCCACCCCAGTCATACCGTCTGACCTGTGACAGGTCCACCAAAGCACTCAACAGATAAAGCCCAACAGTGTTCCCCCTGTCGGCAAACAAGGTGGTCCCGAAGAGGAACATCAGAAAACCGCAGGCATACTGTGCTGCCTCCTCAGGAGTTCCGGGTTCCATCTCCACCCGCCGGAAATGGGAAGAGAACCAGGTGTATCGGACTCTCCCCGAAGCTCTATCAACAGGCGGGCGAACCCCCAGCAAATATATCCAGGCAGCCTCCCACTGGCCCATGTCCTCATCGTAAGGAATGGGCCAACCTCCCACGTCAAGGCCAGTCAGTACGGCAAAGTCAAAGGGGGTCATAGTCAAGTCCCCCGTGGCAGAAAAATGGAAGGAGTTGGTGTTGTCCCACCATCTCTCCACCAAGGCAGCCATCAATGTCCTCCTGGTAGGAGAACGAGATAGCCTAGTACAGAAGGGCCCAAACCCCGCCAAGTCGACCAAATCCCGAACAGCCTCCGGGAGCTCGGCGTACCAATCTCTCGCCGCAGTAGAGCCATATCCCCGTACAGTGCGAGAACTCACCTATATTCAGAATGAATACATGTTTAAGCATAAAATGAATAAGCTGCGTGCAAATAAAATGAATAGGCTGCGTGCAAAGTAAAGTAAGTGAGCCGCGTGTTCAACTCTCAATCAGTGTGTGTTGCGTGTTCACCTTCAATTTGGGCTGTGTGTTCAGAAAATCAGTATTTGGGCTGCGTGTTCACCTTCAATTTGGGCTGTGTGTTCAGAAAATCAGTATTTGGGCTGCGTGTTCAACTCTCGATCAGTGTGTGCTGCGTGTTCACCTTCAATTTGGGCTGTGTGTTCAGAAAATCAGTATTTGGGCTGCGTGTTCAACTCTCGATCAGTGTGTGTTGCGTGTTCACCTTCAATTTGGGCTGTGTGTTCAGAAAATCAGTATTTGGGCTGTGTGTTCAACTCTCGATCAGTGTGTGCTGTGTGTTCACCTTCAATTTGGGCTGTGTGTTCAGAAAATCAATATTTGGGCTGCGTGTTCAACTCTCAATCAGTGTGTGCTGCGTGTTCACCTTCAATTTGGGCTGTGTGTTCAGAAAATCATTGTTTGGGCTGCGTGTTCAACTCTCAACCGGTGTGTGCCGTGTGTTCACAATCAATTTATGGGCTGAGTGTTCAGGAATTCAAATCATTCAACCGTGTGTTCAGAATGCAAACAGAATGCATGAAAAATTCATAATATGTTACAGAAAAGGTAAGAACGAAGAAAATACCTCTCGTGCCTCATGGGAGAGGTGATACTCTGGCTCCCGCAGAAGGAGATCCCCGGGTGCTCGCTCGTCGAAATCAGTGAAGTGATAGAAAATAGCCCGCGGGAGGATATGAGCCTGAGGGGCGTACCTCTCGAGGATAAAGGGGCGAACCCTCGGATGCAAAGACATGATGTCAGGCTCGCCTCCGGCGCCTAGAGAACCTCCGCCGTGGGCAAAGTGACCCGCCATTTCAAGAAATCTACAAAAAGGGGCAAAAATGAGGAAAAATGAGCCAAAATTGGAAAAAGTCAACAAAAGTCAACTCTCGGGAAATGAAAAAGTCAACAAAAGTCAACTCCCGAGAAAATCTTCCAAATATTGAGACAAACTCACCTCAAGTGGCGAAAATGAGAAATGAAGCCCCGAAATCAAAATTTAATCGGTTCAAAGTGCTTAAAACTGAAAGATTTCGCGAAAAAACTTGCGTGGGACGTTGAAAAACGTGTATAGAGCACAGATCTGAGGGAGAAAATGGTTTGGGAAGCTAGAGGAGATGTTTTCAAAGCTGCACTTGTGAGCACAAAGTGTTTGGATGAGTGTATTTAAAGAAAAGAGGCTGAAAAGACAAAATTGCCCCGAATCTGGGCTAGGTGGCCGGCCGGACACTTTTTCTGGCAGGCCGGCCATTCCCTTTTCAAAAACTAGCCGGTGGCCTCCCTCTCCCAATAAAGATGGACGATGGTGTTCCCCACATGCCCCCCAAGGTCCCTGCAAATTTTGGGAAGGATTGGAGTCCCCGGGACCTGAAAAAGTACAAGAGAAGTGCACTTTCTATCGCGAAATCGCTCCGCCGAAACCTGAGCTTCAACTTCCAATCCGTGTCTCATCATTACTCATCGAAAGCGAGATATATCCTTTTGAACATGTTGTAACCTCTCCGGGAGGTGAACCGGAGGCCGCGATCGAGTCGCCCTCGCCGAAACGCGCATTTCCTTGCTCGTTGTTTTGTGACAAACATACATCCTGGTTTACGCATGTTCTGCGTTATCATGCATGTGACTTGCATTCTCATGCACATACTTGCATTGTTATGCACGTCTTTTTGACATCACCGAGCCTCCGTGCTTAAACTCATGTTGTCACGCGGGTCCCTTCCCGCATTGCGATGCACTTTTCCATCGACACCGCGGTTGTCTGCATTCGATATCACATTGAACATATGTTGTTAGATATGTTGTGCTTGTTGAGTTTCTTTCTTTTGCAGGCACGATATTGTATGTACGGTTCATTTGAAGCTGGTGCGACCAGACAAATCGCGCAGGTATCGTATCTTCTCTGTGTGAGACGCGACGAGAATTGAATAATTCTCTGCATTCCTAACTGCATGAAATGTAGTTGTTGCTTTGCATTCTTGCTTAAAACTGTTGCATCTATTTGCGAATACTTGCCTCATTATAGCTTGCTGCATCTGTATGATCATGAGCTACATTCGGCTTTATGCATATCATTTTGCATTTTACCCCTGCCTGCGGGCACGCCTGCAGGCACATCTCCGTTTATCTCACCTGTTTGTCTAAGTCTTCGGCCTTGTCAAAAATGAGTCGTCTCTAGGCTTTTACATTCACTCCAGTCACTTATGACTGTCGAGTTCTGTCAAAGAGGGGCAACTGTAGACACCCCATTTTTGACCGACCTTAAGACTCAGACTTCACCGACTGAGCGCTTCGTGATGTTGCATATCGTGCTCGTTCAGAGGTTTCAGAGTCTTGGCCGCGAGCCTTGCCTCTGAACTTCCGGACTCTCTCACGCTTTGTCTCGGTTTGCGAACCAGGCTCTGTTTTCTTTTTTTTCTCTTCCTGAAGAGAGGGAGAGGTCTCGTAGATCATCTCTCAGTGGCTGTAGGCTACGCTTCATGGTCGTAGGCCATTTCGCCCGTTTGGAGTTCGATTTCCGATTTTTTCGGAGCCGTTGGCCGTGTGCCTCGGTTCGGGACCGCTTAACCACCTCCCTTTGCTCCGGTTTTTGGCATGCATCTTATTTGCTCCCTTTTGAGGGACACTGTGGCTTGAGGGACCAACTTCGTGGTCGAACACCACTTCCGGTGCCTAACAGTCAGTTTTCGGGGCCTCGGGCTGCGCGTTTCGGCCCCCGAACCTTCATTTTGCATCGGTTTGAGTTCATTTTTGGTAGGGACCTCTGTTTCATTGTTAAGAAGGTGGTAGAAGGGTGGGAGGCCAGCAATTGTTCTGACAACCAGTTTTATTCCTCCATCGCCCTCCGTCGCCCGTTTTTCTCACTTGAAAGCCAATGTTGACCACCCTAAGGCCACTTTTTCTTGCCCCAAACCACATATTTGTGTTGTACACACCTGGGAGGCCACCAATATCACATGGCCGGCCAGTAATTGTGTCTGCCCCTTTTGAACCCCTCCAAAAAGTGGCATTTTCTCTCTCCTGGTTCATTCTCTCCAGTTTTTGACCACATGATTGTGTTGTGCACACATGAGAGACCCTCTTTTTGGCATGGCCGGCCATTAATCTTCATTGACCCTTTTGACCCTTGGCCGGCCGGCCATGGGAAGGGCCGGCCGGCCACCTGCAACTTCAATAACCAGCCGGCCTTGATCCTCTCTCCAGGTACATTACAGATATGTATTTTTTTTCCCCCCAGATTGTGTATCCGGGGGGCTGCACTTTTGGGGGGAAACTTGAATTCATTTCCCCCCCTTTTTTCCCCCTTTTTTTTCCCACTCTTTTTCCTATATAGCAGACCCCCTAGCTATGTTTTGAGGGTTACAAAAAATTTCTCTAGGCTCTTGTATTATATATATCTCTCTCTCTCTCTATTCAAAGCTCCAAAACCCTAAATCCTACACCCCTTTCTACACCACCACCTAGCACCACACCACCACCACCCATTCCAGCCACTTGGAGCTGTTTTCCAGAGCTAAGGAGCCACCAAACTCAAGCCAAGAGTTGTCAAAGACTTGGTCTTCAAGGGTAAGTCCTCTCCTCCCTCTTTCTTGCTCTATTTTGCTCAATATACTAGCCATAATTTCTTGCATATTTGAGCTCCGACCCTAACTAAAAATAGCATTTTTTTGAGCTCCTTTTCATTTTTGTTTAAGGGAATGTCCCTGTTTGAGGCTTCCTTTTTACACTTGCTTCTTTACCTCTCTTGTATGCCTCTTTTTTCATAGTATTTTAGGCTCATTTGTAAAATGTTTTGAGCTTCGTTATAAACTATAAAGTGGCTTATATTGATCCATTATTCAACATTGTTGAAGGGCTCTTCACTGTTTGAGGGTTCCATCTGTCACTTGCCTCTTTATCTCTCTTTTGGCCATACTTTTGCATGCTTTTTTAGCCCCTTGTGCTTATATTTTTGGGCTCTGGTCCGAACTATAAATAGCATTATTTTGACCCCCTATTCATCTTTTATCAACGGTATTTTGCTGTTTGAAGCTCTCTTTTTGCTCTTTGTGTTTAAACCTCTTTTTAGGCCTCATATTGCATAGTATTTTAAGCTTGCATATGCACTGTTTTGGGTTTGGTCACTAACTGTAAAACACCATTTTTTGGGCCGCTCTTCAACTTTGTTGAAGGGCCCTCCTCTTTTTGAGGCCAAAAACCATCACTTGCTTCTTTGTCTCCCTTTTGGCCCATTTCTTGCACAATGTTTTAAGCCTGTTTTTGTTTAGATCCATGGCTTGTTGTAAACTGTAAAGTGCTTCATTTTGAGCCCCTCTTCAACTTTATTGAAGGGCTCTTGGCCATTTAGGGCCAGAAGCTGCTACTTGCTTCATTATCCCTCTTTTGGGGCCATTTTTGCATGTTAACTTATCCCTATTTGTGTTCACTTTTTGGCCTTTCTTAAAGCTGTAAATATGCTTTTTTGGGGACTGTCTTGATTCTATCTTCACACTTCGTGTTCAAATAATGCATGCTTTGCATAGCCATAGGTCATTCCACGTACCTAATTTCATGTTTCGGGTCTCATTCCATGCATCGGGTGCCATGTTTCCATGTTTTGGGCTCATTTTGCATCACATTTCAGTGTTGAAACTTGCATGTTAGTATGCCATATTCCATGCCTTGCCATGTCTTGTTAGAGTGGCATTTTGTGCCTTAGGCTCGGTCCTCGGTTTGCGTGCATGTGTGCACGCATTTCGAGTGTCTCATTTTCATCTAATGGCCTCCTATGTGAGTGTGGCTGAGGTTCACTCATGTTGGTGTAAGTCTATTGTGCATTGTGTATGCCATTTCATTTCATAGCATTGCGTATGCTAGGTTGTATGTTAGTGCATTGTGTATGCCATGTTATCTCGTGCATCGTGTATGCCATTTCATAGCATTGTGTATGTTAGGTTGTATCTTAGTTGCATTTCATGCATATCATGCATATTGCATCGTGCTTGGGATAGGAGTTAGCCCGAGCACGGGAAACGAGGGACGTTTCGTACTCCGAGTGACGGAACGTGTCTCAATTCCTGGTCGCCGACACTCCGGATTATCCATGATGGAGTCCAGGCCCTATTCTGTTTTCATATGCATTCATTCTATATTGAGTTGCACAATTCGACTCCTCGGCCATTATGCATCGATATGCGTGATTGGTGGCACGAGGATCGAGACATGCATACATATGTGAAAATACTTTGTCATGCCCCTCTCTTGCTCTCTGTTACAGCAAATCAAGAATCAGTAGCCTTTCAAAAGCCTTGCACAGCATTCCGGCATCAATTGCAAACAGAGGCTAATTGGGGCATCGCAGTGGATTTCCGTGCCAAGCAACCTGAGCATGCATCATTCATCATCCGAAGCAGAGTCGAGACAGTCCCTAGCTTGCATGCTAGTTTACAGCTTTCTTAGTTAAATTTGTAAAATAATTAGGATTTTGTATTTATTCGGGACTGTATTATTCTTTCGAACCCTCCGCGCGAGGGCACAATTGTAATAAGTGTGCGTGTGTGTGATGTATGTCTTCCAACCCCACATCTTTCTTCCTTTTATTTACCCGCTTATAATGGTTAGATTAGGGCATGTTTCAATTAGCATACAATATGATAGCATGTTTGCATTCATTCATCTGTCTTGCATGCACCGGGCTCGGCGCATCATACTAACTGCATTGTATTTTCAATTCCAAGTTGAATACATGTTAGCTGTAGCATTTCATATGCCATGTTTAGAATAGCCGAGCCTGCTATAGTTGCACTTTTGCATGTGTTGCATTAGGCATTTCTGTATAATTAGGATCATGCATGGATTTCTAATTAGTTTCTGTTTTGGCTTGGAGTACTCGGTAAGTTTTATGCTTTAGCATCCTTGCATGTGTGTGAGTGACTGCCATGAGTAGCATGCTTACCATGAGGCTAATTGCTTATGTGATATAACTGCCTGAATGCCTATGGGTGAAGGTTGGGTTATCTGAATTGGAACAATTCATCAAATGTGTGTTTTAAGCCCACTAGATAGTGGCAAAATCATGTTTTTCTAAGCCCACCCGAGGGTGGCAAATCCACGTCTTAGCCTACTTGCGGGTAGCACCATCAAACCATTTTCAAATAAACAAACATGAAATGTTTTGTTCCAATTCAGGCGACCCAGTCTATACTTGTATGTTGTGCGCATCACATAGTAAATCTAGGCTAATAACCAGAATAAGAACACACAATGTTTTCAAAACTTGATATCATGGTTAGTAGAGGCCGATCTTTGATTGGGCGAGCGGGGGTGCTCACGAAGTGACCTTCCCCAATCGTACCCAAGTTCCCGAGTCGAGGCAACTTTGGTGATGACGGACACGTGGCCTTAGGCAACGAGTCAGTGTTTCTTAAATTTCCCAAAATAAAATATTTAGGTGGCGACTCTATATCTGGCAAAGCAGTCCATGTTTGGCACTTCTTTCAAAATCTGTTTTCTCAAAACGATTTGCCGGATTTGGACTCTTTGGTTCAGATTATGAACCGTGACAATTTGAGAGTCCTGAGTTGTAGTGAGCCCAATATCGAACGGAACGGGAGCTCGTTCCTCCCGGGGCGTTCGGGGACGTCTACAACGACTATTTCTAGGGTTTTAATGAAACCCTAGCCAAGTAAATAGGGTTTTCTTTTTGCTTTTTGATTATGTAAATGTTTGAACAAATTTTATGGTGTTTAAGAAGTTTCAAAAATATTTTTCAGTATTCTCTTCATGTATTCTTCTTTCTGTGATTGTTGAATGCTTTCCATACAATGGTTTTCTGTGCTTTCATGTCCAAGGTATGAGACGAGTCATACTACGAGGGACAAGTCGTGTTGCTACCCTATTTTAGAGCAAACGACTAGTACTACTTGAGATGGTTCGTGCCTATACATAGAACGTGTTAATTTTCTTGATAAATGCTTCGAGCTTGTAGTTGCGAAGTATTATTTAGTTCGAACTGTAACATAATTGAGTCTCAAATTGAGGCCTTATTTATGTAACTATTGGTGAATTCACTACCCTAGGTTTTTCCCAAAAATCAACAATTCCAATTTTATTTATAAGTGTTACTTTAATCTCTTAGTTTAATTTAGTTATTACTAGTTTATGAATCCTCAATCTTTTTATCAAAATTAATTTAGAAATTTAACAATTAAATTAGTTTAATTTCCCGTTTGTCCCTATGGATTGATACCTGGACTTACCACTATTCTAAGGAATTTAGTATAGTTTAGTGTTTATATTTGGTGTATGAAATGACCAATCACAAAGCAGAAACAAAAGCAGTAGATATAAATGAATGCGATGCACTCGTATCAATCAACACACTAGCCAAAGAGTTGAACACAACAAAATTACCTTTCACAACAGAGGATCCTGGTAACTGCTCTAGCACTATAACAGCATACACGCACCTTTGTGGCCTCTGAATAACCTACTCATCTCTCAGAGCATAGGCCTGCTGTACTGATTCATCTGAAGTGGCTTCCTACATAGTTTGTGAGGTCTGGACTAAGTGAGCCTACTAGTGGCTTTGAGTATGTCTCAACCCTGATGCACTAGACGTGCCTCCCAAGTAGGGGGCAAGCTCTCCTCATATACCCGACTGACCACATTGAAAACATGCAAGTCCTTGTCCCCTACTCTGAGACTGACTGTGGGGTTAGTTAGGTAATGGTGTTGGTGGTGGTGGTGGTGGTGGTGGTAACATTTGTTGTCTTTCTCGCTTCTATAGGCAGACATTAGCCTTGTGACCTTGCTGGCCACACTTGAAACAAGTAAATCTGCCCTGTACATTCTTCCCTGGGCCAGTACTAGGGAACAAGAAAGTGGATCTGGTCTGTTGTGCCTATAACTGAGATGAAGCGAAGAAATGCTCATTAATTAGCTCTCCAATTATAATGAAGGCACTACAGTCAAAATCCCAATGGATTTGGAAAGATCAAGAAATTAGTGAGGTGGATGGATGGTTTTCTAGAGAGAGATGAGAGAGGAAAACAAAATGTAGAGAGAAAGTGTGAAGTGAAAAGTAAGGGAGATAGGGTGTAAGGCTTAACTTTTAAGTGATTGGACACACTTTTTGGTATTGACTGCGGACAGACCGCTCAAGTGATGAATCTTGGGCTTGGGTGGTGAATTCAAACTCCTAGAATCTTTCTCTTCTGCGAATAAATCACTTGAGAGGTGGAACCTTCGCTCGAGTAGTGAAAACACACTCTCAGTATTTCAGAGTTCAAAATAAAGAGCTGCAAGGACAACTTTACCGCTCAAGCAACAAAAGTACTGCTCGAGCGGTCTCAACTTTGAAGTGAGACAAAAGCAACCTAGAGGACTCTCACCGTTCCCAGATTCACTCCAACACCTAAAATAGAAGTTGACACCTCGGAACACATTAGCACGTACATGAACAACCACAAGGAAAAGAATAGGTGACAATGGGAGACTCCTAGAGCTCAATAGCAACAAGGACATTGATAAAAAGGATTTCGAATTTGTATACTCAAATTGCTTTAAAAGGAACTCGGGACAGCGCATGTTATAATTAATAGATCAACCTAGTTTTTGTGTGGATGATATAGACGAAAGATCCTATATAATGAACGGTTCAAATCGTCGAAAATGATCCATGGTAGACGCCACAGTCCCGAACAAACTAGAGGCATACCAAATCCAAAAGATAAATTACATTGGATCTGTACATAATTTTGAAAAAAATATAGCAAACCAATAATTTTAACATAATTACGTTGAGTTTTATTAATGTTTTACTTCACAAAACACTGAGCTCAATTTGCTTCAATAATCCATTAGTTTTTTTGGGTGAATAACAATCCATTAGTTATTTAGATGAAAAAATAATATTGTTATTTTTATGACATTGAAATGTATTCTTTTTTTTCTTTATTTACTTTGGTATTTTCACTCCATCTGCATTTATTCCGCTCCTTTTATCCTTACTAAATGAGAGGTTAGTGTAATTATACTATAATTGTGAAATTTACTGTCATTTTTTCAAAATTTTGGGAAAGTTGCCACGTTTGGGAATAGATTATTTTAGTAAATTTTTGATTTTTTAGCTAAAATACTAGATAAAAAATATTTAAAAAGAATTAGCATATTTGAGATTTTTTTTGGCGTTTTATGGAAAAAAAAAGGTTCAAAAAGTAGACAGAATAGAGAATTTTATTTATTTTTTTTGGGTATAGTTTGTTGTTTTTTGTGTTGGTTTTTTTGTCAAAATAGTCACAAAAAAAAAATCTAAACACCAAATCACATTACTCTCTTTAGTTTTATTTACATCTTTTCTTTAAAAAAAATTTTTAAAAAAAATCAACTAAAATAATCACTTTCCAAACACCTTAGTGTAATTAAAAAAAAAAAATGAAAAATAAAATATCGAGTGGATCCCATTGTCTCATGCCCTTGTCGCACAACTAACCATGTTATCACAAATAAGGAATATAGAACAAAGAATACTCACTATTGTTACATGAACTAACAAACCAAAAATAAATAAATAAATAAATAAATAAATGTTATTTATCAGTTTTATTCCTAATCGTTTCAAATTCATCCATAGATTTTAATAAAATATATATATATATATATATATATCTATGACACATAGTTGTATCTTGTAGGTCAAAGTTGGGTGAAACTTCTTCATTTTGAGACATGATGGTGACATCTTTTTTATGGTTAAAAACTTCAACCAAAAAAAACAAAAAAAAAAATCCACATATGCAAAGGTGGCAAACCAACTCTACTCCGTTTCGTCTTGAAGTTTTAAAAATATTTTTAAATTTTTAAATTCGTATATTTTATTTTTTATTATTTTTTTAATATTTTAATTAGTTTTTCTCTTTAAATACACTTAATCTATATATTTTTAAAAAATAATAATAATACAAAAATTCAATATATTTTCATATATATATATATATGTATTTATTGAATTTATTAAGATTTCTTCATAAATATTTTACTTTTTAAGTACATCAAGATTAAGCGCATTGGAAAGATAAAAACAATTAACTAAAATATTTTAAAAAATCACTAAAATCAAAAAAAATATGAATTAAGAATACAAAGACTATCTTTAATAACTCAAAACCAATTGGAGATGTCCAGCTATTTTTGGCTAGGTCATTTGTGTCTCTTCATTGAAAAAGCCACTTTTTAAAATAAATACCAATGAACTTTTTAGCCAAAAAGTTTGTCAAATTATTCTTAATTAAAATAAATCGACATAAAATATTCTTCAACAAAATAACTTTTTAAGGTGATGACATCTAGTGAGTGGTGTGTATGAAGTTAATTGAAGTTTTGAAGAGAGAGGTCTCACGTGCAAACATTTTTCCATAATATTTATGTTACAATAATCAATACTCACTCTGTCCAAAGTTTGTTAGTTTTTATTTTTATTTTTTATTTTTTTTTTAATTTGAGGATGTTTTAAAATGTTAGTCCTATTTAAAAAGTCAAAGTAACACTACAGGAAATTAGAGATTTAGTGGCGTTTAATTAACGACGTTTTATTAAACGTCACTTTTTCTAATAATTAGTGGCGTTTTTTAAACGTCGCATTTGTTAATAATCAAAACGGTACCGTTTTGTGCATAGAAGACCTTTGAAAAACGCCTCCAAATCCTGTCACTCTTCACACCCTCTTCTGTCTCTCTAAACCTTTATTTTGAAAACCCACGTCTCTCCTGTCTCTCTTGCTCTCTCTCTCTCAGAGGATTGAATCTGTTTGATTGAAAAAAAAAAGATGAGTTCTCTCTCTCGATTCTTCTTCAGTCTTTTACTCAGTGATTCTTCTTCGATTCTTCTTCAGTTCGGTGATTCATCTCAGGATTGCGATTTCGAAGTTCGATTTTGAGCACAGCTTATCAAATTATCGCAGAGATTCAGTTGCTTATCAATGGAATCGTCATAAATCGAAGTTCTCTCTCGAAATCGAAGTGATTCATCAGAGCGATTTCGAAGTTCATATCAGCGATTCAGATCTGTCTCAGCGATTCAGATCTCGAAATCGAAGTTCATATTGCGATTCAGATCTAAGTTCATATCGCTTCGATTTCGATTCAAATCTGAGTTCATATCACTTCGATTTCGATTCAGATCGCGATTCAGATCTCAGCTATTCAGATCGGTATCGGTGATTCATATCTCAAAATCGAAATCGAAGTTCATCTCAGCTATTCAGATCGGTGAGCTCCACTATCTCTCTCTCTCTCTCTGCTGTCTAAACCCTAATTATTGCAGAGATTCAGCTCGGTGATTCAGAGATTCAGATCAGTCTCAACGATTCACATCGGTTATTCATCAGAGCGATTTCGAAGTTCTCTCTCGAAATCGAAATCGAAGTTAATCTCAGCGATTCCGAGAGGTGAGCTCTGCTCTGCTCTCTCTCTCGGTGAAAATCAGATCAATTGAGAAAAAAAAGTTCAACCAGTTGATTGCATTGACTTGTTTTCAAAATATTTTCATTTTTTTTTTCTTCGTGTTTTTGGGAATAAAAACAATAAAAGTTGAGAAACATTCATATCTTTTTCTTTTTGTTTCTTTTGTGTGAAAACAAATTTTGCAATTTTTTAAAAACAATATGAAAGTGTTTCCTATTACTGGAGTGTTTTTTAAAAGCTTTTCCAAAGACAACGATTAGAAATAGTTTTCGTAAAAAAAAATTCCATATCGTTTCAGTTTCAATTTTTTTTCCCCCTTTCAAGAATAGAAAAAAGAATGCATTATGCCAGATGATAATAGAAGGCCTGAGTTAGGGCTTACGAATTCTCTTCTATACAATGAAACTTATCATCATAATCATAAAAAATTGAATGTTCTTCATTGGTAATAATACACTAGTACTCCTTTTCTTACTTGAAAATTACAAATTCAATTTGACATACATACTACTTTGCCCCAAGAAAACTTACCCATTAAATGTTTTTTCAGTTGGATGATTGTTTTGATCTCATAACATTGGTTTTATCCCCCTCCAACCCCTTCCTTTATAGTGCATTCTTGCATCTGAAGAGAACGAAGAAGCTATTTTGTGGAGCCATCAAAGCGAGGAAGGTTTCTGCTGATGCACTCTGTATCCCAAGTATCTACAAAGTTTGTAATATTGCGAAAAAAAAAGAAAAAGAAAAAAAGAATTTTCTAATGTCTTGTTTCAAATTGTTCCAATTATTGCAGATATTGTGTTGTTTTTGATCCACTGGATGGTTCCTCAAGCATCGACTGTGGTGTTTCAGTTAGAACTGTATGGCCCCTATTGCTTTGGCCTTGATATTATTATTATTATTATTATTATTATTATTATTATTATTATTATTATTATTATTATTATTTAACTTCTATTTGTACCATTTTTGTTTATTGTTTTTTTTTTTTTTTTTTTTTGACTAAGCACATTTTGGTTGAATTGATACTTATTTAGAAATTGTTAAAATCTCTTTTATTGGATATAGATCTTTGGGATTTATATGGTGAAGGATAAGGAGAATCCAACTCTTGACAATGTATTGCAATCCGGAAAGAATTTGTTGGCTGCAGGTTATTGCATGTGTGGAAGCTCTTGCATGGTAATTATCATTACCTTCTCTGTGTTTTAGATACTTTGTCATGAATTTTTGTTTGTGGAAAAACTTGGGTTTCTATTTATTTTTGATAGAAAAACTCCATCTTGTTGATTTTGCAATGGTGTTCAATGGTGTTGTAGCTAGTCCTTAGCACTGGAAATGGCGTCAATGGCTTCACACTCGATCCATCTATTGGGGAGTTTATATTAACTCACCCAGATATCAAGGTAAAAATTGTGTGCTATCATATTTGAACACATGAACTCTGTTTTAGTACTATGTAGTTCTCTAATCATGCTTCATTACTGCATCTACGAACAGGTTCCAAAGAAAGGAAAGATCTATTCAACAAATAAAGGAAATGCCCAGTATTGGGATGAACCAACCACAAAGTAAATGTAGCTAAATTTGGCAATTGTCATCTTTCTATTACCTTTAAAAGGCTAATAAAATTTCTTATATTCATTTAATTTCAGGTATGTTGAAAATAGCAAGTTCCCTAAGGATGGTTCATCACCAAAGTCCCTAAGATACATTGGAAGGTATACAGTTTTTTGGCATTACAAGTTTTTATCACCATGTCAGCATTGCAATCTTGTGTCACATCTCCTTGTCTTTGTTACTTGGTTTCCCGACCTCAACATAATAGTCTTAAATGAATTCTATCGCATGAGGAACTTTTTCTTCTTTTTTCTTTTCCTTTTCCTTTTGCTATTTCTTATTCTTTTTTTCTTTTCTTTTTTTTCTTTCTTTTTCCCCCCGGACCATATCAAACTAGTAAACTTTCCACATTTTATGGGACTTGTAAACTTGTAAGAGAAGGCATCCAATCCTGCACGGTTGAACACTTTAAGCTGTAGAATAAATTGAAAATTTCATTTTTTAACTGGTTTTCAGAAATTATGGACAAGCTAGTTAAGGAAGGTATTCTATCTAAGTACAGAACAGACAGTTACACCATTAACAAGCAAAAGGTAGTTCATTTCTTTTCATTCAGTTTGAATTTTGTGTCTTTGTGTTATTGTAGTCTCAAGTGTTTTTTATTTTTTATTGGGGTAACAAAACCACAATTGTAGAAATTTGACTATGATTTCAATCCTACAATGGAAAATGGAAAAACTTTATGTGGCTGCCCTTAGACTCTTAACTGGTTCTGACTTCTCATACTTAACAGCTCTAGTTTTTCCCACACTAGCAACGGCCCATAGGAGACTAATTACACTATATATATTTTTGTTTGGCACCAAACTTGTCCTTGCTATTGATATTTTTGGTCAGGCACATTTTTGCTATAATGTCTGTTTTCTCCCCAATGCAGTATGCAGGGACATCCTGGGATGAACTAAAACACGTAAGACAGGCTGTCGGATTCTTGGTATGTTCTCTTGGTTCTTTATCATGGTGCAATTCAGATGGTATGCCTTAGATACTTTTAATTTGCTCACTATTAATGGTTTCACTATTCTGGAACTAGTGTATACTGTTTGAGCCAAATTAATGTCTTTTTCTTAGTTTTCTCCTTTGAAATTAAGTTTTACTTTTCTAAACTTCTTAGATTGGTTAACCTCTTATTTTCTCCTGTTAACCTTGGGCATCTGTGTCTTTGTTAGTTTGATTCATGCTATATATTTATGGCAATTGAACAATTGAACATACAGCATTGCAAGCCTGCCTGTTTAGGGTGTTAAGGATCCTCATTACCTTGCATAAATGTAATTTAATAGGTACATTGTTATACTATATTGCAAAATAGTAGATGTAAATAGGAGGCAGAGAAATGAAAAATTAACAACAAAAAAAAAAAAAGAAGGTTCAATAATCAGACGTGAACCATTGGATTTTAATCTCTCTTCCCCCTCTCCCTAAGAGAGAATTAGAGACAAACTGTCAATTTTTTACAGTATTTCAAATTAGGACATCCTAGTTTACTCCTCTTTACCGCCGGGATGAAAGGGAATTCTACAACTATTTTGGTGTCAAAAATCATTAAAAAAAGCTTCTACTTCTGATTCCTCCTAGGTGATAATATGCACTTGATAGTTTTTGCCGGTATGAGTTTCTTGTTTTGGATTCAAAAACACAGGATAGACGCTCAAACTAATCAAAGGTTCTAGGAGTTTCACATTTCTTGCCAAGTGCCAGCCGTTACTGTTCAAACAATTCTTGCAGGTGGTGATACCATTCACCTTTAACATACCTAATGACTCTCAAGTTTTTTTAACTGCAAATTTTTTATAGAAATAAAATCTCCGATATTTGAAAGCCCTCAGTAGGTCATAACATTTGGATGAAAGCCCTTTGTAGGTTGCCCATAGTGGACCTATTTCCACCATTATTCTGTTTAAATGACACAATCAAAAAACTAAAAACAACACATACCATGCCCACTTCCCTCATCACAACAGAAAAGCAAAAAAAGCTCGTAAGGTCCTTCACAATCAAATAAAAAACATATCCTAATATTGGAGGACAACTCAAAATAACAACACATGGCAAGAAAAGCCAATAATAAGGTCCCTCCTGAGTGAAGTAGTGACAATCTATTGGCAAACATAACCTAACAATAGATAAGAAAGTCAAATTTACGTCAAAGTACAAAGAAATGCATCAAACATACCTGAATGATGTGAAGCCAATGGACTAGGATAACCTACTTGTGGATATCCACCTGGGGAAGGATATGTTGATGGTGGGTTTTCTCCTATTAACCTTGGGCATCTGTGTCTTTGTTAGTTTGATTCATGCTATATATTTATGTGCAAGTTATACATCAGAAATCACGAATTTCCTATGACGAAATTACAAATGATCTCTGCCCTGTAAGTCTTTTTCTCTGTTTGTGCATGCGTGCATGTTTGTTGGTTACCTGGTGGTTTAATTTTGGTCCTCAACAAAAATTTGTCTTTAAAAGAATTCTAATGAATATATGTGTTGGGAAAGCAAACCATATTTGGAAAGATTTGATTAGGCATGTGTTGTCGTCTCGGAGTTAAGCTTTTAATTTTTATTTTAATAGTTAATTTTGATTTTGCTTTCTCTCTCTCTCTCTCTCTCTCTCTCTCTCTCTCTCTCTCCTCCCCCCTCCCTCCCTCCCTCACACACACGCACTGATGCTTTCTTTCTATTCCAGATACTGAGTGTACAACAGCTTGATAGAGTATGCACGCTTTACTATGATGACAATTATAAAAGTCGAAGTGTATCCCCAGATGTGAGCTAAAAGAAATGACAATATAATCTTCTTCTTTAGAGCTTAAATTAAACTTCTTGTCGTGTAATTTGTTTTTTATGCTTGTTACCGTGCTGAGCTTTTTCTAAGAATTCTAATAGAAATTTTTCATATTTTTACTGTATGGCTGCAGCTAGAGCTTTTTCTAAGTTCAGGAACTGTTTCTTTATCCATCTATTCTTTGGTGGCCGGAATATTTGGCATGAATATTCCATATACATGGAATGATCATTACGGCTACATGTTCAAATGGGTATGCCTGGAATTTCACCTGTTAAATTTGGCAATATATTTGTTAACTGCTAGTTTTAATTTTGACTTAAATGCTCATTTCCTTGATGGCACCAGGTGGTCATCTGTGCAGGGGCATTTTGTGCCATCATTTTTGTACTTTTCATTTCCTATGCTCGTTACAAGGGTCTTGTTGGATCTTGAAATTCATAAGTTGTGTCCTGTTAGACTCAGCTTTCTTGGCCCAATACATATATGGCAGGTCAGTGCACATATTTCTTTTCATATTCTCATGCCTTGGGTTGGTTTGAATAGAGTCTACAATTATACACTTGACCCATGTGGTCCTATTTACATAACAGTTGGAGATGGTGGAAACATAGAAACAACTGATGTTGATCATGCAGATGACAAATGTCCACCACAGAATACTTACCAGAAATTGGAGGGGTATGCCATTTGAATTTCTCGCCTGGCCCTGCAAAAGGCAAATTTTGTTGGGACAGACAACCAGAGTGGAGTGCATTTAGGAAGAGTAGTTTTGGACATGGAATACTTGAGGTAAGATAGCTTACAAATTAGTATCTCCTGCAAAACCACATAAGTTTTCTTTTATGGAATACTTGAGAAAAAAATGTAACAAATGAATTCTCTCCATTTTTTATGTTCCTGATTTATAGAATTTTTCTAATGTAGATAACTTTCTTTCCAGGGCTTCCATCACATGCCTGAAACAAGGGGTTTATGTTTGTCAGAAGAGCAGACAGTTACCAGTGTATGTTGGATAACCAGATGATTGAATTTTTCTTTGTTTACTAAATTTTGTTAAACTATGTACCTAATAGGTGATTCTCTCTCTTTCTCTCTCTCTCTCTCTCTCTCTCTCTCTCTCTCTCTTTTTGATTATAAAAAAAAATCTAGATACTTAAAAGGCCAAGAGTAGGGAACCACCGACTTGTAGGAATGAGAACACAACATCAAAAGCTGACTCGAAAGTGTGAAGTCACAGCCATTCTTGTTCTGTATGGTCTCCCAAGGTAATATTTGGTGCTTTTTTCACACACTCACTTTTTCACGCCCTCTGTCTCTCTGTTTTATAATTGTTTGACACTTTACATTTCTACACTTCCATATGATGTTTTTGTTGTTTACTCTTGTAAGTGGCAAACCATGGTTAATGTTATGAACTCTTATGGACACATCTTCGTTTTATACAGATTACTGACAGGTGCGATTCTTGCTCATGAGTTAATGCGTGGGTGGTTATGCCTTAAAGGTACTACATGAGTTCCTTCTGTTACTTTTCCTTTTTTCTTTGATTGAGGGTCATAGAAGACATGTTGATGCATGACAAGAACATTAGAGCAACTTCATTGATGTAGTATTTAGGTGTAGCAGTACTACAGAAGCACAACACAACGTAAAACACTCCAACAATGTAGAATATCGTCTGCTAAAATAGCACATATTTTATCCTACACTAGTGGAGCAATTTACAAATAGACGTCTCACCTACCACCTTGCCCTTTCTACAGATTTGAAGAATTAATATTGTGACTGCTAAAGAAAATCTTTTAACTGAATGCCATCAATAGGTCATATTGAATGCTAGTGACAGTGATTGACTGATTTTATTTTATCTTTCCTTCTCGACGCTTGTTTGAATGAAATAAACCATTCTATGATTTTACTTCATAGGTTGATATTCATTCTTGGTAAAAACTATCAATTATGTACCCGCTGACTGTATGTTCCTTTCTTCTTGTTTGTTTGAGGTTCATTTAAAATTTAGGTCTATAGTGCTCTATTCTGACCAGTGATTTGTAAATTGATTAGTAGGATCAACATTTGAGAAAATGATATTTTTTCTTCTGTCTCTCCAAAAGTCATATTCTAGGTAATTGTTGCTTCTGGAGCTGTGAAGCATGAGGACCTTGTTGAGCAAGTGAAGAAGTTGTTTACCAAATTGTCATCGGATCCAACCACAACTTCTGAATTAGTTGCCAAAGGGCCAGCAATTTTTTCAGGATTTTTTGTGTTAAAATCCTTTGGTTTTTTATTTCTCTTATTTTTTCTTTTTTTCCTTGGATCTGACAGTGGGTGTTTTGGTTCACTTCTTATTTTTTGTATTAAATGGGGGAGTGGTGAGAGAGAGAGGGTAATGTTATTTTGTGGCTTTGTATATAAGGTAGTAATTTTTTGATTGAGAATTGTGAATTCAATTTTTGGATATGTTATTTTGTAGGAAAATTAATGCCATATTTGTGATTTGAATGGGAGTGCTATTATTTCATATTAGTATTATTTAGTTTTATTATTAATGTTCTTTTAGTTCAATCACATAAAATTAGCACAATTTCAAAACCAAAAAAAAAAGAAAAAAGAAAGATAAGACGGCGTTTTTAAAATGCCACTATAAACGGTTGGAGTTTTTAAAAATAAAAAAGCCTATGAAAGCGTTTTAAAAACGTCGTGGTGACGTGACAATATTGTTAGGGCAGGACATTTGGCGCCGCCTATACTAATACAGCGACGTTTTCCAAACGCCATAAACTTATAGCGACGGCCACGTCGTCAACGTTTGGTACTAAACGTCATAGAAATAATTAGCGACGTTTTTGGTACTTATAGCGGCGTTTTTTAAACGCCGCTAAAAGCTTAATTTCCAGCAGTGTAAATAATATTAGTTTTTCAAAATTATCCTTTTTAAATGGATAAAAAGTTATTAAAAATTAAAAAAGAGAAGGGCATTATTGAAATAAGTGCTCTAAAATTAAATTCAAATGTAAAAATTACATGTCTCCTAAAAAAATTAAGAATTTTCAAAAGGGACTATCAAAATGGAACGGACTGAATATATTCGTTTAATTTAATAGGATTCATTAATTATGACTATTTTAATTAAGGATCACGGTACCTATTTGGTACAATTTGTAGTAAGTTAAAAGTTAATAATATAAAAAAAGAAAAAATAAAAAGTAGAAGTCAAAAACATCCCTGCAAGAACTTTTAGATAATAATATTTTTTTTCAATTTATTTGAGTTATTTCTATTTAATAAATTATAAGTAAAAATCATTCCAAACAATTTAACATAGATTGGTAAATAAACATAAATTATAATCAACTCATTTAAATAAAAATAAGTAACTCCAAATAATTCATTTTTACCTTAAACCCTAAATCCCTAACAATTATTGTTCCCATAAAGAAGGTTGGATTGTTCGAAGGATGCACACGTTCCAAACCTTTCAAAGAGTGATGGAGGGAGGCATCAAAAGCTTATGAGAGTTGGCCACTTTTTTTGTTCAGCTTTCCACTTTGTTTATCCCACCTCACATGTCTCTCAAATAAAGATCACTTGTACATATCCTCGAAGTGACAACACTCACTATATCATCATTTTGTTTTTAAAAAAATAAGGATATAAATTATATGATTGAATTTGAAATTTAAATATTAATTTTTTAGATTTAATAATGTGAAAGGAGGTATTTGATAATATGATTTAACATTTAAGATTGAATTGATTAAGTGATAATCAATTAAATCCGTTTAATAATCATAATTGATATCACTTAAAAATTTAAATGTCTCTTAAAATGTACACTAAAATTTAAGAAAATTTAAGTTATATAAAACTTACCTAAATCTAACTGAATTTATAAATACTAAACATAAGTATCAATATACACTATTATAAACTCACCACCACCACCACCACCACTAGTGCCACCACTATCATGTCACTGTCACTACCATCATTACTGCTATCACCACCATGCCGCCACCACCACTACCACTACCACTGTTACTACAACCACCAACACCATCATGCCACTGCCACTATTACTACCACCGCCACCACCACCATGACCACTATTAGTACCGCTACCACCACCATGCTATCGCCACCACCACTATTGTCATAACCTTCATTATCATTGTCATTATTGGCATAAACACTACCATCATTTACTACCACTGACATCGCTACCACCACCATGTCACTACCACCACTGCGGCCACCACTGCCATAATGCCACTACCACCATTATGTCACTGCCACCATCACAATATAAAAATTAAAATGTATAATTTAAAATTTTTGATTTTATATCTATCAAACAACTTTTCAGCTTAAAAAATTCAGTATTCAGTTTTCAATACATATTTTTCAGTTTTCAGTTTTTTAACTTTATCAAATAGCACCTAAGTGATACGATTAATTGATATTTAAAAGGGAAAAAAATGTGAGGGAGAGTAATAATACAAAAGAATGATTGGTTAATTAATCACTGAATTTGAAAAGTGAGTTTAATTTTTAGATTTGAATAACACTACGTTTTAAAAAAAAATCAAAAGTCGAGAGATTTGAAAATACTAATAATAATAATAATAATTAAGACATAACTATCCATGTAACTATAGTAGGAATATTTTGAGAGAGAGAGAGAAAAAAAAAAAAAAGAAGTTAGCACTACCGCCATGGTTAGGACTATCATTGCTACCACCACCTCCACTACTATTACTGCCATCGCTGCCACCACTACTACCACACCACTACCCTAATACCTCCACCTTCACCCCACTGGCGCCGCCACCACCACTACCACCACCACTAATATAATAATTAATGCATTAATTTTAACAACGTAACTAATTAATATAAGAAAATGCTTTTGTTGGATTTTTTGGCTTTCGAAAGTTAGAAGCGTAATTAAAGCGTGCCAATAAGGATCAATAAGTCTTTACAAAGCTAGTAAATGCCAACCAATTAATTAGACAATTGCTTCGAAGTTCTTTTTAGCCTCAATGAAAAGAACTTTTACTGGTGACTTATTTTGAAAGAAAATTCAGAAGACTGATCACAAAAGTAAAAGAAAGAGGAAGAATAGTGTCAGAAATCAAATTTCATTAAGTAAATAAGAGTTTACTACCTTCGTACTTTTACAGCTTCGAATGGGGTTATAGCAACAAACTAACTCAAAACTACTACTCCTAGGAATTTGAAATGCAGTGCAGGAAAGTAAATGACTGGAAATAAAGGACTGGAAAATGTAAAGTAAATAAACTACTTTCTGGATCTGGTTCTAGATCTTTTCACTATCAACCTTCTCATCTATTTATAGGCTCTTACGATAACTGTCGAAGTGCCTGATTACCGTTGAAGCGGGTGATAGCTGTCGAAGTAATCTACATGATCACTGGACATGGCTTCGAACAGCTTGCTTCCACTACATCATTCTTGCAGTTGGGCTTCCCTTCTATATTTGAATTTAAATTGTAAGCAATCGTTTGGCCACATCACCCTGCACATCTTAATTGTTCCAGTGTCTCACAGATCCATTGCCATTGATATAAGTTGCCACGTGTTTGTTGAAGACTTCAAACCTTCACTGACTCCCCAAATTATCCCTTATGAACCACATGTCAGACTGTGATTGGCTTGTACAAAATATATCGCCAACATTACCTCTCGTACTAATATAACCAAAACTTGGTGATATTAGTGGACCGATGAACTACTGCCCATGTTCTAGGACGTGCATGGTAATTAATTGTTCTGGAAGTATAACTGTCTTCAAGCAATGTTTAAAACACTGAACTTCCTTTTGTTCTTGAACCATACCTCCACTACCTATGCAACCAATTGGACTGATACATCCTTGATGGCCAATCAAACTTTTTTCTTCAATGATCAAGCATATGAACAAGTTTCGGACAATAATGCACAACATCGAAAGAACTTTCATTCATTGCTCAAATGGATCTCGAAGGCTCTAAATCTACTCCAAAGATCTCTGCATGAGATGAGGCTGCCTCTTCCTCTACGAAAACTACCGGTTGGAATGCCTGGCCAAAATTAACCCAACCTTAGACAAGGGAGCGAATTCACCATAGACTTGTTGAATTTGATGACGCTACTTCGATTCCTCTTTCTTCTCGCCACTCAGTGGTATACCCCTATGTACCATTTGACCGCCTTCATTGCCTCGAAGACAATTTGCTTTCAGCATGGTATACCTTCACCTTGCCAACCAAAATAGTGTGGAAGACCCCTTGTTCAATCGAGGCTCTGGGGCTGAGCCCCTCACACTTGGCCACGAAGGCAAAACTCTACTCTTTTGACTGGCTAGAGTGTGTAAATGAGCTCCAGTTTCCTCCTTCCTTTAGAGAGGACCCAACTGCTCCTCACATTCCTCCTAATCCTAATTGGATTAAGGAATTAAAGCTCACTCTCTTTGAGGACGACGTTTCGCCCTCTATCAGGCCCCAACTCCCCCTACTGCCTATCAGCAGTACAAAGCCCAAACTTTGCTTGTTGTCTTCTCCCACCTATCCTTCGAAGTGCTTAGAGATAACACTCCTCACAAAAACCTTCTATGGCTTGTGATATCATCTGTCGAAACCACATCCTCAATCCAATGGCCAAAAAAAAACTCCATACCTTCCTGGACCAACTTCCTCTATTACTCAACTGGCACAAAAATGCTTCAGCCACCAACGAATCGTTAGAGGAGATCTCTGCCGCTCGTATTCAAACCCAACACGAAGCAGAGAATCTACTTGAAGAATTTGAAGACTTCAAGAACCATGGTTTGGCATATGGAGACGATGCTGATATGGATAGGATGGATAGGATAGATGAGGTGGAGGAGGCAATAAAGCAAACAAAATTTGAAATAAAGACCCAGTAACTTTTTCACCAAATAAGGGCGCACCAGTTGGAGAAGCCCCAATTAGATAGGATAGAGGAAAGGTTAGAGCGAGAACATTTATTCATTGAGTTTTACTAGACTAAGTTCTATGATCTCGTAACTTTCTCCATTCCTTATTTTTATGAAATTGAGAATGTAACCAAATAAGCCCCTTAATGTAATTTTTTATTAACTCAATAAAATATGGGTTTGTTGCTTCCAATTACATGGTTTGGATTAGCTAATAAGTAAGCCTTTAATGTCAAAACTCATTAACATAATAGCAAGTGCTGGCTCCAAAGTAACTCATTTATTTTGAAGCCAAGTTCAGCATTTCGAAACACACTTCCTTTCCTCAAAAAGGTAGTACAATATTCCTTCATAGGAAATTTTCTTGGTAGAAAGCCTAGAAATGTGCTTTCAAAACCTCTGATATTTAAAAAACGGGTTTATTCTCCAATTTCATGGTTAGTATTTGCTAATATGTAAGCCTCTAATTTCAAAACTCATCAATATATTAACAAATGCTGGCTTCAAAGTAACCCATTCATTTCGAAGCAAATCTTCCTCCGAAGCACACTTTTCTTCTTTTAAAATCTTCTTGGTAGAAAGTCCAAGAATGTATTTTCATAACCTCTAAAATTAGAGCATATGTTTCTCTTTTATCAATTTCATAGTTGTAATTGCGAACATGCAAACTCCTAATCTCAAAACTCATTAATAAATCAGCAAATACTGGATTCAAAGTAACCCATTCATTTTTTAGCCAAACCAAGTACTTCAAAGCACACTTTCTTTGCTTCAAAAATGTGGTAAAAATGTTCCTTCGAAAGAAATCTTCTTGGTAGAAAGCCCAAGAAAAAGTGCTTTCAAGACCTCCGAAGTGTTAAATAAGCCCCAACTCCATACGGGTTAAAATATAAGCTTCAACATTACTAGCTTCGAAGCAATTCAGCCATTTCGAAGCCAAGTCAAGTATTTCGAAGCATATTTTATTCTCTTAAAATATAACAAGATGTTGGTTTGAAAGAATTTTTCTTGGTAGGAGGTCCAAAATGTGTTTTCAGGACCTTTAAAATTAAAATAAGAGTCCTAACCCCACACGGGTCAAATGAAAAAACCAAATAGCTTGGGACTATTTGACCTGCTGGGTTAAATTGGCAACTTAAACAAGAAGGTATAAAGCCCCAATTCTCGTTTTTTTACCTATTCACTTGTCCATTTCTAACTTTTGCTCTCATTATTACTCATTTCAACTCTCACTTTTCCCTTCTCATTTTTCTCACCTTTCTTTCAATCCCTCACCAATGGTTGCTTCTTTTTCCACGAAATAGCCAGTTATTGAGCATTTACATCCCTTAGTGGCTTTGAGGAGATGTATCAACGATGAAATAGCCAAGTATAGACCACCAAAAGGTCGAAGTGCAATTGATGGAAGGATCTTCGTCCCTCGCCACCATGTACAAGGTGAATATGTTCATGGCCCCATTTTTAAGGAGGCTCCTGTTGCCCTTCCTCGTTTGTACTCACGCTTGGAGGATCACTACATTCTTTACGACGGAAAGCTCAACTTTGGGGGTCAGAAAGCCACTCGACCTCATTGTTGTTGGCCAACATCAAAGACAGAATGGGAAGAATAGTATGACAGAGTCATAGAGGCTAGAGAACAAGACCTAAAAGACCTATTTCCAGGTTCATAATTCCTAAGGACCCCTATCTTGTACCTGCTGCTCTTTGTTTTTGGAATTCTATTTTTAACTTCTTTCAATTCTGGTGTGGTATGATGACCCCCACCGTTCTTGATATGTGCCATCTTTTAAGGCTCTCACCCATTGGTGATCCCTTCGGTCCTGATTACCTAGACCTTAAGGTCCCCTTTTATGTTCCTTCTTCGAATTCTTCCTATAATTACTTTGTAGCTGCTGAGAACAAAAGAGAAGGTCCTGTGACCGACCGAGAGTTCCTTTCTTTTATCCTTTATTGGCTTTGTAAATTTCTTTTTTGTACCTCCTCTCAAAAAATAATGCTCGAATTTGTCCCCTTTGCCAAGGCTCTGGCTTCGAAGAAGAGGATAGCCCTGGCTCCTTACGTTCTTGGCCATGTATATAAGGTTTGTTCTCAATTTTGTGCGAGGCCTCTAGACCCTGATCAAGGAGGTCCAATTTGGATACTTCAACTCTAGCTTTTTGCCTACTTTACTGACTTTCATTCCCGTTGCCTAAAATTCTTGGTGCAAGAGCCCACCGCCTATGGGAAAAAATATGTCAGAGTCTCATTATATCATTCCAGTTTTGCCTACTATATTTCTTACTTTCATCAACTCCCAACTTCCATTCACCCTTCTTTCTTTTGTCCATTCGAGGTTAATATCAGGTCAGCATGGTTGAGAGCCTTTTTGACGAATACCACTTGCTCCAGGCCTATTCGTAAAGAAATGTGGGCCTCAATTTGGGTTCTAAGGGATCTTTTATTAGCACTCTAAACCCTAGAGCCTACAAATACATTTCTGAGGTATATTGCCCCTCACAATTTGTAAGATAATTTGGGCTTACTCAGGGGATCCCTATCCCTCTCTAAAGCCTCTCCAGTTCTAACCTTGAGACCAGAAATTTGAAAGTGTCAAAATCCAAGTTGGATGAGGCCATAATCAAAGTTGTACACGATCTCTCCAACTTTGAATTCGTGTTTTTCACCAATCACAATGGGGTTATAAAAAGATTCCAACACTGGTGAGCAGCTAATATGGAGGTGCATCTTGCCACTCCTACTTTGGACTTACCAAAGGAGCTGAATGTGCCATCCCAAGGTGGAAAAACCACAGCCAAGGAAACCGGCATCACCATAGCTTCCACCCCTGCTACCTCAATCCTTGCTACTTCAACCCCCTCACTCAAAGTTACCAAGGCTTCTCTTAAGAAAGGTACAGTCTTTGTTCTTTCTTTTGTCTTTCCTTTCCCTTCTTCTATATTGCTCTTTTACTAGTGTTCCTTTAACTAGTATAGGAGCTTTACAGAAGTCTTTACCTCAAAGAGCACAAGCACTGGAAACATTGAAGGGAAAACAACAGGTATTAAGGAAAAGAAAGGCCCAACTCAAGCTTAAGCCTGTGGAAGAGGCACTTGAGGTTCCCTCAGAAGTAGAGAATGAAGAAAAAGAAGAATCTTTTCTGAAAAAGAGAAAGAGGCCAGCGTCCCCCACTGCCAAACGTGTTATGGATTTTGCTCATGAAGCAACTGTTAAGACAGTAGAGAGGGAGCAAGCCAAAGAGGTGATAGTCTTCCAGAGGTCAGAGAAGAAAAGGCAGCAAAAGATCTCGAAGGAGGAGGCTGTTATTGCTGAGGCAGCACAAAATGAGGCTGCAAGGAAAAGTAGGGCTGCTGAACATCATACCCTTCATAGCCCTCCAACTATCACCACTACAATTGCTGGTGCTGGTAATTATCTTCAGCATTTAATAATGCCTTATGTTTTTCAAATCCTTTGTGCTAATATTGCCTTAACACTTCTTTTGTTTCGAAATGCAACAGCAACTAGCCTGCCTCTCTCCTTTTTAATACTAGCACCTTCCTCCCTGACTAGAATTGAAAGGCCACTTTTGAGTCCCTCTAAGCTAAAAGAAGCCCTAAAAGGAAAAGGAAAAGTAAAGCCTAACCTACCAATGAGTGTGGAGCCTTTGCAAGCCATATTTCCAATACTTGCCTCTACACTCCCCATAGCTTCTTCCTCGATTCCTTTGAGGCTTGATATGCCAATCATCATATCTTCCCCAACTCCTAATCTTGCTAAGCTGCATAGTTTGCCATTGGTATCCATTGCCTCACCCTTACATGCTCCCTTATCCTCTAGATTTTTGGCTACCTTTTTTCCTTCCTCTTGTCACTCCCACTTCAGTGGCAGTAGGTACTTCCAGGGATGACACTAGTGGTACACCAACTCTTCCTCCACTACCAAACTCCAGTCCCTCATCCCTAGACTTACTGGTAGCTAGGACAATGGATGTTGCTGAGGAATCCCCTTCTTCTTCTCCTTCTTTTATGCCAATACTTCTAGCCCTTCCTTCCACGAGTGATCCTTCTATAATGCCACTTTCTAAAGAGGAGATGGACATCTTCGAAGCTCAACTGGCAGGCTTATTTGGCATATCTACGCCAACCCTACCAACTAGCAGCGAAACTGAGCCACTAGTCTTGGCTAACTTTTTATTAGAGATAATCGAAAGCTTATCTGCTGTTGAGACCATCTCTCTTCCTCAAGTAGGCATGGGCACTTGCTTGGAGCTACTGAGAACCTTCTCAAGGATTTCCTTCGAAGCTTTGTAGAAGCCAATCATTAAGAATGGATTCCTCAAATGTTATCAAATGCTCAATCAATCTAATGTTTCCTTTAGAAGCTATTAACCTAGGCAGTAACAATCATTGACTTCTATGTCAATATCTACCAAATGGCTACAACTGCAAAGCAAGAGCAGCTAAAAGATAAGAAGTTTGTCTCCTAAATGGCACAATGTACTTAATTTTTTATAAAATGAAACATTATTCTTTACACAAGTGTTTATTGTTTCTTCTTGCTGTTTCCATATACTGTCTCTATACTCTTTGTGTCTCCCACACAGTTCAGTAATAAGGTTTCAAATATCTGCCATTAATTTTCTTATGATGTACATATCTATTTAGATTTTTCAAATTGTAAGCTCCTCTAGGCAAGACTTTATTATGATGTACATATCCATTTAGATTTTTCAAATGGTAAGCTCCTCCAGGCAAGACTTTATGGACATGGTATGGCCCCTCCCAGTTAGGTGACCATTTGCTAAACTTGTGGCTTTTAATTCTTATTAGAAGTATTGTTTTTCACACTAAGTCTCCTTCATCAAAGCTAATGTGTTTGACCCTTTTATTATAGCTTTTGGCTGCCTTTCTCTTTTGTAAAAGTATATTATTTAGTACCAAAATTCTAGCTTCATCCACATCTTCTAATTCTAAATAAATGATTTAATGATATTGATCAGTACTTAGATGATCTTGGCATTTGACCCTTAAGGACTTTATATTGATCTCCACAGGCACTACTGCATTGTGGCCATATACCAAGGCATAAGGGGTAACTCATGTGCTTGATCTTTGGGAAGTCCTGTAAGCCCATAATACATCTAACAATAAGTTGTGCCAATCTCTAGGATTGTCTTCCACAACCCTCTGTATTCCCTTCTTCAAGGACTTGTTAGATGGCTCTGCTTGACCATTTGCTTGTGCATAATAGGGGGTGAATTTAACAAGACTAATTCTAAATTCTGCTACAAAAGCTTTTACTAGCTTTCCATTAAACACAATCCCATTATCCACAGTTATGGTCTGTGGAATACCAAACCTATAAATTAATTCCTTGATGAAATCAATTACCTCTGTCCGATCTACAGTCTTATAAGGCTTAGTCTCAACCCACTTAGTAAAGTAGCATGTGGCCACTAGAATGAAACAATGTTGCTTCGAAGAAGGTGGGTAAATTTTCCCTATCATGTCTATTACCCACCCTCTAAATGGCCAAGGTTTCACTACTGCATGTATATCAGTTATTGGAACTTGGCTTATCATACTGTGCTTCTAACATACTTGGCAATCTTTTGCATACTCTACGCAATCCCTAAGGATGGTTGGCCAGTATAAGAGTGCCTTCGAAGCAACCATCTCATTTTAACACCAGGCTGGTGAGCACCACAAATGCCTTCATGCACCTTAGCCATGGCTGTCAATGCTTCCTTTGGTCCTAGAAATTCTAATAGAAGACCATCTACCCCACTTTTATAAAGAGCATTCCCATACACTATGGACTGCATTGACTGTAGTTTAAGCTTTCTATTGGCCTTCGAAAAAGGGCCAGTCAAATGTTGAATGATTGGATGTCTCCAATCCTGTTCTTCCAAGTCATTTTGATTAGCTTTTACTGATATACCTCGTTTTGCTAAAGGTGGTATCAGCTTCTGGTATGTTGCTTGTCTCATGTCTATTTAAGTATAATCTCTTCTTTTGAAATTCGAAGCTTTCTGGGCCACATCATTGGCCTTGTGATTCATGAATCTTGGGATGTAAGTTACATTTGCCACTTGGAAGTGGGAAAGCAAATGCACAGTAGCAACATAGTATGGCAACATGCTTGCACTTTGACATTTAAAGACCCATTTTACTTGATTAATTACCAATTAGGAATCTCCAAATACGTCAACTACATGAGCCTGTAAACCAATAAGTATCTCAAGTTCCACAACCAAGGCTTCGTACTCAACTTGATTATTGGAACAGGTGGTCTCGTCAATTCTGAAACCATGAGTGGTTTCTACCCCTTGTGGTGATTTAATCACAACACCAACTCCAACCAACCCATTAGCCTTTGATTCATCAAACCACATCTACCATGGCTCCAGATCCGCTGTGTCAAGTTCTATTATTACTTGACTTTCTGTTTGACACGGATAATCAGCTAAGAAGTTGGCCAATACCTGACCTTTTACTGCCTTTTGGGGGACATATTCCAAATGAAACTATGATAAAGCTAGAATCCATTTGCCAATTCTCCCTCTCAATATTGGTCTGATAATATATATTTAATCAAATCTGTGGTTACAATTACCAAGACAACTGTAGGCAAAAGATAATATCTTAATTTCATTGTTGCAGAGTATAAGGCTAAACACAGTTTTTCTACAACTGAGTATTTACATTTACAAAAGTTTAAAAACCTACTAAGATAATAGAATGCTTGCTCCCTGCCTTTTTCATTGTCTTGGGCCAAGAAAACTCCCTATGATTCTTCAGCTATAATAATGTATAACTTCAAAGGTTTGTACTTCCTTGGTGGCGTCAGTGCTGGAGGCTTAGCCCAATAGGCTTTTATTCCTTCAGAGGCAGCTTGATGCTATGTTATCCACATAAATTCTTCTTCATTTTTTAACCTCAATAGAGAATAAAAAAACTTTAGTTTTTCCAGCAGTGTTAGAAATAAATCTTCGACGAAAATTAACCTGAACAACGAATTTTTGCAATTCTTTCATACTTGATAGGAGTTTGGCCTCTATGATGGCTTTGGCCTCAATGATGGCTTTGGCTTTGTTCTAATCAATCCGTATTCCCTTCTTATGTACTATATACCTTAAGAAGTTTCTAGCTGATACCCTAAAAGCACATTTGAGTGGATTGAGCTATAACTTGAATTTCCTCATTCTCGAAAGCTGCTATAAGATGGACCAGATGCTATTCCATAGACTAAGATTTTACAACAATATCATCAATGTAACACTCCAAGTATCCTCTAATGAGATCATGGAAGATGGTGTTCATTGCCCTCTGATATGTTGCCCTAGCATTCTTCAACCTAAATGGCATCTTAACCCATTCGAAAGTCCCAATGTTCCCAAGGCACCTGAAAGTTTTCTTGTGAACATCCTCCTCAGCTATGCATATCTAGTTTTAGCTAGAGTGTCCGTCCATCATAGACAAGATCTTGTGTCCTGGTGAACTGTCCACCAGCAGATCAACTATAAGCATAGGGTACTTATCACTTGGAGTTGTCAAATTCAGATTTCTAAAATCAATGCATACCTTCAATTTGCCGTTTTTCTTGACCACAGGCACGATATTGGACAGCCACCCAACATACCTGATTATTCTGATAAAGTCTGCTTTGAGGAGCCTAGCAATCTCCTCTTTCACTTTCTGAACCACCTCGGGACTCATTCGCCTAAGCCTCTGCTTGTATGGCTTAAAAATTGGCTTGACTGGAAGTCTATGTTCCACCAATGACCTATCCAATCCAGGTAGATCACTGTAAGACCAAGCAAAACAATTCTTACATTGCCTCGGGATAGTCAATAATTGGCTTCTGGCAATGGGATCCAACTAAGCACTGATGTAGGTACGTTGTTGTGCTAAAGTTTCTCCTAGATTTACTTTTTCCAAAGGATCTTGCATCTAAGTGCTTACCAATGCTTCTCCTTCAGCTTCTTCTAGCTTCGAAGCAACTTTTTCACCCTGATTTGTCACAACCCTTCCTGGTTCAATATCATTACTTTCTTCTTCATAGGAAAAATCTGTCCATAAAGCTTTTTCTTCCTATATTTCTTGAACTGTAGTTTCAATGTCCAGCTTACAATACCTACTTAGAGCCAATGATTTGGCCTCCTATTGCTCATGTTTGCAACCAATCATTATGGCTTCCCTCTCTTCCTTCTAGACTTTCTGGACAATAGTATCAATGTCCAATGTGTAGAACTTGACTAAAAATGGTCTAGTTTCTTGATCCTCCTACCTACAACCAGGCATTGTTGGTATCCTTGATGATGTAGTCATATTCTTCAAAAGCACTTTCTTGTACCAAATGTTTCAGGTGTGACACTTCCTTATCAACCGTTACTTCGGCTATTGCATCAGGCTTTCTCAGTACACTTACTGGAACCACCTCTTCGACATACAACTTTGCTTCTGCAAAATCTACACATGCAATGAAGGGCTGTGGATCTGCATTTATTTCCTCTGTTTCTCCATTGCTCAGGGCTATCATCACTTTCTGATGTAAAGATGAGGTCACACACTTGTTGTGTAGATCCAATCTCTACCAAGCAAGGCATTGTACTCAGCATTGCTGTCTATTACAAAGAAAGCAGTCATACAATCCCTTGTTTCCACACTCAGATTAATAGGTAATATGCCTTCGGCCATCCGCTTGTCCCTAGCAAAACCAGCAATTGTCGTGCTCGTTGGGATCAATCTAGGGTTTCTCTTACCCAATTTCCTCAAAGATAAATGAGGAAGCAAGTTTATTGCTGCCTCATTATTCACTAATACCTTATTCATCTCTATCCCATCGAAGAATGCCTTGATATACAAGGGTTTAACATGTTGAGTCATTGACAATGTGGGATACTTAGAGGGGTAGGATGGGGTAACTATGCTTACCTTTTCATTTTCTTTACCAGTTTCCATAGGCTTGGCTACTTTAGACTCATCCTGGAGTATGCTGGCTTGCGAATCCTCAATGGAGATTTTTACAAGATCATGCTCCTATCCTTCATAATTTCCTTCTACAGCTTGAAATTCTTGTGACAGCACGTAGACCATATTGATTGGTATTGGGGAGAATGAGCCAAACTGTACTAGTGGCTATACCTGCTCCCCTTCTGTGTTGGTTTGACCTGATGCCTGGGATGCATCTTCCATGTTACATTCTGGAACCTCTAAGTTAGTAGGCTCCCTAGTAACAGTTTATTGTTGGTCTGTCTTGAATACAGACTCTGTTTGTTTAGCCATAAATGCTTGCTCAGCCATGAAGGCCTCGAACATTTCTTCTTTAGCCAATATCTTTTCTTGGCTAGGCTTAGTTTTTCTGTCTGTCTCGTTGTCGTCATCATTTTCCATTAAGGCCTTTTCGAGGCCTGCCAAACTCGATTTCTCTTTGGCTTTCAGTTCAACATGAACCTTAGCCAATTTCTCTTTGCTAGCACTTTTGTATTAGACTTTGAACTCCCTCATTCTCCCATTTGACGTCTTGATTATGCCAAAGAGGTACCCTCCCCAGTTCCCTTCAGATCCTTCTAGTATTGAGTGAACCTTTGTTGGATCTTTCTCTTCTGAGATCTAGAGATCACAAGAACCACGTCTGATTCCTTTTTTGGGGGGGTTTTAAGTAAGACCTAATTATTTGGAGCCACCAAAAGAGGCTTGATCATTCTGTCTTTGCCTACAAAAGCCTTTCCCTCGGTTGACATAATTTTAGGTTTGTTCTACATAACAAACCAGTCTGATACTTCTGGTACCCATGAACGTACTGTGCCAGTCATTGGGCCTTCTGTTTTTTTTATCTTTGAAGGCTAATCATTGGCCTTGGTTCCCTGTTTCAAGCCAAATTCAGGCTTATTTACAGGCTTGTTGACCATCCTGTAGTAGTCTGGTGGCCTAGTTTCATACAGAGGTCTCTTACCTCTTGACAGATTCTTAGCTTCTGGTGGCCTAACCAAGGATGGCTGCTGGCTAAGACCACTTGGATATGACCTCTTGTTGTAGGTACTAACTAGCCTATGATCTTTCTATACGTCTTTGTAGTGCGACTTCCCATCATCTGGAAGCCCCTTCAGTCATTTGTAACTCAGTCTGCACCTGGGACACATTCGCTACATAACAACAATTTCGAGCGAGTCATCATCTAAAGTTTCTTCACTGGAATCATCTTCTTGGCCCACAAAGCTTTACCCACTTGCTGGTGAACCCCGTGTGTTCTTCTTAAAGGCAGTTTGGCTGGCAACATGCATTTGAATGTTGAACTGATCCAATTCCTTCAAGGATAGGTTCTTCTCCACTTTGTGGGCAAGGAAGTTTGGTATGCCAACATTGGTTGCTGCTTCTCTGATCTCCGAAAATGAATCAATGTCAATCCTCATTCCCTTTTTTGCTTTGGCTGGAAATTTCAATCTTCCTTTCTGAATCTGCTTTTGAATCCTATCTCAAAAAATAATATAGTTTTTAGTTGAGTGAGTCCAAGAGTTATGCCATTTACAGTATATTCTGTCTTTTATTTCTTTTGAAGTTGGGATCTTAGCTCCCTTAGGTAATTTTAGAAAATATTTTGTTAGCAAATGATCAAATATGTCATCTACTTTTGATATATCAAAAGAATATTTACTATGAAAATATTTCTTTTTAAACTGCTGATCAACGGTGGTATCCTTCTGCATTAATGCTTCGCAGATTATAGGCTCTTTTCCTATGATCTATGATGCATCAATTTCAAAATTAGGGTCCCTATAATAGGTCCTCTAAGATACATTACTTCGATCTTATTCTTCATTGAGGAGAGTCTCGTATCTAGTGACCTTATAAGTTAGTTTTCAAAGCCTAAACTCTAGCCCATTTTGGGCCAACCTCACAAATTCAGGTTCAGGTAATATGACCTTACATTTGTTTCGTGTTCTTTTGAATCTGGCAATGAATTGAACAGCCTTCTCATAAGGCCTTTGGCTCAACCTTACCAAGTGTGCCATAGATACTTTAGACTCTGTTTGAAAAAACTGGCCATGAAACACTTCTTCCATTTGTTTCCAAGTTTGAATAGAACCAGGTGTAAAGTTTGTGTACCATACAAAGGTTTTCCCAGTTAAAGAGTTTGGAAAGAGTCTCAATTTCATGTAATCATTGTTGGTAAATTTACCACAATGGCCTGTAAATTTGGCAATGTGTTCAATAGTTTACTAGTTTCCATTCCCATAGAAAAGGGCAAAGTCTGGTATCTTATACCTCCTTGGGTATTCATGTAACCTATCTATCAATTCTAGGTAAGGCTTTCTGTAAATAGGGGTCTGTACCCCCCGGGCCATATGTCCAAAAATTTCTCTAACAATGTCAGCAATTTGGTCCCTAGGTACAACATTCTGTGCTGGCTAAGCCACTATTGGAGGAGCAAACATAGGGTTTGGAGGAATTCCTTTTGTTTGAGGCCCTCTTGGTCCATGTAAAGACACATTTGGAATTGGTTGCCCTTGGTGAATGGAGATGGGCTACCCTTGTTGTGCTGGTTGATGTTGAGGGTATGGCTACTGTCACAACCAAACCCGCCCCTATAGGTTTAGCATCGCAACCGACCAGTAATCCGTGATTACCGAAGGCCTGCTTAACAGTAGTGACCGTAATACAGAGTAAGGGGCTGGCGGAAGCCAAACAGTAATAAAAAGATGTCCAATGAGCTATGAAAATCTGAATGCAAAAAAAGACTTTTATGAACAAGCCACATTCATAACCAAATCATATATACATACATCATATACACAAACACCCAGGTTGGGAACCAAATCCCTTGACCATAACTATACAGTCAAGTCTTATTCAGTCAATACAAAACAGAGACAAAAGGGTGAATCTGAAACAACCTAAATCAGCCTTAGCTTGAACGAACTCAGAACCTCGAAGTGAGGCACAATGGTTGGCTCGACAAAACAAGAGCTTCACTTGATGCTCTTAGCTTCGGTTCGGTGCCTGGACACCTACATATAAATATAAACAGTGAGCTAAAACCCGGTGAATAACAAATGCGTAAAGGGGTTAAGAATGAATGTCCTTTCATTAATTAAGACAGTCGTTTGCATCAGTAATTTAGTTATTCAATTAGTGGCTCATATTTCATGCCATATCAGTCACTTAGAAATCATGACAGTCATACGTGGTACGTCCAATGGTAAAATAGTACAGTAGGTCTTAATAGACCGAACAGTCAGTTGATGGCCATCAAAACAGTAAACGGTAGTAGTTCCAAACATTGGAACTGACAGAGATCTATGTAATAGTAGCAGTAACAGTAGCAGTAGCAGTCAGTTGCTATGGATGCCACGAGTACAGTTCATAAAATAGGACAAACATTCATTCAGTAAACAATATCATTTCAGAAAATAGTACAGTTAATCGTTCAGAAAATAATCATGATTGAACGTAGCTTTACAACATTTTTACTCACAGAGTACTGGGCTATAGACAAGCTAGTCAGCGTCCTCAGGTGCCAACCCTACACAGTTGAAGAACGAACACACACACACTAAGTTACACACTTGGGATTAATAACTTAGCCCCTTAACTTGACTAGGTGTGGTTCTATAACACTATCCTCATTAAGATGCCTTAAACTTGGCCTAGGAATGCATAGGATGGAATGAGGATGCAAAAATGCACTTTAAAACACTTTTCAAAATTTACTGAAAACAGGGGTCTCGCTCGAGCGTGGCTTTCTACGCTCAAGCGAGCTTACCCAAATAGAGGGGTAGCTCGAGCGTAGACTCCCTCGCTCGAGCGGTCTGTAAAATGCAGAAAGTGCTGGTTGTTAAAATTCTCTACGCGATGCTCGCTCGAGCGTGAGACATAGTCCTTCGCTCGAGCGCAGGTCTCGTCGCTCGAGCGTGCTTCTGCGTCCACAAAAACCTGAGTGCTTGCAATCTACGCTCGAGCCAGCATTCTGTCGCTCAAGCGAAATTCAGAAAACAAAGGTGCTTGCTCGAGCGTGGAATCCTTCGCTCGAGCGAGGAAGCCAAAATCTGGGTTTTCCAGATTTGCCTCCAAAGCTCAAACCAAGAATTAAACTTATCAAAACTCAACCTTTTGGGCCTATTTTTTGGAAAACACTTGGAAACTCATACTACAACATGATTTGAAGAGCATTTTGTAAAATCAAGCCCAAAGGTAAGCCAATTGAACACCAATTTCAAAGAAACTTGAAGAACAATGCAAGAACATAACATGCATGTGTTCTTATGAATTCCAGTGCTCCAAAACATGATCAAATGCAAGATGGAGCTCAAAATTATGGTGAATTCATGGACCACAACTAAAATATGAACATGCATGTAAGGATTTCATGAAAACAACCTCAAAATTCTATGATATGGACATGCATGCATGAAATTACTCTCAAAACAACACTTTAAATTAATTCTTGACTCAAATCACTAATTTACCATGAACTCTGCATGTGACAACTCAAATTCATAATTAAGAGGGTGAATTTCCTACCTTAGGTCTTGAATTCCAAGTATGTTGGCTCAATTTTGCAAATCCTCTTCAATTCCCCTAATTCTCCAAGTTAATCTCTCGATGAAACAATTTTCTCCTACTCTCCCTCTCTCTTACGATTTGGCCTAGAAAGTGGCTAAAGAATGGTGTATCAAAGTGCATAAATCAAGTCCCAAACAATGACTCTAAAAGTGGCCCACTAAATGGCAATAATGTAAATAATCTAGGCTCAATTAACTAACATTAACAATTCTAATTTAATCATTCCAAGTTGGCTTTTAATTAAACCTACCATAAAATCACATAAATCCTAATTAGCATATTAAACTAATCAATTTCTGATTCGGTCACCGATAAGGCTTTCAATTTGTAATTCGAAGTCAAAACATGAACAGATCATTAAATGACAAATAGATAGAAATGCAATTAAAGCAACATACTCATACAAACTGATTAGGATTTCATTCTAATCAATTACTTATCATGCTCAATCACAGTTTAACGCTAATCAGAGGTGAGGGTTGTCACAGTCTTTCCCCCTTAAAAGAGTTTGGTCCTCCAAACTCGGATTACCTTCAGTTTGGAAGAACACTGGATTCAGGGGGAACAGTTCAGGATATCTCTTCATCATATCGTCTTCCCTTTTCCAAGTGGCATAAATGCCACCATGGTTTTGCCAGTCCACTTTCACTAACGAAATTTCTTTATTTCTCAACTTCTTGATTCGTCGGTTTATAACCTGAATAGGTCGTTCTTCATAAGTGTAGTCATCACTTGGCACTACTCGGGTAGGCTCAATAACATCGAAGGGATCCCGAAGATAATCCCTCAACATTGAAATATAGAAGACATTATGCATATGCTCCATTTCGGGAGGAAGCGCTACTTGGTACGCCACTGGATTAATCTTTTCAACGATTTCATTCGGCCTAACATATCTCGGTGCTAGCTTACCCTTAGCCCCAAAATGAGTCTGTCCTTTCATTGGTGTCACTTTAACAAAAACATGATCACCCACTTCATACTCCCTATCTCGCCTTTGGATATCCGCATAACTTTTCTGTCGGCTTTGTGCGGTTTTCAATCTTTGTTGAGAGATCGGCATTTCCTGCCATATAAAGCCTCGAAAGGCACTATACCAATGCTCACATGAAAACTGTTGGTGTAGGCGAATTCAGCTAAAGGTAAATAACTTTCCCAATTTCCATGGAAATCAAGAACACACATACACAGCAAGTCTTCCAGAGTCTGGATGGTTCTTTCTGATTGGCCATCCGTCTGAGGATGGTATGCACTACTCAATCTCAATTCGGTACCCAATGCCGCTTGCAGACTTTGCCAAAATCTTGATGTAAACTTCGAGTCCCTATCAGAAACAATGGACACAGGCACTCCCTGCAATCTGACGATCTCATAAATATAAATTGTAGCCAATTTGTCCGCATTATAAATTGTTTTGATAGGAAAGAAGTGAGCAGATTTAGTCAATCGATCAACAATAACCCAAATTGAGTCCATACCTTTACTGGAGCGAGGTAATCCGACAATGAAGGCCATAGTAATATGTTCCCATTTCCACTCCGGTATTGGTAAGGGCTGAAGTAAGCCTGAGGGTTGTTGGTGTTCAGCTTTAACTTGTTGGCAATGCAGACATTTCGACACAAAGTCAGCAATCTCTTTCTTCATTTCCAGCCACCAGAAATTAAGTTTCAAGTCTTGGTACATTTTTGTATTTCCTGGATCGATGGAAAGTTTTGAATTGTGGCCTTCCTGCAAAATTCGCCTTTTCAGTTTAGAATCATTTGGTACACATAACCTTCCCTGAAATTTCAACACATTGTTTTCAAGTTTAAAGTCCGGCCTTGGTTTGGATTCCCGTTCATCAACGACCTTCTTCAAAAAGTCATCTAGGTGTTGTTTCTCTTTAATCTCTTCAATAGGTGCCGGTTGAGCAGCAATAGTAGCCAATGTCCCACCTTGTTCTCGTAAAACAATCTCAACTCCAAATTTCTCAAGATCACATAGCAGTTCTTTTTGTCCGGTGAGTAAACAGGCTAAATTCCCAATTGATTTCCAACTAAGTGCATCAGCGACGGTGTTAGCTTTCCCCGGATGATACAAAATTTGCAAGTCATAGTCTTTTATCAATTCTAACCATCTTCGCTGCCTCATGTTCAACTCTTTCTGTGTAAAGAAATATTTCAGACTTTTGTGATCTGTGTACACTTCACATGTTGCCCTGTATAAGTAGTAGCGCCAAATTTTCAATGCAAATACCACTGCGGCAAGTTCTAAGTCATGAGTTGGGTAATTCTTTTCATGTGGTCTCAGTTGTCAGGAAGCGTACGCAATAACTTTATCATTCTGCATTAATACACATCCCAAACTCTTATAAGAAGCATCACCGAAAATAGTAAATCCATTCGTACCTGAGGGTAGGGTAAGAGTCGGTGCAGTCACAAGCCGAGTCTTTAACTCTTGGAAGGCTGATTCTCTCTGATTGGTCCAGTTAAATGATATTCCCTTTTGAGTCAATTGAGTCAATGGTAGAGCGATTTTGAAAAAATCTTTCACAAACCTTCTACAGTACCCAGCTAAGCCCAAGAAACTCCAGACTTCAGTAACATTAGTCGGTCTAGGCCAATTCACCACTGCTTCAATCTTCTGTGGGTCAACTGAGATGCCATCCTTACAAATCACATGTCCCAAAAACATCACATTATCAAGCCAAAATTCACACTTTGTTAGTTTTGCATACAGTTTCTGTTCTCTTAAGGTCTGTAAAGCAATTCTCAAATGACGTTCATGTTCTTCCTTACTCTTGGAATAAATCAAAATGTCATCTATAAAAACAACCACAAATTCATCGAGGAATGGTTTGAAAATTTTGTTCATGAGGTCCATAAATGCAGCAGGCGCATTAGTAACTCCGAAAGGCATAACAAGAAATTCATAATGTTCGTACCTCGTTCGGAAGGCAGTCTTTTCAACGTCCTCTATTTTGACTTTCAACTGGTGATATCCGGATCTAAGGTCAATTTTGGAGAAAACCTGAGCACCTTGCAACTGGTCAAATAAATCATCAATACGAGGCAATGGGTATTTGTTTTTCACTATTACCTTGTTCAATTCACAGTAGTCAATACAAAGTCTTAATGAGCCGGCTTTCTTATTCACAAATAGAACTAGTGCGCCCCACGGTGAAGTACTAGGCCTGATGAACTTCTTATCCAGCAATTCTTACAGCTGAATTTTCAATTCTTTCAATTTGGTAGGTGCCATTATGTACGGAGCTTTGGAAACTGGTTGTGTACCCGGTAACACTTCAATAGTGAACTCAATCTCCCTATCAATCAAATCCCCTGGCAAGTCATCTGGAAAAACATCTGGGAATACTTTGACTATAGGAATACTGTCCACTTTAGCTTTAGTATCAGTAGGTATAGTCAATATGTAACATAAATACCCTTCACACCCCTTTTTGATTAACTTGAATGCTTTCATGGACGAAATCAGATATGGGGGAGGTACTACACCAACTCCGTTAAATACAAATTCAGGCAATCCAGGTGGATGAAAAACAACTTTGTTTTGTTACACAGTCTATGATAGCATGATATTTTGTTAACCAGTCCATTCCCAAAATTACATCGAAATGATCAATATTCAAGGGGCAGTAAATCAATATACAGAAGTGCATCCCCAACAACAATTTCACATGCAGGATACACATAAGCACAAGTCATGGATCCCCCAACAAGTGAAGATACAGCTAGCAAATAGTTCATGGGTTCCAGTGGTCTATTTAATTTTCGTGAAAAAGCATGCGAGACAAACGAATGTGTAGATCCTGAATCAATCAGAATATAAGCATTTTGGGCACAAATTGAGAGTATACCTGACACAACTGTCTCGCTGTTCTATACGTCTCTCAGTACAAGTGCGAACACTCGGCCTTGCCTTAAAGGCTCCTTTCCAATAGCTTTGGGATTGGGTTTTGGTGTAACAGCTGATGCTGTGGCACTAGTTGCAACCTTACTATTGCCTTGAGACGTGGAAGGGCAATCTTTGACCATGGGGCCCACCTTGCCACACCTATAACAAACACCAGAAATCTTGTAGCAAACCCCCTTATGCCTTTTTCCACATTCGGAGCAGGGTGGTATGGAACCATTTCCCTGACTGGGGCTACTTGTTGACCCGGTGTCTTGCTTTTTATTCGATGAGTTATTTCGGCCCTTTTTGAAATTGAAGCCTCGCCTCTTACCCCGCCATTCGGTTACCGGTGTCTTAGCCTGTTGCAATGCAGTAACATTTGCCTCGGCCATAATTGTTCTGTCAAGGACATCCACATATTTAAGTAATTTTAGAACATTGATTCGATCAAGTATTTCTACATTAAACCTGCCTTCAAATTTTCTGGTCTTCTTGTAATCAGTATCAACCATGTATGGTGCGTATCGGGCGAGTTCAGTGAACTTAGATTCATATTCTGCTACTGACATGGTACCTTGTTTCAACTGTTCAAATTCAATTACTTTGCGGTCTCGGACACACTGGAGAAAGTATTTCTCAAAGAAAGATTCTTTAAACTGAGCCCAAGTCATAACATTATTGGTATCACATACAAGCATCCACCACCGTCTAGCCTCTTTTTGTAAGGTAAAGGTAGCCAGTAATACCTTGTGTGCCTCCGAACAAGGAAACACTTCGAATAATTTTTCGGTTTCTAGAACCCATGCTTCAGCCTTTAGTGGTTCAAGGCCTCCTTGGAATGATGGTGGCTTCATTTTGTTGAACTTCTGTGCCAAAGCAATAACATCATCATGAACATTCGGTTCCGGTTGTACTGGAGGAGATGGAGGCTGTTGGTTCTGTTGTTGTCTTAGGGCCTCAGTCAACAGTTCAACCGTCCTTTCTAACCTTGCCATCCTTGCCTCAGATGATTCAGATTCATTGGCATTTCTTGCATTCTCCATTTCACTATAGGCAATATGGTAATAATAAACATGGAAAGTTGCTGACTTAAGCACATTAGCACATATATTCATATTCTGGCCACACACACTTTCTCATGCTCATGCAATACCCAAATTACTATTCTTGGACATCCTATAGCTCATTTGGACACGTGTGTGCTGTATAACTCGTGCTCTGATACCACTCTGTCACGACCCAAACCCGCCCCTATGGGTTTAGCATCGCAACCAGCCAGTAATCCGTGATTACCGAAGGCCTGCTTAACAGTAGTGACCGTAATACAGGGTAAGGGGCTGGCGGAAGCCAAACAGTAATAAAAAGATGTCCAATGAGCTGTGAAAATCTGAATACAAAAAAAGACTTTTATAAACAAGCCACATTCATAACCAAAACATATATACATACATCATATACACAAACACCCAAGTTACGGACCAAATCCCTTCACCATAACTATACAGTCAAGTCTCATTCAGTCAATACAAAACAGAGACAAAATGGTGAATCTGAAACACCCCAAAACAGCCTTAGCTTGAACGAACTCGGAACCTCGAAATGAGGCACAATGGTTGGCTCGACAAAACGAGAGCTTAACTTGACGTTCCTAGCTTCGATCCGGTGCCTGGACACCTACATATAAATATAAACAGTGAGCTAAAGCCCAGTGAATAACAAATGCGTAAAGGGGTTAAGAATGAATGTCCTTTCATTAATTAAAACAATCGTTTGCATTAGTAATTCAGTTATTCAATTAGTGGCTCACATTTCATGCCATATCAGTCATTTAGAAATCATGACAGTCATACATGGTACGTCCAATAGCAAAACAGTACAGTAGGTCTTAATAAACCGAACAGCCAGTTGATGACCATCAAAACAGTAAACAGTAGTAGTTCCAAACATTGGAACTGACAGAGATCTCAGTAACAGTAACAATAGCAGTCAGTTGCTATGGATACCACGAGTACAGTTCACAAAATAGGACAAACATCCATTCAATAAACAATATCATTTCAGAAAACAGTACAGTTAATCGTTTAGAAAATAATCATGATTGAACGTAGCTTTACAACATTGTTACTCACAGAGTACGGGGCTATAGACAGGCTAATCAGCGTCCTCAGGTGCCAACCCTACACAGTTACAGAACGAACACACACACACTAAGTTACACACTTGGGATTAATAACTTAGCCCCTTAACTTGACTAGGTGTGGTTCTATAACACTATCCTCATTAAGATGCCTTAAACTTGGCCTAGGAATGCCTAAGATGGAATGAGGATGCAAAAATGCACTTTAAAACACTTTTCAAAATTTGCTGAAAACAGGGGTCTCGATCGAGCATGGCTTTCTACGCTCGAGCGAGCTTACCCAAACAGAGGGGTCGCTCGAGAATAGACTCCCTCGCTCGAGCAGTCTATAAAAATGCAAAAAGTACTGGTTGTTGAAATTCTCCACGCGATGCTCGCTCGAGCGTGAGACACAATCCTTTGCTCAAGCGCAGGTCTCGTCGCTCGAGCGTGCTTCTGCGTCCACAAAAGCTTGAGAGCTTGCAATCTATGCTCGAGCTAGCATTCCGTCGCTCGAGCGGAATTTAGAAAACAAAGGTGCTCGCTCGAGCGTGGAATCCTTCGCTCGAGCGAGGAAGCTAAAATCTGAGTTTTCCACATTTGCCTCCAAAGCTCAAACCAATAATTAAACTTATCAAAACTCAACCTTTTGGGCCAATTTTTTGGAAATCACTTGGAAACTCATACTACAACAAGATTTGAAGATCATTTTGTAAAATCAAGCCCAAAGGTAAGCCAATTGAACACCAATTTCAAAGAAACTTGAAGAACAATGCAAGAACATAACATGCATGAGTTCTTATGAATTCCAATGCTCCAAAACATGATCAAATGAAAGATGGAGCTCAAAATTATGGTGAATTCAAGGACCACAACTAAAATATGAACATGCATGTAAGGATTTCATGAAAATAACCTCAAAATTCTATGATATGGACATGCATGCAAGAAATTACTCTCAAAACAACACTTTAAATTAATTCTTGACTCAAATCACTAATTTACCATGAACTATGCACGTGACAACTCAAATTCATAATTAAAAGGGTGAATTTCCTACCTTAGGTCTTGAATTCCAAATATGTTGGCTTAATTTTGCAAATCCTCTTCAATTTCCCTAATTCTCCAAGTTAATCTCTAGATGAAACAATTTTCTCCTACTCTCCCTCTCTCTCACGGTTTGGCCTAGAAAGTGGCTGAAGAATGGTGTATCAAAGTGCATAAATCAAGTCCCAAACAATGACTCTAAAAGTGGCCCACTAAATGGCAATAATGTAAATAATCTAGGCTCAATTAACTAACATTAACAATTCTAATTTAATCATTCCAAGTTGGCTTTTAATTAAACCTACCATAAAATCACATAAATCCTAATTAGCATATTAAACTAATCAATTTCTGATTCGGTCGCTGATAAGGCTTTCAATTTTCAATTCGAAGTCAAAACATGAACAGATCATTAAATGACAAACAAATAGAAATGCAATTAAAGCAACACACCCATACAAACCGATTTGAATTTCATTCTAATCAATTACTTGTCATGCTTAATCACAGTTTAACGCTAATCAGAGGTGAGGGTTGTCACAACTACCCCTTTGGGGCAGACATTTGTCCCACAAAAAGTGCTACAAAAGGAACTACTAGAGGAGGAACAGGTGTTGTTTCTCTTCCAACTACAAGAATTCCTTCCAACCCCCCGAGTGTAAGTTTGAACACAAGATTAGTGAACATCTGTGTGCCGAGCATGGGTTCAAACACAGAACTTGAAAACAGTCGAATGTCATTTTCTTGTGTCAGCCTAGACCCACCAATGTATATGTTTTCACTAGTAAGCAACGGTATGTTCTGACTTATCAGTGGTCTAGGAGGAGCTTTGTACCATCATTGAGACATAAGTGATGGTCTCTTGTGGTTTTGATTATTAATTTGACCACTAGTTTGCCCATTATTTTGCATAAGTTGTTTATCTCAAGTCAATCTCTGCTGAAGTAAGTTTATGTTCTCTTCAATCTGTCTTATGACAGGTGGTTGATAAGAGCTCATTCGATCCAAAAAGGATGTTGTCCATCTTTCCATTGTATACATTAATTTTTGTCTCTTAACATCAGTCAATCCTCCCCATGGATTCATTGGTTGGGTAGATGGAACAATTGAAGGTCTAGTTTCATGGCCTTGTCTAACATTTTGAACGTGTGTTGCATATCCTAAAGTGTTGGTCTCTTCGACCACTTGTGTAGGATCACTTGAAGCAGGCACATCCATGGGATATGATATTGCATTATCCTCTAGGCTATGTATGTCTAAATCTTTTTCTACACCTTTTTCGCGGTGATCATTTCTCCTTGTCTCCTACATCTAGTCATTATATAATAGGTTCCACTAGGCATGCCAAAAATATATTTTGGCTTTTTTGGCTTTCGAAGGTTAGAAACGTAATTATAAGGTGCCAACAAGGATTAATAAGTCTTTACAAAGATAGTAAATGCCAACCAATTAATCAGACGATTGCTTCGAAGTTCTTTTTAACCTCAATGAAGAGGACTTTTACTGGTAGCTTATTTTAGGAGAAAATTCAGAAGACTGATCACAGAAGTAAAAGAAAAAGGAAGAAATACTGTTAGAAATCAAATTTCATTAAGTAAATAAGAGTTTACAATTGTATATTCACACTTTTATAGCTTCGAAGAGGGTTACAACAAAAGACTAACTCATAACTACTACTCCTAGGAATTTGAAATGCAGTGCAGGAAAGTAAAAGACTGGAGATAAAGGACTGGAAAATGTAAAGTAAATAAACTAGTTTCTTGATCTGATTCTGGGTCCCTTCACTATCAGCCTTCTCCTCTATTTATTGGCTCTGATGACAACCGTCGAAGTGCCTAATAACCCTCGAAGTGCCTGATAACTGTCGAAGTAATCTCCATGATCACTGAACATGGTTTTGAACAGTTTGCTTCCACTGCATCATTCTTGCGGTTGGGTTTCCCTCATGAATCTGAATTTAAATTGTAAACAACTGTTTGGCCAAGTCACCCTGCATATCTTGACTGTTCCAATGTCTCATAGATCCATCGCGATTGATACAAGTTGCCACGTGTCAGTTGATGACTAGAGACCTTCACTGACTTTCCAAATCACCCTTATGAACCACGTGTCAGACTGTGATTGACTTGTACAAAATATATCATCAATTTTCTATGAAAAATATTTTCTAGAATTTTTTTTTTTACAGAATATTTTTTATTGAAAAATGCATTTCGCAAAAATAATGGAGCGTTAATGAGTTTTCAAAATCTCTCTCTTATTTATTTATTTATTTCTTTATTCTTGATCATGAAAAGTAAAATATAGATCATTTTGTGTTTTTTATTTGAAGCTTATTACTCTGATACATGCCGTTTGAAATTTATTCAATATGGACAAGTTTTTTTTTTTTAATACGATTTTAATTTATTGTATACTTTTTAAGAACTTTATTGTCAAAACACAACTTTACAAAATAACATGAATTTGAAATATAAATTTAAAATTGTTTTAGTTTAATAAATATGATTTAACATCACAAATATGTGTATTTTTTTTTTTTTTTTCATCACTGAATCAACTGTCCTGTTGACACACAAATTTAGCTTAAAAACTCCATTATCTTCATAGTAAGGTGCGGATGATTATGAGTTACATACAATCTCCACTTTTAATCATTGAAGTTTGAAGTAATTACATACAAGTCAATGGAAACAACAAAGAACAAACCAAACTCATTTGTAATTAAGTGGCAATTAACAAACCTAAACAACACTAAGAACAAAATATAAGGAATAGCCTCCTTAATCCCTCTATTACTTCTTTGATTATAAATAATCAGCGAAGATGAATTATCAAACAAAACTTTACACGCCTAAAGATTAGGTACAAATATTTTGAATCAGTGAGATCTTCCCTTGTTTAATTTTCTCCCTCTTGCCTCCCTTTTGCTCAGATGAGTTTTCTGACATCTTTGCTTTCCTTGAGGATTTGAATAACTTGATACATGTCAGGTTTAAGTGCATATGATATGATCTTCACTAAAAAAAATATACTGATTCAAATATCTGAGAGGCTATATAAATTCTTCACAAAATGACCTCTTTTGCGCTAATCGATCATCAATTCTTCCAAGCAAGATGCCTATCCAACAATGAAAAATCCCTTCAAGTTCTCGACTACATTTGTTTTCAATTTCACAATCCGAGAAGAATGTAGTAAACTAGAGTAATGGGCAATGCAATCAACATTCCAAAAATTACCCTGAAATTTTTACAACACAAACAAATTGAATTTATTTAATTGAAAAGGAAAAAAAAGAAGAAGAAGAAGAAATTAATGGTATGAATTGAGGGAGATTAATTTAGTAGTGTTTCACTTACGCAGTGCTAAGAATTGCAGGATGAACATTATATTCTTTGGCAAAGACAAATGGAACAATACCTTGAGGAAGTGCGGCCTGTTTGCATAAAAAAAATAATGTCAAAATTAAAAATAACTTTACACTAAAGTTCTTTTAAGGATAAATATACTTATTAACATGCTTATGAAATAAATGTAACTACAATTTTAATGCAACATAATTGAATAAAATGTTAATCTAGAAACATACCAATAAGATGATATGACAATAAATATGTAACATATAGAAGCATATATAGAGTCACTCTATATGGCATCATGATGGATTAAAGTAATACCATGCATAAAAAAAATAAAAATAAAAATAAAAATATATAGACCAAATTTATTATAAGTGATGTGGACAAATGTCACTACAACAAAAAACACTATTGGCGACTAAAATGGGAATTTTCGTCGCTGAAAGTCATGGAATTGGCGACTAAAATGGAATTAGTCGCCAAAATTGGTCACTTTTGCCGACTAAAAGACTTTAGTCGCCGAATGTAATGGTTTTAGCGACTAAAAGGCAGTTTAGTCGCCAAATATAGGGGTTTTAGCGACAAACATATTTTTAGTAGCCAAAGGTTAGGGTTTTTGGCGACTAAAACCATTTGGTAGCCAAACGTTAAGGTTTTGGCGACTAAAAACCACTTTGGTCGCTGATTGTACCTGTTTTGGCGACTAAAAACAGTTTCGTCGCTGAAGGTCAAGCTTTTTGGCTACTAAAAAAAAATTAGTAGCTAAAAACAGGTTTATGGCGACTAAAATTCACTTTAGTAGCCAAAGGGGGAGGTTTTTGGCGACCAAAAACAAGTTTAGTCGCCAAAAGGGTAGGTTTTTAGGCGGAATGGTTTTCTTTAGCGACGGAAAATTAATTAGTAGCCCAAAAATAATACAATTGGCGACTAAATAATTTTTTTAGTCGCCAAAAGTGATCTAAAATTTTTTTAATAAATAATTTATTTTTTACATAAATTATATTTTGAATATATATAATTACATTTATATATATAGTTGTGTATTAATACTGATGAAAGTAATATATAAATAATATAAGTTGCAATTATAGTCAAGAGATGGCTCAGTGGCATAGTGGGGTGGAGTGTATGGTTAAGGTTTGGAACTTGGAGGTCCTAGGTTCGAACCGTGGGAGCTCTGAGGCACAAAGGAAAATTTTTTTTTTTTCAAAAATGCTTTTGGCGACTAAAAAAAAAATAGTCGCCAAATGTATAAATAATAAAAATAATAATTCACTATTAGCGACTAATAGTTTAGTCGCCAAAGGTATAATTTCCAAAAATGGAATTGACTATTGGCGACTAAAACCTTAGTCGCTGAAAACCTGTGTATTGCCGACTAAAAGTTTTTTTTGTCGCCAAAGGTATTGCCGACCGTCTATTTGCGACAAACCCGGCGACTAAAAGATTTTGTCGGGGAAAGTGGAAATTTGACATTTGGCGACTAAAAAGGGACTTTTGGCGACTAAAAATTTAGTCGCCAAAGGTGTATTTTCCTGTAGTGTGTATGTTTGAATCAAAGATGACCAATGTGTAGGTTTTGTCTAGGGCTTATCAATTTCTTTTCTTCTTTTTTGTTTTGAATAAATTGTACTTAAATTTTATTTTTATTTCTATTATTTTAATTTAAACAATTTGGCATTTATACTTTAACTTCAGTTTTTGTTTGATCCTTCTATGAAAATTTCTATTAATTTTTATCTTATTTTTATTTTTTTAAGTATAAACCCCAAAAGAATGACTAGTGTTACAAAATCATTAATTTTAATTTTTAACTCAAGCAGAATGATCAAATTAATACTATATTAAAAAGTAAAAAGACTAAATTATTCCGTTTAAATTAATAGGAACCAAATTAAAATTTAAGTACTTTGCCCTCCTTTTCAAAGGCCCCAATTGCCCAATGGGCTTAATAAAAAAATATATAATTGAATAATGTTAAAATTAGTAAAAATGTTACACTAAAGTTCTTAAAGAAAAGTATAATGTTAATATGCTTATTAACTACAAATTGAATGCAGCATAACTTAATAAAATATTAATCAACAAACATACCATAAGATAATGTAATTAACAAAGTCATAGTGTGACAATAAATATGGAAGATATATACATTCACTTTACATCGCTTCAGGTGGATTACAGCAATATTAGACATTTAGAAAATTTTATTTGAAAATAGAACGCATTAACCAAATTTACTTATGGGCCTTATTTTTATGAGTGTAACCTACCCTGAAATAAGTCAGAATCAAAGGTGACCCAATGTATAGTCAAGTTTTGGTGTGGCCTATGAAAGAATTTATATTATTACTGTTTTGGGTCTGAAAAAAATAAAAAAAAAAACAGAAAATAAAACCCCAACTGTCCAAAGGACATAGACCACGTGCCATCCTTGATATTAGGTCAAAGGCTTACAAAAAAAATAAAAAAATAAAAAATGATAGGCGTACATAATTTTCATACAAAATTTAAGATAATAATAATGTACAAATAATATTTTTGAAATTATAAACTAAAATGATGGATATTTTGACTTATAATTAATGAATATAAATAAAACACATCATTTTGTATGAATTTTTTTTTATATATAAACTCTGTTTATATAAAATTACCTTACACATTTCATTTTTAGAATATGCATTTGCATATATTATTTACTCATTAATATAAGTACCTGCACAATGGCGACGTGGAGGAGAGTCCCGCGAAGGCCAACGGCGATGGAAGCTGCGGCCATCACCGCCGGGCCGGTGAGGAACCTGACAGCCATGGCGAATGTGGCAACTGAGTTGCCGCATGCAATTATCTTAGGTTGAAGAGCCATAAACAATCCTTTCAATTTCAACAACACATAACAAGTCAAATTAGACAAATTCAAATAATAATATTAACAATAATAAATAATTAAAATCAAAATTAAAACCCTCCCAACTAACTTTTTTCAATTAGTTTGGAAATTCAAATTTATCTATTTAGATTTTTCTGAGTAAGTGGTTATATGGTGGAGATTAAATTTATATAGTGTGTCCATAGGACAAATTTGAATCGCAATATGATAATTTTAAATAATTTACGAATAATTAAGCCTAAATTCGTAATATTAATTAAAAAAAAAAGAGTAATGCTAGGATTATCAAGTTTCATAACAAATAAATGACTAAATGTCTCACATGAGTGCGTGAAGTCCATAAAACTTCACATTGATATAAGACATTTAGTTATTTATTTAGCAAAAAATTTGAGACGTATAACCTTTTTCAATTTTTTTTTTTTTTTTTTTTTTTAGTACGTACACTTTGGGTTTGGGGGCATCTATTCTGATCACCTGATTCGGGACCGCTAGCGATACCGTTGTATCGGCCCCCACCTTGTCGGCCGGTGTCAATCCATTCATACCATTTGATTATTATAAACTTGTAGTTGTCATAAACAAATGCATAACAAATGGATGGTTGAAAACTAGAATCCTCAAATCACATAAAATGTGTATAAAAAATACAACCTCCTTTTTGCCAATTATTAGTTGACGAAAATGATATATATTTCTTACACAATTCTTTTTACTCTTCACTCCCAAAAGTACTGAAAATAGTTTTGGAACTGATTAATTTGCTTAACTTAGAAAGAAAATTCTGTTACTCTTCACTCCCAAAAGTACTGAAAATATTTTTTGAACTGATCAATTTACTTAATTTGAAAAGAAACACAATTTCTTTCTCAATATACTGATGTATATTTATAGTGGACCCCCTTATCTTTACGTTGTGTTTGGTTGGAAAATTTGGAAAGGGATTTGGAAAGGAAAAACGGAAAAGGTGTGTGAAACTAAGTGAAATATAAATATGTTTTGTTCACATTTCACCTATCTTTTCCATTTCCCTTTTCAAATCACTCCTCAAATTCCCCAACTAAGCACAACATTAATGTCATGTGATAACAAAATGTTTTACATAAATATATTTTTTGTTTTTTTTGTTTTTTTTTTTTTTTAATTCTGGACACAAAAATATGGATTCATGTATTTAATAAAGTGAATCCTATTATGTTTATATCAAGTAATAAAAAAATTCTGTTGAAAGAAAAAAGGTCACAATTGCTAGTCATGAAATATGAGTACTCACCTAAGCTGAACATAGCCATTCCAAGACCAGCATTTGATAGTATAGCAATTGACTCCTTTATTATTTTTGGCATAGCAACATGCCACCTACAATTTTAAGATATCTAAATTATATAAATAATTGATAAAAAAATAAATAACAAGATTATTATTAGTATTATTATTATATTTGCTAATTTTATAATTTTTGCTTACCTGCATGCAATGAGAGACCAAATTAGGCCAATGAGGCTTGAGTACGTGTTGGGGTTTCGTATAAGTTTACGCCAAACCATGATCAAGATCAGACGGGTCATAACGCTTGCCGGAGGCATTTGTTTTCCAGAGTCGTCAACTCCGGCCATTTTAGGGTGTAGTTCTGTGGTGGAGCTGGACCCTAACTTGATGAGTCCTGTGGGTCCCTCCTTTTCTCTCTCCTCCTCTCCTCCTCTCTCATCACCACCACTAGAAAAGCTGAAGTGCTCACTCTTCGGAATAACTTTTAAACACAAAAAAAAAAAAAAAAAAAAAAAAAATTCAAAACACAAATTTACAGATATATAATTAAATTTTAATAATTTATGTTTTAATACTAAAACTCGTGACTACATGGACAGTTTTACCTTTGTTTTCCCCATTTTGGGGGTGATCTGCGACCAACATCCTGATTTCCTTAGCTCCATGATCGGACCGTCCAGATTGCTCAGGCGCGGGGAAGTCACTACCGCCGAACACGTGGAGCCCACCGCCTTCCGACACGGGTGATGCACTGGAACTCCAAACAAACATGTGGAGCTCCTTAACATCATGGTTTGATTTGCTCTGATTAATAATCTGCTGTTGTGGCTGTATCTGTGTCTGTGTCTGTGTCTGTGGCTGTGATGGTTGGTTTTTCACCGTTTTAGTAACCGTAGATGCAATTTCGGGATTCGGTGCCGGATAAGAAGTCGGCACTGACTGTCCCGGGTAAAACCCAAATCTTGGGGAGTTCATTGTCTGAGCTCCCTGAGTGCAGTTTTCATCGAAACTCGACGGCCTCGGCGTCGGGCCTCTCGAGGACTGCACTGAGTACATGTCGGCCGGACCAAAATTTGATAACCTCCCACCGGGAAAACCCATCATGGAGTAGAAATCGGAGTGGTTGAAATTCGAGCCCCTCGGCGTAGGGTTTCTCGACGAGCTCAAGCTGTAAATCTCGGCACCGGTGAGGTTCGACGGCCGAGGGGTCAGTCCCGAAAATGACCGCCTCGACGCGTTGGATTTCCTCACCGTGACATGGAGCTTCCCGTCATAGCCGACCTCCGCGTCGGTCTCGAGAAAATCGTGACCGTCGAGGGAGACCACGTCGGACTCGACCTTGAACGAAACAATCGACGCAGCGGTCTCCGGGAACTGCTCCATTATGAGCATTTTGGCACCACGATACTCGAAAAGGAAGAGAAGAAGAGTGTACCAAATTATACACTGCAAAACCACAACCTGAACCATGAGATTCCCTGAGTAATCGCCGTACATGGCGATCAAGAGAGGGATTCCCATGACAAGAGTGTTTGGAAGTGTAGAGAGAGAGAATATTGTGATCATCCAGTCGAGGCTGCCGTTGCGGCTGACGTTGGTCCAGATGGTGAGAGCAAAGAGCATTATGATCTTCTGGAGAGTGTCGGCGGCGATGAATCGGAAGTTCATGGCATAAGGATTGTTGCTGGAGATGAAGTGGAAAGAGAGGAGAGGGACGGCAAAGATGGCGACGAAGCGGTTGATGCCGGAGCACTGGTCGGGGCTGAAAATCTTCCACCACCGGACGGAACCGTAGGCCAAGATCATCGCCACGTAGAGCGGAACCACCGCCGTCAAGACGGTGTAGAGGTCGTGCCAAGAGATCATGGTGGTTTCAGAGGCTGATAAAAGTGAAATTGGTTATTTATTTATTTATTTTTTTCTTTGTTTCAGTTTCAGATCAATGGCATTTGAGTGGAAATTGGATCAGGATAGAAGGGCAAAATGGGGAGGAAAAAAAACCGTTATGTAACTAACTGAAGGGGGATATGTCTTCTGCAGCTACCGTTCTGCTGCGACTCTGCTTCTGCTGATCGATTCCAGGAAGGAGGTCTACTACTACAACCTAGAGAGAGAATGTGTGCTTTAGAGAGAGAAACAAAGAGTGTTTCAGAGAGAGAGAGAGTATGAAATTACAAGGGGTGTAATTTTGGGAGATATATATATAGGAGGGAGAGATTGAGGAGAAGTTATTGATTGGTCAGAATTTATAATTGGCTTGAGTCTTAGAATTATAATTAACCAATAATTTTTTGAGAGAGACAGAGAGTGGTTGTATGTAGTGGGTTATTGTAGTAGATTGTTGTTGTGGTGGGTTGAGACTTGGGGACTTGTACTGGAAATGTAGTTGGGTTAGGAAGTAACACAGTAGTAAGGTTAACATGACTATGTAGATGAGTTAGTATGTAGAGATATACGTGGCTCGTTTTAGATGGCATGTGCTAAACCAGTGCCGTGGACTCTGTTTTTCTTGCTTTTTTGGATTTTTCCTCTGTACAATTTTTTCTTGAAAGGATGTCAAGTGCAAAATGACTTTATTAGTAAGAGGGTGTGTTCGGTTATTGAGATTAATGATATCTCACACGGATGGATTTTGGGTGTTGGATACCACCTCTAAAAAATTTAAAATTTATGTATATTATTAGGGGCTGCTATTTATTTATATCTTTTTATTTAGATCTCTCACTTTTTTAAATTTCACTAAGCAAAATGAGTTATTTTTATTTTCTTCTTAATCCCTACCGTAATAGTCTTAATCATAACTTTAACCTTAATCCAAATCCTAACCCTAAATCCAAATCCAAACCCTAATCTCTACTCCCAACTATCACCTTTGATACCACTATCATTGCCTCTTATAGCCAATCCTCAGCCTACTCATCGACGATTTCATCTGTTCTACGTTCCTTCTACTTCTTTTTCTCCTTTCACCTTTGAGATCTGACATGGATAGCAATGGTGATTGTATCATTAGTGGTGGCATTACAAATCGCAACCCAAGTGAACTCCAGCAACTAGATTGCAACTTCCGACAACACAATCACAACTCCAACAACTTTCAGCAATCAAATCGTCTCTCTTTTTCTCTCACTTAGGGTTTTGATTTTTGGAGGTCGGGTATGGTAAAAGAGGGGTGACAGTGGTAGCAGTATGGAACAAAAGCGATAAGGAAGGAAAGATAGGTTACGGCGGCGGGAGATGGTTGGGAGATGGGTTGCAATGGTGAAAGAGGGACTGGGGATGTTTGTCGGTGGAGGTGATGGATGTTAGATAATGTCTCAATGGGACCACATAATTAAATGTGGTGTTATCATTTATAAGAAGCCTACAATTTAAGTGATTCAATTTAGTTAATAGGCTTAAGGGTATATATGTGTTATGGACCTAATGTGTAGATACTAATTGTATAATTTCTATTTCTATGAGGGGCAGAAATAGAAATTAAAACATATTGGTTAAAGTTGGTTTTCATTACCTTTCAGTTTTAAAACCAATAATAATAATGGTTAATTTATTAGTTTTTATTACCTTTCAGTTATGAAACTAATAATGGTTAATTTATTGGTTTTTATTACCTTTCAGTTATGAAACCAATAATGGTTAATTTATTGGTTTTCATTACCTTTCAGTTATGAAAACCAATTACAACCTTTAAAAGGTTATGGTCCCTATTCCTTCCCAAGAGTGAAAAAAAACAAGAATACTGTTTTGTTTTCTAAATCCTCTCAAGGAGAAACATAAGGCACATAAGGGAAAGGATTAGAAAGCAATAACATAGTCAATATCAAAGGTTTTATTGACAATCAGACGCTTCCGTTTAACCGTTCATCGATAGATTCAGGTATGTTGTTTTAGTCTTGTTTTCTTGATGATATACATGGTAAATGATCCGAAACATGAAGTTCTGAAATTTATGTTTACAAGTGGTATCAGAGCGGTTATATCATGTGTATTATCAGAATCGATATGCTTTTATTCATCCTATTTAGTTTCTTGGAATCAGATTCTGTTTTTTGTATTTCTGTTTTTCCCTCTGCTGCAAATTCTGTTTTGTTTTCTGGAAATGGAACATAATTCGGATGGGCGGTTCATTTTTCAAATGGTGAACATCATGTATTTATATATATATGTATATAATTGGGATGGATTCAGATTATATAACATATACGGGGTAACAAATTTAGAAATCTTTAAATTTAATGTAATTTCATACAACGTCTACGGAAATTTAATTTTCTAATGTTCTAAATATAAGTCAATTCAAACAAGATGTCACAAAAGTGATCTCTCTTGTCTAGATTGTTTTATATGGAATGTTTTGAAATTCATGTCTGTGTATCTCATGCGGGTATTTATCGGTCCAAAGACATGATTAAGACTTGGCAGAATTACACACACATTTTGTGGTGATAAACATGTGCCAATTGTCAAGAAAACCTAATGTGAATAATAAATCCATCAAAAGATAGATTTGTTATTTGACATAACTTATTGTCAATGTTTGATCATTACAACAAGAATACCACTTACAGTTAATATCACTACCCAAAGGTTTGGTATTAATGTTGTGCTAGGTATCTTGAGATGTTGTTATTAAATTAATTTATTTAGAGATTATCTGTTTGGTAACTTAATGTGAGCATAATTGTTTAAAAGGTTATCCTGTTGAGGCGAGGCCTTATAAACCTCATGAACGAAAATTGGACTCTAAAACCATTAGCAGCTACTTTATTGGCTATGCCGAACGATCACGGGGTTACAAGTTTTATGATCCCACAAATAGGTCAATATTTGAGACGGGAATTGCAACATTTTTTGAGGATGTTGAGTTTGGGGGGAGAAATCCAGTTAGAGACATTGTCTTTGAGGAGGAAGCAGGAGTAATCCCACTTCCTACTACTACTTTTGACCAATCACAGGTTCCTATACCTGTCATTGCTCGAAAAGTAATTTCGGATCCTCGACCAGACAATGTTGTTCAAGATAATATAGTTCAAACCCCCATTCAAGATGAGGTAATTGTTCCTGACCCATTCAAGATGAGGTAATTGTTCCTGAGGAACAAACTCTACAACCTCAACCTCAAGAATCTGTGCCATTAAGGCGATCCACCAGAGAAAGGAGATTTGCATTTTCAGATGATTATATTGTATATCTCCAGGAACATGAGGTAGAAAATGGAATGTCGAAAGATGATCCAATCAACTTTCGTCAAGCCATGGAAAGTTCCAACTCTCATAAGTGGATAGAAGCCATGAATGAAGAATATAAGTCTATGCAAGACAATAAAGTTTGGGAACTTGTCTCATTACCAGTTGGTGCGAAGCCCGTAGGTTGTAAATGGATAATTAAAACCAAAAGGGATTCAAATGGTAATGTGGAGAGGTATAAGGCACGTCTTGTAGCCAAAGGCTTTACTCAAAAAGAAGGAATTGACTTTAAAGAAACTTTCTCTCTAGTTTCTTCGAAAGATTCTTTTAGGACAATTATGGCGCTTGTTGCATATTTTGATCTTGAGTTGCATCAGATGAATGTCAAAACAGCTTTTCTTAATGGTGACATTAAAGAAACAATTTATATGGTGCAGCCAGAAAACTTTGTGTCAGGAGACCCAAAGAATATGGTTTGCAAATTGACTAAATCCATCTATGGACTCAAACAAGCTTCTCGTCAGTGGTACTTCAAATTTCATCAAGTTCTCACTTCGTATGGTTTTGAAACTAACGTTGTTGATGAATGTGTGTATCACAAGTTCAGTGGGAGTAAACACATATTTTTGGTTTTATATGTTGACGACATATTGCTTGCCACAAACGATATAAACTTATTGCATGACACCAAGAGATTTCTATCTAAGAATTTTGAAATGAAAGATCTTGGTGATGCTTCCTTTGTATTAGGAATCGAAATACTCCGAGATCGTTCTCGGGGTATTCTGGGATTATCACAAAGGAGCTATATCGAAAAAATACTCATTAGATTTGGCATGCAAAATTGTAAACCAGGTGAAACCCCGGTTGCTAAGGGAGACAAGTTTAGTCTCAGCCAATGCCCGAAGAACAGTCTTGAAATTCAAGAAATGCAGAAGATTCCTTATGCCTCAGCTGTAGGGAGTCTAATGTATGCTCAAGTATGTACGCGTCCGGATATTGCGTTTATAGTTGGCATGTTAGGCAGATATTTAAGTAATCCTGGCATGGATCATTGGACAGCAGTCAAGCGTGTTATGTGATATTCACAGAGAACAAAGGAATATATGCTCACATATAGGAGATCGGATAAGTTAGAGGTCATTGGATATTCCGACTCCGATTTTGCTGGATGCCAAGACAGTAGGAAATCCACATCAGGCTATATTTATCTGTTAGCTGGCGGAGCAATTTCTTGGAGGTCTGCAAAGCAGACGCTCATAGCTTCATCCACCATGGCTGCAGAATTTGTAGCATGTTATGAGGCATCAAACCAAGGGATATGGCTGCGGAATTTTGTCACTGGGTTGCGTATTTTGGAAGGCACTGAAAGACCACTTAAGATATATTGTGACAATAAGTCTGCAGTTTTATATTCCAATAACAACAGGAGCTCGACAAAATCAAAGCATATTGATATCAAGTTCCTAGTTGTAAAAGAAAGAGTGCAAAGTGGACAGATTTCTATAGAGCACATTGGGACAAACTCCATGATAGCGGATCCACTTACGAAGGGACTACCACCCAAGGTCTTTCATGAGCACACTGCTCAGATGGGTGTTGTTCTATTTGAGAACATTCTGGTTTAGTGGGAGTTTGTATTTATATTACTGCTTTATGTCAGTCTTGAGTTTTATCTATGTAATTAGATTAATTTCTGCAGAAATGAAGTATTCAATTTATTACGCTCTGTTACGTATTGTGAAGTATTGATCTCAATAAAGTTAAGTAGGACCAGTTGGAAATAGGCATGTATGGATCACATCACATGTAATTTCCATGCTACGCATCCATGATTGATCTATGTCATTTAGCTGTATTAGTATACGTGACCATTGGTGGGTCGAGTTACGATTGATGTAACGAAGACCGCTTTGATCCTATATTAATATAGTTAATGGACAAGATTGTTTGGATACCCTCAAGTTATGATAACAAAATTCTGAGCTCACTAAAGTTAAGCACATTTTTCAGGATACATATGTGGTCCAGTGGGAGATTGTTAGATAATGTCTCAATGGGACCACATAATTAAATGTGGTGTTATCATTTATAAGAAGCCTACAATTTAAGTGATTCAATTTAGTTAATAGGCTTAAGGGTATATATGTGTTATGGACCTAATGTGTAGATACTAATTGTATAATTTCTATTTCTATGAGGGGCAGAAATAGAAATTAAAACATATTGGTTAAAGTTGGTTTTCATTACCTTTCAGTTTTAAAACCAATAATAATAATGGTTAATTTATTAGTTTTTATTACCTTTCAGTTATGAAACTAATAATGGTTAATTTATTGGTTTTTATTACCTTTCAGTTATGAAACCAATAATGGTTAATTTATTGGTTTTCATTACCTTTCAGTTATGAAAACCAATTACAACCTTTAAAAGGTTATGGTCCCTATTCCTTCCCAAGAGTGAAAAAAACAAGAATACTGTTTTGTTTTCTAAATCCTCTCAAGGAGAAACATAAGGCACATAAGGGAAAGGATTAGAAGGCAATAACATAGTCAATATCAAAGGTTTTATTGACAATCAGACGCTTCCGTTTAACCGTTCATCGATGGATTCAGGTATGTTGTTTTAGTCTTGTTTTCTTGATGATATACATGGTAAATGATCCGAAACATGAAGTTCTGAAATTTATGTTTACAATGGAGATAGGTTACGGTGGCAGAGAGAGATTACAGTGGCGACATAGGATTGGGAGATGGACTATGATAGAGTAGGGGCTGGGGGTGTTTGTCAGTGGAGGTAGTGGTTGGTTGTGACGAAGAGAGTGGTGGTTGCAATAATTGCGGCGATGAGGAGTGATCGAAAATGGTGGTGACTACCACAGGTGAATAGGGCTAGGGTTAGAGTTTGAAAAATTAGAATTAGACGATTAGGAATGATGGTAAAAGTGAAATTTTATGTTTGGATAATATTGGAATAAAAATAAAATAAAACAGAAGGGTCCAAAGAAATAATGTATGTGTAAATAATAGCCCTCATATTATATTAGTAATGAGAAAGATAATTTAAATTAGAGTAATTTGTACCTTTAAAATTTTAGTAGCTTGCATGGAAAATATTTGACGCTCAAAAAGCTCACATAATTGTTCCTACAATGATGTGGTTTCATGTGTAAATTTTTAATTTGCTACATACCCAATAATATAGGACCCAACTCTTTTATCACATCATTATGGATCTAAAAATGTGAGACTATACCATTACTCAATTTGTACCATCAAAATTGTAAAGATTTGCAACTCCAAATTATTGGACAAAAGTAGCTTGTTTTGAGGTTGGCCTAATTTGGAAACTTTTTGGATCACATCACCCCTCTATTTTTTTTATACGTTTTTTAAAAAAATTCAAAAAAAAAAAAAAAAACTAAAAAATCAATTTTTAACCAACTTGTTCTGGATCTATTTCGATGATCTAAAACGTGCATATAACAAGATTCGTCAAATAGATTATCCATAAAAAAAAAAAAAATATCAGATTAATTGGACATATGTAACTCTACAACAAAACCGCATTTTTTCCTTTGAAAAACGATTAACATGGTTTCGATAATTTTTTTAAAATAATTTAGACATGATCATGAGGTTGCAAATGTCCGATTAACTTAATTTTTTGAATGAACGATATACTCGACAAACCTAACGATATGAACGGTTCAGATAATCAAAATAGGCCCGGGATAAATTTTCACGAGCCCTCACAGCATAGCAGCAACCTCACTCCCCAAATTATTTACGTTACAAAATTTAAAAGATAGTTTCCAAATCAAATTTTATCAAATGTTGACATAATATATTTGTTATCTATGTTTTCTGTTATATTTCTGTGTTGTTTTTACTTATACTTATCTATTTGTTATTATTCTTATTTCACGTTTATATGCCATTTATGTTCTTTTTTTATTTATTTATTTATCATTTTTTTTTTTGGTCCTTCTGCATATCATACTTTAATTTGTTTATGCACCTTAATTTACATTCATTAATGTTTGTTCATTCCCTAAAAATATGAATATTGTCCGGAAATAGAAATATTGTCTACATTCAGCATCTCATTCTTAAAATTGAGTTAATAAAATTTAATACCGTTTATTGAAATGAATTATCATTTTACTCTTAAAAACATACATTTTCAATTATGATCATTGTCAAAACTAAACTGCGTAAGAGAATGTTAGATAATTTTGTAATAAGTTATTTGATCAAACTTACTGAGAAAGATATATTACTTAAAGTTTTTTTATATCAAGTTTATCATAGATATTTTTATATATTATACAAAAAATGGTGATTATATGTCTGATTATATTTTTGTTCTCAGTTATGTTGATAAAGAATGTTCGATTAATAATAATATTATTCATTTTTTATGTAACGGTAGTATAAATCAAAATTTAAAATTTTCATAATCATTTTTTGCAATAATTGTCATGTAAAGTTGAATCCCGAATCCGCCATTGTGTCTTGTATAGTGCAAGTTTGTGTGAAAATGAAAAACAAGTACGGTAGTCTACTTAAGAGCATTTTCAATGGACTTTTTAAAAATGATATGTTGGTTATTATAGCTAGTGTCAAGCTAACTACATTTAGAGTCTTGGAAAACTTTTTAAATAGTTTGCGTAAATAGATATATAGAATAAAGAGTAGTGTTAAAGTATATAGATAAAAATGTGGGTAGGTAAAATAAAGAAAATTTCTTTTTATGTATTTTAACTAGTGAAAAATAAAGAGTAAGGTTGCAGTTGCTCTAAGAATTTCATAAATTTAACTAGGATTACATTTATCTTCTTTGGATTTGACTTCTCTCAAGTTGTCATCTCGATTTGAGGGAGCGTTTGGCCTTAGTAGGCCCATTTTGGAACCGATTGGTGATCCGAACCATTCACTTTTTAGAACTCGTTGACTAAAATATTTATACAAAACATCAAGATAATTTGATATTGGTACTTATATGTTTAAATCATATTTTATTTTTGAAAAATAGATGGCAAATATAATTTCAAAAATAGATGTTCATTTTTTATAATACAAATTTAATTCAAACATATAATTACCGACATCCAATAATATTAATTTTTTAAATGAATATTCTATTCAACAAATCTTAAAAAATAAATGATTCAAATTATTAAAATTGGTCCCAAAATATACCTATCAAACTCAAACAATCTCTCAAACTAAGATGATTGGACTATTTTGGGAAGATGGTTATAATCAGCTTTTTGGTAAAAAGATGCTTATAAGCAGTTTATAAGCAGTTTTTTTGTGAGAGAGAAAGTGGATTATAATCTGAGAAGCGGATTATAACCCATTTCTCTAAATGGCCGCGAAACCTTTTTTATTCCTACGATCCCTTCTCTCTCTACAAACTCGCGTTGCCTTTTTCTTTCACCTTCATTCTCTCTCCGCAAACTACAAATCGAAGAGTTGAGATCATCCAAAGTAAAATAGTAAATTGTAGTATACACTTGTGATTGGGTCACCTCGCTCACAAAATGATACCAGATTATTATCCAGAAGGTATGTGTATGGTTGAGATATGTGTATATTTTAAGATTAATGTGTGAAATTTTTTGAATTATGTATTAAAAATTGAGTATAATTTTTGGATTGGTACCATCACTAGAGGAAATATGAGTAGAGTTGGGTAAGAAATCCATAAAATTCATAAATCAATCTAGTCCAGTCTAATTCGGTATGTTTGGATTGGTTTTTTAAATCCATAGTTTGATTCTGGATTGAAAAATTAAGAAGTTGTGTTTCGCAGATTGGTTTCGGATTACACTTCACGATTTCGAAATTAAAACTACTCTGGACCGCATGCAACTAAGACTATATTCATATCATACACCCTTGATACATACTATCATCCCTCTTATATTCATATCATATACATGTGAAATTTGGTGTGAAATTTGTTGCTATGAAATTTTGTTACTGTTGTTGTTGTTGTTTTATTTTATTTTTAAATTTTTTTTAATGTTTTTTTTTTTTTTTGAAAGTTTTAGTTTTGTAATGGTCTAATGGTGAAATCAGTTCTAATTTTTTTTTTTTTTTGGTTTGAATTTGGTGATTGTTGCTGCTATTGTAGAAACTAGATATTATTTTTGTTTAAATTAATGGTGGAACAATATACATGTTTATATTTTAAAGAATTATGAAATGAAAATATTATATGATTTTTCTTTGTTAATAGATTATGTGAATCCATGGTTGCAATCCAAAATCATTTGGTTTGAATTAGTTTCACAATTTAAATATATTTGATTGGTTCTAATTTTTATGAAACCATAAGGTGCCGTTTGGTAACACTTACGTTTTCAATTTTCTGTTTATATTTACAAAAATTTTAAAAACTCAAATAAAAACTTGTTTGGTAAAATTTTTGATTTATAAATCAGTGGTCTCAGTTTATAAATTTGTCCAAAAAATGAAAACACAAAAACTGTGTTTCCGTTTTGAGTTTTTAGTTTTTTTTTTTACCACCCAACACTAGCCACCACCCGCCACCATTTTACAAAAAGGTGCCGCCACCATTTTCCACCATCGTCTTCCACCACTACCACCTACCACGCACCCTCCACCACCACCTGCCACCACCACTCACCACCCACCTGCCACCACCATCCACCACCACCCACCAGCCACCTACTCGCCACCACCACCCACCCCTCGCCACTACCACCGCCAACCACTCACCTGCCATCCATCCGCCACCACCCGCCACTACCATCCACCGCCCGCCACCACCACCCGCCACCTACTTGCCACCACCACTCACCAGCCACCTACCACCACCATCCACCACCTGTTAGCACCAGCCACCCACCACCACCAGCTACCACCACTCACTGCCACCACCATTACCCACCACCCACTCGCCACCACCACCCACCACCCACTCGCTACCACCTACCACCCGCCACCGTCACCGTTACTGTCACCCACCACCACCACCACCCGTCATCCGCCACCCACCTGCTACCACCACCCACCACCACCTGCCATCCGCCAACCACTTGCCACCACCACCACCCACTACCACCACCCGCCACCGTCACCCACTCACCACTATTCACCATCCGCCACCCACCTGCCACCACCACCCGCCACCACCACCACCACCACCACCACCCACCACCCGCCACCGTCACCCACCCACCACTATTCACCATCCGCCACCCACCTGCCACCACCACCCGCCACCACCACCACCACCACCACCCACTCGATACCAACCGCCACCACCCACCCACCCACCCACCACCACAACCACCCATCCGCCACCACCCACCACCACCAGCTACCCACCACCCACCGTCACCACTTTTCACCACTGTCTTCCGCCGCTACTTGCCGCCACTTGCCATTTCTCACTCTTTTTTATATTTTTAAATTTTTTTAAACATTTTGTCAATTTCCAAACGTGTTTGTAGTTTATGTTTTTCTAAAAATAATCAAAAAATAAACAAAAACCAGTTTATAAAATTTTTGTAAATATAAACTGAAAACGTAAACGTTACCAAACTAAGCAACTGATTAGTTCTGATTTTATCCCAAACTGAATCAATCCAAGCTATGTTACCCCTACACATGAGATACTCAACTTATTTATAGAAATAAATAAATGCTATAAAACATAATGTGACAGTGTGACAACCCTCACCTCTGATTACTACTAAACTGTGACTGAATATGATAAGTAATTGATTAGGAGGAAATCCTAAACTGATTGCATGAGTATATTGTCTGTAAATACATTTCTATCTGTTGGACTACTAAATGATCTGTTCATGTTTTATCTTTGAATTGCGAATTGAAGGTCCTATCGGCGACCGAATCAGAAATCGATTGGTATTTTATGTTAATTAGAATTTATGTGATTTTATGGTAATTTTAACTTAAATTTGATTTGGAATGATTAAATTGAATTAAATAATGTAAATCACATTAGTTCACGTAAATTACCAAAATGCCATTAGTGGGCCACTTTCATAAATCATCCTGAGACTTGATTATATGACAATTTGCATCATCTTCATTTCCTCTAGAGACCAAAAACGTGAGAGAGAGCTAGAGAGTTGGAAGAAATTGAGTTCACCTAGATTGGCTTGGAAAATTAGAAGACTTGAAAAGCATTTGCAAAATTGAGCTTCTATACCTTGAATTCAAAATCTAAGGTAGAGATTTCTTCCTCTCATTTGTACATTTGAGTTGTATCTTGCAAGGTTCATGGTAATTTAGGAGCTTAAGGTCAAGAATTAAATTAAAGTGTTGAATTGTGAGCTAATTCATGCATGCATGTGCACATTCTTAAGTTTTGAGGTCTTTTCCATGAAATTTGCTACATGCATGTTCATATTTTGATTATAGTTCAAGAATTCATCATGTTTTTGGAAGGATTGATTTACTTGACCATGCATTTGAAGCTTTGAATTCAATTGAATACACGCATGTTGTGTTTGAACTTTGTTCTTGAAGTTTATTTGAAAATGGTGTTCAATTGACACATCTTTGGGCTTTGATTTCTCAAATTGATCTTTGAAACATGTTATATTATGGGTTTAAAGTGTTTTTCCAGAAAATTAGCCCAAAAGGATCGAGTTTGAGGCTTAAATGCTTGAGTTTTGTGCTTGGGGATGAATCTGAAAATTCTAGATTTTGGACCCACGCTCGAGCGTAGGACTTCACGCTCGAGCGCACCCTCTGAGTCGTGCACTTCCGCTCGAGCGTGTAAAGTTGCGCTCGAGCGTGAAATGCATGTACCCAGAAGTTCTTAAGTTTTACAGTGCGCTTGAGCGAGAGAGTTCACGCTCGAGTGAGAGAGCTCACGCTCGAGCGAAGACCTGAGTCTCACGCCCGAGCGAAGGTCAAGCGTCCGTTGAGCGTGAATTGCATGCATCCAGTACTTTTCATGGAGTTTATAGTCTGCTCGAGCGAAGGAAGTCACGCTCGAGCGGAGCTCCTTTGTCTGCATGTCCACTCGAGCGTAGAAAGCCACGCTTGAGCGAAACCCCTGTTTTCTGAAAATTTTGAAAAGTGTTTTAAAGTGCATCTTTGCATCCTTTTTTCATCCTAGGCATTTCTAGGCTATGTTTAAGGCATCTTAATGAGGATATTGATATAGAACCACACCGAGTCAAGATAGGGACTAAGTTGTTGATTCCTAAGTGTGTAACTTAGTGTGTGTTCGTTCTGTAACTGTGTAGGGTTGGCATCCGAGGACGCTCATTAGCTGCTTATAGTCCAGTGCTCTGTGAGTAACAATGTTGTAAAGATATGTTCAATTATGAATATTTTCTGAATGATCAACTGTTCTGTTTACTGAAACGTTACTATTTAATTAACGAATGTTTGTCCTATTTGTAAACTGTATTCGTGGCATCCTTAGCAACTTGCTGTTACTGTATTGTTACTGTTACTGTTACTGCTACTATCACAAAGATCTCTGTTGGTTCCCATATTTGGAACCATTACTGTTTACTGCTATGACGGCCATCAACTGATTGTTCGGTCTGTTAAGACCTACTGTACTGTTTTGCTATGGGATGTACCACATATGACTACTATGGTTTCTAAATGACTGATATGACTGTTTAATTACTAAAAGGACATTCATTCTTAACCTCTTTACACAACTGTTATTCACTGGGTTTTAGCTCACTGTTTATATATATATGTAGGTGTCCAGGCACCGGACTGGAGCTAGGGGCGTCGGGTTAGCTCTCGTTTTGTCAAGCCAACCGTTGTGCCTTACTGCGAGGTTCGAAGTCGTTTCAAGCCAAGGCTGGTTTGGGGTGTTTTAGATTTTCCCTTTTGCCTTTGTTTTGTAATAAATGTTAAGACTTGCACTGTACTGTTGTGGTAGGGATTTGGTCCCTAACCTGAATGTTTGTATATATGACGTATGTATATACTGTTTTGGTTTTGAATGTAAATATGTTCAGGAAAGTCTTTTTGCATTCAGAATGTCACAGCTCATTGAACACCTTTTATTTACTATTTTGGCTTCCACCAGCCCCTTACTATGTATTACTGTCCCTACTGTTAAGCAGGCCTTTGGTAATCATGGATTACTGGCCAATTACGGTGCTAAACCCATAGGGGCGGGTTTGGATCGTGACAGACAGTAAGACATATTTTAGTTGAAAATTTAGATTTATTTTTCAAAATTAATAATATGATAGTCTATTAAAATATCCAAGATAATTCTATCTCTCTCTCTCTCTCTCTCATATGTCTTCTTTAATTTTTAACTAGTTATCTTTTTCAACTGAACTTTTATACAATTTTCTAATATAAATATGGAAGAGAAGCAAGGGTGGTTTGGCTATTGACTTTTTAGCTTATCCATAATAAAGCTAAAATGTTAAAAAAATTAAAATGTTATATTATACATATCAATTAATCATTTTTTACCTTACAATTATCCATTCAACTCAAAGAAACAATTCTAAGCACACTAATTTTTTTCAGCTAATAAAAATGTCAACAAAAATATTAAAATAAATAAATAAATAAAGTTTTCAAAAACACATTTTCAAATATGTGTTGTGCAAATGTGATTAACTAAAACAAATAGATTCATAATTGACAATTGAAATTTCATAATAAGAAACATGTTGAAAATTACAAGTTCAACAGAGATACATGATAAAATAAAATGGCAAAAGAAAGCAAATCGAAGCATGCATTAGACAGTTTCCTTAAAAAAAATTCGTTGCTTCACCGGTTGGGTGCTGGAGGTTGTTCGACGTCTGTCTCCCATAATACGATGGTTGAACTAGCTACAGTAGGGCACCTACTGAGTAGTTTCAACGAACATAACTAAGACAACACCCTCTCACTAAGGAGGAAAAACTGGAACTTTGGAAGAAAACAAAGATAGCAAAATTTCTAGGTAGAAAACTGAAGGAGAGGGGTCTTCTTTTATACAAATGGAGGGGGAGAAGGGAAGAGCCTCATGCAACAAATGCAGAAATAAATCTCTGCAAAACTGCCCAACAAATGCAGTAAAATTGATAGGACATTATGTGTGTGAGTTACATACTTCATGTATACACATGTGTGTATATCTGCAGCTACCAACATGGATTGCCCAAAAAAGATTAGGTTGGTAAACCACCAACTCGGCCCAGCCCAAACCTAACTCATTCTAGTAAGCCTCATCCCTCAAGCCTCAACCACAAGCCCCCCACGATCCACAACTCACGAATCACGTACCACGAACCCGGACCCAGCTCAGTCCAGTCAGAGCGGGTGGGTAGTTGGAAATTTTTGCACAACCAACTCGGATCATAATCTTGGCCAAAGTCCATTCTTGAAGCATCCATAACTCCTTTCCTTCGGAAAATTTGGATGCCCCAAAGGGCTTACACCCTTAGGCAAAAAATAGGATTTAAATACCCATTAGGGCTCTCTTCGATAATCAATGTGTGATAGAAGGTTACACATCTTCCCGACACCATTTTCATGAGGTCAACTTAATGAGTCAATTTCTTATTCAAATCTTAATGGTTTTTGGTCATTCTTTTTGTCGTATAAAGATTTCCTTACAAAGAATCTAAACCCACTTTAATCCACCTCAATTACATTAAAGTTACCAAAAAATCATTATTTTCCAAAAATCTCCCACATGAATAAAAATTGACCAAATAACAACAAACAGACAACGCTTAACAACAAAGACTCGGAGAGAGAGTGCAATAGAATAACTCCTCCATCAGAAAATGTAGTTTTTGGCTTTGAACCCCTCCTAGTGAAGTCTATCGGATTTACTGGCTGCCTAGTGTAGACGTCCCCGAACGCCCCGGGATGGCGTGTCCCCCCCGTTCGTTCATATTGGGCTTACTACAGTTCAGGACTCTCAAATTGTCACGGTTCTAAATCTGAACCAAAGAGTCCAAATCCGGCAAATCGTTTTGAGAAAACAGATTTTGAAAGAAGTGCCAAACATGGACTGCTTTGCCAGATACAGAGTTGCCACCTAAATGTTTTATTTTGGGGAAATTTAGGAAACCCTGACTCGTTTGCCTAAGGCCATGTATCCGTCATCACCAAAGTTGCCTCGGCTCGGGAACTTAGGTACGATTGGGGAAGGTCACTTCGTGAGCACCCCCGCTCGCCCGATCAAAGATCGGCCTCTACTAACCATGATATCTATTTTTGAAAACATTATGCGTTCTTATTCCGGTTATTAACCTAGACTTACTATGTGATGCGCACAACATACAAGTATAGACTGGATCGTCTGAATTGGAACAAAACATTTCATGTTTATTTTTGAAAGTGGTTTGATGGTGCTACCCGCAAGTAGGCTAAGACATGGATTTGCCACCCTTGGGTGGGCTTAGAAAAAAACATGATTTTGCCGCTATCTAGTGGGCTTAAAACTCACAGTCAACGAATTATTTCAATCCAAATAACCCAACCTTCACCCACAGGCACTCAGGCAGTTATATCACATAAGCAATTAGCCTCATGGTAAGCATGCTATCATGGTAATCACTCACACACGTGCAAGGATGCTAAAGCATAAAACTTACCGAGTACTCCAAGCCAAAACAGAAGCTATGTTAGAAATCCATGCATGATCCTAACTATACAGGAATGCCTAATGTAACACATGCAAAAATGCAACTATAGCAGGCTCGACTATTCTAGGCATGGCATATGAAATGCTACAGCTAACATGTATTCAACTTGGAATTGAAAATACAATGCAGTTAACATGATGCACCGAACCCGGTGCATGCAAGACAGATGCATGAATGCAAACATGCTATCATACTATATGCTAATTGAAACATGCCCTAATCTAACTATCATAAGCGGGTAAAGAAAAGGAAGAAAGACGTGGGGTTGGAAGACATACATTACACACACGCACACTTATTACAATTTTGCCCTCGCGCAGAGGGTCCGAATAAATAATATACAGTCCCAAATGAATAATTACAGTCCAAATATGTACAAAACCCTAATTAATTAACAAATTAAATTAGGAAAGCAATAAATTGGCATGCAAGCCAGGGACTGCCTCAAATCTGCTCCGGATGATGAATGATGCATGCTCGGGTTGCCTTGTGCGGAGAATCCCTCACGATGCCCCGGTTTGCCTCTGTTTACAATTGTTCTTGGAATGCGTGTCAAGCTCTGGAAGGCTGCCGATTTCTGATTTGCTGCAACAGTGAGCAACAAAGGGGCATGGCAAAGTATTTTCACATATGTATGCATGACTACTCTTCAGGGAGTGTAGTCCTCGATCCTCATGCCACAAATCACGCATCTCGATACATGATGGCTGAGGAGTCGAATTGCATGACTCGATATGGAATGAATGCACATGAAAACACAACAGGGCCTAGACTCCATCATGGATAATCTGGAGTGTTGGCGACCAGGAATTGAGACACGTTTCGTCACTCGGAGTACGAAACGTCCCTCGTTTTCCGTTATCGGGCTAACTCCTATCCCAAGCACAATGCAATATGCATGACATGCATGAATGCAACTAATATACAACCTAGCATGCACAATACTATGAGATGGCATACACAATGCACGATGTAATAAGGCATACACAATGCTCTAACATACAACCTAGCATACGCAATGCAATGAAATGAAATGGCATACACAATGCACAATGGACTTACACCAACATGAGTGGACCTCAGGCACACTCACATCAGTAGCCATGAGATGAAAATGAGACACTCGAAATGCGTGCACACATGCACGCAAACCGAGAACCAAGCCTAAGGCATCAAATGCCACTCTACCCAAAGCATGGCAAGGCATGGAACATGATATGCAAACATGCGAATTTCAGCACTGAAATATGATACAAAACAGTCCCGAAACATAGAAACATGGCACCCGAAGCATGGAATGAACCCCGAAACTCGAAACTAGGCACATGGAATGACTTACAGCTATACAAAGCATGCATTATTTGATCATGAAGCGTGAAGATAGAGGCAATACAGTCCCAAAAAATGCATATTTTCAGTTTATAACAAGTCTCAAAAATGAACACAAATAGGGCTAATATATTATGCAAAAATGGCCCTAAAAGAGAGATTAAACACAAGGGACAGAAGCTGACCCCAAATGGCAAAGATCTATTCAACAAAGTTAAAGAGGGGCTCAAAAAAAGGCACTTTACAGTTTACATCAAGCCACGAAAATAATCACAAATAAGGCCAAACTATCATGCAAGAAAAGGCCTAAAAGAGGGGTAAAGAGACAAGTGGTAGCTACTGTTCTCAAACAGAGGAGAGCCCTTCAACAACATTGAAGAGGGGCTCAAAAAAAATATTTCACAATTTATGCCAAAGTCCAAAACAGCTCACAATAAGCCTAAAATACTATGCAAAAATTGGCCTAAAAGAGAGATAAAGAGGCAAGTGATAGTAGGAGACCTCAAACAGAGGAGAGCCCTTCAACAATGTTGAATAGGGGCTCAAAAAAAGTTATTTTACAGTTTATGACCAAGTCCAAAACAACTCACAAATAAGCCTAAAATACTATGCAAAAAAAAGGCCTAAAAGAGAGATAAAGAGGCAAGTGATAGTAGGAGATCTCAAACAGCAGGAGGTCCTTGATCAAACATGAAAAGGGGCTCAAAATAAGACTATTTATAGTTTGGGTCGGAGCCCAAAAAAGCTTGAAATTATGGCTTAGATAGCATGCAAAACAAGGCAAGAAAGAGAGAAAAAGGGACTCACCCTTGTAGCCTAGGTCTTCAACAGCTTTTGGTCCAAGAAATGGTGCTCCTAGCCTCTGGAGATAGCCTTCAAGTTTCTGGAATGGAGGTGGAGGGGTGGTGCTATGGATTGGTGTAGAAATGGCCAAGAACCAAGGGTGTTTTTGAGGGTTGGAATAGAAAGAGAGGGAGATTTAATGCAAAAGCTCCAAACCAATTTTTTGTAACCCTCAAACAAGGAGCTGAAGGGCTGGTTTTATAGAGGAGAGGAGTGGAGAAAAGGGGGGAAAATCAAATTCAAATTTCCCCCCCCCCAAAAGACCCCCCATCGGATACAGGATCTGGGGGGAAACAGAGGGTACAACTGTAAGGAACCAGGTGAGAGGGTCATGGATGGCCAAGTTCAGAAGGCTCAGGGGGCCGGCAGGCCACCCCCCATGGCCGGCCAACCAAGGGTCAAAAGGATCAATGAAGATTGCTGGCTGGCCACCTCAAAAAGGTGGCCTCCCATGTGTGCACAATACAACTATGTGGTTGAAACCTGGAAAATGTGAACCAGGAGAGAGAAAAACCCATTTTTTAGAGGGGTTCAAAAGGTTCAGGCACAATTTCTGGTTGGCCTATACATATTGGTGGCCTCCCAGGTGTGTACAACACAAATATGGGGTTTAGGGTTAAAGAAAGTGGCCCCGGGGTGGTCAACATTAGCTTTTTAGTGAGGAAAACGGGTGACGGAGAGCGATGAAGAAATAAAGCTGACTTTTCAGAACAATTGCTGGCCTTCCACCCTCCTACAAGCTTCCTAACAATGAAAATAAGGCCTCCACTAAAAATGAACCAAAACGGATGCAAAATGGAGGTTCGGGGACCGAAACGCGCGGCTTGGGGCCCCGAAAATGGGCTGTTAAGCACCGGAGGTGGCTTTCGACCACGAATTTGGTCTCTCGGGCCACAGTGTCCCCCAAAAGGGAGTAAATAAGGTGTGTACCAAAAACCGAAGCAAACGGAGGTGGTTAGGCGGTCCCGAACCGAGGCACATGGCCGTTGGCTCCGAAAAATCGGAAACCGAGCTCCAAAATGGGAAAAATGGCCTACGACCACGAAACGTAGCCTACGGCCATTGTGAGATGATCTATGAGACCTCTCTCTCCCTTCGGGAAGAGAAAACAGAGAAAACAGAACTTGGTTCGCAAACCGAGGCAAGGCATGAAAGAGTCCGGAAGTCCGGAGGCAAGGCTTGCAGTCGGAACTCTAAAACTTCTGAATGAGCACAAAATGCAATATCACCGAGTGCTCAACTGGTGACGTCTGAGTCTTAAGGTTGGGCAAAAATGGGGTGTCTACAGTTGCCCATCTTTGACAGAACTCGAAAGTCATAAGTGACGGGAGTGAATGCCAAAGTCCAGAGACGACCCATTTTTGACAAGGCCGAAGACTTAGACAAACAGGTGAGATAAACAGAGGTGTGCCCACAGGCGTGCCCTCAGGCAGGGGGGGGCAAAATGCAACTGGCAATGCAAGAAGCCGAAGGTAACTCAAGGGTCATGCGAATGTAGCAAGCTGTAATGAAGCACATATTCACAATAGATGCAACAGTTTTAAGCAAGAATGCAAAGCAACAACTACATTTCATGCAGTTAAGAATGCGGAGAATTTGTTTAATTCTTGCCACGTCTCACACGGAGAAGATACAATACCTGCGCAGTTCGTCTGGTCGCACCAGCCTCAAATGAACCGTACGTGCCTGCAAAAGAAAGAAACTCGACAAGCACAACATAATCAGCAACACATGTTCAAAGCGATATTGAATGCAGACAATCGCGGCGTCGATAGAAAAATGCATCGCAATACGAGGAGTAATGCGCGTGACAACGTGGGTTAAGCACGAGGATTTGACAACACCGGTGAAACGTGCACAATAGTATGAGTGGTGTGCATGAGAATGCAAGTGATGTGCATAACAATGCAAAATAAATATGAATTCGAATGCGAATTTGTCGTAAAACGATGAGCAAAGAAATGCGAGTTTTCGATGAGGGTGACTCAATTGCGACCTCTAGTTTACCTCCCGGAGGGGTGGCAACATGTTCGAAAAGGATACATCTCACTTTTGACGAGTAACGATGAAAAACACATCGAAAGTTGGAGTTGAAGTTCCGGTAGAGCGATTTTGCGACGGAAAGTGCACTTCTATTGTACTTTTTCAGGTCCCGGGGACTCCAATCCTTCCCAAAATTTGCAGAGAGCTTGGTGGGCACTTGGGGAACACCACCAACCAGGTTTCGTCCCAGGGAGAGCCCACCGACCAGCATTTTGCAAAGGGGGTGGTCGGCCTGCCACAAAAGGTGGTCGGCCTACCGCAAAAGGTGGTCGGCCGACCCCCTAACCCAAATCCGGGGCAGTTCGGTCATTTTGCTCTCATTTCTTTAAATACACTCGGCCAAAGCCTCATTCCTCACAACTTCAGCTCCGAAAACACCTTCTCTACCTTCCTAGAACATTTTCCTCTTCAAATCTGAGCTCTATACGCGTTTTCCAATGCCCCAGGCAAGTTGTTTTCGCGAAATCTTTCAGTTTTCATCACTTTGGACCGATTAAATTTTGATTTCGGTGCTTCTTTTCTCATTTTCACCACTTGAGATAAGTTTGACTCAACATTTGAAAGATTTCCTCGGGGGTTGACTATTGTTGACTTTTTCATTTCTCGAGAGTTGACTTTTGTTGACTTTTTCCAATTTCGGCTCATTTTGCTCATTTTTGCTCCTTTTTTGTAGATTTTCTGAAATGGCTGGTCATTTTCCTCACAGTGGAGGTCCTCCGGGCGCTGGGGATGATCCCAATATTATGGCTCTACCTTCGAGGGTTCAACCCTTCATACCCGAGAGGTACGTCCCTCGGGCACATATCCTTCCACGGGCTATTTTTCATCACTTCACTGATTTTGATGATCGAGCGCCTGGGGATCTGCTTTTGCGAGAGCCAGAGTCTCACCTCTCTCATGAGGCACGAGAGGTATTTACTTTGCCTTTTTTACATTTCTGCAACGTATTCCGCATTTTTGTATGTTTCATGCCTCTTGCTATGCATATCTGCTCCTTTTAGCATGTAGCTTGTTCTGGCGCTTAGCCCATGATACAGTATTCTGTTTGCGTTTTGAACGCTTGAATTTCTGATCACGTAGCCCATAACCTGATGGTGAACACACAGCACACATATATGTTGACAGTTGAACACACAGCCCAAACTCTGAATTTTTGAACACGCAGCCCGAGTTGAAGGTGAACACACAGCACACACTTGTTGAGAGTAGAACACACAGCCTAAACTCTGAATTTTTGAACGCGTAGCCCAAGTTGAAGGTGAACACACAGCACACACTTGTTGAGAGTAGAACACACAGCCCAAACTCTGAATTTCTGAACACGCAGCCCATTGTTGAGGTGAACACACAGCCCACAGATTTTGAAATCTGAACACATAGCCCAAGTTGAAGGTGAACACACAGCACACACTTGTTGAGAGTAGAACACACAGCCCAAACTCTGAATTTCTGAACGCGCAGCCCAAGTTGAAGGTGAACACACAGCACACACTTATTTAGAGTAGAACTCACAGCCCAAACTCTGAATTCCTGAACACGCAGCCCATTGTTGAGGTGAACACACAGCCCACTGATTTTGAAATCTGAACAAACAGCCCAAACACTTTGATGTTGAGCACTCGGCTCGAACTTTGAATTTCTGAACACGCAGCCCATTGTTGAGGTGAACACACAGCCCACTGATTTTGAAATCTGAACACACAGCCCAAGTTGAAGGTGAACACACGACACACACTTGTTGAGAGTAGAACACATAGCCCAAACTCTGAATTTCTGAACACGCAGCCCAAGTTGAAGGTGAACACACAACACACACTTGTTGAGAGTAGAACACACAGCCCAAACTCTGAATTCCTGAACACGCAGCCCATTGTTGAGGTGAACACACAGCCCACTGATTTTGAAATCTGAACACACAGCCCAAACACTTTGATGTTGAACACTCAGCTCGAACTTTGAGGTGAACACACAGCCCATTGGTTTTGAAATCTGAACACACAGCCCAAACATTTTGATGTTGAACACTCGGCTCGAACTTTGAGGTGAACACACAGCCCACTAATTTTGAAATTTGAACACATAGCCCAAACATTTTGAATTCTGAACACACGACTCATTGCTGACGTGAACACATAGTCCACATTGATTGAGAGTTGAACACGCAGCCCGAACACTTGAATTATGATTTGATTTTGCATATAGCTTATACATTTCAATTGCACGCAGCTTGTTTATTTCATTCTGAAACTGAATATATGTATACACCGTGAATGCAGGTGTCCTCCCGTGTTACACGGGGATACGGCTCCATTGTTGCGAAGATTGGTACGCGGAGCTCCCAGAGGCCGTCCGCGATTGGGGTTATCTAGCAGGATTCGGGCCCTTTTGTGCCGGGATATCTCGTTATCCAGCTAGCAGGATGTTGATGGGCACCCTGGTGGAGAGGTGGTGGGACACCACCAACTCCTTTCATTTCTCATCTGTTGGGGATATGACCATGACCCCATTCAACTTTGCCGTATTAACCAGCCTTGACGTGGGAGGCTAGGCGATCCCATATGACGAGGACATGGGCCAGTGGGAGGCTGCTTGGATCTACTTACTGGGAGCTCGTCCACCGGTCGACCGATCCTCGAGCCGAGTCCGGTACACTTGGTTTTCTTCACATTTTAGGCATACTGAGCCCGAGACTCTGGAGGAGATTACACAGCACGCCTGCGGGTTTCTGATGTTCCTCTTCGGGACCACTCTGTTCTCCGACAGAGGGAACACCGTTAGGCTATATCTGCTGGGTGCCCTGGCAGACCTCACACAAGTTAGTCGGTATGATTGGGGTGGCGTCAGCTTGGCTACCCTTTATTGCTATATTAGCGCGACCTCCCACGGACGGGGGAACATAGTTGGCAGCTACTGGAGAGCCTGGGAGGTACCTTCTACCCTCTTGATTTACATTTCTGCTTTTCAATGTATGCATATTGCACACACGGCACACTTTATACTCTGTCCTGACATCCTGCACTCAGCATTCTGTATTCTGATGGCTTTTGCCCCGTTTTCCGCAGTTATGGGTTTTCGCATATTTTCCCATACTAGTGCCAGAGCTGGAGGTGGAGGTGCCCCTTATGACCCCTTACTCACTTGTTTTCGAGGGCCAGTACCGGCCGCGCCTCGGGAGAATCTTCTCTACCTACGGCAGTACTTCGACACGATGCGGCCGTCAGAGGTAATCCAAAACTTCCAATTCCTAATGTTTTCATCTTTGGTTTATTCCGTACATCTACGATTTCTGATCAGCCTATGCATTGGTTACCCGCAGATTACCTGGCAGCCCTGGTTGCCTTTGGGTGGGGACCTTCGATTTCAGTTTGCCGGAGGATGGACCTCTTCCCGGTATAGGATCTTGTTCGAGGGGCCAGTTGGTAGGGCCTAGTTCCTGGGGGAATGCTTCCTTCGTCAGACTATGGGCTTTCCTGAGCCGAGTGTTCCCTCAGCACCTCCGGACGGTATGCGGCTCGCTGATAGGCTTACTCCCCAGGGTGTCATTGACGCTAGGCTGGGCACTGATGCACTACTGTATATAGAGGACAGGGAGTACGCGACCTACCGTCACACCTACTTGACGCCTCCGTTGACAGGTCTCCGTACTCCCTCGAGGAGGTCTACTGACATGCCGTCTTTGAGTCGAGCTCGGGCTACAGGCGCCCCTTCTACTAGCAGGGCTGGCACATCGAGAGGAGGGGTTGGACTGGTCCCCCCGATTCCTCCGACTCATCATCATGCCGGATGGCCAGACATGCCGACCGAGTTGATAGGATGGCGATATGGGACCTCCTACCCGATTCCGATAGAGCCTCTCATGCCTGATCATCGATATGTCATTGATCCCGACTCACCGCCGGTATGCCCTACTGCTTTTCATCTATCATTCAAATACTTAGACATTCCTTTATTCATTGATGATTTGAGCTTGTATCTGCAGCCACCCAGAGAGTACATAGAGGGGGTGATCGGATTGGTGGCCTCACTCGAGGGCATGGTCTTGCGGAGAGAGGCGCAACTGTTCATCATGGGTTTCCAGGTACTCTTTAGTTTTCTCACATTTATCGTACTTCTGACGACATGTTGACCTTGAACATTTTACTGCTTTGATTAATTGTATGTGTAGAGCACATCTGACACACCACATTCATATACTGTGTCTGCATGCACCCTCATTTCATGTAGTTTGCTTGCATCTGTATCTGAGACACACATTTTGAGCTGATGTATTCAAATTGCACTTTTTATTTTCAGATGCCTCTAGTATATCAGCCACAGACCGGGCCATCTCGACCTTCTCGGGGAGCCGGGCCATCTCGGCCATCTCGCGGGGCCGGGAGAGGGGAGTCGTCCCGCAGACGCAGGGCACATATCGTAGAGGAGGAGCCCGATGAGGACGAGGAGGACGAGGAGGATACAGATCGTCAGTCAGAGACCTCCGCTGACAGAGAGGAGGGTTCCGACCCTGGTTCCGGGAGTGGAGAGGAGGCTGAGGAGGATCCTGAGGATGACAGTTTCGACTCAGATGGTGCCGGTGGTGCAGAGCCTGTTCCGCAGAAGATGACGAAGAGGGCCTCTTATTCCTGCTCTTAAGAGCATTGGTGCAGCTGTTTGCTGCTTTATTTATCTTTTTTACTAGTAGTTGTAGCACATTGTACATTATTACGCAGTTTTATTTTCTGTAAAACTTGTACCTTTGCTGTAAAATGTTGTAACAGAGGAAGCATGATGGAATGAAACAGCTTTTTTGAAAAAGTGTTGTACTTTATGTTCTCGGCATCGCATCACATTATTTTCCAAATAATGAGATTGAACGGTAAATGTGCATTGTGTATTTGCCAAGCCAGGTAGCGAACCGACACGACAAACTAAACAACCTAATCTTACTGAGAAAGAACAAAAACCTCAGCAAGTTTACAACTCGATAAGCAAAACACAACAAAATTGATAAACAAAGAGTAACAACTCAAATGCACATGACTTGGCAACTCGATTAAACAAGACTCGGTAAACGAAACAGCTCGACCAACAAAACAACTCGATAAGCAAAACAACAACTCGATAAGCAAGATTTAACAACAACTCTATAAACAAAGTGTATTTTAGATGATTTGGGCGACGAAACGCATCCGAAACAGAGAGAGATGAAGGCTTTTGACACTCCCGATGCACGGAAATGCTAGGAACTTTCTTCTGGAGAGTAAAACAGGGCCAAATACGCAGATTGCAGCATGGCCGGCCACTTTTGGGAGCTGGCCGACCAGCTTTTTGCATTTGAGGGAGGGAGAGGTGGCCGGCCTGCTAGAAAAGGTGGCCGGCAGGCCACTTAGCCCAGCCACCACCAAATTTTCGACACGTGTCCCCCCGAACAGTGCCTTATCCCCTTTAAAAGTCCTAGCTCCGTGGCTCATTCATTTCATCTCAGTTTTGCACCAAAATGGAAGCGTTTCTCGTCGAAAATCTCACAGCTTGGATTGCTTCTTTAGACGGCTCGGAAAAGTTGAACTTCCGGGGCTTTGGTTTGGGATAGGGGCTACTAGTGATGGTGCTGCTGCTGGGCAAGCTGGTTCTTGTAAGGTTGGTTGGGCCGATAGACGGAGATATACGTTGTTGCCGATCCTGCCCATTTCGAGGAAGAAACCTCCGCGCTAAGGGATATGGGGAGAATGAACCAGGAGATATAGTTGCATGCCCGGCTAATACGGTTAGATAGACTAGCTGCCCCCGTTCCAACTATGGGACTGAATCTGGACATTGAGAATGGGTCGACCTATAGAGACTGTCATCCTATCCGGATTGATTGACCGGCCCTCCCACCGGCTATCGAACTCAACCCGGGCATCCCTCCCTTCCCTTTCTTTAGTACATCTTCCCACCCTTGCTGAAATGGATTGCCTTCAAGCCTCTTTCTTTGATTAAGAGGGAGAGTTTGCTAAATAAGATCTGGAAGCCTCGACTCTCGTCCTATGTAGGGTATCACATTCAAAGGCTCAACAAGTAAAACTGTCATATCAGCAAAGATAGGTCAACCAAGCAAGAGAGCATAACAAGATAAAAGTATGGAGGCTTTCCAACAGTAAAGTAGTAAAGTAAGATAATGGGCTTGTTCCCAGCTATTCAATCTAAGCAGACAAAGAGCTGACAAGTCAACGGCGGGAAAGCCCTTTCTGGTAGACCTTTCATACACGCCTACTTTGGAAGTCACTTCCGGTGCCAATACCGTGTTTTTGGCTTCAAATCGATCTTTTAGCAATCCACTCCATCTTTGGCAGCAAGCAATGGCAGAAGCAGGCATTGTAGAAAACTCATACATGGGATTTGGTTGATCTTCCTTCTGGCAAGATAGCTGTGGCTTGTAAATGGGTCTACAAGATCAAGACCCGTTCGGATGGTTCAGTAGAGCGTTATAAAGCTCGTCTGGTTGCTAAAGGTTTTACACAGGAGCATGGGATTGACTATGAGATGAGGAAACCTCCAGTTGCTCGTCTTACCTCCATTCGGAGTTTAATTGCAGTTGCCGCAAATGAAGACTTGGGCCTATCAAGCCTGCTTTCCTCGATGAAAGCCCACAGAAGGGCCAAAGCACAACAAGAGCCCTACCCATCATCAAAGCAAGCCCAAGTCCATGCAAGAAGGCCCGCTGGATCTGTCCAAATTCAAAGCCCGTCAAAGGTGGCTCCTCACATGAAATCATGAAAAGGATCCGAGCCCATATAGCCTCGGCCCGTCCAAATTATGTTCAGCGGTCTAAACCCAAGTAGCTGTGGCCCATGGGACCCATAACCAGTCAATCATGCTATCCTTACCTTCCAACCAATCGGCCAATCACGCTATCCTTACCTTTCAACCAACCCCTACGATTCCGCTTCTGAAGCAGTATATAATCTCGGTCTCTTACCTTGATGCCTACAGCTCAATTTGTTTTCCAGTGATGGCAAGAATCCGCGAAATACTGCTTTTTCTTTTTCTTCTTCTTGTGTTGTTTCTGAATGGCATCATAGCTACACGAGGGAAAGCGATGCTGCCCACTCTGCCGCAAAAGGGGGCCGATTTCTTCCCCCCCAAAATGCCCGTTCCACCATCAGGGCCCAGCAAGCAGCATAATTATGTTCCGAGGCTGCGTTTCATTCATTCCAGCAACAGTAGTCTATGGTTCAAAACGCCTTGTTCCATCCGGCGCGAATCCCCTCCATCACTAGTATGGTGGAGGTGTTATTTGTATTGCAATAATGAAAAAATGTACGAACACAAATAATGAGAAGACCAGCCCACTTTTATATGTGGGTTATTTTCATAATGTATTTTTGTTTTGAATAAAGAAGCGCGCTCCTGTTAGTGTAACGTAGCGCTTCCCACCGCTACTCTTATTCTTCCGTCACTCCGGGAATCAACTCCCAGCCAAGAAGTGAAGAGTGAGACTCCTGTCCTTTCCCTTTCTAATCTAAGAGCTTCTTCCCTCTCTTTAAGTTCCCAACCCGCATGAGAAAGCTTCTATTCTTTTCGTGTCATGACTCGATTGAAGCCCTTCTTTCTTTGTAGCTATTCAAAGGGTATTAAATCAGGAGGTTCAGAAGCAGAAGGTAGGACTAGTCTGGGTATGAATCAAATCCTTTCCTAGGGTGAGTCCTTATGTAAGTAGAAGGCAGCCATCTAAGAGATGTTACTAGTCTGTATGCAAAGCCTCCTAGTCCCATCCCCTTCTGTAATAGGAACTCCCTGCGGGCGCTATCCTATAAGCAGACGCAACTAGAAGACATTATTGTCTTTATCTAAGTTAGAGGCTTTTATATAGCTTAAACCCTTTCCTTTTCCCAGGTATTCAAAATAATCTTTCTAAAGTGCGGATGAGAGAACCAGACAGCTTCACACCTGAAGGGACGATTAGAGGGTTTAGCAGAATGAATACCTTCCATGTAAATGATCATAGGATAGTAGTCTGGGGTGGTACGAGGGATGTTTCCAAGAACAGCGTATGGTAAAATCTCTTTCAACTTCTACTTTACTAAACTAAGGCTAGATCTAATCGAAGCAGCGTCTTAGCTAACCCTTCCCTACCATTGGTCCAAGTGGTCTAGGACTACAGCATGCCAAATCCATTAGACCACAACGATGAAATTTGATGCAAACTTCTCAGCTCTCCTACGATTAGACGTAGTGTCGTTTCTGAAACTCCTTCTATCTTCCAACCTGAAGAAATCATGGAAAACCCCTGCTAGCATCGATGGGTACTGGTCATATTGTTCAGCCATTCTATTGATATTCTTCCCTTTATAACTGGACTCGATCTTCACCGGACTAATGAGATCTCAATTCAACATTGAGCCTTTCCTTTCTTGTTTCTCCTTTCTATGTAGATGGATTGATTGCGGGTTTCTCCAACTCGATTCTCAGTTTCTCCTTTTCCTTTGGCTTTCAACACTAGAAAAGTTCGCGGAAAGAAAGAATTGGTATTTCAAAAAAGGAAGTATGGAAGACTTCTATGAGACTTTGATTTAATAGCTCCGGCCAGAGAATAGATTGTTGCATTGAGCAGGGCAGACGGATCTGCTTCGTTGCGGCCCGAAGCTCATCTCCTGCTCTTAGCCGAACTATCTGAATTCTCTGTCATTTTCTGTAATATTAAGTGTTTTAAGATGTTGTAATAAATGTTCTAGTTGAAAGAAATTCCACCTCCTCTCATCCCTTAGCTCTTTGATGAACTCTTCGAGAGTATAGGCGTAGGCTCATGACTCTTGAAAGTGAATATGGCTCGCAAGGGCCGCCCTGATAGTGGAACCCTTCAACGGAAAATTTCGTATGCTAGCTCCAATGAGTAGTAGAGGAAAGCTCGGCCTCAGCACGTCCTACTTGTGTCGTCTTTTAAGCTTGCTATGCATCCTTGTTCCATCTACCATTCCTGACAATCCATTTCTGGTATGCCCGCTGCTTCGTCCACAATTACTGAAAATCCATCCTATCTTTATTGGGCCCCCTTGGACTTTACTATTTTTTATCTGTTTAAGGAATTATTCCCTGGGCTTTCAATGGGCCCACGCCTTCTCGATACTACCCTCTAAGAAGAGATGCGCAAGACTGGGATAAGGAAGACCTAAATCTTTCTATGATGTCATCTTGAGAGAGCAAGTGCGCCAAGCGAGATACCAATTACTACAATATACAGATAGGGGAATAGGACATCCCCGTGATTTCCTTCTACCCCTAGCCCGGCGAATCCCTTGGTTCCTTCTTTTAAAAAGAGTTGTTGCCCCTTTTCTAGTTGTGTACAGTAGTACGATAAGGAAGATTATTAGTGAGACAGTCTATTAACTCTTACTATTCCTTATCTGTCTTAAGCCCTTCTTTCTACCACATCTGGACCTAGAATCAAAATTTTCTTTGAGACGAGCCTTCTTCCATAGATGGACACAAAACGATTTCCTTTACTTATTAAGATTATGATTGAATTGTCACTTAAGGTACTTGTCCACCAGACACATCCTTCCCTTCCCTCTCGGGGTGCTTCTTCTATCCCCCTTGCTCAATCAGAAAAAAAAAGTAAATTTTCAATCAACTGATGAATGCCGTCAATCCACTTTCTATCAATCGACGACTGCTCCTCTTCCATTCTGAACTAAAGTGTACCATTCAGAAAAGGTAGGGTTACAGGGCGCTCTGAGGAGGAGATTTGTAAAAAGGATTCCCAATTCATTAGTAGGGGAACACCCTTATTAAATAACTTAGCTCGAACGTCCAGAGTCAGATGCTTAACCCATGCCATCCCCTTCAGCCTTAGAAAGTGTTATCCCATAATCTATCATTCTCAAAAATTCCCCAAAAGGCCCCCGGGCTTGACAAGTTCAGCAAAACCGTAGAGAGAGCGGGCTACCCCTAGCTTAGCCTATCCAATATCCGATTCAAAAAGAGCTTGGATTGCTGCTTTTCCTCTCTCTGTATAAAGTCAGTAAGTTCCAGTGTTGGAAGGAAAGAAGGGAAAAATCTCAATTAGGCAGGTAGCAACGTCCATAGGTAAAGCACACTTCCTTAAGGGCTAAGAGTGACGGTAAGGTCCTCTGCTTACAGTTAGTCAGGAAGATAACTCAAGAAGAGAAGCTTAGAGGCCTTACTCAACTAAAAGCACAGGAAGGAAGGCAAGCTACATCTCAAAGCAAGAAGTATAAGTCCTATTAGGTAGGTACCATTTTGGATGAGGCGGCACTCCTTCAAAAGCGAAGCTAGAGACAAAATCGAATGAAATAGATGGCTGGGCTGGTTGAAGGGTTGCATGAAGGTAAGACCATAGTGAGATATAGTTATAGAAGTCTAACTAAAAGGAAAGCGCCTCTCGTTTGAAATTAGAATCGCGTGCGTCTCGCTGTTTCATATAATCCATCTGTAATCATATATGCAATGCACTAGGGAACAAAGCTAATTGTCAAGCGATTCATGCCACCGTCCAAAAAACAGTCAAATAGTTGGGTATGTTGGGGGTATCGAAAGAAAAGATCAGACTCCATGATGCTATTTTCTGGGCAGGTTGTTCTTCGCTTTCAACTATTCTAAGGCACGCCCACACCCTGGCCTTCCTTCCCTCAATTGACATAGTCAAGGGGCCCTCTATGATCTGAATCTTAAGGACAGGACCCTACCCAAGATATAGACCTAGTGCTTTCGCACGGGAGGATATCCAAGGCAGAGATTAGATAGGAGGCTAAATGGGGACTATACCCAAGCGCATAAATTTCCAAAGGAGGCAACCCCCCAATCTTTCTGGCAAAGGAAACTCCCTGCATTGACTTATGGCACACCTCTAAGATGCTCACCTGAGAGTTAGCAGCATAAACAAAGATGAATTTGTGAATGAGAAATACAAGCAAATAGTTGGGTATGTTGGGGGTACCCAGGGAAGGGGAAAAGGTCAAACTCCTAGTTTTTGATGCCAAATCATACCTAGCTATGACCTGATTGAATATGATCGAGGAAACTACTTACTACCAAATCGGCCTTGTCCGTACCTCTCGCATGAAAAGTACAGTGCGCGTTCCCCAGGCAATAAGGGGGGCAGTTATACCTTTTTTGGTCTCCCAGTCGGGACCATCATCAGCAGAGTAGAACGGGAGCCATTTGTTCTTCCCGTCTTTGCCTTTGACTTCTCTGCATATGGGTGTGGAACCACTTATGTACTGGACATCGTATGCCCTCTTGGTCCAGATTACACTATCTGCCCCACGCCGCTGCAAAAGAAACCCTCGCCTCACTTCCTATTCATTTGTGGGTCGGGACCTTTAATTACTATATTATTTTTTAATGACCACTACGTGCGTTTCATTCTCTTCAACCAAGTCTCGTATTGATCGTGACTCTCAGACAATTTATTGTAGCTCTACTCCTATATCATGGGTGAGAAAGAGAACCGCTGCTCTGGCTCTTGGTGAAAAGGGGCTGGCTAACACGCTTGAGTAGGGTCAGGCGGGCGTCTCCCAAGCACGGGGGAAGACATCATCCATTACAAATCTGACACTTGATAGCCTCAACCAACTAAGTCAATCACGATAGTCCGTATTGGTTTTTTTCTCCTGTAATGAATCTTCTATCCTCTTCTAGGATATTCTTTTATCATTACACCAAGAACCATTCTCACGGAAAGCACTGAGAAAGAGAGAAGAATAAGAGAAGAAAGATAAAGAGAATCTAATATGGCACTTCAATCGAAACTTAACACTTACTAAGGCTTCAAACTATAGTCATTAAGACTACTATGAAAGAAAAGTAAGAAAGTCGTTAGTACAGTGGATGCATCGAATTTCATGTGAGAGGCGCGCAGGCAAGCGAATAGGAAAGTCCAGACCGTCATTGAGCCTAGCTCGCCAATCTTTTTTTTTGTATGTAACGATATAGTAATCTTCGCTCAGCTTGTCCCCCATGATTAAATCATTACATGTCTGTATCAATTTCTCATGATACGGCAGAGGTGCATTTGACACACCTACTCGTGCCCAAAAAGCCGCACCACAGTAGTAAATGAAAAAAAAGAATAAATAGCTTTCTCAATCAGATAGGAGAAGACTATAGACTGATATGCAAACTTTGCGGACGCCTTCCTCGCCTTACCAACTCTCTAAGGGCATCTCGAAGCCAAGGAGTCGAAAGAGATAGATAGAACTTTCCAACGCTGGAAGGTTAGACAAACTTTCTGAAGGCTCAAGCGCAGAGATTTAGAAGTCTCTGGGCGTATAGTTGGGCGATTCCCCTCAATTGATCAATGCTGTGTCTCGCAGGAACCTATTATTATCTAGTTTTGATAGATAAGCTAGGACCAGAAGTTTCATTGCTCGTTTTGGACGGGATAGGTAATGGGCTTGAGTAAAAAGAAGAAGGTCATCTGCATCGATCGTAAGGAATGAGATAAGGGCCAACCTATGACAGCCAGACTTGGAAGAAGGCAGAGAGCCCTAGGACGATAGTTAGGAAGATGGGTGCATGTAAAGGGAGGATTAAGTCTAGGCAGTAGGCCCGAAGGGGAAGGGTAATGAAAAAAAATTGTTTGGGAACGGGATAGGTGCAGTGCTAGTATGACTGAAGCACTTCCCCTTTATCGTCCACTGAAGCCGTGGACAGTCCCGGTACGGGAATAGAGCAGTGCTACTGGCGTGGCGCTGCCGCAAGAGGTCGGAAATATCCAATCCACCTAGCACCGACTAACAAAGGAGAGGGATATAAAAGAATGAAGTAATGAAAGGGGAAGCCTGCCTTTATGAATGAATAGACTCCGTCCTTAGGAAGTACTATAGAGTGAGTCCCAAGAAGTCAGATCTGCGTTGTCTGCTCTATAGCCTTTCTAGCTTCTGTTAGGTGGGCTGCACTACCTCCCTTCCAAGTGTTGCATTTAGCCATACTGAATATCATACTAAGGCTAAGGGCAGTTAGCCCAGCAAAGCAAGGATCGGTTCAAGTCGACGGACTAAAGCTAAAGAAGTGCTATCATCGTCACGTGGCAAAGGGCATTCCTTGTCCCCCGAATGAATGTAGATATGAATAGGAAGGAAGTGGCAGGTCGTAGGTTCAAGAGCATAGGCTCGTGCACATATTTTTGTCTAAGTGCATAGGAAAGAGAGAGACCTACTAACAAATGTAGGGGGGTACCTACCGGGAGGCTAGGAAACTACTTAATAATAGAGAGGTAGACTATCAGGAAGGGGGAAGGCCCCTCTAGTAGCTGCACCAATGAATGCCTATAGCAGATAGTACGCAGGTTTTTCTCCCTATTAGGGTACATCAGTCTGTAACGAAATAGCTTGGTTGGTAGCGAACTCACTCTTCATCTCATATAGCAGCAAAAGTTCATTCATTGATTTTCACTCATACGACGGAGATAAAAATGAAAAACTTGCTTCTCATATAGCTACGAAATGAAGCAAGACCATTTTCACTCATACGAGGTCAATCAAAAGTAAAAACTTGCATCTTATATAGCAGCAATGGTTCAGTCAACTCCTCGACCGATGTTGAACCATGCGAAACCAATGGCGTACTAAGGCTGAACACCGTTCATCAGATTTAAGTTCCTTCGAGCTGTTCAAGTCAAACCCAACCCCTTAGTAAGGTAAGCATAAAAGCCTAGCAAGTTACGGATGAACACAGCTATCCTACTAGCTAGGGTTGACACTGCTGTTTAGTGTGTCAAACGTTGTTTTCGGGAGCAGAGGCAGAAGTCAAATCGGCTCAAGGTCTCTTTCCTATAACCGCTAGCAGCCTCCGTGGATGGGTTCATTCCCGGTCTTTGCTTTAATGCTTTCCTTTCAAAAGGCATTCGAAAGCTTACTAGTTGAAAACTTCAACCTATGAATGGGACCGAAGAAAGAAAGGAGAAAGAAAGGCTATTGTTGTGGCTACATAAGAGTCATAGCTGAATTCCATGTGATCAAGGTTTGCCGCTAAGAGGATGGGTCCATAAAGGAGGTGAGAGTCCACTCGCTTTACTAATCTATAGGGAAGGGGGCCTATGAGGCAGTAACCGACCGCGATATCAAGGTTGCTCTTTTGCTACTAAGAAGAAGTAGGGATGCCATAAGAGGGTTCGCCCGAAGGATTTTGATACTTTTAGGCCCTGTCCCTATATATAATATTAGGCCATCCGCAAACCAAAGGTTTTTGTTGGAAGCCGGTTCTCGCACCATCGAAGGCAAGGTTTTTATTCCAGCTTAATCGTAATTCAAGTCTGAAAGGAAGACCCTGATCCAACTTCAAGGAACTTCAAGGAATGGGTCAAATTGGGAAGCTCAGGAACGGGATTTTGGTATTTTAGACTTTAATAGAATGAAGAGCGTGCAGACTCTAGACCTATAAAGTATGATTAGTCCGATAGTGCCATAGCACATAGCCTACAAGGAACGATTTTTCCTACATCTCCCGTTTCACCATTTGGATCTATTGATCCATTTCCATCTCCCACTCCAGCGCCCGGGAACGAACCAGTGGAATCCCATGGCACTCATTGAAACCGGGAAGCTTAAAAGGCGAATAACGGAATTCAACTAAGTAAGTACGGTGGCAAGACCTCTTAGCCATGACCCAGGAACTGCTATTTAATCTACTGCGGGAATGAAGACAGCGAAGCAACTACAGATAGTAGTAGAGCCCAATGGTCTAAGTTGCTCGGTGCGCCCTTATGTATACGTATCAATTAGTAGGCTCTGTGCTCGTAGCCCAGCTATCCTGGGAATAACCTTTTTTTTATTCCTTACCAAGCAAGAGACCAGCAGGAGCTAACATGAGGGAAGAAGGTTTTCCATAACAAATAGGCCTTCCCCGCCTGACTGTCTTTCCTCTTTATTCCCATTTCTATTCTTTCTTCAATACTGGTCCCAAGTCAATCTAGGTGATCATTACGAATTGAATCGATCAAGTAGAGTTCATAATTGCATAAAAGCGAAGCATAGCTATAGCTTTGGAGGGATCAAAATAGGGAATTGCCTATACAGGCTTCAATACCTTCTTTGTTAGGTTGCAGCTTTTCTTGGTTCTACCTAGTAGCTAGCTGGTTGGGGAAGGGGGCACGTTCTGCTACCGGTCATGGCGTTTAGACCAATAGGAGGATGTCCGCACACCGCTCAAAAGCCTTTCTAAGAAGGTTTGATGTAAGTTTAGAGAAAATGCTTTCTTGCACTTTCTCGGTCGATCTTCGGCTTGTCAATTCTTGTACTCACTCGTACGTCAAAAAACAGATTTGCGTAATAAGGCTCTTTCCAAGGGTCTGTCTCTAAAGATAGGTGAATCTATTCCCGCGGGCAAGGAAAAGCCCTTCAATAGCCATAAGCCCTTAGCAAGAAAGTAGCTCGTGGAGAAGAACTCAAGGGTTTATTACAGCAAAATAGCGTTGATTTAGCTCGTTTCTATCGATTAGTAATTTCTTAGTTTAGCGGCTTACGAGCCAACCAGGATGTATGCATTCACGCTGAGCCGTACTCCGCTACACCTTCCTTTCCTTCATGCCGCGGCAAGGTTTTGGAACCCGGTAACACATGTCTTTAGCTTCGACGGGCAAGAGGTATGTCCAACTTTCGAAGATTTTCAAGCTTTGATGGAATCGGAAAGTTGTGAAGAGATCTTGCCTCAGTTTCGCTTTGGTCACGCCCAAGCTTTAGGGCGGATATGTGGACTTACCACGCATGACGCTCGGTCTCTGATCTGTAATGGGGAACTAGACATCCTCGGATTGATTTATCGCTTTTCTGACGCCGGTGACCGTGGCGACCATCATCGGCAAGGTTTTCGAAAACATGCCCTTTGCTTGTGTATGCTATCTCACTTTCTGATTGTGTCGGGCTTTGGTGGATCTAGCATTCGCCTGATTGAAGTTGCTCAAGGCTTGAAGGATGGAAAGAGTTGTATTGCGATGACACTGGCTGAGACGCTGATGGGTTTGGATGCTTTCCATTGCCGGGAGACGACCAGATTTGCGGGGAGTCCACTATTGCTGCAGGTAATGTTTCCCACCCAATCTCACATATGTATTGCTCACATCACTCAACCCTCAGGCTCGGTTTTTCTCACAAAACCCTTGTCTTACTTTGCTCTCATCGTACATCTCTCTATTCTTTATTCTCTCATTTTTCATCCCTCCCCAGGTATGGTTGATGGATAAATTGCAGGTTGTGGACTCTTGCCCAGCCTGCTCAGCTCGCGGCTACTTCTTCCGACAACGCCTAGTTGATGCCCTTGATGAGGGATGGTGGTTCGACTGGATGTGCAATTTGTTTGTAGATCGCATCGCCCGGCGCTGCCCACGGCTCAATCTCCCAGCAATGAGCTATAGTATGTTCCGGCAGATCGGGATCCAGTTGGTTGGTCTGACTCACTGTGTATTCTACTTTCCGTTTCGGTTCCAATGCCAGTTTGGTTATGGTCAGACTTGCCCGCCACAGGGGATAGAGTATCCGGTTGCCTTCCCAGTTCAAGGTGCACAACTTGCCCGATATGCCACAGCATTGAGGACGAGAGAACTCCTGGCCCCCACTCCCACTTTCAGTTATACTTTGTTTGACGAGTGCTTGGATTGGTTCAATGAAGAGGCACAGATTGGGCCCAGCTCGGTATCAGAAGCTTCGACCAGCTCTGGGAGGGGGCGCAAGGACACCTGACTTGACTATGCCCCGGATTTATTGCTTTATTAGTACTTTCAAGTTTTCTTTATGAATGTAATAATAATAAAAAAAACAACTTCGATTGTATACAAGAGCAGGAGAACTCTGTTTTGAAATCAATGAAATTGAAGGTTGTGGTACTGAAAATTTCCCGCTTTGGTCCCAAAATGGTCTTAGTTGTAGAAAGATTAATTTAACAAAGTCAACTTTTATTAAAACTTTTCAAAACCATTTTCGATATGGATCAGAACTGGACACGCTTGAGATCTGTCACTGAGATGCACAACCCCGGATCCCTGCAACTGGAAAGTTGCCCCTAGTCTGAAGAGTGCTGCGGCACTGCATGGCAACGAAAAGTTGCCCCTAGTCTGAATAGCACTGCACCGGAGATTCAAATGGAAGCTGATAGACAAAGATGACTGAGATGATCAAATGGACAAAGTTGATCAGGGAAAAGTTTATGGCTGAACTTCAGGATGAAGTTGCCTACGTATCCCGAAGATGGGAATCAAGCCTTACGTAGTTCAGGCTTAGGTTCACTCGAGTATTTTCACTTTCCTTTTACGCTCTAACTTTTGCCAAGGCCGCCCTTTGCGGGTTTTCAACCTTGCGAGCGTAGTTTTTATGTTTTCCAATTTTTTTATGCTCTAACTTTTGCCTAGGTCGCCCTTTCGGGTTTTCGGCCTAGCGAGCCTCTCAGGGGTAATATTTCTTCAACTTGTCCATGTTGATCGGTTGGGAGAACTCTAGGCCATCTAGATCCATCAGAACCATAGCTCCACCTGACCAGATAGCTTTAATGATGTAGGGACCAGTCCAATTGAGTCTGAACTTGCCCCTTGGGTCGTGGATGGAAGCTCGGTTGTCCTTGAGCACCAAATCTCTTTCCTTTAGATTCCTGGACTTAACTTTCTTGTTGAAATCCCGGGCAATTCTGCGCTGATAGCCTTGAACATGGTACAATGCTTTCAGTCTTCTCTCATCAAAGAGCATGAGTTCCTCAAACCTGCTCTGCTGCCAATCTGCTTCGGCTATTTGACACTCAGCCAATACTCGCAATGACGGAACCTCAATCTCGATAGGTAGAACGACCTCCATCCCATAAACCAATGAATACGGAGTCACTCCGGTAGAAGTTCTAATTGAAGTCCAGTAGCCCCACAGAGCAAATGGTAGCTTATCTGGCCAATCCCGGTAGGTTTCCACCATCTTCTGCAGTATGTGTTTGATGTTCTTGTTGGCGGCCTCGACCGCTCTGTTGGTTTGCGGCCGGTATGTGGATGACTTATGGAAAGCCACGTTGTATTTTTTCAACAAGTCAATCACTTCCTTCTTAAAGTGGGAACCATTATCTGTAATGACCTCGTTTGGGACCCCATAGCGGCAGATGATGTTGTTTCTGATAAATTTTGCAACGTGCGACGCCTTCAACACCGCATACGATTGGGCCTCGACCCACTTCGTGAAATAATCTATCGCGACCAGGATGAACTCATGCCCATTCGACCCTTTCGAAGTGACAGCCCCGATCACATCGATTCCCCAAACTGAAAATGGCCATTGTGAAGTCATGTTGTACAGCTTCGACGGCGGGATATTCATGCGGTTTGCATGAATCTGACACTTGTGGCATCACTGAACAAAACCGATACAATCCTCCTCTATGGTGGACCAGTAGTAACCCTGTCTGAGGATCTTCCGTGCTAGCATTACTCCGTTCATATGCACACCACATTCTCCTCCATGGATGGCCTCCATCAGGCGCTTCGATTCCTCGGTTTCAACACATAGCTTATGCATTCCCAGATGACCTCTCTTATACAGCTTACCCCCACAGATGATGAACTGAACGACTATTCTTCTGATCGCCCTTTTATCTTTAGCATTTACCCCTGGCGGATATGCTTCCTTCTCCAAGAAATTCCAAATGTCATAATACCAGGGGTTTTCGCCCTGAACCTCATCTATAACAGCGATCGACTCATAGGCTGGCGCAAATTTCTGGTCAATGATGACTGGACGCATCCGAATTCCAAACGCGATGTCTATCATGGAAGATAGAGTTGCTAAAGAATCTGCGAACCTGTTGTTCTCTCTTGGAAGATGAGCAAAGTTTAGCTTTTCAAACCGAGAAATTTACAAGTCCAAGGTCTGGTGATACATCATCATCTTTTCTTCTTTGACTTTCTAGTCTCCTTTTGCTTGAGACACAACAAGGTTTGAATCCCCGATGACGTCCAACCGCCTTGCCCCTAATTCCAGGGCTGCTTCTAGACCGGCAATGCATGCCTCATATTCTGCTTCGTTGTTCGAGACTTTGAACCGGAGTTTGAAGGCTAGAGGGATACGGGAATTGTCGGGTGCTATCAGGAACACTCCTATCCCATACCCGTACTGATTTGATGCTCCGTCAAAGTACATCGTCCAATACTCGTCGTCGATGTGCAAAATGGCTTCATCTGGGAATAAGTATTCAACTGCATCACCTCCTTCCCCTGGATGATCGACTAAGAACTCTGCCATTGCTCTTCCCTTGACTGGCTTGCGTGTCACATATTTCAGGTCGAATTCGGAGAGCAACAACAACCAACGAGCTAGCCTACCCGTAAGTGCCGGTTTCTCGAAAAGATATTTGATGGGATCGAGTCGTGAAACAAACATTACGGAGTGAGCTAACAGGTAGTGCCGCAGTTTCCTGGTAGCCCATACCAAAGCTAACCAAGCCTTCTCCAACGGCATATAGCGAGTCTCATACTCTAGCATCTTCTTGCTCAGATAGTAGATGGCTCCCTCCACTTTGTCCTCTGACTCTTGTGCGAGCATACAACCCATTGTGGTCTCGGTCACTGAAAGGTACAATATCAACGGTCTCCCCGGCTCTGGCGGTGACAACACAGGCGTGTTCTGTAAATATTCCTTGATCTGTTCAAAAGCAGCTCGGCATCGGCCGTCCTATTGGAATTTCTTGCCTTTCTTCAGGAGACCAAAAAGTGGTTCACAAGTCAAGGTTAATTTTGAGATAAACCGTCTTATGAATTGCACTTTACCCAGAAAGCCTCGCACCTCCTTTTCAGTCCTTGGTGGTGGCATTTCTAAGATGGCCTTGATCTTTGAAGGGTCGACCTCGATGCCCCTTTGTGTAATCAGAAATCTCTGCATTTTTCCCGCTGTAACACCGAACGTACACTTCTGAGGATTTAGCCTCAACCGAAATTCTCTGATCCTTTGAAAGAACTTTTGCAAGGCGGTGTAGTGGCCCTCTCTTTCTTTGGACTTGACAATCATGTCGTCCACATACACCTCAACCTCTTTGTGGATCATATCATGCAATATTGTAGTTGCGGCCCGTTGATATGTAGCTCCAGCATTTTTTAACCTAAACGGCATCACTCTGTAGTAGTAAGTCCCCCACGGGGTAGTGAAAGCAGCCTTTTCCCTGTCTTCTGGTGCCATCACTATCTGATTGTAACCTGAGAAGCCATCCATGAACGAAAACAAAGCATGCCCCGTTGTGAAATCCACCAACTCGTCAATATGCGGCAAGGGAAAGTCATCCTTAGGACTAGCTCTGTTCAAATCCCTGAAATCTATGCACACTTGGATCCTGCCATCCTTCTTCGGTACTGGGACGATGTTGGCCAACCAAGTCGGGTATTCGGATACCAGTAGGAAGCCTGCGTCGATTTGCTTGGTGACCTCTTCCTTAATCTTGAGAGCCCAGTCGGGGCGGATCCTCCTGAGTTTCTGCTTAACAGGTCGGGCCTCGGGGTCAAGAGGGATCTGGTGTTGTACAATCTCAGGATTGATTCCAGGCATGTCTTTGTAGGACCACGCGAAAACATCTTTGAAATCTTTTAATAAAGCGACTAAGCGCTCGCGTTCCTCTGAAGACAACGTGGACCCGATCTGGACCAGCCGCGGGTCCTTCTCAGTACCAATATTTACTGTAGTGATTTCATCAACCAGGGGTTTAACAAATCTTTCCTGCTCTTGTTCAATTAAGCGTTGCAAAACTGGAGGAACTTTGTCCTCGTTGTTTTCAACAAAATTTTGAAAGTCTAAGTTAATGCAATAAATCAAGGGCACAAAAAAGTACTCAGAAACCACAGCTACTTGATTCTCATTAAGCACATCCAAATCGTCCGATTCTTCGGTTACAACAGACTCAAAAGAGAAAGAAAAAGACGACCTGGACAAGACTGTGGCATCCGGGTTATCATCCCCAGGATTACCAGACTCAGACTCAGTCGAGCTGGAACCTGATTTCGACTCACAAGACTCAGTGGAATCAGATTCCTGCTCACTACCTGACTCGGTGCTGCTGGACAAAAATCCCTCTTCATACTGCCAAATGAGAGAGGGTGCGATAGATGCATCCAAAATAGTTGCTGGCGGGTCCGCAGCCGTTTCATTCCTGATCACGCATACCGAAAAGTTATCCCCCAAGCACTCCTGGTTGATCGGAGGATCTGAAAGTAGACACACCAGTGCTACCCCTATTTTAAGTTCGGTGTCCTCAGACTGCACTTTCTTACTCTGTTCAACCTCAGCTGGTGGGTCTGTCTGCTCTTCGGCAACATCATCCTCGGATAACTGCAGGTTAAAGAAAATCTCAAACCCCGGCACGCGCTTCCTCTCCGTGTTCAGCCACGGCTCTGGGAAACCACAAAATGGAAAGTCCTCTCCCTCCCGGACGAAGCGTCCGTTCAGGGTACCCTGAATGGGTCGATGCATTAACTCAAAAGGCTTCACTGCCTTCTTTGCTTTGGCTCTCCCAGCCATCTCTTTACCCTTCCTCACTCAGTCCTCTTTGGTGGGCAGATAACCCAAGCCAAAGGTATGCGGATTGTGCGGCATTTCGGCCAATGCTGCGGCGCCCTTTCGGCCGCTCTTTCCCAATCCCATTCCGGGGATGTGTTGAAGCTTGTTCATGAGGTATACAGATTGAGCACTGACATACACTCCCTCATTAACAGCCATGATGTTCTGCACAATTCGGGCCTCAGCCAAAGTAAACCCTGATACGAACAAATCCTCCGTGCCATGTTCAATTTCCAAGACTGGCGTAGACACTTCCGGCGGCGGATGGATTGATGAATTCCCAAAAACAATAGCTACCCCTTTCCCGTGAGGGTACTTCAACATCTGATGCAAGGTGAAAGAGACTGCCTTGACCTGGTGCAACCACGGTCGCCCCAAAAGTAGGTTAAAGGTTGCGGGAACGTCCAAGACATGGAATTCAATGTTGTGTTGTCTTGGACCAACCTGAGTCTGAATTTTGACAGTCCCCATCACCTCCTTGCTTGTGTTATCATAGGCTCTGATCACTTGAGTAGTTGGCACGAAGTCCACGGGCTTCAACCCGATTGCATATGCCGTCCTTGACGAGCACACGTTAATAGCGGATCCCGTGTCGACAAGAACCACTGGTACCCATTTGCCTCTACATTCCACCGAGATGTAGAGAGGTTTGTTGTGATTTGCGCCTTCAGGCGGTAGTTCTTTGTCAGAAAAGGTCAACGTCAGGGAACCTCCTCCCGGAAAAACCAATCCAACCAGCTGCTCCGCGCGTGGTGTCTATAGAAAGCTTGGCCTTGTCCATGGCTAAAAGGACAGCCTGTCTGTGTACTCGTGATGCCATAAGCAGTCCCCAGATGGAGATGTCTGCTTGTATCTTCCTTAACTGCTTCAGTACAGCCTCTTCTTCGATTTGCTTTTGTTTCTGTCTCTCAGCTTCCTTATCCCTTCCTGATGCTTCTGGCTGGTCTAGGTGCGGGGGTTTGAAATATCGCCCACTTCTTGTCATATGATCGACCTCGCCGATATACCAGGTATCATCTGGCTGGTTACTCCTCCAATCTTCATTTGTGTGGGCGAGACATAAATCATCGTCTTCCCACCACATTTCGTCGGCGGCCGACAGACGCCTGTCCGGTCCTGGTATGATCGTACTCGCAGTACCTTCAGTCCACATGCCCGCAGCATCTTCTGTTCTTGTGCCCACAGCACCCTCGGCCCCTTTATGGGCTTTTGCCTTCCTGATTCTCTCAAGATCCCAAAACTTTTCTTGCTCTGACTGCGTCAGTGTAGTTTGTTGTTCAACTTTCTGTGCATCCCCAATGCTCAAGTTCCGAGCGAAATTCTTCATACCGGCGCTCTCCGGCAATGTATTCTGACTTCCGGCCCCTTCGGTCACAATTGATACTCTCGCCCCTGCCAGGCCCTGTTTTGGTTGGAACTCTTCCACAATATCCGGTTGATCATCCAGCCATCCGGTAACCTCTGCCGATTCCTCATAATCAAACCAGTTGACTGCCGCACCCCCTGATTGTTGGTCATTGAAAAACTGTAGGTTGGCAAAGTCCTCTTCTATAGCCGCTGCGTCATCTGCCCTCTGCTCAAATCCATCTCCTCGGATCACACACAGCTCTGCCCTTTCTGGTAATTCTACACTTGGCTTAACCTGGCCCACTGATAAGATGTAATCACTCGGATTGTAGGCTTCCCCAGCAAAGTTCCCAGACTGCTCAAACCCTGATTCAGTAATTCCCTCCTCCTCTGAAACCTCCTCTATTCTGTCTTCGACAGTCACCACCATTGGCTCAGGTTGGGTTCTGGAGATGTCTAACATGCACAAAAAGTTAGTGCAGTCAGGGAGGAACACCTCCGGCTTAGGGAGATGGGACGGGGTGATATAGATGCTAGGATCGTAAGACACGACCCCAGTCTGGATAAAGTTGATTCTTTTGGGAGGTGGAGCTTGGTTGTGTGTAGGGAGTGGGTTGGTCGTGACATTGGGTCTTTCTGGTGGCAAAATCACTTGTTTGTCAACGAGATCTTGAATCTCGTGACGCAATCTGAAACATTGGTCGGTGTCATGACCGTGTTGTTGGTGATATGCACAATATTTGGCTAGGTTGTGAGTGAGGGGGAGTGGATTTGGCAACAACCTCGGTTCCAGGGGTTTTAGATGCCCTTTCCTGATTAATACCCCTAGAGCCTTGGACAGGGGCATATACAATGGGGGGAAGTTTCTTTGGCCTCTGGGTGGGTACTTGGTGGTTTGGGTGTTACTCCCAGATGCACCGGAGAAAGGTGTGGCTGCCATAGGTCTTGGAAGTCCTTGTAGTTGCAGCGCCACTTGGGCCTGCATTGTTGTTGCGGTTAAAGGTTCTTCTGGGCTGTTCCTTATCCTGGTCAATCAGACCCTGCTTCATTGCATCTTCAATTTGTACCCCCATTTCATGCAGATCAAAAAAGGTGGGAAAGGGGAGTACAATCATCTTTTGCATCAGTTTTGGCTGGAGATTGCGCATAATCATCCTGATCTGGTCTTTGTCGGTGGGCCTTAAAGTCATCATCGAGGCTTTCGCCCTCCACTGGGTCACGAAATCCAAGAAACTCTCTTTGTGCTCCTGCCTTGTTGTTTCGAGATCACGAGTTGTAATCTCAATTTGGGTGTTGTAAGAGTATTGCGCAACAAAGGCCTCGACCATTTCATCCCAACTTCGCTTGACATCATCCTCCAACTTCGCATACCAGATAGCGGCCACGCCCGACAGGGTCCGGCCGAATAGCAAAAGCTTCTGGGGTCTGGTGAGGCCCACCGGCCGTAGTATATCTGAGAATAAACGGAGGTGGACCATGGGACCCCCAGATCCGTCAAAGCGATCAATTTGCGGCATCTTGAACCTATGTGGTAGCGTCACAGCCACATCGGTATATCCGTCCTCGATATCTGGGATAGCCTTTACCCCCTGGGATTTTTTGAATAGCTTCTCGAGCTTGCTCAATTTCAGTGCTGTATGGTCTACCTCGAACTCGAAGGGAGAGTCCGGTTGATTGACAGGTGTAGGTGCCTTAGATAGCTGGGGCAGAATTGGGGGCGGAGTTGGCCCTATTGGTATGTCCGTATCTTCCTGGACATTTGGTGCCTCCTCGGGTGCTGGGATTCCCGGTGGGGGAGGAATCGGGTGTGAAGCAGATGCTCTGGCTTGTTGTTGCAGCCTGGCAATTAATTCTGCTTGCTGGGCCATGATCTCGGCCTGTTGTTTGGCAAACTCATCCCGGCGAACAGCGTCCTGCTGCATGGCTCTCATGGTCTCTTGCATCTGACACATCATTTCCTCAACTCCTGTCGGTGCCGCCATACTACCCTGATTTGTCTGAACTATTGGCAGGTCTATTTCTATAGCAACAATCGGGATCTCAATCTGACTGTCCACTGATGGGGTAATCAACTGCTCTGGCAACCTCTGCTCGGATACACTGCGTTTTCTTGGCCTCTGTCTGATAACTGGGGGTAGAGAGTGAAACACTGGCTGTCTGTCAACCAGATCCTCGGATCGATTGAGTCGGCGACCTCTTGCCCAGGGTGCTTGGGGAATATTTACTTGGTCGGATGTAATTGTGCTAAAAACTGCCCTTGTAAAAGATAAATAAAGCAATAAGGAAATAAATAAATAGATAAACGGACAACATATCAACTTAAAGTAAATGCACAACACACAGCCGAGCATAACAACATACGGTCGGTAAGCTGAACACACACTGTCCTCAATCACCGATCACTATCCCTGAATCACTGTCCCCAAAGACTGAATCTGATACCCACAGATAACTGATTCTCAAACACTGACTGATGCCCACAGGCCTGATGCCCCAAACTCTCAAATTGATACATGCAACCCCTGTAGAGACACACTCTGACAGCACATAACAGATAATTGAGAGCCAAAACACCCCTATGTTGGGGGAGGGTTTCCCTGTCCTATTTTGTCAGGAGCTAGGGTTTCACTATGCACACAGCGGTTTCAATCAACCTATATCGGGTAAGCAACCTGTCCTAGTTTGAAATGGTCACTATGGATTCTGAATATACACTAGGTCGAATGGTCGAAAAGGGTGCCCCGGTAAAACCGGGGTTTGTGTTCCCATATTGGTAGAGCCCATAACCGGTCAGCCTTATGGTCATGCCTTGACAAGACAAGCCTCCGGCAAACTGTTCAGGAATAGCAGATGGCAAACACGGTGTCCTAGGCGCACCAATGCACATGCAATGCAAAGAAACACACAAGTGTAGTCAAAACAAGATATCATGAGTTCGAGTCAAGTTCTCTAAATCTCCCCAGCAGAGTCGCCAGAAACTGTAGACGTCCCCGAATGCCCCGGGAGGGCGAGTCCCCCCCCGTTCGTTCATACTGGGCTTACTACAGTTCAGGACTCTCAAATTGTCACGGTTCTAAATCTGAACCAAAGAGTCCAAATCCGGCAAATCGTTTTGAGAAAACAGATTTTGAAAGAAGTGCCAAACATAGACTGCTTTGCCAGATACAGATTCGCCACCTAAATGTTTTATTTTGGGAAAATTTAGGAAACTCTGACTCGTTTGCCTATGGCCACGTGTTCGTTATCACCAAAGTTGCCTCGGCTCGGGAACTTGGGTACGATTGGGGAAGGTCACTTCGTGAGCACCCCCGCTCGCCTGATCAAAGATCGGCCTCTACTAACCATGATATCTATTTTTGAAAACATTATGTGTTCTTATTCCGGCTATTAACCTAGACTTACTATGTGATGCGCACAGCATACAAGTATAGACTGGATCGTCTGAATTGGAACAAAACATTTCATGTTTATTTTTGAAAGTGGTTTGATGGTGCTACCCGCAAGTAGGCTAAGACGTGGATTTGCCACCCTCGGGTGGGCTTAGAAAAAAATATGATTTTGCCACTATCTAGTGGGCTTAAAACTCACAGTCAACGAATTGTTCCAATCTAAATAACCCAACCTTCACCCACAGGCACTTAGGCAGTTATGTCATATAAGCAATTAGCCTCATGGTAAGCATGCTATCATGGCAGTCACTCACACACGTGCAAGGATGCTAAAGCATAAAACTTACCGAGTACTCCAAGCCAAAACAGAAGCTAGGTTAGAAATCCATGCATGATCCTAACTATATAGGAATGCCTAATGTAACACATGCAAAAATGCAACTATAGCAGGCTCGGCTATTCTAGACATGGCATATGAAATGCTACAGCTAACATGTATTCAACTTGGAATTGAAAATACAGTACAGTTAGCATGATGCGCCGAGCCCGGTGCATGCAAGACAGATGAATGAATACAAACATGCTATCATACTGTATACTAATTGAAACATGCCCTAATCTAACCATCATAAGTGGGTAAATAAAAGGGAAAAAGACGTGGGGTTGGAAGACATGCATCACACACACGCACACTTATTACAGTTGTGCCCTCGCGCAAAGGGTCCGAATAAATAATATACAGTCCCAAATGAATAATTACAGTCCAAATATGTACAAAACCCTAATTAATTAACAAATTAAATTAGGAAAGCAATAAATTGGCATGCAAGCCAGGGACTGCCTCAAATTTGCTCCGGATGATGAATGATGCATGCTCGGGTTGCCTTGTGCGAGGAATCCCTCACGATGCCCCGGTTTGCCTCTGTTTGCAATTGTTCTTGGAATGCGTGTCAAGCTCCGGAAGGCTATCGATTTCTGATTTGCTGCAACAGAGAGCAACAAAGGGGCATGGCAAAGTATTTTCACATATGTATGCATGACTACTCTTCAAGGAGTGTAGTCCTCGATCCTCGTGCCACTAATCACGCATCTCGATGCATGATGGCCGAGGAGTCGAATTGCATGACTCGATATGGAATAAATGCACATGAAAACACAACAGGGCCTAGACTCCATCATGGATAATCCGGAGTGTCGGCGACCAGGAATTGAGACACGTTCCATCACTCGGAGTACGAAACATCCCTCGTTTCTCGTGCTCGGGCTAACTCCTATCCCAAGCACACTGCAATATGCATGACATGCATGAATGCAACTAATATACAACCTAGCATGCACAATGCTATGAGATGGCATACACAATGCACGATGTAACAAGGCATACACAATGCTCTAACATACAACCTAGCATATGCAATGCTATGAAATGAAATGGCATACACAATGTACAATGGACTTACACCAACATGAGTGGACCTCAGCCACACTCACATCAGTGGCCATGAGATGAAAATAAGATACTCGAAATGCGTACACACATGCACGCCAACCGAGGACCAAGCCTAAGGCATCAAATGCCACTCTACCCAAAGCATGGCAAGGCATGGAACATGATATGCAAACATGAGAATTTAAGCGCTGAAATATGATACAAAACAGTCCCGAAACATGGAAACATGGCACCCGATGCATGGAATGAACCCCGAAACTCTAAACTAGGCACATGGAATGACTTACAGCTATATAAAGCATGCATTATTTGATCATGAAGCATGAAGACAGAGGCAATAAAGTCCCAAAACATGCATATTTCCAGTTTATAACAAGTCTCAAAAATGAACACAAATAGGGCTAATCTATCATGCAAAAATGGCCCTAAAAGAGAGATTAAGCACAAGGGATAGAAGCTGACCCCAAATTGCAAAGAGCCATTCAATAAAGTTGAAGAGGGGCTCAAAACAAGGCACTTTACAGTTTACATCAAGCCACTAAAATAATCACAAATAAGGCCAAACTATTATGCAAGAAAAGGCCTAAAAGAGGGGTAAAGAGACAAGTGGTAGCTACTGTTCTCAAACAGAGGAGAGTCCTTAAACAAAGTTGAAGAGGGGCTCAAGAAAAGATATTTCACAGTTTATGGAAAAGTCCAAAACAGCTCACAAATAATCCTAAAATACTATGCAAAAATTGGCCTAAAAGAGAGATAAAGAGGCAAGTGATAGTAGGAGACCTCAAACAGAGGAGAGCCCTTCAACAATGTTGAAGAGGGGCTGAAAGAAAGTTATTTTACAGTTTATGACCAAGTCCAAAACAACTCACAAATAAGCCTAAAATACTATGCAAAAAAAAGGCCTAAAAGAGAGATAAAGAGGCAAGTGATAGTAGGAGACCTCAAACAGTAGGAGGTCCTTTATCAAACATGAAAAGGGGCTCAAAATATGACTATTTATAGTTTGGGTCAGAGCCCAAAAAAGCTTGGAAGTATGGCTTGGATAGCATACAAAACCAGGCAAGAAAGAGGGAAAAAGGGACTCACCCTTGTAGCCTAGGTCTTCAACAGCTTTTGGTCCAAGAAATGGTGCTCCTAGCCTCTAGAGATAGCCTTCAAGTTTCTGGAATGGAGGTGGAGGGGTGGTGCTATGGATTGGTGTAGAAATGGCCAAGAACCATGGATGTTTTTGAGGGTTGAAATAGAGAGAGAGGGAGATTTAATGCAAGAGCTCCAAGCCAATATTTTGTAACCCTCAAACAAGGAGCTGAGGGGCTGGTTTTATAGAGGAGAGGAGTGGAGAAAAGGAGGGAAAATCAAATTCAAAATTTCCCCCCAAAAGACCCCCCATTGGATACAAGATTTGGGGGGAAACAGAGGGTACAGCTGTAAGGAACCAGGTGAGAGGGTCATGGCCGGCCAGGTTCAGAAGGTTCAGGGGGCCGGCCGGCCACCCCCCATGGCCGGCCAACCAAGGGTCAAAAGGGTCAATGAAGATTGCTGGCCGGCCACCTCAAAAAGGTGGTCTCCCATGTGTGCACAACACAACTATGTGGTTGAAACCCGGAGAATGTGACCCAGGAGAGAGAAAAACCCATTTTTTAGAGGGGTTCAAAAGGTTCAAGCACAATTTCTGGTCGGCCTATACATATTGGTGGCCTCCCAGGTATGTACAACACAAATATGGGGTTTAGGGCTAAAGAAAGTGGCCCCGGGGTGGTCAATATTAGTTTTTTAGTGAGGAAAACGGGCAACGGAGAGCGATGAAGAAATAAAGCTGGCTTTTCAGAACAATTACTGGCCTCCCACCCTCCTACAAGCTTTCTAACAATGAAAATAAGGCCTCCACCAAAAATGAACCAAAACGGATGCAAAATGGAGGTTCGGGGACCGAAACAATCGGCCTGGGGCCCCGAAAATGGGCTGTTAAGCACCGGAGGTGGCTTTCGACCACGAAGTTGGTCTCTCGGGACACAGTGTCCCCCAAAAGGGAGTAAATAAGGTGTGTGCCAAAAACCGGAGCAAACAGAGGTGGTTAGGCGGTCCCGAACCGAGGCACACGGCCGTTGGCTCTGAAAAATTGGAAACCGGGCTCCAAAATGGGAAAAGTGGCCTACGACCATGAAACGTAGCCTACGACCACTGAGAGATGATCTACGAGACCTCTCTCTCCCTTCGGGAAGAGAAAACAGAGAAAACAGAGCTTGGTTCGCAAACCAAGGCATGGCATGAAAGAGTCCGGAAGTTCGGAGGCAAGGCTTGCAGCCTGGACTCGGAAACTTCTGAACGAGCACAAAATGCGATATCACCGAGCGCTCAACTGGTGACGTCTGAGTCTTAAGGTCGGTCAAAAATGGGGTGTCTACACCTAGTGAACATGAAGTCGTGAACTATTCTACCGTTTATGTAAACCAAGACAACAGACTTCACGCGGGTATTACTCCAACCATCGTTCTGTTCTCATTGCTGTGTTCGGTTTGACCCTAGAACACTAGCCTGGTTCAATGAATGGTTTAAAGAATTTAACTTGTCAATTCTTATATAAACGGCCCCACTTTACACTCACATAGGTGACTCTACTTGAGTATCCTGCTATACTCAGATCAACAGCTCAACACACTAGAGTCATTAAAAGCATAACTTAACCTCAACACTTGCAGGTATCACTGATAAAGGAATGGCTAGAGGTTTAACCTCCTCAGTGACATACCATCGTTACACACAATTAGATTGTCCCATTGAACCTAGATCTTAGGATCTCCAGTCAACTAGGTGGGCTTTCCATTCCGGTAACATCTTACATTAAAGGCCTTAAACCCATTCCTTCTAACGACTTCTCTACTAACAATCGATTTAACCCTTTGGTTAGCAGATCCTCAATGTTGTCCTTAGACTTCACATAGTCCAAAGTGACAACTCTGTTAGAGAGTAGTTGTTGTATGAAATTATGTCTACGATGAATATATCTAGACTTTCCATTATACATATTACTCTGTGTCTGTCTAATAGCCGATTGGCTGTCACAACAAATACAAATGGCCAACATAGGTTTCGACCAATATAGAATACCTTCAATGAAATGGTGAAGCCATTCTGCTTCTTTTGTTGCTTTATCTAACGCTACAAACTTTGATTCCATCGTTAATCGTGAGATACACGTCTACTTGGAAGATTTCCAAGGCACGACAGCCCCTCTAAGGTTGAACACATAACCACTAATGGATTTCGAATCCCTAACATCAGACATCCAATTCACATCGCTATAGCCTTCTATTACTGCTAGATATCTAGTGTAATGCAGCCCATAATCCTGGGTGAAACAGAGATGCCTTAACACCCGAATGATACCCTTCTAGTGAGTGGCATCGAGATTGCTCGTATATCTACTAAGCCTGTTAATTTAGTAGGATATATCCGGCCTTGTATAATTTATCAAATACATCAAACTCCCAATGACCTGAGAATATTCTAGCCAAGAGGCACTCTCACCATTATTCTTGGTCAAGTGTATACTCAAGTCTATAGGTGTCCCAGACACACTTATATCTGATTTACCAAATTTCTCAAGTATTTTCTCAACATAGTGAGATTGAGAAAGATCAATACCATCATATGTTTTGGTGATCTTAACACCCAGAATTACATTTGCAAGGCCCATATATTTCATGTCAAACTTAGAGTATAACAATTTATTGATAGTTCTAATCATCTCATCATTACTACCAACAATGAGTACGTCATCAATGTATAGACACAAAATGACATAACCTCTGTCGATGTCTTTGACATATACGCATTATCACACTCATTGATTTTGAACTCATTTGACAACATAGCATTGTCAAACTTCTCGTATCATTGTTTAGGAGCTTGCTTCAAACCATACAATGATTTAACAAGCTTACAGACTTTCTTATTTTGTCCTAGAGCTGAAAACCCCACGGGTTGCTCCATGTAGATTGTTTCATTTAAATCTCCATTTAAGAAAGTTGTCTATACATCCACTGATGTATCTCCAGACCACATAAAGTTGCTATTGCAATCACCATGCGAATGGATGTAATCCTTGTCACAGATGAATACGTATCAAAGTAATTCAGGTCTTCTCATTGCCTATATTCTTTGATAACTAGCCTAGCATTATACTTATCAATTGATCCATCTGCTTTCATCTTGCTTCTAAAGATCCACTTGCTCCTCAAGGCCTTACTGTCTGGGGGTAGATCAATTAACTCCCAAGTATGGTTTTGTAAGATGGAGTCAATCTTATTTTTAATCACTTCTTTCCAAAAAGGACTTTCAGGTGAAGTCACAGCTTTATGGAAAGTTTGAGGTTCTCCCTCTAAAATATAAGTCAAGAAGTCCAGACCACAGGACTTTGGGGCTCCTAGCCCTTTTACTCTTTCTTGGTTCATCTACTTCCTCAGCTTGATCATCGACTTGATCATTTATGTGATCATCTATGTGATCATTTGGTTGATCACCTATGTGATCATTGTCGCCTTCAATCTATTTCATGAAACTCGGAATCCTTTCTTTGAGACGATGAGGAAATACATCTTCAAAGAAATATGCATTTCGCGATTCCATGATCGTATTCTTGTGTATATCCGGAATAGCAGACCTATAAACAAGAAATCGATATGCACTGCTATTTTGTGCATAGCCAATGAATATGTAATCCACTAACTTCGGGCCTATCTAAACCCGCTTGGGTGTAGGCACCGCCACTTTCGCAAGACACCCCCACATTCGCAGGTATTTATATGACGGCTTGTGGCCTTTCTACAACTCATATGGAGTCTTGTCTATATTCTTCTGAGCTATTCTATTAAGAATGTAATTCGTGGAGAGAATTGCTTCATTCCACGAGTTCTGTGGCAACCCATAACTTATTAACATTACATTCATCATTTCTTTTAACGTCCTATTTTTCCGCTCAGCAATACCATTTGACTGAGGGGAATAAGGCATTGTGGTTTGGTGAATAATCCCAAATTGAGCACAAAGCTCAGCAAACAATGATGCATACTCACCACCACGATCACTTCTCAAAGCCTTAATCTTCCAGCTTAGTTCATTCTCAATTTCATTCTTGAAAAGAATAAATTATGAATCGCCTCATCTTTGCTTTTATGCAAATATACAAAATAGTATTTAGTGCAATCATCAACAAAAGTGATGAAGTATTTGTTATCACCCCGTGGTTGTACGACTTTCAAGTCACACACATCACTATGTACTAAATCTAACGGCACAGTACTTATTTGAATAGAATGAAAAGAAGTCCTTGTCGATTTTGCTTCTACACAACTTTCACACTTGTGATTTGGATTAATCTTGAAAGATGGTATGTTGATTAATTTACACAAAAAGTCAAAATTTACATGACCCAGTCTACTATGCCATAAATTAGGGGACTCAAGCATATAAGCAGAAAAAAGAAACTTTCTCATTAATTTTAGGGATAAGAGTCATTACATTGAGCTTAAACATACCACCCGACATATACCCCCCTCCCCACATAGATCCCACCCTTGGTCAACACGACCTTATTAGACTCAAACACCATGTGGAAGCCATGCTTACTTAAGAGTGACCCCGAGACAAGGTTCTTGCGAATGTCTGGCACATATAGGACATCGTTCAAAGTTAGTTCTTTCCCTGATGTCATCTTCTGGACCACCTTGCCTTTACCCTCAACAGTTGAGGTCGCAGAGTTCCCCGTGAACAACTTCTTACCATTTGAAATCGGATTGAAACTTGTGAACATCTTATTTTCAGCACAGATGTGATGAGTGGCCCTAGTCTCCGCCCATCATTCCTTCGGGTTAGACCCCACCATGTTCACTTTCAAGATGACAGCTGACAGATGCATGTCGTCTACATCTTGTGATAGATTCTCCATCTCAACCATGTGAGCTCGACTTTTGTTTTGTGGAGGGTTTTTCTTATAAGGTTTCTTTTTCTTGTGGCAGTCCACCACCCGATGCCCATCCCTTTCACAGTTGACGCATTTTCCATTGAACCTAAAAGTAGGTTTCTGCGGCTTGTCTAGCCTTTTAGACACTCCACCTCTAGCCCCCAACTTCAAGGTTTTGCTTGTTAGTGGCTTCTTCCTTACCCTCAAGGATTTGTCATGCTTAACCACGTTTTCTTTCACAGTGGAGGTACTACCCCCTTTGTTCATGTTGTCTTCCTCAATGCGGAGCCTAGCAACGAGCTCTTCAACAAGGGACTGGCCATGGTCAACCACGTTCGCTTTCATAGTGGAGGAACTCCTCTTTTTTTTCCTGTTGCCTTCCTCTATAGGGAGCCTGACAACGAGCTCTTCTACTATCATCTCCTTTCGCTTATGCTTCAAGTAGTTTTTGAAGTCTTTCCAACCGTTAAGCAACTTCTTAATCAGAGTAGTAGCTTGGAACGATTCACTTATAAACATTCCCTCTGCATGAATCTCATACAGAATTACTTGGAAATCTTCGACTTGACTAATGACGGTTTTTGAGTCCACCATTTTGAAGTCTAGAAACTGGTTAACGACAAATTTCTTTACCCCAGCATCTTCGGTCTTGTACTTTTTGTCCAAAGCATCCCACAGCTCCTTTGCTAACTTCTTGGCATAAAACACATTGAATAGTGGATCTGTCAAGCCATTCATAACATAATTCCGATAAAGGAAGTCTGACTGCTTCCAAGCATCTAGAGGCATGAGTTTCTGCTTGTCTTGCTCATTCTCTTCCACGGTTGGTGGATTCTCACTCAAAAACCTTGCAAGGCTTAGAGTAGTCAAGTAGAACAACATTTTCTACTACCACCTCTTGAAATTCACTCCCGTGAACCTCTCCAGGCACTCATGATGATTGAGCGATCCTTCTGAAACAGCCGGAGTAACAACATGATTGACCACAGAGGTCATAGCAACATCGTTGACCACAAAGGTCATAGCAGAAGGGGTTGGCAAGCCAGTTGCCCCGAGGTTCTGATCCCCATCAACATTAGCAGCAACAGCAGCATCAATAACAATTGCTATTTCTGAAAAATACAACAGAATTTCACTATTCTGCATTTTCGGAAATTAAACTTAACACTAGAAAATTCCAAAATTGAAAGTTTAATTCAAAACTAGTCTCACCACTTCCCTAGAATTGAACATGGCCATGAATGTTTCTAGGAAGACTAGAGGGGTTACATCCGTCCCACTTAAAACCTAGTTAACCTTAGACAAAATTTTCAAGAGTATGTTGACTCCTAATCCATCGAAAAAAATTTTTAGAATTAAGTTGTCTAGGGGATGAACTAAGTTAACACAAACTAAGTTCCAAACTTACATGCAATTTAAAAATTGCTAATCAAATTACAAGTAAATAAAATATTGCTGTAGCACATTGGTAAATAACGACAATTCAAACTCAAGCAAAAAAATTGCTTCAATTATAAAAAAAGTAAACAATCCATAAGGATTTTATTTAGTCCAAAATCCTTTTCACGCTTATGTATTCCTATTCAACAAAGATGTTAGTTGTCCAAAAGTTTTTGTTTTTACATCCCAAATACTATTCATTTGATTTTGTATTTGTTTTTCCAATCCCTTTCGCATAGGTATTCTTGTAAAGAAAGTTAGTAGAAAAACACAAGAAGATATAAACCAAACAATCTAAAGAAACTTGAAACCATCTAGCAAACTATTTAATAATAAAATTAAGTAATGAATTAAAATGCTAGATGAGTTACAAAAATAAAACTTATAACTCCACAATTAAATTAAATTAAATTAAAATTTTAATAGCCATGAGTAATGTATGGAATTATTACACAGCTAAAATAAATTTACAATTTAATTTACACAATAAATATGTAAAGAAATATGACAAGTTACAAAACCTTTATAACTCCAAATACTTAAATTAAAAATTTCATAGGGTAGAGTTATATAAAAATTTTACAAATCAATAATCATGTAATAAACATGTGAGTTTTTTAGCAATTAACATGTAAACAACTCATGTAAATAATTCTAGAAATAATAAGCATGTAACAAAAATTAAAATTTAGAAAATTTTGAACATGCAAATTGTATTATAAAATTATAAATTGTGAGCATGGTATTATACAAAGCCTATATACTAAATGGCATGCAAATATTGGTACTCATGTAAAAAACTTATACTAGAACAAATTATACAAATCTGCTAGACATCTAGTAATAAAAAGTGGCCTAATTAAACTTTGCATCTATTAATCCATTTTCATAAAAACAGTAAACTAGAAATCAATTTTGGTTTTACAAGAATATAGCACTGGCATGTTAATCCAAACACAAAAACCAGAACCATTCATGCCTTTGAACAGAGTTTTTTTTTTTTACCCTTAATTTAAATCCCATGGCATTGCTGTTTTGTGCTTAACAATTAAATCTCATGAACAAAAGTCAAAAATATAATCATGACTTCTATAAACAAACAGTGGGCTTATGATGCTAAAAGTCCTAATCATGCACTCTATATATAACAAATAGGGGCCTTTTATTTGCTAATGAACAAAACAGTAGCATGCAAATATATCTTTAACTAAAGAAAGGTACAAGAATAGTCCAAGAGTCACCAGGATGTGGGCTATCAAAAATGTTACAGGTCTTTCGGTAATTGAAGAATAAAAGTAATTGACATTATACAAGAATCTATTTGTTCAATTTGATGGAAAACATTAAATCTATTTTAAGATTATCGTACAAATTGTGTGATTAACTAAAACAAATATATTCATAATTGACAATTTAAATTTCATGATAAGAAACATGCTGAAAATTACAAGTTGAACAGAGATACATAATAAAATAAAATAGCAAAAGAAAGCAAATCAAAGCATGCACTAGACAGTTTTCTTAAAACAAATTCGCCGCCTCACCGGTTGGGTGCTAGAAGTTGTTCGACGTCTATCTTCTAGGATACGACAGTTAAACTAGTTACAATAGAGCACCTACTGAGTAGCTTCAGTGAACAAAACTAAGACAACACTCCCTCACCAGGAAGGAAAAACTGGAACTTTGGAGGAGCACAAAAATAGCAAAATTTTGGGTAGAAAACTGAAGAAGAGGGATCCCCTTTTATACACATCGAGGGGGATAGAGGAAGAGGGGCCACTTGCAACAAATGCAGAAATAAATCTCAGCAAAACTGCCCAACAAATGTAGTAAAACTGATGGGACTTTATGTGTGTGAGTTACACACTTCATATATACACATGTGTATATCTGCAGCCACCAACTTGGCTTGGCCCAAAAAAGATTAGGTTGGTGAACCATTAACTCGGCCTAGCCCACATCTAACCCAAGCCCTAAGATCCATGGACCAAGCCTGGGCGAGCGGGCAAGCGCCGTGCGTGTGGCAATTTTTGCATAATCAATTTGGACCATAATCTTGGCCCAAGTCCATCATTAAAGCATCGATAACTCGCTTCTTTCAGAAATTTTGGATGCTCCAAAGGGTTCACACCCTTGGGCAAAAAATAAGATTTAAATACCTATCAATGCTCTCTTCTACAATCAATGTGGGATAGAAAGTTACACACCTTTCCCAAAACCTCTTACATGAGTCCAACTTAATGAGTCGGTTTCTCATTCAAATCTTAATGGTTTTTTATCATTCTTTTTTATGGCGTAAAGATTTCATCACAAAGAATCTAAACCCACTTTAATCCACATCAATTAAGGATTGACACCCACTTTAGCATTGCATTAAAGTCACCAAAAAACTATTATTGTCCAATAATATATTGCCAATTGGGCGAGTACCAGTTACCCTATTCCATATATAACTAGGGGTGGACAAACATCTAATTGAGTCGGATTTAGGCCAAGCTAACACTACATATCATAAAAGTATATGTGTTATTCAAGACCTGAACCGACTCGACACCAGGCATAATTTAGCTATTCCAAGCTCGACCATAAAAAAATGTCTAAATTTTAAACATTCCCACTTAACTCAATGCATATGAACTATTAATCTTTTTTTTCCTTTTTGCTTTTTTTTTTTTTGGTTTTGAAAGGCTATTAAGTTATTTAGACCCTTTTAATAATTATTTGAGTTTGAAATATTTACAAAATTTACTTGTAAAATAAATATTATACTTTAAGAAATGTTTAATTTAAGCTCAAAAGGGGAATATATATATATATATGTAGTTTATTTATCTTTTATTATTTTTTAATTTATTTTGTAATTAAATAATATAAAAATTAAAATTAATATTTTATAAATTGGCAAGCCAACTTAGGGTTGGGTTAGAATTCTTTATCCAAAACCCAATTCAAAAATTAAATGAGTTTAAAATCTCAACCCAATATAATCTTATGTATTAAGTTTTTTTTTTTTTTTTTTTTTTTTTTTTTTTTTTTTTTTTTTTTTTTTTTCAAATCTTAAAAATATGAACTGAGTTTGGTAGACTGGACAGGCGATCGGATACATGCCACTCCTATCCATAACTTCAATTATAAAATTCTTCGTTTCCTTATACTTGTGAGAAAAGAAAAAAAAAAAAAAAATCAAATCAAAGAAGACAGCTAGAGAAATTGGAACAAGATATTAGAAAGATGAAAATATTATTATTACATAGTGAAATTAAAATATTGTAACCAATAGAACGACTATCATCATACATATACTTGGGCCAAATAGAAATTGGTGTTTTGTTTTCCTTTTGGGCTAAATAAGCACAAAAGACAAAAAAAGTCAAAAAATCACAAAAAGCCCAAAATCACAAAAAGATTAAAAAAAAAATTATTATTCCAAAGCTAAAAAGCCAAAAACGTCAATCAAGAATACCAAACGAACAAAAAAGTCACAGCCTAAAAAAATCAAAAAAACCAAAAAGCCAACGAAAAAAATCATTGCCAAATGAAGGCTTAAATGTGTAAATTACTTTATTTGAGGTTTGAAAAATAAAAAAATACATATAATTAGTTTTATATTTTTGATATAATTACACTACTCTCTGTGAGATCCAAAATAATCCCTTACATGGACTGTTGTTGAGATTCAACGAAGATAATCCCATGAACTTGCAAGAGATAAGTATGGTTGATGCCACCCAACCGGGATTATCGGCCAGGGACACTCCGATAATGAAGTTAGAATCCATGAATGGAATGTATAGATCAAGAATAGTCAAGAGTGCTGTGTGTGGAGTGCAGGGGAAAAGACATACCTCTTGTGTATGGGGTGTCATCATTTTATAGAGGACAAAAGATATTTGTTTGGGTAAGAACCATTGTAGGCCTTATTTGGGTTAGCCCCAATAAGCTGGTATATATATTTTTCTAGCTTCCACACTCTTATATGAGATTTCAATTCACATAACAATTAAGTTATTTTTCGCCAGCAATTCGTTAATCATATAAATGAAAAAAATAATATTATCATATTTATTTATTCTTTTTTATTTCAATATCTACATATTATTTGTATTAATTTTGGTCAGTTTAACCTTGCTAAAAGAAAATTTAATGTAATTATATTAAAAATATGAGACTAATTGTATTTTTACCAAATTTCAAGGTGGTGGGTATAATTTATCATATTTAAATTTATACAAAGAACGAATATACAGATACTTGCATATATTTGCATAGTATATCTGTACAGTACAAATATGTTAGTAATAGAAAAGAAATAAATAGAAAAAGCAAATAACATCAATATCAATATATTAATTAAAGATAATTTATAAACACATCTCTTAAGGTTTGTTTAAAATATGAATAACCCCCTATAATTTGAAAATTACATTTCGTCCCTTTAAATTTCTAATTGCATAATAAATAGCCCGTTTTATTAATAAATCACCAAGTCAATTAACAATTTTTAATTATATCATAAATATATTTCAATTAATGATTTAGGTAATTTTATTGTGGTATAGGAGAGCCGCTAGAAATTTTATTTTTTCTATTAATTATGTTAAATAAAAACTCTAATAATGGAGTATTTGTAATTTTCAAAATTTCAATGAACAATTTGTATTTTAAGAAAATTTAAAATTTGTATTTTTTCGGTTAATGAATTTAGGGTAAATTACAAATACACCCCTTGAGATTTTCTTAAAATACAATTTGCCCCTATGGTTTTGAAAATTACATCACGTCCCTTGAAATTTCTAATTTTATAGCAAATGGCCCATGTTATTAAATCAAGTTAATTAATAATTTTTAATTATGTCAGAAATTTATTTGAATTAATAATTCAGATAATTTTATCATTGTATTGTATACCAGTTAGGAATTTTATTTTTTTAATTAATTCTGTTAAATAAAAAAATTCTAATAAGAGAGTATTTGTAATTTTCTAAACTATATGGGAGAATCTATGTTTTAAATAAATCTCAAGGGGTATATTTATAATTTATCCATAAATTTAAGACTAAGCAATAGTATATTGGCCATGTTTAGTGGAGTTTTTTTTTTAAAGTTAAAATTTGATAATCAGAAAGTAGAACTGAAAATCACTCATTCCACAGCTTTCAAATAATCTTAATTTTTTTTAACTTATTTAAACTATTTTTACCTAATAAATTATAAAAAAATATACCAAACAATCTAACATATAGTCTCAAAATAAAATAAATTATCCTCACCCCTAAAAATGGTAACCAATAATCCATTATCACGGTCAAAAAAAGGAAAATTTATTCTGTCGCCCAAAACCATTTCTTTCAAGCCAAAATAATTGACAAATATCCTCTTGTCTCTAACTCAATGAAAAGTCAGTGAGGTGAATTAATTTAATTTATAATAATGAAAAGTTAGTGAGGCGAATTATTTTAATTTATAATAATGCATTTGGGGCACCAAACATTGAATTGCTCCATCCACACAACTATCTTTCATATTTTTTTATATTATGCCTATTAGAGGAAGTTAGTTAAAAATTAATTTTTTAATATTTTTTAGTTTTATTTTAGAAAATATATTGCTTGCCCATATATCTCTCTAAATTTCCATCTATGATCTTTGATGGTAAGGATAACTTAGGGATAAAAAGGATATATGGGCAATGTTGGGGCTATTGTTGTGTTTTCGTTGGTTACACCAGAATTACGGGACTTGTATCTAGTTAGTTGTTTTGTTATTACTTGCCTCCCATTTGGGGGACAGTGTTGTATTTATTATATCACCTGGGGTATGCCCCTTGTAAACATGTATATCTTTTGTCTTCAATTTATGACTTACTCATCCCAATATATATATATATATATATATATATATAAGTAGAGAGGTAATATGACTCAAAAAAACTAAAGCACCAAAAAGTTGACTTTTAACTATATTTTCAAAATAAGCTTATATTTCATAGGCCACATATTGGGTTCACAACAATAATTCGAATAATAAGAAAATAGGCGCTCGGACCATAAATCTAAATTTGAATTTTGTTTGCCTGCAAGTTGTAGACCTGACTTTATTCGCACGCCCCCCTTTTGGAGAAGGCACGAATTGGTCTTACTATAGTTCAGACTCCTGACACGGTTCTGAATGTAATCTTACAAAGTGCAATGTAAGATTGGTAAATCACCAAAGAGTCCAAATCTGGCAATTGGTTTTGGAAAATCGATTTTGAATAAAAAAGAGCCAAACATGGACTGCTTTGCCAGATTACAGAATCGCCACCTAAATATTTTATTTTTAAAAAATTTAAGAAACCTTGACTCGTGCCAAAGGCCACGTGTCCGTCATCACCAAAGTTGCCTCAGTTCAGAAACTTGGGTACGAGAGGGGAAGGTCCTGAAATGAGTACCCCCGCCTGCCTGATCAAAGGATTAGCCTCTGCTAAGCATCATATGTTGTTTTATAAACACATGTGTTCTTATTCTGGTTATTAGCTAACTTACTATGTGATGCGCACAACATACAAGTATAGACTAAGTCGCGAGAATTGAAACAAAGTAACTCATGTTTGTTTTTGAAAATTGTTTGAAAGTGCTACGCGCAAGTAGGATAAAGCGGGGATTTGCCACCCTCAAGTAGGCTTAAAACATGATTTGCCACTTCGCAAAGTGGCCTTAAAAGTCACATTCATCGAGTTGTTCCAATTCAAGTAACAAAGCCTTCATCCACAAGCATTCATACAGTTAAACAAGTAAGCACATAGTCTCATGGCAAGCATGCTAAACATGACAACACTCACACTCATGCAAGTATGCTAAAGCGTAAAACTTACAGTGTACTCAAAGTCAAAACAAAAGCTAGTTAGAAATCATGCATGGTCCTAACTATGTTAACAAGATGCCTAATGCAACACATGCAATAATGCAACTAGGTAGGCTCGGCTGTCTAAGATGGCATATGAATGCAACACTTTGATACATGTATTCAAATAGGTACTGAAATACGATGCAGTTATAATGATGCGCTGAGCCCGGTGCATGCAATACAAATGAATGATGCACGCATGCAAGCATAAGGTATGCTAATTGAAATATGCCCTAATCTAACCATCGAAATCAATTAAATAAAAGGGAGAAAGACATGGGGTTGGAAGACATGCACACACGCACACACACTTATTACAACATTGCGCCCTCATGAAGGAGGGTCCGAATAAATAAGCTAAGCTAAACTAATTATTACAAACCAACTAATTAACTACTCTAGCTAATTAATTATTACAACACAATTGAATAACTAGCTAATACTAAGCTAATAATTAGTTACACTAGCTATTTAAAGAAATTAAATGGCCTCGCGGGCGAGGGAGAGATGCATACTCGGTTGGCGATATCCCGGAAATCCATTGCCTTGCCGTCGGTTATCTCTATTTACACTCGCCTCTGTTTTCTGAACATTGTGCCAACTCCAGACTGCCTCTGCTTGGAAACAGGAACATTTTCGTACCAAAACTGGACTGGTAGCCTGTCGGCCACCAAAAGTGGCTGCCGGCCACTTCAACTGGCCGGTCAGCTAGTGCATGTGGCCGGTCGGCTACTTACTTTCCCAAATTGCTTTTTTTGCTGCAACAGAGAACAACAGAGCCAAGACAAGGCATTTGCAAGGAAATGTATGTACTGCCACCTTCATATCATGTCTCAAGCTCAAAGGAGAGTGGCACTCGGCTCTCAAGCCACCAACCATGCATCTCAATGCATGATGGCCCGAAAATCGAGCTTGTACAAGTTTAGTGAATGTACAAATAATACACAAAGTGCCACCACCCTATCATGCATGATCAAGGGTGACGATGACCAAGAAACGTGACACGTTTCAGCACTTTGAATATGAAACGTCCCTCATTTCTCATGTTTGGATTAACGTCCGATCCAAACACATGCAATGCAACATGAATGCTTATATTGTTCATGTTTTACTTGGTCCATTTCTTGTTTACACATTTTACATTACCGAGCCATTCATTAACCGGTTAAGTCCAAGTGATTGCCCTCTAATGAGAGGGGTCAACCACAAGGGTGATTTAGGACATGGGAGGGATTATGCCTTTGACTAGGAGGAACCCTTAAAAGAGGGTTAAAGCCATTTGAGCACAAACCCTACCTCATGTTTAAACACAAGCTTAAGGCCAAACAACCCTCAAATCATATTGTAAAATGAAGAAATGAGGGAGGTTGCAGATGTTTTTTTTTAGTGCTGAAATGGCATGACAAATAAGACTATAACATGCAAACAACTCATGTACAACATGTTAAGAGCCAAAACATTGAAACTAGTGAAGGGCACAATACTAGAAGCATGCAGTGCAATGCTCAAATGATCAAGCCAGCTATGGACAGACCTAAAACATGCCAAATCAGTGGCCTAAACATGTTGAAATGGTAACATGGCAAGCAAGAAAGACATGCTCATTTATTGGCTCATGAACAAGGCAAAGGCACAACTCTCAAACACAATGAAAGAGTGATATATGTGAGAGTGTGACAGTGGAATATGCTCTGAAATCACATACTAAATGATGATATATCATGCAAACATCACAAGCAAAGCATGCAAAAGGCCTCAAAACACAAATCTAGTGAAGCTAACTACACCATAGCTATACAAAGCAAGTCATATATGACCAAGACCACCCAAAACAGAGCTTAAGCATGTCAAAGCAAGGCCAAAAACATGCTGGAGTGGAGCCAACACATGCTAGAATAATAGGTTAAAGCATCAAGTATGTAAGGCTAGTGAGCAAGATTACACTACAAGTGTAAGAAGCAAGCAAGAGGTGACTCAACCAGCCAAAAATAGAGTTATAACATGCTGAAATAAGGCCGAAAACATGCTTGAACTAAGCCACAAAAAGGTAGAAACACATGCTCATATATTAGGCCATCAACACATGCAAACAAAACACAAGGAGGGGAGGCCACCCGCTCCTATTTTGGACCTCAAAACCAAGTTTCTACCACTGAAATTCCTCTGGAATTCAGAGGTTAAAAGGCCAAAAAAGAATTTTTTTAAAAGGCTTTAAAAGATAGCACAAAGCTTAGCAAATAAGCAACAAAAGAGGGTGGACCACCCCTAACTCCAAAAGGGCCTCAAACTACCATTTTTAACACTTAAAAATAGAGGTTTTTGTAGTTAACAACTTGGCCAAAAACAACATGCAAAGGTGGCCAAACCAAGCAACTAAGTAAAGCTTTAAAGAGAATAAGGCCTTACCCTTGAAGCACAGCAACACAGGAGCAATTCCTGAGCCAAAACCAGCCTTCAACAACGTAAACAAGACCTTCAAGCACCTCAGCAACAAGGTAGTCTAATTTGGTTAAGGGGTTGTATGCAAAAATGGGAAGAAAGCTCACTTTCAAGCCTAAAACAAGAAGAAAGGGAGGATTTTAGAGAGAGTGAAATTTTGCTTCTCAAAATTCTGAACCCTCAAAATGGAGGAGGGACCTCCCCTTATATAGAAATACAAGTATAAAGCTTGTTTCCATCCCTCCATACACGTGTATGGAAGATGGCTTTAGTGACCAACAGCTGGCACATAAAATATCTGAAAAAGAAGAAAAATGGTCGTCGGCCACCCAAGGTGGCTGCCAAGAGGCACAAGTGGCCGACAAGGGGCAAAAGTGGCCGACAAGGCCTCTCCTCCCTCCAGGCAAGGGGCACCAAGGTTTGGCCCAAAAACAAGGCCAAAACATAGAGAGTTTAGAGGCTCAAAGACCAGGCGCTCGGCCGAGACCTTCGGGTACTCAAAACGAGCACAAACATGCACAATCATCAGGCGCACAGACAATGACATATAAGTCTTATGGTCAGTCAAAAATAGGGTGTCTACACAAGTCCAGGCACTAATTTACATTGCCCATAAGGGCACGACACTCTGAAATGACCAAAATACCCGTTTTAGTCATTTGTATTTACAAAAAAAACCACATATAATATTCACACCCACAGAAAGTACTCTCTCTCTCTCTCTCTCTCTCTCTTGACTTGTCTCTCTATTTGCCCCTGTGTGTGTGTGTGTGTAATTTTCGAAAAGAACCGCTCGAGTTAGGGTTTCTCAACTCCATCTAAGTTAGGGTTTCTCCATAACTTCCAAAAAGGTACGAAATCTCATCCATGAAATTCTTACTATTTTGCTTCATTACTTAGAAAAAAAAAAATAAAAAATAAAAAGTAAAAAAATTACATAGTTGAAGCATTATCACTATCATCTTAAGAAGAGTGCTTGTCATTCTCACTCTTTGAAGATAATGGAGTACATTCCTCTATATCGTTATCATCTTGTTTCAAGTTTTCATCGATTAACTAATCGATATTCATTTTTATCACACTGACTTAAGCCTCCATCCTAGATAAATGCTCATCCAGTCTAGAACATTGTTCTAACAATTGAATTTGACACTTGTATCTTTTCAATATTAAGGCAAATATTGCAACAAATAACTAGTTATAATTCAACAGATAAATAGTTTAAATGGATAAATATAAATTTCAATAGATATACACTTACAGATGACAATTTAAATAGATAATTATTTTTTGATATATGTCCATTATAATGGCTATCAATACAAAATCCATAAATAAATACAACAGATAAAAATTCAAAAGTTTAAACAGATAAATATAAATTTCAATGGATATATACACTTACAGATATAACTTTGAATAGATAACTTCTTAGTTATATGTCCTACAAGTGCTATCTGCTGAGATTTGAATGGACATTTGCATATATAGGGACAGTAGAATTTGGTACCAGAGGAGGAAATATCTCATTCATTGTATATGCCCATTGCTCTAACCATTGAATTCGATACGTGTATTTCTGCATCACTATTTTAACAGATAACAATTTAAACATATAATTATTTTTTGATATATGTGCATCATAATGGGTATCAATACAAAATCCATAAAAAAAATCAATAGATAAAAATTAAAAAGTTTAAACGGATAAATATAAATTTCAATGGAAATGCACTTACATATATAACTTGCAATAGATAACTTCTTAGTTATATGTCTTACGACTGCTATCTACTGAAATTTGCATGGACATTTCTATATATAGGCATTATATTGCACAAAATATTTAAGGATACTTATCTATTTAAATTTTATCTATAACGATTCTTGTTTAGACCCGACCCACTTGGTATTCTGGACTCGGGTTTCACGGCTATGTATTGTTGTTCTTGTCTCATTCATCTTTTCCCTCCTTGAGTCTGGCTATTGGAATGTGTTGGTTGTGTTTGGAACAGGTTGGTACCTTGTTTTTCAAAAACCTTGTTACCCAGAATTTTACCTCTACGCTCGAGCGTCACTTCTTGCGCTCGAGCGGCCTTTGTGAACTCTCAGTACTTTTGTCGGTCTATAAAACTACAGAGAGAGTGTATTCTATGCTGGAGCAGTACTTCCTGTGCTCGAGCGGCACTTCTTCAGCTCAAGCGTTGGCTTTCTATCTGTAAAACTGCTGGGAGTGTGTATTCTACACTCGAGTGTCACTTCCTGCGCTCGAGCGGTGACGTCTTTTTTAGGAGGAGGAATGGATGGAGGGCTTCATGAGGAGTCAAGATGTTCAGGGAGACAGTAAGATGCAGAAGGGTTCTAACCCACAGCAGTCCCAGGAAGCTCAGTCGAGGTCCACTTTTCCAGTACCGAGTTTGGGTTCTAGAAGAGGTGGTCAGGGAAATTTCACTTGTTTTAAGTGTAGTCAGTTGAGCCACAAGTCTCCAGTTTGCCCACAGAGAGGAGGAAGACAGCGATCTGCACCATCTTCGGCTCGTTCTCAGAGCCAGAGTCAAGGTAGAGAGCAGTCGCTCATTGGTTATCAGTGTGGGCAGGTGTAGACGCGCCCGTGTGAGGCCCTCGTGCTACAGTTCGGACTCAATTTGTGTCACGATTCTTAATCTGAACCAAAGAGTCCAAATCCGGCAAATCGTTTTGAGAAAACAGATTTTTAGAAAAGAAGTGCCAAACATGGACTGCTTTGCCAGATACAGAGTCGCCACCTAAATATTTTTTAAGGGGGGATTTAGGAAACCCTGACTCGGTGCCAAAGGCCACGTGTCTGTCATCACCAAAGTTGCCTCGGCTTGGGAGCTAGGGTACGATTGGGGAAGGTCAGCTATGAGCACCCCCTCTCGCCCGATCCGAAGATCGGCCTCTACTAACCGTGATATCCGTTTTTGAAAACGTTATGTGTTCTTATCCCGATTATTAGCCTATAATTACTATGTTATGCGCACAGCACAAAAGTATAGACTAGATCGCCTAATTTGGAAATAAGCATTACATATCCGTTTGTTTTGAAAAAAATATTTTGGAATTTGCTACTCGCAAGTAGGCTAAAACACGGATTTCAATGAGCTATTCCAACTCAGACAATCCAAGCTACACCCACAGGCATTCAAGCAGTTATATCACATAAGCAGCTAGCCTCATGGTAATCATGCTATCATGGCAACACTCACACGCATGCAAGGATGCTAAAGCAAAAGAACTTACAGAGTACTCCAAGCCAAAACAGAAACTAGTTAGTAGTCATATGCATGATCCTAGTTCATGTTAAGATGGCTAATGCAACACATGCAAAATGAAACTAAGATAGGCTTGGCTAATCTACAATGACATGTGAAATGCTACAACTAACACGTATTCAATTTGAAATTAAAATACAAATGCAGTTAGAGTGATGCGCCGAGCCCGATGCATGCAAGACAGATGTGTGGATGCACGCATGCACAGCATAAGGTATGCTAATTTAAATATGTCCTAGTCTACCATCATAAGCGGGTAAATAAAAGGGAAGAAAGACGTGGGGTTGGAAGACATACACACACTCACGCACACTTATTACACAATTGCCCTTGCTCGGAAGGTCCGAATAAATATTACAGTCCGAATAAATAATACTAAATTAATTATTACAAAATTTCTAATCTAATTAACAAATTAAATGCAAAGAGAAGATGGCCGCAGCCCCCACCTCTGGATGCATGAATGATGCATGCTCGGATTTATCTCGCCCAGAAAGCCCGTACCATACCACTGCTGCCTCTATTTACACTGCCCTGCTTCTCTGAAAATTGCCAAAATCCTGGGACAGGTTCCCTGAACCCTGTATGACACCATCGGCTGAAGGGAATAGTCACCAGCCGCGGGGAATGATCACCGGCTGCATTTTGATATATCGGCTACAAATTCTTGGCCGGTCGGCATTATATGTAGCCGACCGGCCAAAACTTCCTGCAGAACCTGCAATTGACAGCAGCAGAGGACAAGTAGTGTATGGCATGGAATTTTCAAAGCAATGTATGCATGGCCACTCTCCCAATCATGTAATGGACTCAAGGGAGTATGCCCCTCGACCCTCGGGCCATCAATTATGCATGATGGCCTAAGAGGCCGAGTTTTGCAACATCGATATCAAATGAAATGCAAGCACAAAACACATCAAAGGGCCCCAACCCCTATCATGATTGATCAAGAGGCAAGGGATGCATGCTCAATGAAATGCAACCTAGGCATGGAGGCTAAGTATGCAACATGAACATGCAAATGAGCAATGTATACTAGGCACGCAACCTAAACATGTAAGCAAGCATGGCATGCAACAACATGTGATGATGGACTTAAACTAACATGGATAGCTCGCAAGCATGCCAAAATCAGTGGCCATTAGATGAAAACGAGACACTCGCACGCATACACGCAAATCGAGGACCGAACCTAAGGCATCAAATGCCACTCTACCAAAGCATGGCAAGGCATGGAATATGGTATGTAAACATGCAAGTTTTAGCACTGAAATATGATACAAAATAGCCCCAAAACATGCAAACATGGCACCCGATACATGAAATGAGCCCCGAAACTCAAAATTAGGCACATGGAATGACTTATAGCTATACAAAACATGCATTGTTAGATCATAAAGCATGAAGACAGAGGAAAGACAGTCCCAAAACATGCATATTTCTAGTTTATGACAAGTCCCAAAAACAAACACAAGTAGGGCTAATCTATCATGCAAAAATGGCCCTAAAAGAGAGATAGAGAGGCAAGGGACAGCAGCTGGCCCCAAACAGTGATGATCCCCTCAACAAAGTTTAAGAGGGTCTCAAAATAAGACCCTTTACAGTTTACATCAAGCCACGAAAATTAGCACAAGTGAGGCTAAACAATCGTGCAAGAAAAAGGCCTAAAAGGGGGATAAAGAGACAAGTGATAGTAGGAGACCTCAAACAGCAAGAGGTCCTTAATCAAATATGAAAGGGAGATCAAAATATGACCATTTACAGTTTGGGTTAGAGCCCAAAAATGCTTTCAAGTATGGCTTATAGATGAAGCAAGAAAAGACTAAAAAAGGGAAAAGAAGAACTCACCCTTGTAGAGCAGTAAACCACCAGCTCTTGGACCAAGTTTCTAAGCTCTGAACCTCTTCAAATGGCCTCCAAGTTGCTGGAATGGAGTGTAGAGGTGTGGTGCTATGGGTTGTAGTGCAAAGGGTGCAAGAACCTTAGGGTTTGGAGGGTTGAAGGAGAGAGATATAGAGGGTGTATGTATCAAAGCCTCAGCTGGTTTTTGTAACCCTTCAAAATGGTGGTGGAGGGCTGGTTATATAGAGGGAGAGAGGCTAAGGAAAGGGGGGAAAAACAAATTCAAATTTCCCCCCCAAAAGGCAGCCCCTCGGACAGTGGGTTGAGTGGAGAATAGCTGGCACAGTTGGCATATATTCAATCTGTAGAATACTCCGGAAGGTCGTCGGCTAGAAAAATTGGTCGGTCAGCTACTTTAACTAGCCTTTCGGCAATCTATTTGGCTGGTCGGCCATCTGTTCTGGCCGGTCGGCCATATATTTGGTCGGTCGGCCATCTGTTCTGGCCGGTCGGCAGGAAAAATCTGCTCTGCAGGTCCAATTTCAAACGGGCATAAATTCTTCATATGAACTCGTTTTCAGGTCAATCTTGTGTCAAAATTGAAGCTCCGGAAGTATGCTTTCCAATGGCACCAGACTTGTGTCAAAATTCTAACTGTGCAAAGAGTTATGCTTGTTTTAGTGAAGGCTGCTCAGTTTCGGTCCAACCGGGATGATGCCCAACTTCAACCAATCATATCTCCGCCATCCGGACTCGGATTTAAGAGATTCTTGAATAAAAAAAGAAGCCCCGAAAGTCTTCTTTCCAGCGGTGGTGGCCTCATAGCTTAACTTCATTTGTGTAGACAGATAAGCTTGATTTAGCAAGAACTGCTCGTCCCTCTCTTAGCGATTCTTGCCTATCTTCTTCTCCAACTTGGTTTCTTCTCTCCTCCCCTTCTTTCTTCAACTTCAAACCCCTAAGCAAAGTGTTTTGAAAGATTTTCAAAGATTTCATCTCTCTTTCATTAATTTCCACCTTGTCCTTGCTCGGTTTATCGAAAAGCGCATTATTTGACAAAATGTGAGTCTCAGAGCATCGTAGGAATTTTATTTCAAAAATGTTTTGAAAGAGAGGGTTTTAAAGTCTAAAAAACCATTGAAAATAGCTTTGGTCCAAAATGGGATGTGAATTTGAGATTTGGCTCTCTCCTTGCCGAAGAAACTGAACTTTTGCCCTGCACACCTTTCTCCACCAAGTAAACCATCAGTAACGCCCAAGTCTTAAGGGCAGTCAAAAATGGGATGTCCACAGTTGCCCCTCTTTGACAGAACTCATGAGTCATGAAATGACGTGAGTGAATGTCAAAGCCAGAGACGACCCATTTTTGATGAGGCCGAAGACTTGGACAAACAAACAAAATACAAATGAACGAATGGTTATGCCCGCAGGCTGCTTACATATCCCTTTGCAAGGAATCAAACCAGCATAGTTCAGGGGCAGGATGCAAATGATATGCAGGAAGATTTTGATAATTGGACTTATACGCTACGCGAAGCCGGCTTGTAATTGGACTTATACACTTTCGCAAAGCCGGTTTGATAAAACAATGCAAGTGGAATGTGCGTGACAACGCAAGTGAAGAGGTGTGCATGGCAATGCAACCTAAGATGAATTCCAAACACACTGAAATCATGTGGGGAAATGGGACAGGGAGAAACATAGGGATATATCCCGATGTTTCGGAATGGTGTGAGCTTTGGAACGTATTCCGAACGCTTTTAACTGAAGAGGGAGAGACATAGGGACGTATCCCGAGGATTAGGGACGTATCCCAAAGGTTAGGGACGTATCCCAAAGGATAAGGACGTATCCCAAAGGTTGGGGACGTATCCCAAAGGTTAGGGACGTATTTCAAAGATTAGGGACGTATCCCAAGGATTAGGGACGTATCCCAAAGATTAGGGACGTATCCCAAAGATTAGGGACGTATCCTAGTGTTACGAACAAGGAGGAGAAACATAAGGACATATCCCGGTGTTTTGACAAAGGAGAAGAAACATAGGGACGTATCCCGGTGTTTCGGAAAGGAGGAGAAACATAGGGAGATATCCTGTTGTTTCAGAATGGAAAGAGAAACATAGGGACGTATCCCGTTGTTTCGGAATGGAAAGAGAAACATAGGGACGTATCCCAGTGTTTCGGAGAGAAGGAAGAAACATAGGGACGTATCCCGTTGTTTCGGAATGGAAGAAGAAACATAGGGACGCATCCCAGTGCTTCGGAAAGGTAGGAGAAACATAGGGACGTATCCTGGTGTTTCGGAGAAGAAGAAGAAAGGGAAACGTAGGGACGTATCCCGGTGTTTCGAAAGAAGGGGAAACATAGGGACGTATCCCGGTGTTTCAGAGTGGTTCAAGCACCAGAACGTATTCCAAATGCTCTTAACTAAAGAGGGAAAAACATAGGGACGTATCCTGGTGTTTCGGAAAGAGAGAGAAATGGAAATGTAGGGACGTATCCCGGTGTTTCAGGAAGGTATAAGAAACAAAAGGACGTATCCCAGTGTTTCCAAACAAAGGAGCCCGCAAAACAATGCAATGCAGGTGCACAAGACAGTGCGATAAAATGCATTTTCTAAGCAAGTATGGGGTCATTTTCTATGCAACATTGAAGGCATATTCTATGCAGAAACATAAGGATGCGCGGCACGCATGCAACCGAACTGTATATGAAAGTTCACATTCTATGCAATGGAAGGGCATCAAACATGTACTCTGGTGCCTCCGATTTACCTTTCGGAGGACTTAGCAACACAACTCTGCTCGAAAAAGGGACACCCTGTTTACATTGGCGAGAGATAGCATCTGCTGCTACTTTAATTGCCATTCTAACTTGAAGCAGGCTTAAGCTTGGAGTAGAGGCACACTTATTCTTCGGAGCACTGACAAGGCCTGAAGAGGTACATCTAGAGCACAATCACGGAGTTTTCCAAAGTTGAAGCACACTCAGATACCCGTTATTTTCCTCTTTTGCTTTTGTTTTGTAGTCTGGAACCCATATAGCTTCAAATAGGTCCTGGTTTTACTGTTCTGACATGACTTGGGTTGAACCCTGCAGTTTTATGAAAGAACGAATCTTGTTTTGCACAAACGTGAAGAATGGCACAGCACTCTAAGCACAAAGCGATTTTATTTTTGAAGTTAAGAAATGAGTTCTTAACCGGGTATTGAGCCTACGACTGAACACAGCGCACTACGACTCAACAACAGAAACAAAAGGTAAACAACCTAAACACATCGAGACACGCTCGGAACGACTCAAAGCAAGAACCGAGACAAACAAAACAAGAGACACGACACACAGACGTGCATAGGGAGCCTGTTTCACCGGGTATTGTTTCCCACCCTTTCTCATTTGTGATCCTCACATCACTCGGCCTTCAAGCTTTATTTTTCTGAAAAAGCCCTTTTCTCACTTTTTCTCTCATCGCACATCTCTCTATTCTTCAATCTCTCGTTTTTTTCAATCCCTCCCCTGGGTGGTTGATGGATAAACAGGAAGTCGTGGGCCCTTGCCCCTGGTATTCTACCAGCTTTTGATTCTTGTTCACAACAGTGAATTCCTCACACAGAGGGGTTGCGCTACAACTAGGTATGTAGCAAATCTGAAGCTGACATCAGTTGATGATGCTCTGCTGGGAAGTTCGGACATGATCAGATCTGTCTAGATGAGGGAGTGGAATATCTCGCCCCATTCCAGTTCGTGCTTCGCACTTGTCTTGATACCTCGTTGCTTGGAGGATGAGAGAGCTTTCAGCCCTTTGTTGTTGACTTCAGTTGTGCCCTTTCTGGCAAGTAGAGTGCCCTTTCTGGCAAATGCATTGACAACAGGGAAAAGACAGGAAGCCTGACTCAACTGTGCCCCTAGTTCATTATTTTGGCCATTTTTTGTTTTGGTTTTCTACTAAAACAATTTTGGCCAACATAAGAGTTAGATTAGCACACTTGTTCGATTTTCGATTTGAAATCATGCAAGTCAGGCTATGGGCACTGAAAATTTTCCTTTTTTGGGTCCAAGAAATGGTCCAGTTTTTGGAAAAGATGGAACAATTTTCGAGAAAATTAGTCAACCTCAGTAAAAATTCTCAAAACCTATTTTTGCAGCGGCTGATGCTTAACAACCGCGGAACTTACTCTTGAGACGTACAACCTCGGATCTGGACGAAAATTGCCCCCTTGCTCGAAGAGAGTTGCATGGCAACAGAAAGTTGCCCCTTGTTTGAACGGCACCACAGTGCATTGAATGGCAACGAAAAGTTGCCCCTTGTGTGAATGGCACCGCAGCGCATTATAATCAGTCCTCGAAGCGATGATTGCAACCGAACTCTCGGATACAGAGAAGGAAAAGATTATCAGAACCATTACATGGACATGATCGAATTTGAAGTGTTTTAGGGTTGGACTTCAACATGAAGTTGCCTACGTATCCCAAGGATGGGAATCAAGCCTTACGTAGTTCGAGGTTAAGGTACACTCGGGTATTAACCTCTCCTTTTTGGGCTCTAACTTTTGTCAAGGCGCCCGTTGCGGGTTTTCGACCTTGCGAGCTTTGTTCTTCTTTTTTTTCAATTTTTGTATCTTTCCATTCTTTTTCATTCTTTTTTTCTTTTTTTCATTTTTTTTCTTTTCTTTTTTTTTTCCTTTTATTCTTGTTGTTATTTTTTTTTCCTTTTTTTTTTGTTCTTTTCTCTTGCTCTAACTTTTGCCTGGGTCGCCCTTCCGGGTTTTCGGCCCAGCGAGCCTCTCAAAGGGTAAAAGTGTAACAAGTCCATGCCAAATGGTTTTAGGGTTTTACAGCCATCCGTATCTAGGAAAGTGGTCGTTGCATTGATTTACTGAAGGATCAATCTTCGGCTCTTCGAGCATATCGAACATTTTTGTCCCTAGTTCGAGGGGTGCTTTTGTTCTAGGTTCGCAAGCGTCTTCTGATGAAATCTGATCTTCTTGATCTGACTTTCTTGCCTCTTGTTCGAGGGCTGCTTCAAAATGGCCACACAGGCCTCACGTTGTGGTTGACCGTCGAACGTTCTGAACTCAGGTTCAAGGTTTGAAAGTGAGGGGTCGAATCTCGAGGCTGAGAGCGATCCTAGGCTGCACAATCTCTAGAGCGATTCCACACAAGTCTTCACAGGACCGCGCAAAATAGTTTTTGAAATCTTTTAAGAAAGCGACAAATCGCTCGCGCTGAAGACAGTGTAGGACCAATCTGGATCAAGCCAGGATCCTTCTCAGTACTCATACTAACAAGCATGATCTCGATCATTAAGGGCTTAACATGCCTCTCTTTCTCTCAATTGATCAAGTTTTGCAAAACCTGAGGAATTCCTTCCTCTTCGTTTTTATCACAATGTTTCGAAAAAAGTTTTGAAAAACTTAGGTCATTACAATGACTTCAAAGGCACAGAAAAGGCAGGCGAAGAGCACTGTCATTTCATTCAAACTTCTGGCACAACTGGCACACGGCAGAAGCAAACACAAGAGTGTGAAAATCACTGCTGTTCCATTCAAATCTGTTGGCATAACTGGCTCCAAGGTAGAAACAGACTCAAAAGGAAGCAAAAAGACAAACACAAAACAAGATAGTGATGTCCGAGGTAACACCCCCAGAATCACCCGACTCCTACACAACAGGACTGACTCGATACGACAAGACAGACCTCGAAACAAAAGGACTGACTCAAAACAGACTCAAAACAACACAACAAGACTGACCCAATACCCAAGTCAGAATGTACAAAACTAGCATTCACAAATGCTCAAAATAGTGCGTGCCACACACCACATCTGGAGTAAACTGAGTGCCGCTCGCAGGTGGTCCAACCTCTGATCACATCACATTATCCCCCCACAAGTTCACTGATTAAATGCCAATAGACTTTGCAGAGCTTGGTGCGACGATGACCTCATTGTCAATCAGATTTTGAATCTCGTGGCAAAGACGGACACAACTGTCGGTGTCATGACCGGTTTGTTGATGGAAGGCACAGTACTTAGCCGGGTCATGCTTTGCAGGGAGCGGATCGGGTAGGGGCCGTTGTTCTAACGGTTTCAGATGTCCTTTCCTGAGTAGGACCCCTAGAGCTTTAGACAAAGGCATAAAGAGTGGGGTGAAAACCCTCTTGCCTCGGGGTAGATAGTCCGAAGTTCGAGGGTTTGAAGTGGATGCACCAACAAAGGGGGTGGCTGCTCTCGGTGTGGTGGTGGCGACCATGCCCACGTCTGAAGTCCTAGCAGCTGCATCACTGCTGGTGGTCGCATTCGAACTACGGGTGAACGCCCTCCTGGGCTGCTCCTTCTCCTGGTCAATGAGGCCCTTCTTCATGGCATCCTCGATCTGTACTCCCATCTCATGCAAATCTAAAAAGGTAGGGAAGGGGAGTACGATCATTTTCTGCATTAGCTTAGGCTTGGAGATTGCGCACAATCATCCGGATTTGATCCTTATCAGTAGGCCTTAGAGTCATCATCGAGGCCTTCACCCTCCACCGGGCCACAAATTCCGAGAAGCTCTCTGTAGGCTCCTGCCTTGTTGTCTCAAGATCACGGGTCGTAATCTCGATTTGAGTGTTATAGGAGTACTGTGCAATGAACGCCTCAGCTATCTCATCCCAGTTTCTCTTGACATCATCTTCCAGTTTTGCATACCAGATAGCCGCTACACCTGATAGGGTCCGGCCAAACAGTGAAAGCTTCTGTAGTCTGGAGAGGCCCATCGACCTTAGAATATCTGAAAACAGTCGCAGGTGCACCATGGGATCCCCGGATCCGTCAAAACGATCAATTCGTGGCATCTTAAACCGATCTGGCAGCATCACAGCTGCGTCGGTATACCCGTCCTCAATGTCCGGAATGGACTTCACACCTTGAGATTTCTTGAACAGCTTTTCAAGCTTGCTCACTTTTAATGCCATGGGGTCCACCTCGGACTCAAAGGGAGAATCCAGTTGATTGGTAGGAGTGGGTGCCTTGGATAGTTGAGGTAGAATCGGGGGCGGAGCCGGCCCCGTTGGGATGTCTGTATCCTCCTGAACGTTCTGAACATTCGCCGTCTCCCCGGGTATTGGGACTCTTGGTGGGGGAGGGACCTGGTGTGGAGCAGATGCTCCGGTTTGCTGTTGTAACCGGGCAATTAACTCTGCCTGTTGAGCCATGACCTCCGCCTGTTGTTTGGAAAATTCGGCTTGACGAACAGCGTCCTGCTGCATGGTTTTCATACTTTCTTGGAGTTGGCGCACCATCTCTTCCATTCCTGCCATACTGCCCTAATCTAACTGATCTATCGGTATATTTGTCTTTGTGGTAAAAGCAGATATCTCAACTCAACTGCACGCAGGTGAGATGGATAATGACTGCTGATCCGAAGACTGTTGAACTAATGATCTGTGCCTGACTGGCGTTTTTACCCTGTCTCTGGTGAAGGAACACCGATTGCCCTTGAACTGAATCTCTGACCCGACAAAGTCTATCAGCACAAATCCAATGTACTCGGGGGATAGTGGAGCCTTCTGAAGCTATGGTTCCCAGACTAGCTAGCAAAAGAGAAAACAGACAGCACCTTAGCCTGATTTCGCCAAAACAGATATGAGCATAGTAGGATGACTGTGCCCTTCTACTGAATTCTGCCCCAAAATTCTGCCTATAAACCAATACCCTCAGGTAAACTGAATCCCAAAATACTGAACTGGTGCCCGCAGGCCTGATGCCCAAACTTGCAAACTGATACACGCATTCCCTGTAGAGACGCACTCTAAAGCACATAGCAGATAAGTGAGAGCCAAAACACCCCTATGTTGGGGTAGGGTTTCCCTGTCCTATTTTTTCAGGAGCTAGGGTTTCACTACGCACGCAGCGGTTTCAAACAACTTAGCATCGGGTAAGCAACCTGCCCTAGTTTGGAATGGTCACTATGGATTCCGAATATACACTAGGTCGAATGGTCAAAAAGGGTGCCCCGGTAAAACCGGGGTTTGTGTTCCCATACTGTCAGAGCCCACAACCGGTCAGCCTTATGGTCATGCCTTGCCAAGACAAGCCTCCAACAAACCGTTCAGGAATGGCAGATGGCAAACACTGTGTTCCTAGGCGCACCAATGCACATGCAATGCAAATAAACACATAAATGAAATCAAAACAAGATATCACGAGTTCGAGTCAAGCTCTCTAAAGTCCCCAGCAGAGTCGCCAGAAACTGTAGACGCGCCCGCGTGAGGCCCTCGTGCTACAGTTCGGACTCAATTTGTGTCACGATTCTTAATCTGAACCAAAGAGTCCAAATCCGGCAAATCGTTTTGAGAAAACAGATTTTTAGAAAAGAAGTGCCAAACATGGACTGCTTTGCCAGATACAGAGTCGCCACCTAAATATTTTTTAAGGGGGGATTTAGGAAACCCTAACTCGGTGCCAAAGGCCACGTGTCCGTCATCACCAAAGTTGCCTCGGCTCGGGAGCTAGGGTACGATTGGGGAAGGTCAGCTATGAGCACCCCCTCTCGCCTGATCCGAAGATCGGCCTCTACTAACCGTGATATCCGTTTTTGAAAACGTTATGTGTTCTTATCCCGATTATTAGCCTAGAATTACTATGTTATGCGCACAGCACAAAAGTATAGACTAGATCGCCTAATTTGGAAATAAGCATTGCATATCCGTTTGTATTGAAAAAAATGTTTTGGAATTTGCTACTCGCAAGTAGGCTAAAACACGGATTTCAATGAGCTATTCCAACTCAGACAATCCAACCTTCACCCACAGGCATTCAAGCAGTTATATCACATAAGCAGCTAGCCTTATGGTAATCATGCTATCATGGCAACACTCACACGCATGCCAGGATACTAAAGCAAAAGAACTTACAGAGTACTCCAAGCCAAAACAGAAACTAGTTAGTAGTCATATGCATGATCCTAGTTCATGTTAAGATGGCTAATGCAACACATGCAAAATGAAACTAAGATGGGCTCGGCTAATCTACAATGACATGTGAAATGCTACAACTAACACGTATTCAATTTGAAATTAAAATACAAATGCAGTTAGAATGATGCGCCGAGCCCGATGCATGTAAGACAAATGTGTGGATGCACGCATGCACAGCATAAGGTATGCTAATTTAAATATGTCCTAGTCTACCATCATAAGCGGGTAAATAAAAGGGAAGAAAGACGTGGGGTTGGAAGACATACACACACTCACGCACACTTATTACACAATTGCCCTCGCTCGGAGGGTCCGAATAAATATTACAGTCCGAATAAATAATACTAAATTAATTATTACAAAATTTCTAATCTAATTAACAAATTAAATGCAAAGAGTAGATGGCCGCAGCCCCCGCCTCGGGATGCGTGAATGATGCATGCTCGGATTTATCATGCCCCGAAAGCCCGTACCATACCACTGCTGCCTCTGTTTACACTGCCCTGCTTCTTTGAAAACTGCCAAAATCCTGGGACAGGTTCCCTGAACCCTGTAGGACACCATCGGCTGAAGGGAATAGTCACCGGCCGCGAGGAATGATCACCGGCTACATTTTGATATATAGGTTGCAAATTCCTGGCCGGTCGACATTATATGTAGCCGACCGGCGAAAACATCCTGCAGAACCTGCAATTGACAGCAACAGAGGGCAAGCAGTGTATGGCATGGAATTTTCAAAGCAATGTATGCATGGCCACTCTCCCATTCATGTAATGGACTCAAGGGAGTATGCCCTTCGACCCTCGGGCCATCAATTATGCATGATGGCCTAAGAGGCCGAGTTTTGTAACATCGATATCAAATGAAATGCAAGCACAAAACACATCAAAAGGCCCCAACCCCTGTCATGATTGATCAAGAGGCAAGGGATGCATGCTCAATGAAATGCAACCTAGGCATGGAGGCTAAGTATGCAACATGAACATGGAAATGAGCAATGTATACTAGGCGCGCAACCTAAACATGTAAGCAAACATGGCATGCAACAACATGCGATGATGGACTTAAACTAACATGGATAGCTCGCAAGCATGCCAAAATCAGTGGCCATTAGATGAAAACGAGACACTCGAAATGCGTGCACGCATGCACGCAAATCGAGGACCGAACCTAAGGCATCAACTGCCACTCTACCAAAGCATGGCAAGGCATGGAATATGGTATGTAAACATGCAAGTTTCAGCACTAAAATATGATACAAAATAGCCCCGAAACATGCAAACATGGCACCCGATGCATGAAATGAGCCCCGAAACTCAAAATTAGGCACATGGAATGACTTATAGCTATACAAAGCATGCATTGTTAGATCATGAAGCATGAAGACAGAGGAAAGACAGTCCCAAAACATGCATATTTCCAGTTTATGAAAAGTCCCAAAAAGAAAAACACAAGTAGAGCTAATCTATCATGCAAAAATGGCCCTAAAAGAGAGATAGAGAGGCAAGGGACAGCAGCTGGCCCCAAACAGTGATGATCCCCTCAACAAAGTTGAAGAGGGGCTCAAAATAAGACCCTTTACAGTTTACATCAAGCCACAAAAATTAGCACAAGTGAGGCTAAACTATCGTGCAAGAAAAAGGCCTAAAAGGGCGATAAAGAGACAAGTGATAGTAGGAGACCTCAAACAGCAAGAGGTCCTTAATCAAACATTAAAGGGAGCTCAAAATATGACCATTTACAGTTTGGGCCGGATCCCAAAAATACTTGCAAGTATGGCTTATAGATGAAGCAAGAAAAGACTAGAAAATGGAAAAGAAGAACTCACCCTTGTAGAGCAGTAAACCAGCAGCTCTTGGACCAAGTTTCTGAGCTCTGAACCTCTTCAAATGGCCTCCAAGTTGCTGGAATGGAGTGTAGAGGTGTGGTGCTATGGGTTGTAGTGCAAAGGGTGCAAGAACCTTAGGGTTTGGAGAGTTGAAGAAGAGAGATATAGAGGGTGTATGTATCAAAGCCTCAGCTGGTTTTTGTAACCCTTCAAAATGGTGGTGGAGGGCTGGTTATATGGAGGGAGAGAGGCTAAGGAAAGGGGGGGAAAAACAAATTCAAATTTCCTCCCCAAAAGGCAGCCCCTCGGACAGTGGGTTGAGTGGAGAATAGCTGGCACAGCTGGCATCCATTCAATTTGTAGAATACTCCGGAAGGTTGTCGGCTAGCAAAATTGGTCGGTCGGCCACTTTAACTAGCCGGTCGGCAATCTATTTGGCCGGTCAACCATCTGTTCTGGCTGGTAGGCCATCTATTTGGTCGGTCGGCCATATGTTCTGGCCGGTCGGCAGGAAAAATCTGCTTTGCAGGTCTAACTTCAAACGGGCATAAATTCTTCATATGAATTCCTTTTCAGGTCAATCTTGTGTCAAAATTGAAGCCCCGGAAGTAAGATTTCCAATGGCACCAGCCTTGCATCAAAATTCCAACTGTGCAAAGAGTTATGCTTGTTTTGGTGAAGGCTACTCAGTTTCGGTCCAACCGGGATGATGCCCAACTTCAACCAATCATATCTCTGCCATCCGGACTCGGATTTAAGAGATTATTGAATAAAAAAAGAAGCCCCAAAAGTCTTCTTTCCAACGGTGGTGGCCTCATAGCTTAACTTCATTTGTATAGACAGATAAGCTTGATTTAGCGAGAACTGCTCGTTCCTCTCTTAGCGATTCTTGCCTATCTTCTTCTCCAACTTGGTTTCTTCTCTCCTCCCCTTCTTTCTTCAACTTCAAACCCCTAAGCAAGGTGTTTTGAAATATTTTCAAAGATTTCATCTCTCTTTCATTAATTTCCACCTTGTCCTTGCTCGGTTTATCGAAAAGCGCATTATTTGACAAAATGTGAGTCTCAGAGCATCGTAGAAATTTTATTTCAAAAATATTTTGAAAGAGAGGGTTTTAAAGTCTAAAAAACCATCCAAAATAGCTTTGGTCCAAAATGGGGTGTGAAGTTGAGATTTGGCTCTCTCCTTGCCGAAGAAACTTAACTTTTGCCCTGCACATCTTTCTCCACCAAGTAAACCATCAGTAACGCCCAAGTCTTAAGGGCGGTGAAAAATGAGGTGTCTACAGTAGGCAGGGCACATGAAAAGGTTTTTCCCTCAATTGGTTGGAGATAGACATAGAGCCACCAGCCTGCACAGTCAGCTTATGCCTCAGGGGCCAATCAGGGGGCCTCTTCGGCTTAGTCAGTGCATCAGGCTTATGTTCCGAGGGGTGAGCGGGTAGAGCAGAAACCTACAAGGTGCGTGTATGTTGTTACTACGCCAGACCTACTACCAGTTCCTTCGGTAGTGAGTGGTACTTTCTTGTTTTGCAATTCAATTGTTAATGTGTTGGTTGATACGGGTGCATCCCATTCATTTATCTTGTCTGCATTTGCATCGGCTTTGGGGCTAGAATTGGCTTGGTTAGCATCTCCTCTTAGCGTAGAGTCACCTATTGTGATGAGATTGTTTTAGAACAGGGGTATCGGGGTTGTGACATAAAGGTTGCCGGTCGCAGACTTTCTTTTGCATTTGTGTTGGTTGACATGTTAAGTTTTGATGCTATATAGGGTATGGACAGGTTGTCATCGTATCGAGCTGTCATAGATTGTTACCGTTAGAGGGTTACTGTATGTACCTTGAGCGGTGATTGTTTTTATTTCAAGGGGGACAAAGCTAATAGAGTCTTGGCACTAGTGTATGATCAACGTGGTCGAAGTGAGCTTAGTTGTGTTCTTGCAAACTTCTTGGGTAGTGAGTGTGATGAGGTCTGAGCTGAATTGCCGAGGGTAGTTTGTGAATACCCGGGTGTATTTCCTGAGGATCTCACTAGTTTACCACCCCACCGTGAGATTGAGTTCTCTATCGAATTAGTGCCTAGTACGACACCGATTTCTATGGCACAGTATAGGTTTGCACAACTGAGTTGAGTGAGTTGAAGATTCAACTCCAAGAATTGTTAGACAAGGGTTTTTATCCACCCTAGTACTTCACCTTGGGGAGCACCGACTCTCTTTGCCAAAAAGAAAGATGGTGCGTTGCGACTTTGTGTTGATTACTGAAAGTTGAACCAGATAACTGTTAAGAACAAGTACTCAATGCTTTGTATAGATGATATGGTTGATCAGTTGAAAGGGTTTTGTTGTTTTTCCAAGATAGACCTAAGATCAAGTTATCATCAGTTGAGGGTAAGGGAGAAGGATATCCAGAAAACGGCATTCCTCACGCGGTATGGCCATTATGAGTTTCTAGTGATGCCCTTTGGGCTAACCAATGCTCTAGCCATGTTTATGGATCTAATGAACCGAATCTTCCATGAGTTCTTAGACCGCTTTGTAGTCGTCTTTGTAGATGACATCCTGATTTATTCACCCTCTGAGGAGGAACATGAAGAACACTTACGGGTAGTACTTGAGTTGCTTAGTGTAGCTTGCTTTTCGTGCTCCTTTCGGATACGACTAGCCCTATCGTTCGGACTCTTATTGTTCTGAATCTGATTTCACAAGTGCAATGTGAAATAGATAAACACAAAAGAGTCCAAACCTGGCAAATCTTTTGAAAAATTGATTTTGAATCAAATATGCCAAAAATGAACTGCTTTGCCACCTAAATATTTTTGGGAAATTTAAGAAACTTGTGACTCGTGCCAAAGCCACTTATCCGTCATTACCAAAGTATCTTGGCTTGGGAACTTATGTATGAGAGGGGAATGTTATGAATTGAGCACCCCTCTCACCCGATCAAAGATCGACCTTTACTAATCATGATGTGATTTTTATTTACGTTATATGCTCTTATTTCGGTTATTATGCTATCTTTACTAGGTGATGCACGCAAGTATAAACCAATTCACAAAATTTGGAATGCTTTGATTTTATATTTGTTTTGAAAAAGTGTTTTGAATACATGTCACTTGAAAAAGCGAGCTTGTATTTTCATTTAATCAAATTATTCCAACTTAAGTAAAAGGGTCTTCATCCACCGGCATTCAAATAAATATATCATTTAAGCACTTAGCCTCATGGAATATGTTTGATATGGCAACAATCACACAAAATGCAGTATGCTAAAGCAATAAGTGCTTACCTAGTACTCCAAGGCAAGCTAAATAAAACAAAATAATTAGAAAAAATGCATACTCCTAAACAATGCAGTATGACTGATGCAACACACACATTATGCAAATAACGAGTTCGGCTATTAGTATGGCATATGATTCAATTCAAAGCATGCGATGAAGCACGTATGTGAACAAAGAATCTTGATTTTGACATTGGTTAGAATGATGAGCCGAACCCTCATGCATGCAAAACAAGTGGATGCAAATCATGGAAAAATGCTAAGTAAACATGATGCTCTATGCTACCATTGTAAGTGAGTAAATAAAAGAGAGAAAGAAATGGGAGTTGGAAGACATACATAATTATTACATATTTTTCCCTCATACAAGTGGGTCGGAATGTCCGAGTGTCCGAATTAATTACTAGCTATTACCACACCGAATGAAAAATGAACTAACTACTGATTACAAATTCAAATGAATTCTAACTTAACTAGCTATCTAATTTTATTACAACAAGGATATTATAACAATATTAATTCCAACAATGAAATTGCAACAATAATTTTTTACAACAATAATAATTACAATTATAATATTAATACAAGCAACAACGAGGCACAACGATCGTAAGCACAATGTCCAGAAGTTGCTCTGTCTGCCCAAACCTGCTTTGTTTCACCTTCAGTCACTGCTTTCTATTTCTACCAAAATTCGCTGTTTACCAAACATTGGGGGACAGCCGGCCCCAAATGAGACCTGGCTCAGTCCAAAAACAGCAGGTCGTGCCTTAATTTCATGCCAAAAAAAGTTTTTGTGTTCTGAGGTGAGAATAGTGTTGACAGAGCCTTTCTAGGCCCTGTTTGTCCCTTCTGCTCTTCTCTGTCATGGGAACTCAAAAGAAGAACGACTTCAAGTCCGAAACCATCAATGATAGCAAGTTGATTGCTTGATGATTTCGGGCACATTTGGACAAAAAATTTTAGTAAATGCAATGAATACAACCACTCCTCCCTTTTATCATAGAATTTCAAAAAGCGAGGTGGACACGTCTTAAGACTCGTCAGAACATCATGAATTGGTATGTGACGATTCTTGACACAATGGTCTCGGCATAACATCCGGCCGAATCCAACTATTCTAATCTCTTTTCTTTTTGTCAGTTTTATTGATTTTAAGCCAATTTTATTAGTCTTTCCATTCTTTAGTCAATTTGCCCAAAGTAATAGTTGAGTCCACTAAATGAGAAGAAACGTCAAATGAGAAGCAATTCTTGGCATGAAAGAGGGACTACACGTTGAAGATGAACCTCCATAGATGTTAAGCCACTAAGCATAGGTCTCTTTCCCATGCCTTGAATAACCATCAATCTTTTGAAATAAATCTCAAACAAAAGAAAAGAAGAAAAGATGGAGGTTGCAGAAATGATTATGTGAGATTGATTATTAGAATGAGACTCTTGACATGAAAACCCAGCAAAGGAAAGCTATTAACTTGAATGACTCAGTGTCTAAGGCCGAAACAACTGAACCCATGAGGACTTACAACACAATAGGCGGAGTATTCAAAGCATAAACAAATTAACTAAATTAAATCAACCGTAAACAACCCCTAAACATGAAAAAATAGTGGCTAAAAAATAATTATGTTAAGAGCACACAAAAATAAGGTAATAACAAAGCGATACCAAACTAGTAAGCAAGAACAAGAAGAGGTGGCTAACCCCTCCAATTTTGAGATTTCTAAACCATGCTTTTTAGCCCTTTTGAACTCTGGAAATTAGTTTGAAAACAAGGGTATGAGCTATGAATTAAGGAACAAGAAAGGGTGTTAACCCTCTCTACCTTTGGTAGCTATTCAAACCTAAGTTTCAATACTTGATATGGATCCAAAACTGCACAAGAACACTAGAAATAGATAGATATAGATTGAAATAAAAGTAAAAACAAAGGTGACAAGCTTATATCTCTTGAAGAGAGTAAGCTTTGATTGTTGATCAAACTTGATCTAATGGCCCTCTCAAGTTTGAATTATGATTCTCAAGGCTCAACCAAGGCTCCAAGGTTAAAGTTTGAGGGTGTGTATGGTGTATGGATATAGCTTAAAGATGGTAGGCTTGCTCAAAGATGACTTGTCAAAGAAGAAGGAGCTCTCAAGTGAGTGTATAGGCTCTTTGGAAATTGTTCAACCCTCAAAACAGAGATATGACCTCGTAATTATAGAATTTGAGCAAAATAGGTAAAAAAATATCTTAAAAAATAGGCAGCTGGCGGGCTCCCGCCCAGAACAATGTTTATCGCCATCAAGTCACCGCTGGCCCCAAATGGCCACAGCCAGCTCCCAATGAGGCACAGATGGGCTCCAATTTGCTTCCTTATTCATTTGTTTCAAGTTCAGTGTAGGGTGGCACAATGTTCAAAAAGGGACCTCTAAGGTATGAACAAGTTAAATGGGAAGATGTTAGTGTCCTTTGTTGAGAATTTGAATCACACAATGTAATTTTCATCATCGAGTGCACAGGACAAAGCGCCCGAGTCTTATGGGCGGTCAAAAATGGGGTGTTTACACTTATGCCCACAAACTATATGCTAAGTTCAGGAAGTACGAATTCTGGTTGGGAGAAGTGAAATTCTTAGGCCATGTGGTATCTGAGGGAGGGGTGGCTGTAGATTCATCCAAGATAGAGGCAGTGCCAGATTGGGAACAACCTAAGAATGCTTTTGTCATCCGCATTTTCTTGCGGGTTGGTCGGATATTATCGTCGATTTGTGAAAGATTTCTCTAGATTAGCCTCACTATTGACTAGACTGACGAGGAAAGAAATCAAGGTTGTATGGAGTGAAACTTCTGAGAAGTCATTTCAAGAGCTTAAGGTGAGACTTACTACAGCTCCAGTATTGATTATTATGGAGAGAGATTTGGGCTATTCGATGTATTGTGATGCTTCACGGGAAGGTTTAGGTTATGTGCTGAAGCAAGAGGGAAAGGTAGTAGTCTATGGCTCACAACAGTTAAAAACGTATGAGAAGAATTACCCTACTCATGACCTAGAGTTAGCGACGGTGATGTTTGCCTTAAAGATTTGGAGGCATTACCTGTATGGTGAGAAGTTTAAAGTGTTTTTGATCACAAGAGTCTGAAATATCTGTTTACACAGAAAGACTTGAATCTGAGGTAGAGGAGGTAGATGGAGTTTATAGAAGATTATGACTTTGAGTTGCATTATTATCCAGAGAAGGCCAATGTCGTGGACGATGCTTTAAGTAGAAAATCCATTGGTAGTGTGTTGCCATTCAGGAATGGGAGATGTTGGGTGTTATTGGTGAGTTTGACTTGCATCTTGGCGACTCTATGGATTCTGCAACCTTGTTTTAAGAAGTTACACAACCTACACCTGTGAACCAAGTGACAAAAGTATAGAGGGGTGACCTTGAGGTAGAATTCCACCGGGGAGAAGATCTCCAGTAGGAAGGTAGACAAAGGCTTGAATGTGTATCCCGATTCGAGTGTTAGATACCGTGACCATCTTTTTGTGCCGAGGTCTTGCCAAAAGGAAGTACTACAAGAGTTTTACCATTTACGCCTTGCGTTGCATCTGGGAGGCACAAAGATGTATCACGACCTTAGTCCCCAATTTTGGTGGAGGGAAATGAAGAAGGATGTGGTTGTGTTTGTATCAAGGTGCCTCACTTGTCAACAAGTGAAGGCTGAACATCAGAGGCTAGCAGGTTTGTTGCAACCCTTGCCTATAGTCGAGTGGAAGTGGGAGCATGTCACGATGGATTTTGTTGTGGGTCTTCCTAGGATGCAATGGGGTAGTGATGCGATTTGGGTGGTAGTTGACCAGTTAACCAAGTTGGTACACTTTATACCTATGAACGTGAGTGACTCGGTAGATTATCTTGCGGACCTTTATATTAGGGACATAGTGAGGTTGCACAGGGTCCCTGTAATGATTGTTTTGAATAGAGATCTACGTTTCACGGCTCGGTTGTGGCAGAGCCTATAGAATGCATTGGGTACAAGATTGACTTTTACTACTGTGTACCATCCTCAAACTGATGGGCAGTCCGAGCGTACTATTCAGATCCTTGAGGATATGTTTCAGGGTTGTGTTCTTGACTTTAAAGTATCGTGGGGGAGGCACTTGCCCTTATGGAGTTTGCCTATAATAATAACTTCTAGTCAAGTATTAGCATGGCACCTTGCATGGCCGACCGTGTAAATCCCTGTGTATTGGGTTGAAGTGGGTGACGCACCTTTGCTAGGTCTTGAGTTGGTTCAAGAAACAACTGAGAAATTCGTTTTTATTGGTAAGAGGTTGGTTACTGCCTAGAGTCGCTAGAAAAGTTATGTCGACCGTAGAAGGAGACCTCCGTATTTTGAGGAAGGTGATCATGTCTTCTTGAAGATATCACCTAGGCGGGGTTTGATGAGGTTTGGAAAGAGTGGGAAGTTGTCCCCTAAATTTATTAGTCTTTTTGAGATCCTTGAGTTGATTGGAAAGGTAACTTATCGTTTAGCCTTGCCTCCATAACTATCTGGGGTTCATGATGTGTTCCATATTTGTATGCTTCGGAAGTATGAGCCAGATCCATCACACGTGTTGGATTGGACCGACTTAGAGGTAGATGAAGATGCCTCGTATGAGGAGAGACCAATGAGAGTCTTGGATACTCGAGACCAAGTCTTGCGAGGCAAGACAATTCCCTTAGTTAATGTATTGTGGCGACATCACGGGGTTGAGGAGGCAACTTGGGAACATGAGTTGGAAGTCCGTGAGAAGTATTCGCACCTATTTGTTAATGTTTGAGCATGTATTGAAACTTTTTCTATGTCGATTTAATATAAACATTGTATATTCAGTATTAAGGACTTGTTTATCATGTTGATGAGAATGAATGACCAGTGGCTCTGTGATGGTATTGGAATTGATTGATTATCAAGGTTGTAATTGGTTTAAACATGGTTTTAAAGTTTGATTTGTAATTTCGGGGACGAAATTCCTTAAGGGGAGGAGGTTATAGCGATTTTGGTTTAAGACCTGACCCATTTTATATTCTGGATTTGAGTTTCTTGGTTTTGTATTGTTGTTCTTGTCTTATTCCTCTTTTCCCTCCTTAAGTTTGGCAATCGGGTTGTGTTGGTTGTGTTTGGAACATGTTGATACATTGTTTTTCAAAAACCTTGTTGCCTCGAATTTTTCTCTTGTGCTTGAGCGTCACTTCTTTCGCTCAAGTGGCCTTTGTGAACTCTCAGTACTTTTGCAAGCCTGAAAAACTACTAGGAGAGTGTATTCTATGCTCAAGTTGTGTTTTCTACGCTCGAGTGGTCATGAGCTCGAGCGGCCATTCTTGTGCTCGAGCGATGGTCTTCTATCTGTAAAACTACTGGGAGTGTATAATCTACGCTCGAGCGTCACTTCTTGCACTCGAGCAATGAAACTTATTGTGTTTGAATGCTCGAGCATCACTTCTTGCACTTGAGCGAACTGTGCATATATTAGTTCGTAAAAGTCACTTTTTACATCAATTTTTCATGTCTCTCTCTCTCTCTCTCTAAACATTTCAAAACCCTAAATCTAGAGCTTCTCTCTTTAAAACTTACTCTCTCTTTATAAATACACCATGATCTACCCATTTCTCCACTCTACTCCCTTTGTTAAAAAGGTAGAACTCACCTAGAGCTTGGTTTTCATCCGAATGGAGTTGGATTTCGGCTTCCTTGAGGTTTCTCCACTCTCCTCTTAGTCTTCTAGCTTCGAGGTAGGGATTCTCTACACCCTTTTATGATTTTAAACTTAGCTATTTCTTTTTATGAAACACTCTTGTGATTTTGGAGGATTTTGAACAAACCTAGGGTTTTGGTTTAAAATCAAAAGAGGGATTTTCAAATAGATGTATTAAATATGGTTGTCGAGTTGGATATGAGGTTGATTTGTGATGAAACTATTGATTTTGATACTTTGAATGGATTTTGGAAGAAAAAGAGGTTTTTATCCAAAATGGCTCACATATTTATTTTGTATAAATAAATGAAATTGATGTTAGAAATATGAAATTGGATGGATATTGATATAGATGATAGAGTTTGATATGTATTATCACTCACCTTAAAATTTGGAAAGTTTATCTGTATTGGAGATTTTATATCTGTTTAGAAATATCTGTTTTGGGCTATCAGTGGAGGATAGCTATGATAGTTGTAGAAATTGCAAGAAGATTAAGTGAATTGAAACTAATTTCTTATCCATGTGCATTGAACATTGTTGCTCACTTAATACATTGCAAATGTATGTGATTTTGAGAAAAAGTCGTGAAAGTTGGAAAGAAATGTGTATCACCAAACTAAGTTGGCCTGTGTGTCTAGAATGAAAGTTCTGAAAAATGCACGTATACATGGGTGTCGATTCCCGCGGACAAAATATCCGTAAAATGGCAATAGTAGCGCTTGTATAGGCTACGTTTACATGGGTGTCGTTTGACAGTTTCCCGCGGACAGAATATCCGGAAAAGGTTGCACCGGTTTGAGAATTCCCCCTTGTTTTCTATGGTAAAGGACATGATTTGAGAATTGTGATATAATTTGAGCATGCCATGATTTTGAGAAAGAAATGTAAACCGTTTTAACATGGGCATTGCATATGCATTTCACCATTATATCTTTGTTAAGATTCATAGATTGTGTTAGACTATTTCTACTGGGTTTTGGCTCACCCTATTTGAGGAAAATCATTTTCAGGTGTTGGTGATATGCCTCCACCAAGGACTTAGCTTGGGAGGACTGTAGAGCCAAGGCTCAGTTTTGTTGTTTTACATTCACTTTTGTACAAGCTCAAGGCTTTAATTACATTGAGCTTAAGACTCACTTTTGATGTACCCAAGCATTGACTTGAAAAGATACAAGCCTTTAGGGCATACAATTATCTCTTTAGGTTTCATTTCTTTTCTCAATCTTGTAACACAGGTTATAGATTCAGGATGTACTGTTTATGAATGTATATTGCATGTATCACCTTTTGTATATCAAACTCTGATCAATGAAAGCTTATCAATTCATATATATTACCACTTATTGCTTGTTATGAGATGGGTACATTGTACTTATTTCAAGGCACTACAGTGGGGTTGTATTGATATTTTACAAAAGTTATGCACCAAGAAAGAAAATAAGATTTTCTCAGAATACTTAAATGTGGGAGATTGCTTGAAATGTTCTACTAAAGTGATGGTTCCTGATAGTAGGTCCTATATGGATTTTCATAGAATCTCAATTCTTTATCTAGAACAAAACTAGAGTAGAAGTAACATAACTTCGTTAAACTCCTATATAGAACATCTCTATCCCTATTATTTGAATTTAACAAATAGGAGTGACATAGAGTAGCAAGTCTCGACGTATTCAAAGACTTAATAACACAAAACATTTGCTCTTAGTTGTAAGTATTATATTAGGATAATATAGCTGATCTACTAACTAATTAATGATGCTAAAATGTAAAGGTGAAACAAAAATAGCGACTGTTAACAAAAGATTTGACCAGAGAGTAAATGAGGAAAAATTCATTGAGGGAAATGTGATTAAAGCCTATAACGGTTCTGGTTTAGACTAGACCCATTTTATGCTCTTAGATCCGGGATTTTGTGCCTTCAATAGTTGTTCATGTCCTTATTCATCTTATCACTAGCTGAGTTTAGCTGAGTTTGGTTGTTTGGGAGTGTAGACACCCCATTTTTTACCGTCCTCAAGACTTGGACGTCACCGTTTGAACACTCGGTGATCATCCTTGTTTGTGTTCGTCTTGAGTTCCCGGAGGCCTCGGCTGCGCGCCTTGCCTCAAGATCTCTCGACTCGACCGTTTTGTGTTTGGTTTTGCACCAAACACTTGTGTTTTTGCTTTGGAGGGCAGGGAATGGCTTTTGGGACATCCCCACATTCCACCGGCCATGGCTTGAGGCCACCGGCTGTGTTTTGTTGCCATCGGCCAAATGTGATGGCCGGCCGGCCAGTTTGACTGCCGGTCAGCTACTTTTATGGCCGGCCGGCCAAGTGTGGTTTTCAACAGATATTTCTGTAGACAGCTGGCAGCTGTCATTCTAGGCCATACCCCAGCCCAGACCTGGACGTAGGTGTTCTGAGGAGCTGCAGATTGATACATATCTATATCAATCAAGCTCTCTCGCTTAGGAGAGAAAAAGGAGGAGGAGGAGATATACAACTTGAAGCAAAAAAATCTCTCTCTACATTTTCTGCCTCTCTCTCTAAGGTTTAGGGCTTGTTTGTGCTTAAAAGTGCATTGTCTTTGAACTTTTGCACACAAACACCTAGTTCTCTACTCCCTTTATTGAGCTGAGGTCCTTGGAGGTGATTCTTGGGGTGATTTGAAGCCTTTTTTGGTCCAAAAGTTGTTGATTTGCTGCTGTGCTTCAAGGGTAAGACTTTTGTCCCTTTTTACCCCATTTCTGCAAAGATTTTTAGCCTATCTTGCATCTATTTTTGAGCTTAGCATATAACATATAAAATTTCTGTTTTTGAGTGCTCTAAATAGTTTGTTAAGGGTGTTTTAAGCTTTGGGGTTGTTTGACCCCTCTTAAGGCTTATTTGGCCTTTGTTTTGTGCCATTTTGGTTGAGCTCCGGGACCATTGTGTTTGGGCCTCCTCACCGCTGAAATCTTGAGGAATTTCAGAGGTGAGGATGGTGCCTTGAGGTCCTAAGAAGGAGAGGGCCACCCCCTCTCCTTGTTGTCCTTAAAAAGGGCCATTTTTTGCCTTTTGAGGGAGCATCTTGTTTAAGTGTATGTTGGCCATGCTTTAACTAATTTTTGTGCTTATTATGTCATAATATAGCTCTGTTTTTAGTTGGTTTGGACACACCTTGCATGCCTTGCATACATGTCTTGTAATGCCACATTTTTTCCTTAACATGCTTTGGGTGTAGACTCTTGTTCTAGCATGATTTAGGCTTAGCTTTGTGAAGCTTACATGCATATTTTGATGTGCTAAGGGACTGTTTTAGGTCATTTGAGCCATTCATGTCTTGCTTTGTATAGCTACCATGCAATCCCTCTTGAATGCCTTAAGCTTTGGCCTCTCTAGCATGCATTACTTGCATTATTTCAGTGGTTTGGAACCACTTGCCATGTTATTTCAGTCCTTATAACATGCTTGCATACTTGCATTTGATACTCCTTTGTTGCTTTAAAAGGTTGTTGCCTCATGCTCTATGAATGTGCTCCTTTGTATGCTTGCATGTTTAAGCCACTTAGATGCCATCTAGGTGTTCACTTAGCATTGTTTAGGACTGCCTTAAACCTGTTTTAAGTCCTCTTGGCCTTGAGAGGCTAGGTTGACTTAGCCATGGTTTAAGTCTCCTTGGCTTGCCTCAAGTACTTGGACCAATTGCATGCCCTGCTTGTCTTGATTAAATTGGTTTGGCACCATCATTAACATGATTTCCAGAGTTTACATTGCATGGTAATTGCCCATGTTTAGTCTCTTTTAAGTGTGCTTAAAGGTTGCTTGTTTGATGCTTAAGTGTTCGCCCATCAATATGTACATGTGTGTGTGTATTGGTTATCATTTCCATAGCATTGGCCACTATTTTAGGGTTGTTTAAGGGCTGCCTAATTTAGTTTAAGTCCATCCTTTGGCATGTTGTTGCATGCTTAGCTTATGACATGTTGTTGCATGTTGAAATGGTGCTGCATTTGGCATGCATTCTCCTCCTTGTTTTGGTTGCTTAACATGCCATATGTTTTGCAGGTTTGTGTGTTGGCATTGTGCCTTGTATGCTCATTTAACATGCATGCTTGTTATATGCCTTGCATGCTTCCCATATGCTCATGTTGCATGCCTAGTTCACATGCCTAGGTTGCATTACATTAGCATGCATGCCTCACCTCTTGATCAAGCCACGATAGAGGTTGAAAGCCCCTTGGTTTGTTTATGTGCATTGCATTTCATTTGAAATCAAAATGCACACTTGATTCTTTGGGCCATCATGCTTGGAAATGTGCGATTGGTGGTCCGAGAATCGAGAATCATATCCCTTTGAGTCATGAATATGATAAGGGGTGTGATTGGTGCATACATTTCTTGAAATGCATTGCCATGCTATGTTTTGCCCTCTGCTGCTGTCAAAAACAGATTCACCAGGAAGATTCGGCTGGCCGGCAGTGTTTAGTGCCGACCGGCAAAGAATGTTTGGCCAAGAGCTCAATGGATGGTCGATGACCACTTCAAAATGGCCGGTGATGATCCCACTCAGCCGGTGGTGTTGCACAACACTCAGAGAATCAACCTTGGGAGTTGTGAAATTTTCAGAGAAGCAGAACAGTCAAAGCAGAGGCAAACTTGTGCATGGTGTTGGATTTCCGAGCAAACCCGAGCACGCGCGCATTGGATCCTCTTCCCGAGGCCTTTACTGCTTTCTTAGCTTAGTTAATTTGCTTAATTAATTAGGTGGTCTGTAATAATTAATTAGCTTGTAGGTTAATTAATTTGTATTATTCTTTTGGTCCCTCCGAGCGAGGGTGAATTTGTAATAAGTGTGGGTGCGTGTGTGCATATCTTCCAACCTCCACTTCTTTCTCCCTTTTACTTACCTACTTTGATGGTTAGTATTAGGACATGTTTACTTTAGCATACCTTATGCTATGCATGCGTGCATCATTCATTAGTCTTGCATGCACCAGGCTCGGCGCATCATACTAACTGCATAAGTATTTCAAATCTAACTTGAATACATGCTACTTGTGCATTTTCACATGTCATTCGTAGACTAGCCGAGCCTACTCTAGCGACATTCCGTATGCGTTGCATTAGGCATTTAAACATGGACTTGGATCATGCATGATTGCTAACATGTTCTTGTTTTGGCATGGAGTACTAGGTGAGCTCTTTATGCTTTAGCATCTCACATGAGTGTGAACGTTAACATAACAGCATGCTTACCATGAGACTACTTGCTTATGTGATATAACTGCTTGAATGCCTGTGGGTGAAGGTTTGATTGTTTGAGTTGGGATAACTCGTTGAAATCCGTATTTTAGCCTACTTGTGAGTAGCAAATTCCAAAGCGTTTTCCAAGCAAATGGATATGCAATGTTTTGTTCCAATTTAGGCGATTTGGTCTATACTTGTTTGTTGTGCGCATAACATAGTAAATCTAGGCTAATAACCGGAATAAGAACACATAACGTTTTCGAAAACGGATATCACGATTAGTAGAGGCCGATCTTCGGATCGGGCGAGAGGGGGTGCTCATAGCTGACCTTTCCCAATCGTACCCAAGCTCCCGAGCCGAGGCAACTTTGGTGATGACGGACACGTGGCCTTTGGCACCGAGTTAGGTTTTCCTAAATTTCCCAAAATAAAATATTTAGGTGGCGACTCTATATCTGGCAAAGCAGTCCATGTTTGGCACTTCTTTTCTAAAAATCTATTTTCTCAAAACGATTTGCCGGATTTGGACTCTTTGGCTCAGATTAAGAACTGTGACAATTTGATAGTCCGAACTGTAGTGAACCCAATATGAACAGAATCGGGGGGGGGGGGGACTCATCTTCCCGGGGCGTTCGGGGACGTCTACAGTTTCTGGCGACTTCGTTGGGGATTTAGAGAGCTTGACTCGAACTCGTGATATCCTGTTTTGATTTCATTTATGTGTCTCTTTGCATTGCATGTGCATTGGTGCGCCTAGGACGCCGTGTTTGCCATCTGCCATTTCTGAACGGTTTGCCGGAGGCTTGACTTTGTCAAAGCATGCCATAAGGCTGACCGGTTGTGGGCTCTGACAGTATGGGAACACAAACCCCGATTTTATCGGGGCACCCTTTTCGACCATTCGACCTAGTGCATATCGAAATCCATAGTGACTATTCCAAACCAGGACAGGTTGCTTAACCGATGTTAGGTTGTTTGAAAACTGCTGCGTGCATAGTGAAACCCTAGCTCCTGACAAAATAGGACAGGGAAACCCTACCCCTCCATAGGGGTGTTTTGGCTCTCTTTACTTGCTATGTGCTTTTAGAATGCATCTCTACAGGGAACGTACATATCAGTTTGCAAGTTTGAGTATCAGACCTGAGGGCACTAGTATCAATTTATGAGAATCAGTTATATCTGTGGGTATCCGATTCAGTATTTTGGGGGCAGTGATTACGGGCAAAAGTGATCAGTAGTAGAGTACAATTATTCCGCTATACTAGCGTCTGTTCTGATTGGTCCGAAATGCTGCGTGTTTTCTCTTTCAGTTCAGAGAGTTGATACAGAATAGCTAGTGTTCCTCCTTGCTGAGACAAGACAGATATTTGATTCGTCAGTCATCGTTCAGTACAGCAGACTTCTCATGACGCAGAATTCAGAGGAGATTATGGGTATGACGGCCGCATCAGATCAAGGAATCACTCTGCAAAGCGAGACCAATGTCGATGTACCGCATCCACCCAGGTCACCTGTCGCGCACCCGGTTTGGACCTCTCAGTTGTATTAGGATCGTGAGCCCACCACATTCGAATTGATGGGAATGATAGGTGACCTCCAAAAATCCATTGCCGATCTGGCCTATGGAATGTCGGCTTCGCCACCATCTGCACCGTTGTAGATGCGCCCGTGGGCCTCATGCTACAGTTCGGACTCGATTTGTGTCACGGTTCTTAATCTGAACCAAAGAGTCCAAATCTGGCAAATCGTTTTGAGAAACAGATTTTTGAAAAAGTAGGGCCAAACATGGACTGCTTTGCCAGATACGGAGTCGCCACCTAAATATTTTTTATGGGAGAATTTAGGAAACCCTGACTCGGTGCCGAAGGCCACATGTCCGTCATCACCGGAGTTGTCTCGGCTCGGGAACTTGGGTACGATCGGGGAAGGTCAGCTATGAGCACCCACTTTCGCCCGGTCCGAAGACCGGCCTCTACTAACCGTGATATCCGTTTTTGAAAACTTTATGTGTTCTTAAACCAATTATTAGCCTAGAATTACTACGTTATGCGCGCAGCAAACAAGTATAGACTAGATTGCCTAATTTGGAAAGAAACATTGCATATCCGTTCATTTTGAAAATACTTTGGAATTTGCTACTCGCAAGTAGGCTAAAACACGGATTTCAATGAGTTCTTCCAACTCAAACAATCCAACCTTCACCCACAGGCATTCAAGCAGTTTATAACACATATGCATCTAGCCACATGTTAAGCATGCTGTCATGGCAACATTCACACTCATGCGATATGCTAAAGCATTAAAATACTTACATAGTACTCCATGCCAAAACAAAGAATCTTGTTAGCAAACATGCATGATCCAAGTCCAGGTTAAGTGCCTAATGCATCGCATACAAAATATTGCTAAGATAGGCTCGGCTAACCTAGACATGTCATGTGAAAATGCACAATTATCACATATTCAGTTTGGAATTTGAAATACATATGCGGTTAGCGTGATGTACCGAGCCTAATGCATGTAATACAAAATGCATGAATGCACGCATGCATAGCATAAGGTATGCTGAATTTAAACATGCCCTAATACTAACCATTAAAGCGGGTAAGTAAAAGAGAAGAAAGAAGTGAGGTTGGAAGACATACACACACTCACCCACACTTATTACAGATTTGCCCTCGCTCGAAGGGACCGAATAAATACTACAAATTAATTAACTACGCAAGCTAATTAATATTACAAATTGCCTAATTTAATTAACAAATTAAATAGACTAAGAAAAACAGTAAAATGCCTCGAGAAGCGCGCCGCCATGCACAAACTGCCTCTGTTTTCCTTCCTTCACTCCTCTGGAGGCTGTCAAAACCTCAGGACTGCTCCCTTGGACAGAGGTGATCACCACCGGCCGAACGAAATTGCCACCGGCAGTGTGGTATGGCCATCGGCACAAAATTGAAGCTGTCGGCAGAGAAAAGATTGCCGGCCGGCACCTTACACTGCCGGTCGGCAAAGAAAGCCTGCAGAACCTGCAACTCACAGCAACAGAGGGCAAAACAAGGCATGGCAGAACAATTCAAGGCATGTATGCACCAACCATGTCCCTTATCATGATAATGACTCAAAGGGGCATGTGCCTCGATTCTCGGACCACCAATCATGCATTTCCATGCATGATGGCCCAAAGAATCAAGTATGCAGCTTTGGTTTCAAATGCAATGCAAACCAATCAAACAAAACTCCCAATCCCTATCACCCAAGTCAAGGGACAAGGAATGCATGCAAGATGCAATGCAACCTAGGCGTACAAGCTAAGGATGCAACATGGCATGGCAATGAACTTATGCAATCATGCAAGCATACATATGGAAATGCAAATAGATGGAAAGATGGTCTTATACACGAATTAGGCAGCTCTAATAAGGCCTAAAACAGTGGCCATTAATGCCTAAAATGGATGCTAAGCACACATGCACACACACACATGTTAAGACCCAACACTTAGGCACAAAGCAAGCAACATTCAAGCACACTTGAAAGAGACATTCATGGACTAAAAGCATGCAACATAAGCTCTGAAAATCATGCTAAAACAAACCTCAAGAATCATTTAAATGCCATTCAAACGACTCAAAACAAAAGCATGAATAAGCACCAAAACATGGAGCATTGCTACACAAGCTTATGAGGCATTAAAGAGACATGCAAGGCAATCCAACAAGCATGGAAATGGGACTGAAATGGCATGTAAGGTGACCCCAAATCACCAAAACAATGCAAAGATGCCATGCTATACATGCACATGCTCAAGGCCAACAAGCCTAAATACAAAGGAGCTATATCAAGCATGCCAAAATCAACCCAAACACTTAGGAACAGACCTAAAACATGTCAAGATAAGCACAAAATCTTCACAAATGCAAGCCTAAAACATGCTCCAATAAAGGCTAACAACCTAAAACATGTTAAGGCATAAATAAGGCATTACATGGCAACTATGCTAAGCATGCATGGAGTTCCAAAACCAACTCAAAATCATGTTATATTATAGGTATATAAGCATGAAAAACAAACCAAACATGCTCAACACACACTCAAGCATAGGCTTCCTTAAGAGGCCAAAATATGCCCTTTTCAAGGACAACAAGGAGAGGGGGTGGCCCTCTCCTTCTTGGGACTTCAAGGCATCATCTTCACCATTGAAATCCCTCAAGATTTCAGTGGTGAAGAGACCCCAACACCAAAATCCCGGAGCTAGCACAAAATGGCCTAAAATGAGACCTTTCAAGGCCTAAGGGTGGTCAACAACCCTCAAACAACAAAACACTCTTAATAAACAACAAAGAGGGTCTTAAAACAGAACTTTTTTATGTTATACAATAAGCACAAAAACAGCTCTAAGATGGGTATAAAATCAATGCAAAAAAGGGGGAAAATGGGACTAGATTCTCACCCTTGAAGCCTCCTTCACAAATGATGCTCCAATGGCCTCCTTTGGCTCCAAACCAGTCAAGAAACTCAAGAACAAGCCCTTAGAACCCTAGTTTCAAGAGGAAGGTGAAACACTAGGTGCTTGTGTGCAATAGTATGGACTAAAACACACACAAGAGTAAATATAGAGATAGGATATGTATGCAACTCAAACCCTAAAACCAGAGCTTCTCTCTGTGTTTTTCCCTCTCTAAAATGTCTAAAGTATCTCTCCTTAGCCCCAAGAGAGAGCCTCTATCTATCTCTCTCACCAAACTTGCAAAACTTACAAGTTAAGCAAAACTAGAGGGCCATCCCTCCATACACGTGTATGGAGGGAAAGTCACTGCAATACAGCTGCCTAAAAATATCTCAAAAAGCAACTGCACAGTAATCGGCCGGCCAAAAATGCCATCTTGGCCAAAAAGAGTGCCGACCGGCACAAAATAGTGCTGACCGGCAACAAATAGTGCCGGCCGGCAAACTACATTGCCGGTGGCACTAAACACTAGCCGGTGGCCTCTAGCCACTGCCGGTGGTGGGTGGGGATGGTCTACAAGCCTCACCCTGCCTCTCAAAGGCAAGATGCAAGTGTTTGGTGCAAAACCAGACACTAAACGGTTGAGTTCGGGGATCCTGAGGCAAGGCGCGCGAGCCGAGACCTCCAGGAACTCCAAACGAACACAAACATGGATAATCACCGAGTGTTCAAACGGTGACGTCCAAGTCTTGAGGACGGTCAAAAATGGGGTGTCTACAACCGTATGCCGGGAATTTCATACCACAGGAGCCCCCGCTACTGGGGCGGATTGTGATCGAGCTCAGCCAACCAGAGGTTGCCACCAGCTACAGCAACGACGTGTCAGCAACAACCGGGCTTCGCTCTGATGTAGTAACCCAAACCCCCGATCAGGCTGAGGCCAGAGGCAAGAACAAAATGATGGCAGATACCGATCCCATCGAACAACTGCTGTGGGCAGCCGAGGCTTTGAAAGCCAGGGGGATGAATAAGCAACAAGTATTTGCAATCATGACTAAAGCTGTGGATGATGCTTTCCCCACTCCAACCGAAGGCGGTTCAAGCCGTGTGGAAAATCGGGATGGACCCCGTCATGCCAAGACAGTCCCTGTCATCCCTAACCCTGTACCAGGAAAAGATCAGAAAGCCAAGGTAGTGCCTGCCGACCCTTTCGCTAGTGCGTCTAGCAAGAACCCTCAGACTTCAAAGTACCTGCCTCGAGGGCGCAGAGCCTTTCATGCCCTCTACATGCCTCTGTCTAGGGCATTTCAAATATTAGCTAAAAAGGGGCATCTTAAACCCCTCGAGCCTCGGCCCCTCCCGAAGAATCTCCCTCTCTTGCATGATGCTACCTTGTACTGTGCGTACCACCAACAGTCCGGTCACAGTACCGATGGTTGTTTCCGCCTTCGTCATGAAGTGCAAGATTTGATCGACAATGAGGTCATCCTCCCGCCTACCTCAGCAAAGTCTGTTACCACTGAGCTGTTGGACTTCGAGGATACTTCAAATTTGTGATCAGGAGTTGGACCACCTGCGGGCGCCGCTCGGTGTATTTTGGATGTGGCGTCTGGCACGCATTTTTGGAGCATCTGCGAATGCTAGTTTTGTAAATCCTGGCTTGCGTGTCGAGTTAGTCTTTTGCTTTGTTTTGTTTTGAGTCTGTCTCATTGTCTTGAGTCAGTCCTTTTGCTTATGGGTCTGTCTTGTTGTAGCGAGTCAGTCCCCTTTGTATAGAATGTCGGGTGATTCCGGAACTGTTGCCTCTAACACCGTTTTGTTTTGTAATTATCCTTTTGCTTTTCTTTTGAGTCTGTCTCTATCGTGTAGCCAGTTGCAACCAGGGAATCTGAATGAAACAGCTGCGGCTATCATGTTTCCATGCTTACTACTATTCCGAATTAGTTGTGCCAGAGGATTTGAATGGAACGGCAGTACATTCCACCTGTTCTCTTGTGCCCTGAAAATCATTGCATTGACCTAAGTTTTTCAAAACTTTTTGAACACTGCGGTGAAAACAAAGAGGAAGGAATTCCTCGGGTTTTGCAAACTTTGATCAAATTGAGAGAAAGAGAGGCGTGCTAAGCCCTTAATGATTGAAATCATGCTTGTCGGCGTGAGTACTGAGAAGGACCCTGACTTGATCCAGACTGGTTCCACACTATCTTCAGCGCGAGCGATTCGTCGCTTCTTTAAAAAATTTCAAAAACAAAATGTTTTGCACAGTCCTGCGAAGACCTGTGTGGAATCATTTTTGAGATTGTGCAGCTTAGGATCGCTCTTAGCCTCAAGACTCGAGCCCTTGTTTTGAAGCCTTGAACCACAATTTGGAGTGTTCAACGATCGACCATCAAGAGAGGCCTGTGTGGCCAGATTGGAAGCGGCCCTCGAACAAGAGGCACCCAAGTCAGATCATGAAGATTAGATATCATCAGAAGAAGCCTGTGAAGCTAGAACGGAAGCACCCCTCCAAACTAGGGGCAAAAATGTTCGATTTGCTCGAAGAGCCGAAGATGGGTCCTTCAGTAAGTCAATGCAACAGCCACACTCCTGGATACGGATGGCTTCAAAACCCTAAAACCATTTGGCATGGACTTGTTACACTTTTACACTTTGAGCGGCTCGCTGGGCCGAAAACCCAGAAGGGCGATCCAGGCAAAAGTTAGAGCAAAAGAAAACATGTACAAAAAAAGAGAAAAGAAAAAAATATACAAAAGAGAGAAAAAAGAAAAAATAATAATATACAAAAGAGAGAAAAAAAAGGGAAGAAAGAAAAAGGAAAGAAAAGCTCGCAAGGTCGAAAACCCGCATCGGGCGCCTTGGCAAAAGTTAGAGCCTAAAAGGTGAAGGTTAAAATACCCGAGTGTACCTTAGCCGGAACTACGTAAGGCTTGATTCCCATGTTTGGGATATGTAGGCAACTTCATCCTGAAGTCCAGCCCCCAACGCTTTCATAGCGCCTCAGTCCATGTAATGGTTTTGATTATTCTTGCCCTCCCCAAATCCGATAGTTCGGTTGTGACAATCGGATACGTAGGCAACTTCATCCCGAAGTCCCGCCCATAACACCTTCAAAGTGACTGTGTCCATATATTGGTTTTGACCATCTTCGTCTTCTCTGTATCCGAGAAAGTTCGGTCGTGATCACCACCAGTGAGGACTGTTTACAATATGCTACGGCATCATCCAGACAAGGGGCAACTTTCCATTGCCATGAGTCGCCGTTCAAACCAGGAGCAACTTTCCGTTGCCATGCAGCGTCCTTCAAACAAGGGGCAATTTTCCATTGTCTCAGAATCGAGGTTGCGCATCTCGAGGGTAAGTTCCGTGCTTGTTTAGCACCGGCCGTTTGTGAAAATAGTTTTTGAAAATTTTTACTGAGGTTGACTATTTTCTCGAAAACTATTTCATTTCTCCAAAACTTAGACCATTTTGGACCCAAAAAAGGAAAATTTTCGGTGCTCATAGCCTGACTTGTATGATTTTAAATTGGAAAATTGAACAAGTGCGTTAATCTAACTCTCATATTGGTCAAAATCGTTTTAGTAGAAAACCAAAAACGAAAAATGGTCATAATGATGAACTAGGGGCACAGTTGAGTCAGGTGTTCTCTCTTTCCCTATCGCCGACATACTTGCCAAAAAAGGGCACAACACAAGCTGTCATTAAAGGGGTGAAAGCTCTCTCAACCTCCGAGCAATGAGGTATCAAACCAAGTGCGAAGCACGAATCTGAAGGGATCAAGGTACTCCGTTCCCTTACCTGGGGCATCGACCAAGCGTCACCAGAAGGAATAGCCGCGAGCTGATACTGTTGGGCGTCAACCCACAACTTCCTAGTCATCCATTAAACCCCCCGGGGAGGGATAAAAATGAGAGAATAAAGAATAGAGAGGTGTAAGTTGAAAGAAAGAGTGAGCAAAAAGGGTTTTGAGAGAAAAATCGAGCTTGAGTGCCAGAGGGATGTGAGAATCACAAATGAGAAAAGGGTGGGAAACAATACCCAGAGAAACTGGCTCCTCATGATCTGAGGTTCCCCATCTTCGTTAACACGTCTGTATGTCGTGTCTTTTGTTTTGTTCACCTCAACCTTTGTTTTGAGTCTTTTCCGAGTGTGTCTCGTTGTGTTTAGGTTGTTTTTTTGTCCCCACTATTGAGTCATTCTTGCTATGTCCAGTTGTAGGCTCACTACCCCGGTTAAAAAAAAAAACAAAAAAAAAAAAAACCTTTCTTCAATTTCAAAAATTAATCGTTTTGTGCTCAAAATGATGTGCCATTCTCCATATTTGTGCAAAAACATGATTTGGTTCTTTCATACAACTGCAGGGTCCACCCCCGATAAGTGTGAACAGGAAAACCTGGGCCTCTTTGAAGCTTCTGGGTTTCAGATCGCATCTGAGTGTGCTTCAACTTCAGCAGATTCAACCTTCATGGTCTGTCTTGTCAGATTTGGGCTGTTTGTTCAGGATCCGCTGTGTGCAAAATGAGCCAAGCGCTGTGTTATGGGCTGTATGCAGATTAATCCCCAGTAGAGTATGAGCCGAATGTTCAGAATGTGCAGTGGTTGGTATGGTTTGTTTTGCTGTTGGCTGGTTCGTTATCTGATTATTACAATGCAAGTGTTCAATTTTCAGACAACAGATCAATTTCATTTACATTGAGGTGCAACATGATGCAATGCGATGCAATATATGAAATGTACAAATGCAACACTTTTTCAGACAAAAGGTTTGTTTCATTTCATCAACTTTTTCAAGTACATGGTTTTGGAAATAAAAATCTGCCTGCGGCAGTACAAGGTACTCTAGCTACCAGCAAAAGGTACAAAAGAAAAAGAAAAAGAGAAAAAAATAGCAAAAGTCTGGATCAATGTCAAAAGGCCATGGGTCTAGGGGTCCGTCCTCGTCCTTTTCCTGGGCGAAGGTCCAGGAGCATCATCAGCGCTGTCATCTGAGTCCGAGTCCAAGCCATCTCCGGTCTTCTCCTCCAACGACTCTGCCTCCGCCTCCGCCTCCGACTCCTCGTCATCATCATCGGGGACTGGAGCCCGTGAGCTACTCCAGACGTGAGTACGCCCCGCCTGGGTGCGGGGGAATACTTTGCCCTCTCCATCTCCTCCGGCAGGAACAGAAGGCCTGGCTGGGGCACCTCCTACGGCAGTAATCTGGAAAGGAGGCTGAAAAGTATAAGAGGCAAACACATCAGTATGTTGTGAACAGTTTATCAGTGTAGAATGCAGTATATGAGTACAATGTGAGAATGCCGTGAGCAATTTATCAGTGCAGAATGCAGTGTATGAGTACAGTGTGAGAATGTCGTGAGCAGTTTATCAGTGCAGAATGCAGTGTATGAGTACAGCGTATGAATGCTGTGAGCAGTTTATCAGTGAAGAATGCAGTGTATGAGTATAGTGTGAGAATGCCGTGAGCAGTTTATCAGTGCAGAATGCAGTGTATGAGTACAACGTATGAATGCCGTGAGCAGTTTATTAGTGAAGAATGCAGTGTATGAGTATAGTGTGAGAATGCCGTGAGCAGTTTATCAGTGCAGAATGCAGTGTATGAGTACAGCGTATGAATGCCGTGAGCAGTTTATCAAGTGTTGTGTTATGCGCCAGATTATGTGAAGCAGCTTATGTGTATGGTTTGAGACCATGATCAGAAGAACATACCGGAATGTTGTAGAGGGCCAGGAGGTCAAAAGTCCGCTGCAACATCCCCATCATGGAGGCATTCAGCTCCAAGGACTGCCGGGTATACTCGGAAGAAGCCTGCAAAAGTATCAAATGCATCAGTATTCTGCGGAATATCAAATAAACTGAAATGAAATGCCAATACAAGATGCATAAAATGTAGTAATACATACCGGAGGCAAGTCATGGAAACCGACCAACTCGTGGTCAGCCGGAGGAGGAGCAAAGGGGATCTGGTAGGTCGCCCCACCTTGCCCTCGGCATGTCATCATCGTGGGTAGCGCTGGCCAGCTAACCCCCCGACCCTTCCGAGCTCTGCTCCTGCCACGGACACGAGCTGTCCTCGACGTCCCTGCCCCAACTCCAGCTCTAGCTCCAGCTGCTGGCGCCATCGGCCTCCCTCTCTCAGCTCGACGGCCACCGCTCAGAAGCCGCATAATGTAGGTCTGGACGTACTCTCTGTAGTCGCCCTCGCCCCTGAAGTCCTCCGCGTCCCAGCCAATCGTGTAATCGGCCATCTGCTGGGCGGTGAACCTCTCGGTGTCTCTCATGTGGGTAGGAGGCAGACCCGAAACTATCTTCTCTGGCAAGCCCAGGGTCTGGCGTAGAAAATGCTCACCCAAGTACCAAGCCCGACAGACCGGGCCCTCCAGCAAAATCCTGAAACGTGCAATCTCCTCTGCACCAGCAAATCGATCTCGAATCGTCACAGGCAATGGAGCCCAAGGCTGCCAAGTGATCTGTAAATGACATGCAGTTTGTTATCTACTGATATTGAAAATACAGTGTAAAACGAAGCTTAAATAAAACTCTAAAAGTTGTACATACCTCTGCGGGGGTAATAGTGTCAATGTAGCGGCAGAAAAAGATGAATGTCTCCCGGGGCCTCCGCACGAACCTCACGTCAAAGCGACGCGAAAATGGGATGACGAGAGGGGTCTCTACGTCTGGCACTGGGGCGAGTCTCGGGAAGTAGGCGTAGACCCACAACTGCAGAGCCGATACCAGAAGGGTTATCAGATAAAGCAGAACACAAAATAAAGCAGAAATTGTAGGACCGTGTATTGTGCTGTGTATTGAGCAGAGTGTACAGTGTGTGCAGTGTACAGTCAGTGTAAAGCAGAGTATGTGTGTGCCGTGTGTGCAGTATACGATCAGTGTGAAGCAGACCACAGTGTGTGCGGTGTGCAGAGTATAGAAAATGTAAAGCAGAAATGAAAAGCAGAGGAGAAAACGTACCTCCCAAGCTCGCCAGTAGCCCCCGAATAGCTATCCGTTGCAATGGGAGGCTGAGCTCATGTACCCGTACAGAGTGGCCAAGGCAGCGCCACCCCAGTCATAGCGCAAGATCCGGGTGACGTCCACTAGAGCGCTGAGCAGGCAGAGGGGCACAGTGTTCGCCCGGTCGGCGAAAATAGTCATCCCCAGCAGGAACATGAGAAAGCCGCGCGCATATCGCTCCACCGCCTCCTGAGTCATCGGAGCCTCCTCGACTAAGGCTGGCTGGACTCTAAACTGGACCTCGAACCATGAATATCGAACGAAGCCGGGACGTGCGAGAGGCGGCACCTCACTAAGCAGGTAGATCTGAGCAGCCTCCCACTCATCCATGTCGGTGTCAAAGGGGATCGGATCACCCCCTACCTCGATGCCGGTGAGCATCGAGAAATCATAGGGAGTCATCGCCATGTCTCCTGCGACGGAGAAGTGGAAAGAGTCGGTGGTGTCCCACCCCCTCAACACTAAAGCAGCAAGGAGAGGCCTGCTCACAGTAAGGCGCGAGAGTCCCCTGCAGAATGCGCCAAATCCGGCCTGGTCAACAATGCGACAGACCGCGTCCGGTAACTCCATGTACCAATCCCTGGCGGCAACATTCCCATACCCGCGGACAGTATGGGAATCTCCCTGTTCAAAAGCAAATAGTTGCGAAGAATATAAAATGTACAGTGTTGAAGAGTATTTAGAATTGGTGGCAATATAGCGTGTGTGCACGTTTTCATGTTCAAACAAACATCGGGTACCGGTATGCTAACAGGGAACTACAACGTGTGATGTGTCAGCGTGTTTGAGTGGTTCAGTACAAATATAGCATGTGTGCATATTTTCCAGATTCAAACAGATATCGGGTGCCGGTGTGCTCGCAGTGGAATACAGTGTGTACTGTGTCAGTGTGTCTGAGTGATTCAGGGCCAGTGCAGTGTGTGTGCACGTGTCAGTTTCAAACATATATCAATTGCAAGTGTGTTCACAGTTAACTACAGTATACAGTGCATCAGTGTATCTGAGCTAAGCAGTTAAAGAATATAATCGACTATGGCAGTTAAGTGTTCTACATTACGGAAAATGAAACGGCGGAGAGTATACCTCGGAAGCGCCATGTGATAAATGTGACTCAGGCTCACGCAGAAGGAGCTCTGGTGGCACCCTCTTGTCGAAACTCCGGAACTGGCGAAGCCCGTCAGGAGGAAGCACATGAATCGCCGGCCGGTAGGTCGCCTGGTCGAACGAGCGGACGCTCAAGGGGAGGAGCTCGGCCTCTGGGTCCATCTTGTGATCCGGGGGAGTCCCGCCCCGCGGAATATCATCCGCTATGTCAAAAGTGGTGCGAAAATGGCCGAAAGAGTGAAAATCGGGCAAGAATATGAAAAGTCAACCCCGGGAGGGCGAAAATTGGCCGAAAAAGTCGAAATGTGGAAAATATACGGAAATCAAGAAAAACTTGGGGGAAACAAACCCCAAGAGGCGGAAATCGAAAAAACTACACCGAAACGAAGTTTCGATAGGATGAAAGTGTTCGAAACGCGATGAACTTCGCGAATCAAACGTCGAAAAGGGCGCGAAAATCAAGGAAAACGAGAAAATGAAGAGAAGAAAATACTCTAGAGAGAGGGAGGAGAGAATTTCGGCTAAGAGGAAGTAAGAAAAATAGGGTTTGGAACCCTATTTTAAAAGACCCGAGCCAAAAAGACAAAATTGCCCCGATTTAGGCATTTTTGGCCGGTTGGCTACATTTTTGGCCGGTCGGCCAAATATTTGGCCGGTGAGATGTTTCGATAGCCGGTGGACAACTGGTGACTTCCCCTTTTGGCCGGTGAGCCTCCTACAGCCTTGTTTGGGTCAAATGTGTAGTTTGGGGCCTTCATTTCTCGAGGAAGTGTAAGAAAAGTGCATTTCCAAAGCTCGACCGGCCCTTGTTTTGACCTCGGACCGTGACTTCTGTGCGTGGCACTCGGATATGTGCAAGGTGTATCCTTTTTGTATCCTTTTGTCTCTTTTAAAATTCGAAAGTTGCCCCACGTGGGTTACATTACAACGCTCTATCGTGAACGCGCGCTGATTTTGCGTCATTTATGTCACGTCGTTGCGCACACATCTCGCATTGTCATGCGCATGTCATAACCATGTATAATCATGCATTCAAAATAACTGGTCTGGCGAGACCTTAAACCCGCTCGGTTGCATTGTCATGCATTTCAAACGACGCGCGTGGTTGCGCATTCGGGTTCACATGCATTGTCATGCATATCAAAAGACGTGCGTGGTCACGCACTTACATCAACATGCATTGTCATGCATCTCAAAAGCCGCGCATTGTCGTGCATTTCAAAATCATGCATTATCATGCATTTTGAAAAGAAAAACAAAAAAAGAGAGCAACATGCATCGCTACAGTCTGGCGAGACCTTAAATACGCTCGGTCTAGGAGACCTTAAATCCTCTGAAGGTGTAAGTCCTTCGATGTTTGTCCTGCCCAAACGACTTTTGATAAGTTGCATTATACATGTATTTCAAGCGACTCGCATCGTCGCATATTCAAGTTCACGTGCATTCCAAAAGCTGCACATTGCCGCCCATTTCAAGATCATCTGCATTGTCATGCATCTCAAAAGCCGCACGTTATCGCGCATTCCAAAATCATGCATCATCATGCATTTGCATTTCAAAAACAAAACAAAACAAAAAATGCATATGTCATGCATCATTGTAAATAGTGCATATGTCATGCATCATTGTTAAATAATGCATATGTCATGCATTCATTGTAAATAGTGCATATGTCATGCATACCACTGTAAATAATGCATATGTCATGCATCTTACTGCAAATATTACATTTACGCCCATCCATTGCATATTGTAGATATTGCATTGTAGCTTGCATGCATTCATTACATCACTCCCATCTAGGGTTTGCACCTTTCCTTGTTGAGCTTGGTCTGGTATGTGCTCATACTTTTCACGTCTATACACTCATAGTCCTGTATCACCGTTCTATATTAGACGTGACTTGTTCGTGTCCATGCCTTTCCTAGGCAAGATACGGCTTGGCCGTAGGCCTTAATCCACTGCATCCATTCCATTGCATATTTGTAAATAGTGCATTGTAGCCTGCACGCATCGACGGCATCCCCCCCATCTATGGCTTGCGCCTTCCCATGTTGAGCTTGGTCTGGTATGTGCCCATACTTTTCATGTCTATACACTCATAGTTCTGTATGACCGTTCTATGTTAGACGTGGTTTGTGTGTGTCCATGCCTTTCCTAGGCAAGATTTGGTTTGGCTGCTTGCCATATCCATTGTATATATATTACATTATAGTGTAATTTTCGCATCCAGCATTAGGATCATTGGTCTTTCTTCAGCGGGTCATTTTCCCACCTATGTCATTCCACCCAATTACTTGTTCTTGTGTCCGTCTACATCACTCATAGTTCTGCATGTGTACGCGCCTATTCCACGTTGGTATGTTGGTTTGAGGGTTGCCGCACCTTTTCTATGGTAGACGGACTTTGCATCTCCATCAATCTATTTGACATTTGTGTGGTTTTGAACTGCTCATGATTTGATTATGATTCAATTGCATTGCATTTTCATCTGCATTATTATATATAGTTTTGTATATATCGCATATCATTTTGCATATTGCTAACGATATCTGTACCTGTTAAGTTTTCTTTCTCTTTCAGGCACGATATTGTATGTATGATTCGTTTGAAGCTGGTGCAACCAGACGAACCACGCAGGTATTGTATTCTCCGAGTGAGACGTATCGAGAAGTACATAATTCTCTTACATCCTTTCTGCATTGTAGTGTAGTTTGGTGTATGCTAGCTTAAAACTGTCGCATGTTATGCTTCGTTACAGCTTTCTTTGCATGATCATAAGTTATGCTCGGCTCGTTGCATTGTCAGTTGCATTTTGCCCCTGCCTTCGGGCGCATATCTTTGTTTGTAGCTTGTATGCTTGTCTAAGTCTTTGGCCTTGTCAAAAATGGGTCGTCCGTAGGCTTTGACATTCACTCCCGTCATTCTTATGACTTTTGAGTTCTGTCAAAGAGGGGCAACTGTAGACACCCCATTTTTGACCGTCCTCAAGACTTGGACGTCACCGTTTGAACACTCGGTGATCATCCTTGTTTGTGATCGTCTTGAGGCAGGTCAAAATGACCTAAAGCACTCAAAATAGACCTAAGGCAGGTCAAAATGGTATCAAAAACAAGCTAAACTCGTAACAAAGATGGCAAGAAAGATAGGCTCTTGAATTAGCTCACAAACAAGGCATAAGGGCACAACTCCTAAACACAATGAAAGGGTGATAATCATGAGAGCATGGCAGAATTTTATGGTCTGAAATTACCTACCAAATGATTTCATATCATGCAAATAGCTCAAATATGACATGCTAGGGGGCCCAAAATGCAAGGCTAGCAAAGCTAAATACACCATAGCTATACAAAACCAAACATTCATGACCAAAATAACACCAAACAAACCTTAAGCATGGTAAAACAAGGCTAAAAGCTTCTTTGGGTTGAGCCAAAATCATGCTAAAAACATGGCTTAAAACGCAAAAGCATGTTAAGGCAATTTCATGGAATTGCACTACAAGTGCATGAGGCATGCAAGGGCCAACCAAACCAAACCAAAATAGAGTCATGACATGGCAAAACATCACCAAAAACATGCTGAAATGGAAAGAAAACAAGCTAGAATGACATGCTACTTCATGAAGCATACAAGGCTAGTTTGTGTGATTTACACTACAAGTGTATTATGCACTCAAGAGGCAATCAAACCAGCCAAAAACAGAGTCATATCTGGTCCCAAAAGTCACCAAAACAAGCTTAAACAAAGCCACAAAGAAGTGTAAAAACATGCTCATTTGATAGACCCTCTATGCATACAAACAAGACAAGAGGAGGGGGGACCACCCCCTCTCATTTCAGGCCTTAAAAACCACATTTCCCTCACTGAAAATACGTTGGATTTCAGTGGTTAAAAGGCCAAGAGAAGGTGATCTCAAAGGCTTTAAGAGATGGCTCAAAACAATACAAAATAAGGCACAAAAGGGGGTGGACCAACCCCGACACCAAAGAGGCCTTAAAAAAGTATTTCAAACACTGGAAAATAAAGCTTTTTACAGTTGAACACTAAGCCAAACAAAGCATGCAAAGATGGCTCAAAGAGTAACCAAAACAAAGCTTAAAAAGGGGAAAAGGAGTTACCCTTGAAGCACTGCAACAACATCACTTGCTCCAGCCCAAAACCAGCTTTTTGAAGTCTCCACAAGGCCCTCTAGCAACTTAGCAACAAGGCAATAGTGTTTGGATAGGGAGTTGTGTACACAAGTGTGAAGAAAATGCACTTTAAGACTTCAATATAGAGAGGGAGAGGGGATATAGAGAGAGAGAGAGAGTATGTATGGTCCTTAGCCAATTTTCAGAACCTGAGACAAGAGAGAGAGCCTTTTCTCGTATAGGAAAACAAGCACCAAGCTTGTTGAAGAAGTTTGAAGCAAGATGCAATCCCTTGGAGGATGCAATCTGGGCACTCCAGTTGGCACAGCTGGCATCCACAACACCTGTAGAATATGCAGGAAGGCCGCCAACCAGTTAAAGTGGTCGGCCCGCCACTTTTACTGGTCGGCCGACCACTTTTCATGAGAAAGTGGTCGGCCAGCCACTTTTTCTGGTCGGCCAGCTACTTTTCTGGTTTTTCAAGAAAATTCTACTTTCTAGGTCCAACTTCAACTGGGCATAACTCATTCATATGAACTCCTTTCAGGTCATTTTTGTGTCCAAATTGAATCCCCGGATGTAATCTTTCCAATGGTGCCATTCTTGCATCAAAATTCCAACTATGCAAAAATTTATGCATGTTTTGGTGAAGCCGCGCAGTTTTGGTCCTACCCGGATTCATGCCGAACTTCTCCCAAACTAGTTTTCTTCTCTCCTTTCCTCTTTTCTTCAACTCCAAACCCCTAAAAAAAGTGTTTGAAATATTTTTCAATGATTTCATCTCTCTTTCATTCATTTCCACTTTGTCCTTGCTTGGTTTACCGAAAAGCGCAACATTTAACGAAATGCGAGCGTCGGAACATCGTAGAAACTTTATTTTCAAAACATTTTGAAAGAGAGGGTTTCAAGGTCTAAAATCTTTTGATCAAGATTGTTTTGGTCCAAAAGGGGTATGAAGTTGAGATTTGTCTCTATCCTCGCCGAAGAAACTGAACTTTTGCCCTGCACACATTTCTCCACCAAGTAAACCATCAGTAGTGCCCAAGTCTTAAGGGCGGTCAAAAATGGGGTGTCTACAGTTGGGAGTCAGTTTTTCAAAAGAGTTTTTGTCCAGATTTTTTTTATTTGCTCGAGCAATCTTTCTTGCACTTAGTCCTTAAGATCTCCCAATATCTTTGCAGGTTTGCAAAACTTCTGAGACTAGGGTGATCTTCTCTCGAACGGTCTTTCTTGCACTTGAGCCATCTTCTATTGTCTATAAAACTTCTGGAAAGGGGTCATTGTGCACTCGAGTGGTGTTTTGGTCGCTTGAACAATGTCACTTATTGTGTCTTACACTTGAGTGGTGTTTTGGTCGCTCGAGCGGTCTATGCTTATATCAGTTCGAGAAAAGAGAAACTTTATCACTTTTTCACTTCCTCTCTCTCTCTCTAAAACATTCCAAAATCCTAGTTTTTCATTCTCTCTCTCTCTCTCTTTCTCTCTCTCTCTCTAGTTCTTGCTTTAAAACTCCAAATACTCCATCATCCATTGATTTCTCCATCCTAGTTGTTTAGAGAAAAAGTTAGAGCTCGTTGAGGGCTTCATTCTAATTGAAAAGGATCTCGTTTTCAACTTTGTCAAAGTTTCAGACTTGCTCTCTTTCTTTTCTACTTTTGAGGTAGAGATTTCTTCAACCTTTCTTATGATTTTTAACTTAGTTATTTGCTTATTGAAAAGATCTAGTGATTTTGGGAATTTTGGGTTAAACCTAGGGTTTGGTTTTCAAAATGTAAAAGAGGAGTTTTCAAATGGGTGATTGAGAAAAGTTGTGGGAATGTGTTTATGAATGAGGTATGTTAAAATGTTGAAATTTCTTTACTTAAAATGTGATTTTGAAGGTAAATGAGATTTTGTTCAAAAATCATTCATCTTTGGTTTATGAAAGAAAAGGGAAAAGATGTTGGGTTTTGAAAACATGAAATGAATGTATCTATTGATAATGAGGGTGAAGTTAGATATACAATATCGCTGCCATTTTAAAAATAATGAGATTATATCTTTCGTTGGAAATTATCTATTGAATAAAAACATCTTTTTTGAACTATCGGTGGAAGATAGCTTTGAGTGTTGTATAAATTTCATGAAAATTAGGTGAATTGAAACTAATTACTCATACATCTTGTATTGAGCATTGTTTCATACTTAAGCGTTTAAAATATATTATTTTTAAGAAAAAAAGGGTGTATACCTTGGTGAATCTAGTTAGGGTGTGGTTATGATTTATATTGTTGGCTTGTGTATCCTTGGTGGAAGTACAAAAACCCGTGCGGTTAGATGTCGATCATTCCAGTTAGTACTGGTAAAATAACTTTGGTAGTGCTTACATAGCTATTGGCTTTTTTTGGCTTTCGAAGGTTAAAAATATAATTTGACCGTGCCAGTAAAGATCAATATGTCCTTACAGAAATAATAAATGCCAACTAATTAATCAGACAATTGCTTCGAAGTTCTATTAGCCTCAATGAAAAGGACTTTTACTTGTGGCTTGTTTTAGGAGAAAATTTAGACGAACTAATTACAATAGTAAAAGAAGGAGGGAGAGAACAATATTAGAAAATAGATTTCATTAAGTAAACAAGTGTTTACAATCGTACCTTCGCACTTCTATAGCTCCGAAGGGGATTACAGTGATGAACATACTAACTTAGAACTACTCCTAAGAAACTAGAATGCAGTGAAGGAAAGTAAAGAACTGGAAGGTAAAGAACAGGAAAATAAACAACTGGAAAAGTAAAGAACTAGAAAAATGCAAAGTAAAATAAACTGGTTTCTAGATCTCGTTCTGGATACTGTAAATATAGCCATCAATGGATATTTATAGGGAAAAATATTTCCAGCAATAACTACCCAATAACCCCCTAAAACTACCCACTCTTCCATCTTCATTCCCACAATGCCACATATCCCTCCATGTCTTCCACTAAGTCACTTTGTCCATTATATTCTTCACATGTGCTTTAACTTCTTCCACCTTGTCTTCCATGTTCCACCATGCAAGACCTCTAACTTTGTAATTTCTCTTAACTCCTGATTGATCAAGAAAGTGTCATGTGTCCTATAATAATAATAATAATACTACTGATGGTGCCAACAGCAGCCTACTCGAAAACACGTGCATAGAGAAAAAGTAATCCATGTTGAGTTCACTTGCTCCGAAACTTGTGGGTAGCTCCAGTAGACCCATAGATCATGGAACAAATAGGGTGGGAGGCCCAACCGCCACACTACATGTATAGACACGAACCCCCCTCATTACTATACGTGCAGATGAAATGTCAAGATTCTGCTTTCGGCACCCGGGTAGGTCCTGCTTGTAATGGATCTTGGACCGCTTCCACGCCGTGTGCTTACTTACCTTCGGCGCTTTCAGCATTCCTTGCCTTGGTCATCGTCTAAACCCATGGGATTAGAGGTAGAACCGCTACTGCTTGTGATCCCTGGTTCAAACTGCTGCCGTTTGTGTTGAGAGCGAGGACCGAGATAAGGAAGTTCATTAAGCTTACACTTTTTGTATCCACTGTTTGTTTTTTGATATAAAAAGATATTTTTTATGAATTGTTATATAATCCTGAAATTGCATCATTTTAAGATGGAAATGTAAAACATTTGACAGATGGCATTGCATATGCTTTCACCATATGACTTCATTAAAATTTATACACTGTGTTAAAGTATCTTTACTGGGCTTTAGTTCACCCTATGTGGAAATCCACTTTCAGGTACTGATGATATGCCTCCACCAAGGACATAGCTTGGGAGGACTTGGAGCCAAGAGCTTCTTTTGTTTTCTTTTGATGTAATTATTTGTGTACAAGCCTTGGGCTTTAACTGTATTGAGTTGAACTCATTTTGTTGTACCCAAGCATTGACTTGGAAAGATATAGCCATTAGGGTATAAAATTTCTTGATTCTTCTTTTATTTCAATTCTTGTACACATGTCATATGCTATAGATTCAGGATCTAGGATATATGAATTTATACAAGCATATGTCATCTTTTGTATGATCAAAGAGTATAATTGAAAGGTTATTGTTTCACATGTTATATTTATACTAAATACTATGAGTTGGGTTGTTGTTATTATTTTGGGGCGTTGTAACTTGGTATCAGAGCTATCGAGTTCGAATACTTTGGGATCATAGGATGTGATTTTTACCACAATGGGTTTGTCTCGCTAGATAACATTAGAAGTAGACCTAGTATGCTATGTGATAACATGTTTATGTGACTAGATGGGTATGGAATTTGGTTTCTAAGATATTGATTGGATCTACGTGTTTCTAGAAATCCTGTTAGAAGAGTACGTTATCACTCCTATTTCTAAGTGGAACTTTAGTAATGTCATGGAATGGTCATTATCTAGGAAAGAAATTTGTTTGTGTTTATGTGGCTCGGTGCTTATGTGGAGTAAATTAATTGGTGTCCATTGTATTAGGACGTGAGCGAATTAGCTTTGGCACATTTGTAAACATGCTAATCTTTCATGTCACCATTATTAGGATGTCTGGATGTGGACGTGGTGGTGGTAGGCATGGCAGGCCTAGGCCGCAGGAGGTGTAGATACAGGATAAAGTTCCGACAGAAGAGGAGAGACTTGATTAGGCCAACATGGCCGAGCCAGTAGGTCAACAAGCCATGGGCGCCTTAGCTCGAGAAATAACCAGAGCATTGTGGCAATTCATAGACATTCTCAAGGCTAAGAGTTAAGTCTATGCCCATGTTGTTGAGACAAGGATGTCCTTTTTGAAGGGAGAGTTCTTCCGGTCGAATATGGATGAGTTTATTGCGGATCCTAAGGAGCCACTAAAGACTAATGAGTGGCTAGAGCAGATGATGAAGACGTTCGAGATGCTTGGCATCAAGGACGATAAGTTGATGGTGACCTTGACATCTTTTTAACTTAAGCGAGATGTGGGTCAAGAGTGGAAGGATGCGCGAGGCTGTATTGGGGTGACTTGGAAGGCTTTTGTCAATGCCTTCCAAGACAAGTTTTTGCCATCCACAGCAAGAGAGAAGCTGAAGGTCAAATTTTTAAGCTTATGCAGCAAAACACATCGGTAGCTGAGTTTAAGGCTACTTTTACCAGTTTGTCAAGGTTTGCACCAGAACTTGTGGCGATGGAGGAACGCTATTGCATCGAGTTTGAGAAGAGGTTGAGGACCAGTTCCTTTTTCAAAGTGGTCAGGTCAATGATTCAGGATTATGACTGTCCTGTGCAGTCAGCAGGCCACTCAAAGATAGTGATCCAAGAGGAGAAGGAGAGGATGAGGGGCTCCAAATAGAGGCTCCAAGATGTTCAAGCAGACACTAGGGATAACAAACGACAAAGGGGTTCCACCCCACAGCAGCCCCAAACCACTTCAGACACCCTATTTTTGACCGCCTTAAGACTTGGGTGCCTTATTCTGAACACTCGATGATGAAATGTTACGTTGTGGAATGGTTCGATTTCTTCAAGCTTTACAACCTAAACCTTGCACCTGCTTTAGACCAAAACCTTATTTTTTTTCTAGCCTAACCACTCAGAGAAGAACTGGCCAAACAAATGGCCGGCATGCCAATTTCAGAGGGCCGGCCATATACCCTCATGGCCGGCCGGCTATGGACGCGCCCTTGTGGGCTTATGCATTTCCACAGTTCAGACTCAATATGTCATGGTTCTTAATCTGATCCCACAATGTGCGATGTGAGATTGATAAATCACCAAAGAGTCCAAATCCGGCAAATCATTTTGGAAAACTGATTTTTAAGAAAGAAGTGTCAAACATGGACTACTTTGCCAGATACAGAGTCACCACCTAAATATTTTGTTTTGGGAGAATTTAGGAAACCCTGACTCGTGCCTAAGGCCACGTGTCCGTCATCACCAAAGTTGTCTCGGCTCGGGAACTTGGGTACAATTGGGGAAGGTCAACTATGAGCACCCCCGCTCGCCCGATTCGAAGATCGGCCTGTACTAAGCATGATATCGAGTTTTGAAAACATTATGTGCTCTTATTCCAGTTAATTTAGCTAGATTTTACTATGTGATGCGCACAACACACAAGTATAGACTAGATCACCTAATTTGGAACAAAGCATTGCATATCCGTTTGTTTGGAAATGGTTTGAAGTTTGCTACTCGCAAGTAGACTAAAACACGGATTTCAATTAATTATTCCAATTCAAGCAACCTAACCTTCACCCACAGGCATTCAGGAAGTTATATCACATAAGTAAATAGCCTCATGGTAAGCATGCTATCGTGTTAACACTCACATACATGCAAGATGCTAAAGCATAAACGCTTACCTAGTACTCCGAGCCAAAACAGGAAACTAGTTAGTGATCAATGCATGACCCTAGTTCATGTTAGCAATAGCTAATGCAACACATGCAAAATGCAACTAAAATAGACTCGGCTATTCTAAGAATGGTATGTGAAATGCAGCAACTCGATACACGTATTCAAGTTGGAATTGAAATATAATGCAGTTAGCATGATGCGCCGAGCCCGATGCATGCAAAACAGATGAATGATGCAAACATGCGAACATAAGTATGCTAATTGAAACATGCCCTAAACTAACCATCAAAAGCTAGTAAATAAAAGGGAGAAAGATGTGGGGTTGGAAGACATTCACGCACGCACGCACACTTACTAAAACATCGCCCTCTCGACGGAGGGTCCGAAAGAATAATACAAACCAAATAAATAATTAACTACTCTAGCTAATTAATTGTTACAGACCCTTAATTAATTAACAAATTAATTAAGCTATTAAGGCAGTAAAGCTGCCTCAGGAAGAGGGTCAAATGCATGCATGCTCGATTCGCCTCGCTCGGAAACCCGTTGCCATGCCACATGTTGCCTCTATTTGCACTGTTCTGCACCTCTGAGAACTGTGAAAATCTTTGAGATGCCTCTGAATTACTCCCTGAGCATTGTGGGATGTCACCGGCCAAAAGATAGGACCACCGGCCATTAGGAAGTGGTCACTGACCAAAAGTGGGGCCATCGGCTGGACTTTGGTAGCCGGCCAGCACTGAAGAGGGCCGACCGGCCATCTATTCCTGTAGAACTCTATTTTTGCTGCAGCAGAGGACAGACAGTGCATGACAAGGAATTTACAAGACAATGTATGCACGACCACCCTCCCTATCATGCTATGAACTCAAGGGGGTTTGGTTCTCGACCCTCGGGCCACCAATCACGCATTTCAATGCATGATGGCCAAAGGCGCCAAATGTGCAATTTGATATCAAATGAAATGCACAAAAACACATAAGGGCCCCAACCTCTATCATGATTGATTCAAGAGGCAAGGGATGCGCACACAATGCTATGCAACCTAAGCATGCAAGCAAACTAATGCAACATGAGCATGCAAGCAACAATGCTATACACGGCAACTAGCATATAACAATATGCAAAGACAAGCATGCAAACAAGCATGTAACTTAACAAGTATGCAAGACGGATAAACACGCAACAACATGTCAATAGGCTAACATTTAATAACATGCAAAGGCAAGTATACTTTGACCAATGTAATACATGCATGATGAACTTAACAAAGCAACACAAGCATGCAATAGGCATACAACCTAAACATGTGAACATGTATAGCATGCGACAACATGCAAAATGAAAAAAACATGCAACAACATGGTGAGATGGACTTACACTAACATGGGTAGCTCTCAAGCATGTCAAAATCAGTGGCCAAAAGTGATAGATGAAGGCACCAAAATGCAAAGCAAACATGCATGCTAACTAGCCTATCACTTAAGCATGGAAAGGGGAACTTTTAAACACATTTAAAAAGAGACTAATGTAGGCAAATGACATGCATGCTAAGCTCTGAAAACGTGTAAAGATGATGCCAAATCAACCAAGCCATGTCAGTAAGGCATGCAATGAAGGCCAAAACTTGAGGCTAACAAAAGAGGGTCAAGCTATGGTCATACCAACCAAGCCTCAAAGAACCAAAATGACTTAAATCAGTCCTAGGGTAGACCAAAATAAGGCTAGGACATGTATGGAACATGACCAAAACATGCTAAGAAATAGGCACCAAAACAAGGGCATTCAAGACTACAAAGAGAGTATTCCACTACAACTACCTCAACCAAACATGGCATGGGTTAGGCAATGAAAAACAGAGCTATAATATGCCAAAATGAGTCCCAAAACCCACTGATATGACAGCCCAAAGACTTAAACAAAGAGGCATGCACAATGGCCCCTTTTCAAAGCATAAAACAACAACTCTTCAAAGCATTGAAAGGATGGTAAATGCAAGCATACATGCATGGAACATGGACTGAAATAGCATGATAAGTGATTCCAAATCACTGAAATAGCCCGAATAAAGCATGCTCATGACTCACACACCCAAAGCTAACAAGCTAAAATGCATGGTGGCTATACAAAGCATGGAAAACATGACAAAATCAACAACAAACAGAGCTTAAACATGTCACAACATGGCTAAAAGCTTCATGAAGTCAAGCTAAAACATGCAAGCATGATGGTCTAAATGCATGCTACATCTTATGACAATAGAGGGGATTACAAACAAGTGCATGATGCATGCAGTAGGCTATCAATCCGACGAAAAATAGAGGTATAATATGATAAACTAACACCAAATACCCACTGAAATGATGCCAAATAAAGCTAAGCAAGCATGTTACCTGTATAAGCCTTAAACACAAGCAAATGAGACACAAAGGGAGATGGGTGTCCCTCCCCTATACATGACCTCAAAACGACTTCTCTACCACTGAAAATCCACCGGATTTCAGTGGTGAGAAGGTCGAAATAAAGGGGTTCCAAAGCCCTAAGAGAAAGGCACAAAAAGAGGCCAAACAAGGCCTAAAAGGGTGTAAACAACCCCCAACCCAAAAGCAACCTGAAACAAACATCTTAAGCATGAAAATACAGAACTTTTATCAGTTATACACTAAGCTCAAAACAGCATGCAAGATAGGTTAAAAGCTTAAGGCAAAATGGGGAATAATAGAGGTAGTTCTCACCCTTGAAGAACACTTCAAGAACACCAAACCCAGCACCTCCTTTTGATCAGAACTAACTCAAAAACCCGGAAATCAACCCCTTAAGACCTCTGTAACCAAAGTATAATGTAACACTAGGTGTCTTAGTGCAAAACTAAGAACAAAAACCCCTTTGGAACACTTTTACACACACAAATCAAGAGAGAGAGGGAGATATAGAGAGAGAGTGATATATATCATATATATCAGATTGTTCAACCTCTGGAAAGGGATGAGAGGGCCTCCTCTTATAGGAATCCAATTCCTAAGCTTCTTGGAGAAGCTAACTTAAGGAAGCAAATCCCTCCATACACGTGTATGAAGGGGGTGTATTGTGGATGCCAGCTGGCATAAAATATCTGTCAAAAGCAGATGGAAAGGGGTCGGCTGGAAAATATGGCCGATTGACCAACAAAAATGGCCGGCCGACCAAAATATTTGGCCGGTAGCAAGAAAACAAGGCCGGTGGCCTCAAGCCAAGGCCGGTGAAGTGTGGGGATGACCAACAAGCCATTCCCTACCCTCAGAAGCAAAAACACAAGTGTTTGGTGTACAACCAAGCACAAAACAAACAAGTCGAGAGGTCTTGAGGCAAGGTGCGCGACCGAAACCTCCGAGAACTCAAGACGAACACGAACATGGATGATCACCTAGTGTTCAAACGGTGACGTCCAAGTCTTGAGGACGGTCAAAAATGGAGTGTCTACAGCTGCCCCTCTTTGACAGAACTCGAAAGTCATAACAATGACAGGAGTGAATGTCAAAGCCTAGAGACGACCCATTTTTGACAAGGCCGAAGACTTAGACAAGCATGCAAGATACTAAGATATATGCCCATAGGCAGGGGCAAGATGCAAAGAACATGCGCAAAGCCGAGCATAACTTATGATCATGCAAAGAAAGCTGTAACGAAGCATAACATGCGACAGTCTTAAGCAAGCCAAAAACCAAATTACATTACAATGCAGAAAGGATGTAAGAGAATTATGCATTTCTCACGAACATGTGCGATAGATACATAAAAGTGAACGAGGTGTGATAGATAAACGGAGTGAGTAAGCATGTGCGACAGATACACAAAAGTGAATGTAGTGATAGATACAATAAAGTGAACATGTGATGGATACACGAAGCAAACGAAGTGCGATAGATACACTAAGAAAACGTGTGATAGATACATAAAGCGAGCGTGTGATGGATACACAAAGTAAACGTGTGATGGATACACAAAGGGAGTGTGTGATGGATACACAAAGTGAACGTGTGATGGATACACAAAGCGAGCGTGTGATAGATACACTAAAGTGAACGCGTGATGGATACACAAAGTGGACATGTGTGATAGATACACTAAAGTGAAGAGAGAGTGATGGATACACTATACGAATAAAGTGTGATTAATACCCTAAGTGAAGCAAAGTGTGATAGATACACAAGGCGAAATGAGTGTGATGGATACACTAAGCAAATATGTGATAGATACACTAAGTGAACGTGTGTGATAGATACACAAAGTGAACATGTGAGACACACGAAGTGAGCATAGTGTGATAGATACACGAAGTGAAGCGAGTGTGATGGATACACTATATGAAGCAAAGTGTGATGGATACACTATGTGAGTGTGTGATAGATACACAAAGGGTGAACACAAAGTGTGATGGATGCACTAAGTGAACGAAGTGTGATGGATTCACAAAAGGTCAACACAAAGTGTGATAGATGCACTATGTGAACATAGTATGGTGGATACACAAAAGGTGAACACAAAGCGTGATAGATGCACTAAGTGAACAAGTGTGATGGATACACTAAGGGTGAACACAAAGTGTGATAGATGCACTATGTGAACAAGTGTGATGGATACACTAAAAATGGACACAAAAGTGTGATAGATGCACTATGTGAACAGAGTATGATAGATACACTAAAAATGGACACAAAGTGTGATAGATGCACTATGTGAACAGAGTATGATAGATACATTAAAAATGAACACAAAGTGTGATAGATGCACTATGTGAACAAGTGTGATGGATACACTAAAAATGGACACAAAGTGTGATAGATGCACTATGTGAACAGAGTATGATAGATACACTAAAAATGGACACAAAGTGTGATAGATGCACTATGTGAACAGAGTATGATAGATATATTAAAAATGAACACAAAGTGTGATAGATGCACCAAGTGAACAGAGTATGATAGATATACTAAAAATGAACACAAAGTGTGATAGATGCACCAAGTGAATAGAGTATGATAGATATACTAAAAATGAACACAAAGTGTGATAGATGCACTATGTGAACAAAGTATGATAGATATACTAAAAATGAACACAAAGTGTGATAGATGCACTGAGTGAACAAAGTATGATAGATATACTAAATGAATGAAGTGTGCTTGATACACTAAGTGAAAGAAGAGAGTGAAGTGTGATTGATACACTAAATGAATGAAGTGTGATTGATACACTAGAGCAAATGAAGAGAGTGAAGTGTGATTGATACACTAAATAAATGATGTGTGATGGATACACTAAAGTAAATAAAGAGAGTGAAGTGTTATTGATACACTAAATGAATGATCTTAAACAAAACTTCTTTGAATGAACCGTATATACAATATCGCCTGGTTGTGCCAGTTTCAAATGAACCGTACATACAATATCGTGCATGAATGAGAAAGAAACTTGATAGGTACAATGCAATACATGCATGATGTTTAAGGAATGTAATAAACAAACCTAGCGGTGCTTTAGAAAGCACCTCACGGGGTGAGTGGCGATGAACCACTCTACTATGACGGGGGTTTCCCCTCGTGCTCTTCGAACACTTACCTTCAACTGACAGTACAAAGGCTCTGATATGCTGAGAAGGGTTCTTCACGTAGAACACTTTGGATGCTGCCTTTTTTCCTGATCATATTCACAACTTTCCCTAGGAACTCATTGCGAACACAGCCGAGATGTCTCTGGCAGGGAATGATACTCAGGGAGAGCACTTCTGATCACCATTCTGGCTTGAAGCAGACTCGATCTTGAGCTTGAGGTCGAGGCACACTCATACTTCGGAGCGTTGACAAGACCTGAAGAGGTACACACGGAATGCAGTCTCGGAACTTACTGAAGTTGAAACAAACTCAGATACCCTACATTTTCCCTCTTTTCTTTTGCTTTGCAGTTTGGAACCTATATAGCTTCAGATAGGTCCTGGTTTTACTGTTCCCGCGTGACCTGGGTTGGACCCTGCGGTTTTACGAAAGAACGAATCTTGTTTTGCACAGATGTGGAGAACGGCACGGCACTCAGAGCGCAAAACGATTTTATTTTGAAATTGAGAGACGAGTTATTGACCGGGGTATTGAGCCTACTACTGAATACAGCGAACTACGACTCGACAACGGAAAACAAAAGGTAAACAACCTAAACACATCGAGTAGCACTCGAAACGACTCAAAACAAGAATCGAGATAAAACAAAAAGACACGACACTCTGACGTGCACAAGGAGCCTGTTTCTCTGGGTATTGTTTCCCACCCTTTCTCATTTGTGATTCTTACATCACTTGGCCCTCAGGCTCTATTTTTTTTTTTTTTTTTTGATAAAGCCCTTTTCCTCACTTTTTCTCTCAGCACACGTCTCTTTATTTTTCAATCTCTCATTTTTTATCCCTCCCATGGGTGGTTGATGGATAAACAAGAAGTTGCGGGCTCTTGCCCCTAGCATTCTGCTAGATTCTCTTTCTTCTACTCACAACAATGAACTTTCCCACAGAGGGGTTGTGATGCGGCTGGGTGTGCAACAGATCTGCAATTGACATTGGTTGACCATGCTCTACTGGGAGTTTGGACGTGATTAGATCTGTCCATATGAAGGAATGGAATATCCTGCTCCATTCCAGTTCGTGCTTCGCACTTAGCTCGATACCTCGCTGCTTGGAGGATGAGAGAACTTTTGGCATTTTGCTGTTAGTTTCTGTTGTGCCCTTTTCTGGCAGATACGGTGCCCTTTCTGGCAAGTATGTTGACAATGGGGAAAAGACAGAACACCTGACTTAACTGTGCCCCTAGTTTATTATTTTGACCATTTTTTTTGTTTTGGACGTTCTGCTAAAACAATTTTGACCAACATGAGAGTTAGATTAACATGCTTGTTCGATTTTCTGATTTAAAATCATGCAAGTTAGGTTATGAGCACTGAAAATTTTCCTTTTTGGGTCCAAGAAAATGGTCCAGTTTTGGAAAAATGCAATAATTTTCAAGAGAATTAGTCAACCTCAGTAAAAATTCTTAAAAACTATTTTTGCAAATGGCTACTACTTGACCAACGTAGAATTGACTCTTGAGATGCACAACCTCAGATCCAAAAACAATGAAAAATTGCCCCTTGTCTGAAGGACACTGCACGGCAACAGAAAGTTATCCCTTGTTTGAATAGCACCGCAACACACTGTATGGCAACGGAAAGTTGCCCCTTATTTGAATAGTACCGCAGCGCACTGTAACCAGTTCTCATGGTGAAGGTCACAACCGAACTCTCGGATACGGAGAAGACCAAGATGACCCGTTCAATCTCATAGACAGGACAGTTGAATTTGAAGTGTTTTATGGCTGGACTTCAGAATGAAGTTGCCTACGTATCCCAAACATGGGAATCAAGCCTTATGTAGTTCGGGGTTAAGTTACACTTGGGTATTAACCTCCCCTTTTTCGCTCTAACTTTTACCAAGGCCGCCCTTTCTGGGTTTTCAACCTTGCGAGCTTTGTTCTTTTCTTTTCAATTCTTTTCATTTCTCTTCTTCTTTTTTCTTTTTCATCTTTTCTTTTCATTTTCTTCATTTTTCTTCTTTTCTTTTTTTTTATTCTTTGCATTTTTCTTTTTCTTTTTTTTGTTCTTTTTGTTCTTTCTCTTGCTCTAACTTTTGCCTGGGTCGCCCTTCCGGGTTTTTGGCCCAGCGAGCCTCTCAAGGGTAAAAGGGTAGCTTTGTCCATGTCAAATAGTTTTGAGATCCTGAAGTCATCTGAATCCAGGAGAATGGCTGATGTTCACTGATGATGCAGGGGTCCATCCAATGGAGGGCTGAATTTGCTCCTAGTGTTGTGGATAGCAACTCAGTTATCCTTCAGCAATACTTTCTTCTTTCCTCCCTTCTGGGATTTGGCATTCTTGTCGATCTTCGTCTTTGACTCTTCTAGCACATCTGACATTTTTGCCCCTAGTTCAAGGGGTGCTCCTGATCTAACTTCACAAGCTTCTTGATCTGACTTTTCTTGCCCCTAGTTCGCGGGCTGCTTCAAATCTGGCCACACAGGCCTCACATCATGATTGGCCTCGGAACATTCTGAATCCAAGTTCAAGGTTTGAAATCAAGAGGGGTCAAGTCTCGAGGCTGAGAGCGACCCTAAGCTGCACAATGTCAAAAGCGATTCCGTACAAGTCTTCGCAGGACGGTGCAAAATATTTTTTGAAATTTTTTAGGAAAGCGACTAGTCGCTCACGCTGAAGACAATGCGAAACCAATCTGAATCAAGCCAGGATCCTTCTCAGTACTCACGTTAACAAGCATGATTTCATTCATTAAAAGCTTAGCATGCCTCTCTTTCTCTTAATTGATCAAATTTTTTGCAAATCCTGAGGAATTCCTTCCTCTTTGTTTTCATCACAATGTTCAAAAAGTTTTGAAAAAAACTCAGGTCAATGCATTGATTTCAAAGCACAGAAAAGACACAGTTCTGGTCAAATACTGTCATCTTATTCAAAACTTCTGGCACAACTGGTACAAGGCAGAAGCAAACACAAAAGTGTGAAAATCACTACTGTTTCGTTCAAAATCTGTTGGCACAACTGGCTCCAAGGCAGAAACAGACTCAAAAGAAAACGAAAAGACAAACACAAAACAAGCAAGTGATGTCCGAGGTAACACCCCCGAAATCACCCGACTCTAACAAAACAGGACTGACTCGATACAACAAGACAGACCCAACTGACTCAGTATGAAAAGACTGACTCTATACAACGGGACAGACTCTAAACGACATAACAAAACTGACTCAATACTCGAGTCAGAAAGTATAGAAATCAGCATTCACAAATGCTCAAAACAGTGCGTGCCATACACCACATCTGGAGTAAACTGAGTGTCGCCCGCAGGTGGTTCATCCCCTGATCACATATTCGTACTATCCCCCAAGTTCACTGATCCAGTGGCGATAGACTTTGCTGAGCTGGTGCGGCGATGACCTTGTTGTCAAACAGATCTTGTACATCATGGCGAAGACGAAAGCAACTGTTAGTGTCATGACCGGTTTGTTGACGGTAGGCACAGTATTTAGTCTAGTCATGCTTTGGAGGGATAGGATCGGGTAGAGGCCGATGTTCCAACTGTTTCAGATGTCCTTTCCGGAGTAAGACCTCTAGAGCCTTTGACAAAGGCATATAAAGTGGGGTAAAAACCCTCTTGACTCAAAGTGGATATTCAGTTGTTTGTGATCTACTTCCGGACGCACCGGTGAATGGGGTAGCTGTTCTTGATGCGGCGGTGGTGACCATACCTACTTCAGAAGATCTTGCAGCTGCATCACCACTGGTGGTTGCATTTGAACTACGTGAAAACGCCCTCCGGGGCTGCTCCTTCTCCTGGTCAATGAGGCCCTGATTCATAGCGTCCTCGATCTGTACCCCTATCTCATGCAAATCTGAAAAGGTGGGGAAGGGGAGAACGATCATCTTTTGCATGAGTTTGGGCTGCAGATTGCGCACAATCATTCGAATCTGATCTTTGTCAGTAGGCCTAGTGGTCATCATTGAGGCCTTGGCCCTCCATCGGGTTACGAACTCAGAAAAACTCTCCTTAGGCTCCTGCCTAGTCATCTCAAGATCACGGGTTATAATCTCGATTTATGTATTATAGGAGTATTGAGCAACAAAAGCCTCGGCCATCTCATCCCAATTCCTCTTAACATCGTCTTTTAATTTTGCATACTAGATGACCGCTACACCCGACAGGGTCCGGCCGAATAAAAAAAGCTTCTGTACTCTGGTGAGACCCATTGGCCTTAGTATGTCTGAAAACAACCATAGATGCACCATGGGATCTCCTGATCCGTCAAAGCGGTCGATATGTGGCATCTTATATCGGTCTGGCAGCGTCACGGCTGCGTCGGTGTACCCATCTTCGATATCTGGGATGGACTTGATGCCCTGAGATTTCTTGAACAGCTTTTCAAGCTTGCTCACTTTTAATGCCGTAGGGTCCACCTCAAACTCAAAGGGAGAATCCGGTAGGTTGGTAGGTGTTTTGGATAGCTGGGGTAAGATTGGGGGCGGAGCCGGCCCCGTTGGAATGTCCATACCTTCCTGGACATTTGGTGTTTCTCCGGGTATCGGAACCATTGGTGGGGGAGGAGCTTGATGCAAAGCAGAGGCTCCGTTTTGCTGTTGCAGCCTGGTGATTAGCTCTGCCTGCTAGGCCATGATCGCAGCTTGCTGTTTGGCAAATTCTGCTTGACGAGCAGCGTCTTGCTGCATGGTTTTCATACTTTCCTGGAGCTGACACATCATTGTAGGCACCCCATTTTTGACTGACCATAAGACTCAGACGTCACCGATTGAGCGCTTGGTGATGTTGCATATCGTGCTCGTTCAGAGGTTTCAGAGTCTTGGCCGCAAGCCTTGCCTCCAGACTTCCGGACTCTTTCATGCTTTGCCTCGGTGTGCGAACCAGGCTCTGTTTTCTTTGTTTTCTCTTCCCGAAGGGAGGGAGAGGTCTCGTAGATCATCTCTCAGTGGCCGTAGGCTACGTTTCATGGTCGTAGGCCATTTTGCCCGTTTGGAGTCCGGTTTCCGATTTTTCGGAGCCGTTGGCCGTGTGCCTCGGTTCGGGACCGCTTAACCACCTCCGTTTGCTCCGATTTTTGGCATGCATCTTATTTGCTCCCTTTTGAGGGACACTGTGGCTCGAGAAACCAACTTCGTGGTCGAACACCACTTTCGGTGCCTAACAGTCAGTTTTCGGGGCCTCGGGCTGCGCGTTTCGGCCCCCGAACCTTCATTTTGCAACGGTTTGGGCTCATTTTTGGCAGGGACCTTTGTTTCACTGCTAAGAAGGTCGTAGAAGGGTGGGAGGCCAGTAATTGTTCTAACAACCAGTTTTATTCCTCCACCGCCCTCCGTCGCCCATTTTTCTCACTTGAAAACCAATGTTGACCACCCTAAGGCCACTTTTTCTTGCCCCAAACCACATATTTGTGTTGTATACACCTGGGAGGCCACCAATATCACATGGCCAGCCAGTAATTGTGTGTGACCCTTTTGAACCCCTCCTAAAAGTGGCCTTTTCTCTCTCCTGGTTCACTTTCTCTAGTTTTTGACCACATGGTTGTGTTGTGCACACATGGGAGGCCACCAATTTGGGGTGGCCGGCCACTAATGCTTCTTGAGCCTTTTGACCCTTGGCCGGCCGGCCATAGGAAGGGCCGGCCGGCCACCTGCAACTTCAATAACCAGCCGGCTTTGATCCTCTCTCCAGGTACATTACAGATATGTATTTTGTTTCTCCCCAGATTGTGTATCTGGGGGGCTGCACTTTTTGGGGGAAACTTGAATTCATTTCCTCCCCTTTTTTCCCCCATTTTTTCCCACACTTTTGCCTATATATCAGGGCCTCCAGCTCCCTTTTCAGGGGTTACAAAAATTTGCCTAAGGCTCTTGCATTATCTCTCTCTCTCTCTCTCTCTCTCTCTCTCTCTCTCTCTCTCTCTCTATTCCAAGCTCAAAACCTCCCAAACCCTACACCATGTCTACACCACCACCTAGCACCACACCACCACCATCCATTCCAGCCACTTGGAGCTATTTTCCAGAGCTGAAGAGCACCTTTCCTCAAGCCAAGAGCTGCTGGAGCTTGGTCTACAAGGGTGAGTTTTCATTCTCCCTCTTTTGTGCTTTATTTTGCTCAATATATTAGCTCCTCTTGCTTGCATATTTGGGATCCGACCCTAACTGAAAGTAGCATTATTTTGAACTCCTTTTCATGTTTGTTTAAGGGCCTCTCCCTGTTTGAGGTTTCCTTTTTACACTTGCTTCTTTACCTCTCTTGTATGCCTCTTTCTTGCATAGTGTTTTAGGCTCATTTGTAAACTGTTTTGAGCTTGGTTATAAACTGTAAAGTGGCTTATTTTGAGCCCTTATTCAACATTGTTGAAGGGATCTTCACTGTTTGAGGCTTCCTTTTGTTACTTGCCTCTTTATCCCTCTTTTGGTCTTATTTTTGCATGTTTTGTTACCCCCTTGTTCTTGTGTTTTTGGGCTCTGATCCAAACTGTAAATTGCCTTATTTTGACCCCCTCTTCATGTTTTATCAAGGGTGTTTTGCTGTTTGAGGCTCCCTTTTTACTCTTTGTGTTTAAACCTCTTTTTAGGCCTTATTTTGCATAGTGTTTTAAGATTGCATGTGCACTGTTTTGGGTTTGGTCACTAACTATAAAATACCATGTTTTGGGCCCCTCTTCAACTTTGTTGAAGGCCCTCCTATGTTTGAGGCCAGAAACCATCACTTGCTTCTTTGTCCCCCTTTTGGCTCATTTCTTGCACAATGTTTTATGTCTGTTTTTGTTTAGATCCGTGGATTGTTGTAAACTGTAAAGTGCTTTATTTTGAGCCCCTATTCAACTTTGTTGAAGGGCTCTTGGCCATTTATGGCCAGCAGCTGCTACTTACTTCATTATCTCTCTTTTGGGGCCATTCTTGCATGCTAGCTTAGTCCTATTTGTGTCCACTGTTTGGCCTTGCTTAAAACTGTAAATATGCTTTTTTTTGGACTTTCTTGATTCTTCCTTCACACTTCATGTTCAAATAATGCATGATTTGTATAGCTATAGGTCATTGCGTATGCCTAGTTTAGAGTTTCGGGTTTCATCTCGTGCATCGGGTGCCATATTGCCATGTTTTGGGGCTGTTTAGCATCATATTTTAGTGCTGGAATTTGCATGTTTGCATACCATGTTCCATGCCCTGCCATGCCTTGTTAGAGTGGCATTTGTGCCTTAGGATCAGTCCTCGGTTTGCGTGCATGTTGCACGCATTTCGAGTGTCTCATTTTCATCTCATGGCTACTAATGTGAGTGTGGCTGTGGTCCACTCATGTTGGTGTAAGTCCATTGCGCATTGTGTATGCTATTTCATTTTATAGCATTGTGTATGCTAGGTTGTATGTTAGCGCATTGTGTATGCCATGTTACCTCGTGCATCGTGTATGCCATTTCATAGCATTGTGCATGCTAGGTTGTATATTAGTTGTATTCATGCATGTCATGCATATTGCATTGTGTTTGGGATAGGAGTTAGCCCAAGCACGGAAAACGAGGTACGTTTCGTACTCCGAGTGACGGAACGTATCTCAATTCCTAGTCGCCGACACTCCAGATTATCCATGATGGAGTCTAGGCCCTGTTGTGTTTTCATGTGCATTCATTCCATATTGAGTCATGCAATTCGACTCCCCGGCCATCATGCATCGAGATGCGTGATTGGTGGCACGAGGATCGAGGACTACACTCCCTGAAGAGTAGTCATGCATACATATGTGAAAATACTTTGTCATGCCCCATTGTTGCTCTCTGTTGCAGCAAATCAGAAATCGGCAGCCTTCCAGAGCTTGGCACGCATTCCAAGAACAATTGCAAACAGAGGCAAACCGGGGCATCGCGAGGATTCTCCGCACAAGGCAACCCGAGCATGCATCATTCATCATCCGGAGCAGATTTGAGGCAGTCCCTGGCTTGCATGCCAATTTATTGCTTTCCTAATTTAATTTGTTAATTAATTAGGGTTTTGTAATTATTTGGACTGTAATTATTTATTCGGGACTATATTATTTATTCGGACCCTCTACGCGAGGGCACAACTGTAATAAGTGTGCGTGTGTGTGATGTATGTCTTCCAACCCCACGTCTTTCTCCCTTTTATTTACTAGCTTATGATGGTTAGATTAGGGCATGTTTCAATTAGCATACAGTATGATAGCATGTTTGCATTCATTCATCTGGTTTGCATGCACCGGGCTCGGCACATCATACTAACTACATTGTATTTTCAATTTCAAGTTAAATACATGTTAGCTGTAGCATTTCATATGACATGTTTAAAATAGTCGAGCCTGCTATAGTTGCACTTTTGCATGTGTTGCATTAGGCATTTCTATATAATTAGGATCATGCATGGATTTCTAATTAGTTTCTGTTTTGGCTTGGAGTACTCGGTAAGTTTTATGCTTTAGCATCCTTGCATGCGTGTGAGTGACTGCCATGATAGCATGCTTACCATGAGGCTAATTGATTATGTGATATAACTGCTTGAATGCCTGTGGGTGAAGGTTAGGTTATTTGGATTGGAACAATTCATTCACTGTGTGTTTTAAGCCCACTAGATAGTGGCAAAATCATGTTTTCTAAGCCCACCTGAGGGTGGCAAATCCACGTCTTAGCCTACTTGCGAGTAGCACCATCAAACCATTTTCAAACAAACAAACATGAAATGTTTTGTTCCAATTCAGGTGATCCAGTCTATACTTGTATGCTGTGCGCATCACATAGTAAATCTAGGCTAATAACCGGAATAAGAACACATAATGTTTTCAAAAATAGATATCATGGTTAGTAGAGGCCGATCTTTGATCGGGCGAGCAGGGGTGCTCACGAAGTGACCTTCCCCAATCGTACCCAAGTTCCCGAGCCGAGGCAACTTTGGTGATGACGGACACGTGGCCTTAGGAAAACGAGTCAGGGTTTCCTAAATTTCCCCAAAATAAAATATTTAGGTGGCGACTCTGTATCTGGCAAAGCAGTCCATGTTTGGCACTTCTTTCAAAATCTGTTTTTCTCCAAACGATTTGCCGGATTTGGACTCTTTGGTTCAGATTTAGAACCGTGACAATTTGAGAGTCCTGAACTGTAGTGAGCCCAATATCGAACGGAACGGGGGACCTCGTCCTCCCGGGGCGTTCGGGGACGTCTACAATCATCTCCTCCATTCCTGCCATACTGCCCTGATCTAACTGATCTATCGGTATATCTGTCTCTGTAGTAAAAACAGATATCTCAACCCAACTACACACAGGTGAGATGGATAATGACTGTTGATCCGAAGACTATTGAACTGATGATCTGTGCCTGACTGGCCCTTTTACACTGCCTCTGGCAAAGGAACACTGATTGCCCTTGAACTGAATCTCTGACCTGACAAAGTCTATCAGCACAAGTCCAATGTACCCGGGGGATATCGAAGCCTTCTGAAGCTACGGTTCCCAAGACTACCTAGAAAAAGAGAAAACAAGCAGCATCTCAGCCCAATTTCACTAGAACAGATATGAGCAAAGCTGAATGACTGTGCTCTCCACTGAATTCTGCCCCAAATTCTGCCTGTAAACTGATACCCTTAGGTAAAACTGATTCCCAAATATTGGTGCCCTCAGGCCTGACACCCAGACTTGCAAACTGATACATGCATTCCTGTAGAGACACACTCTAAAAGCACATAGCAAGTAAATGAGAGCCAAAACACCCCTATGTTGGGATAGGGTTTCCCTGTCCTAGTTTCGTCAAGAACTAGGGTTTCACTACGCACACAGTGCCTTCAAACAACCTATGATCGGGTAAGCAACATATCCTAGTTTGGAATGGTCACTATGGATTCCGAATATGTACTAGGTTGAATGGTCAAAAAAGGGGCCCCGGTAACAACCGGGGTTTGTGTTCCCATCATGGCAGAGCCCGTAACTGGTCAGCCTTATGGCACGCTTCTCAAAGCGAGCCTCTGGCAAACTGTTCAGGAATAGCAGATGGCAAACACAGTGTCCTAGGTGCACCAATGCAAATGCAATGCAAAGAAACACATAAGTGTAGTCAAAACAAGATATCATGAGTTCGAGTCAAGTTCTCTGATTCCCCAGCAGAGTCGCCAGAAACTGTGGACGCGCCCTCGTGGGCTTATGCTTTTCCACAATTCGGACTCAATATGTCACGGTTCTTAATCTGATCCCATAATGCGCGATGTGAGATTGATAAATCACCAAAGAGTCCAAATCCGGCAAATCGTTTTGGAAAACTGATTTTGAAGAAAGAGTGCCAAACATGGACTACTTTGCCAGATACAGAGTCGCCACCTAAATATTTTATTTTAAGGAATTTAGGAAACCCTAACTCGTGCCTAAGGCCACATGTCCGTCATCACCAAAGTTGCCTCGGCTCAGGAACTTGGGTACGATTGGGGAAGGTCAGCTATAAGCACCCCCGCTCGCCCGATCCGAAGATCGGCCTGTACTAAGCATGATATCGAGTTTTGAAAACATTATGTGCTCTTATTCTAGTTAATTTAGCTAGATTTTACTATGTGATGCGCACAACACACAAGTATAGACTAGATCGCCTAATTTGGAACAAAGCATTGCATATATGTTTGTTTGGAAATGGTTTGAAGTTTGCTACTCCCAAGTAGGCTAAAACACGGATTTCAATGAATTATTCCAATTCAAGCAACCCAACCTTCACCCATAGGCATTCAGGCAGTTATATCACATAAGCAAATAGCCTCATAGGAAGCATGTTGTCGTGTTAACACTCACATGCATGCAAGATGCTAAAGCATAAACGCTTACCTAGTACTCCGAGCCAAAACAGGAAACTAGTTAGTGATCAATGCATGACCCTAGTTCATGTTAGCAATAGCTAATGCAACACATGCAAAATACAACTAAAATAGGCTCGACTATTCTAAGAATGGTATGTGAAATGCGGCAACTCAATGCACGTATTCAAGTTGGAATTGAAATATAATGCAGTTAGCATGATGAGCCGAGCCTGGTGCATGCAAAACAAATTAATGATGCAAACATGCGAGCATAAGTATGCTAATTGAAACATGCCCTAAACTAACCATCAAAAGCTAGTAAATAAAATGGAGAAAGACGTGGGGTTGGAAGACATTCACGCACACACGCACACTTATTACAACATCGCCTTCTCGACAGAGGGTCCAAAAGAATAATACAAACCAAATAAATAATTAACTACTCTAGCTAATCAATTATTACAAACCCTTAATTAATTAACAAATTAATTAAGCTATTAAAGCAGTAAAGCTGCCTCGGGAAGAGGGTCAAATGCATGCATGCTCGATTTGCCTCGCTTGGAAACCCGTTGCCATGCCACATGTTGCTTCTATTTGCACTGTTCTGCACCTCTGAGAACTGTGAAAATCCTTGAGATGCCTCTGAATTACTCCCTAAGCATTGTGGGATGTCACCGGCCAAAAGATAGGACCACCAGCCATTAGGAAGTGGTCACCGACCAAAAGTGGGGCCATCGGCTGGACTTTGGTAGCCGGCCGACACTGAAGAGGGCTGACCGGCCATCTGTTCCTGCAGAACTCTGTTTTTGCTGCAACAGAGGACAGATAGTGCATGACAAGGAATTTACAAGACAATGTATGCACGACCACCCTCCCTATCATGCTATGAACTCAAGGGGGTATGGTTCTCGACCCTCGGGCCACCAATCACGCATTTCAATGCTTGATGGCCAAAGGCGCTAAGTGTGTAATTTGATATCAAATGAAATTCACAAAAACACATAAGGACCCCAACCTCTATCATGATTGATTCAAGAGGCAAGGGATGCGCACACAATGCTATACAACCTAAGCATCCAAGCACACTAATGCAACATAAGCATGCAAGCAACAATGCTATACACGGCAACTAGCATATAACGATATGCAAAGACAAGCATGCAAACAAGCATGTAACTTAACAAGTATGCAAGACGGATAAACACGCAACAACATGTCAATAGGCTAACATTTAATAACATGCAAAGGCAAGTATACTTAGACCAATGTAATACATGCATGATGAACTTGACAAAGCAACACAAGCATGCAATAGGCATACAACCTAAACATGTGAACATGTATAGCATGCAACAACATGCAAAATGAAACAAGCATGCAACAACATGGTGAGATGGACTTACACTAACATGGGTAGCTCTCAAGCATGCCAAAATCAGTGGCCAAAAGTGATGGATGAAGGCACCAAAATGCAAAGTAAACATGCATGCTAACTAGCCTATCACTTAAGCATGGAAAGGGGAACTTTTAAACACATTTAAAAAGAGACTAATGTAGACAAATGACATGCATGCTAAGCTCTGAAAATGTGTAAAGGATGATGCCAAATCAACCAAGCCATGTCTGTAAGGCATGCAATGAAGGCCAAACTTAAGGCTAACAAAAGGGGGTCAAGCTATGGTCATACCAACCAAGCCTCAAAGAACCAAAATGACTTAAATCAGTCCTAGGGTAGACCAAAATAAGGCTAGGACATGTATGGAACATGACCAAAACATGCTAAGAAATAGGCACCAAAACAAGGGCATTCAAGACTACAAAGAGAGTATTCCACTACAACTACCTCAACCAAACATGGCATAGGTTAGGCAATGAAAAACAGAGCTATAATATGCCAAAATGAGTCCCAAAATCCACTGATATGGCAGCCCAAAGACTTAAACAATGAGGGGTGCACAATGACCCCTTTTCAATGCATAAAACAACAACTCTTCAAAGCATTGAAAGGATGGTAAATGCAAGCATACAAGCATGGAACATGGACTGAAATAGCATGATAAGTGATTCCAAATCACTGAAATAGCCCGAATAAAGCATGCTCATGACTCACACACCCAAAGCTAACAAGCTAAAATGCATGGTGGCTATACGAAGCATGGCAAACATGACCAAATCAACAACAAATAGAGCTTAAACATGTCACAACATGGCTAAAAGCTTCATGAAGTAAAGCTAAAACATGCAAGCATGATGGTCTAAATGCATGCTACATCTTATGACAATAGAGGGGATTACAAAGCAAGTGCAAGATGCATGCAATAGGCTATCAATCCGACCAAAAATAGAGGTATAATATGATAAACTAACACTAAATACCCACTGAAATGAAGCCAAATAACACTAAGCAAGCATGTTACCTTTATAAGCCTTAAACACAAGCAAATGAGACACAAAGCGAGAGGGGTGTCCCTCCCCTATACATGACCTCAAAACCACTTCTCCACCACTGAAAATCCTCCGGATTTCAGTGGTGAGAAGGTCGAAATAAAGGGGTTCCAAAGCCCTAAGAGAAAGGCACAAAAAGAGGCCAAACAAGGCCTAAGAGGGTGTAAAAAACCCCTAACCCAAAAGCAACCTTAAACAAACATCTTAAGCATGAAAATATAGAACTTTTATCAGCTATACACTAAGCTCAAAACAGCATGCAAGATAGGTTAAAAGCTTAAGGAAAAATGGCGAATAAAAGAGGTAGTTCTCACCCTTGAAGAACACTTCAAGAACACCAAACCCAGCACCTCCTTTTGATCAAAACTAACTCAAAAACCCTGAAATCAACCCCTCAAGACCTCAGTAACCGAAGTATGGTGTAACACTAGGTGTCTTAGTGCAAAACTAAGAACAAAAACCCCTTTGGAACACTTTTACACACACAAATCAAGAGAGAGAGGGAGATATAGAGAGAGAGTGATATATATCATATATATCAGATTGTTCAACCTCTGGAAAGCGAGGAGAGGACCTCCTCGTATAGGAATCCAATTCCTAAGCTTCTTGGAGAAGCTAACTTAAGGGAGCAAATCCCTCCATACACGTGTATGGAGGGGGTGTATTGTGGATGCCAACTGTCAACTGGCATAAAATATCTGCCAAAAGCAAATGGAAAGGGGTCAGCTGGAAAATATGGCCGATTGACCAACAAAAATGGCCGGCCGACCAAAAGCATTGCCGACCGACCAAAATATTTGGCCGGTAGCAAGAAAACAAGGCCGGTGAGGTGTGGGGATGGCCAACAAGCCATTCCCTGCCCTCAGAAGCAAAAACACAAGTGTTTGGTGTACAACCAAGCACAAAACAAACAAGTCGAGAGGTCTTGAGGCAAGGCGCGTGACCAAAACCTCCGAGAACTCAAGACGAACACGAACATGGATGATCACCTAGTGTTCAAATGGTGACGTCCAAGTCTTGAGGACGGTCAAAAATGGGGTGTCTACACCGACCATGTTTACCGACAACAGATATTTTATAGCAGCCAGCTGTCCCCATGTGCATGCTTTGGACTAGCTGTCTCTTTGCTGATATTTTCGACGTGAGGAGTTGTTTTTCTATAAATACAAGACCCCCCTCAGGGTTTAGGCTTAGAAAATTTGCCAAGAGCCTATAGCTTACACAATACACTTCCCTTATCTCTTGCAATATACATACACCATACATACACCTTCTAAGATTGAGCTTGAAGCTTTTGTTGAGATTCTTGAGCACAATTTTAGCTCCTTGAGAGTGTTTAGTTTGTGGTTTTTGAACTAAGAAGCTCATCCTCTCTTTCAGGAGGTGAATTTTGAAGTCTTTCACCATTTTTTCTCTCTCTCTTTTCCTTATATTTACTTGTTGTTTTAAGAGTGGTTTGAGGCCTAAAATATATGATTTAAAGTCACAAAAAGAGGAGAGGTTAGCCACCCTTCCTTAGGCCTTGTTCCATAGCTTGTTGCTTTGTCTTTTCTACTTTGTTTCTTTTGATTTTAGCCACTATTTTCTTGAGTTTAGGGGTTGTTTAATGTGTTTATTTAATTTATGCTTTGAATATCATACTTGTGTTATTGTAAGTCCTCATGGGTTTGGTGTATAGGCCATAGCTTCCAATCCATTTGAGTTAATAGTCTTTTTTTCTTCATTTTTTTTTACAGCTTTCATGTATATATTCATGTCATTGTAATCATCCACTTTTCATTCACACGCTGCAATCTCCCTCCTTTCTTCGTTTCTTTTGATTAAAGGTTGTATCAATCAAAAGATTTTCGCTCATGGCATAAGAAAGGGGTTCCACGCGCTAAATGGTTTAACCTCTTCCGAGGTTCACTATCAGGGCATCACGTCTTTGTTATGCTAAGCGTAATCTCTTGTTCAATACCTCCCTTTATCGCCGGTGCATTACTTCTAAGGGACTAAACTTCTATTTAGACCCTTGGAAATCATAAAGAAAAGATTTATTATAGCTCACTATCGAGTTTAGATTTGGAGTCATTATTGCTCTTTGACTCTGAATTCATTATCGCTTGTAAATGGGTTTGATTCTTCCTTTGTAGTTTCCCCAGTAAAAAAGAGCTCGAAGATCTCATTTCTCGGGTCAAGTCATGCTTGCTAATCTTTATTAATTTGGACTTAGTGGGCGTAGTCATCACCTGTGGACAAAAAGGAAGAAAAGATAAAGAAACTAGAAAGGTAAAGTAAAAAGGCTAATAAAATTGAAGTAAGAAAAGAGGTAAAAAGGTAATAAAATTTGGTTACATTCAGTCGGACGTTATACTGAATCTGTTGCTTCTAGAATCATCACGTACTATTTTAGTGATGTTCAATGATTCATGAGGCAAGTCTACCCCCTCCTTTGAGGTAATTCCATGATAAGGAGGAGGTAATATTTGACTTTTGTTGTGCTTATTAAACTCTTGTCCTATCGTTTCTAAGATCATCATGTAACAAATTTGCGATGATTGATGATTTGAGAATCGAATCTACTCCTCCGTTGATCATCTTCATGATAGGAAAGGGCAGAGAGGACAAACATCTCTTGAAAACACTCTGTTTTGCTCTGTTCCACCTCTGTTGCAGCAGGGTATCCCCAGAAACAGTGGCCAGCCAACCAGTACTCTGTACGACCGACCATCTGATCAAGCCGGTTGGCCACCCATTTTATACGATAGTGGTGATTTTGCAGCAGAACAGAACAGATCCTGAGGCCAAAACAAAACAATTTTCTAACTGTAAACAAAGCAAATTCTAGTAGCAAACATAGAGGTTTCTGGAGGATGTTCTCGATTGTGCACATGCGGTTCCTCGCCTCTTGTTCAAGTCCATTAGATTAGATTCATATGTAATTAATTAGTTGTTTTACTTTCATTCAAATTTGTAATAGTTAATAATAATTAGTTAATTAGGACATTCATTTGGACCCTCTTGTGCAAGGGCCAACTTGTAATATTTGTATGTCTTCTAACCCCCGTTTCTTTCTCCCTTTTATTTATATGCTTACCGTGGTTGCATATAGTGTCATGTTTTTGTTTCATATATCATTGTCATGCTTTGTATCCATTTTTTGCATACATAAGGTTCGATTCCTCATTCTTGAATATCATTGTCATTTCCTACTTACTTGAGTACATGCGTTGTCGCATGCTTTGAGTTATTCATATGACATGTTAAAAAGCCAAACCTAGTAGTTGCATTTTTGTATGTGTTGCATTAGTCATGTGCATTCCTAGGGTCATACTTTTTTTTCTAATCATTTTCTTTTTCTTTGGCTTACCTCGGAGTACTAGGTGAGCATTTTTGCTTTAGCATATTCATGTGTCTGATTGTTGCCATGTCATGTATACTACCATGAAGCTATGTGCTTATTTGAAATACCTCTTTGAATGCTTGTAGATGAAGGTTGTTTCACTTAAAGTTGGAATGATTATGATTATTGTACATATGAGCTAGTTTTTCTTTTAAAGTTGCACATATTCAAAACTCTTTTCAAAAACACATGAAATCAAAACATTCCAAAGTAAGTGACGTAGTCTATACTTGTGTGCCTTACATAGTAAGTTAGCATAATAAAATCAGAACAAGAGCATATATTGTTGATAAAAATCACATCATGATTAGTAGAGGGCGATCTTTGATCGGGTGAGTGGGGTGCTTAAGTCATGACCTTCCCCTCTCATACCTAAGTTCCCGAGCCAAGACACTTTGGTTATGATGGACAAGTGGCCTTTGGCATGAGTCATGGGTTTCCTAAATTTTCCAAAAATATTTAGGTGGCGACTCTGTAATCTGACAATATAGTCAATTTTTGGCATCTCTGATGATTAATGGATTTTCTAAGATTTGTCGGATTTGGACTCTCATTCATTTTTTCTGTTTCATATTGCACTTGTGAAACCAAATTCAGAACCACGGGAGTCCGAACTGTAGGGTTATCGTATCTGAGGAGACTAAACCCCTCCTCTAAGCAGTGCGAAAAGCCAGCTACAGCTACACAGTCTAGATGTACCTTTCTTGTTCCAAGTTCGGGTTCAGGGAAAGGTAACTAGGGTGGGTTCACTTGCTTCAAGTGTGGTCAGTTGAGCCACAAGTCTTTAGTTTTCCCACAAAGGGGAGGAGGGCAATAGTCTGCACCACCTTCGGCTTGTCCTTAGAGCCAGAGTTAGGAGAAAGGTCAGCCGCCTATTTGTTATCAGTGTAAGCAGTCAGTGCACTTGAGGAGGTTTTGCCCTCAGTCTAGTGGCACATCTAGAGACACAGAACCATCAGTTGGCACAGTCTGCACAAGCCTCGAGAGCTAATTAGGGAGCCACTTCAGCCAAGCCTCAAGGGCCAGTCAGGGCGTGTGTATGTTATTACCACGCCGGATCTGTTGCCATCACCTTCTACAGTGAGAGGTAACTTTTTGCTATTCAACTCTATTGCCAACGTGTTAATTGTTATTGGTGTATCTCATTCATTCATATCATCTTTGTTTGCATCCGCTTTGGGTTTGGAGTCTGAATTATTAAAGTCTTCTCTTTTGGTTGAGAAACCTGTTAGGGGTAGAGTGGCATTGGGTTGAGTATGCCGCTCTTATAAGATTGAGGTCACAGATCATTTAAACCCTTTCGATTCATTGTTCTTGATTTGCATGCTTTTAACGTAATTTTGGGTATAGATTGGTTGACTCACTACTGGGCCTTTAGAGATTGCCATTGTATGAGGGTGTCTGTGTGTATACCATCGGGGGAATGCTTTTACTTCATGTGTGACCAAGGTACTAGTCCTACCCCTCCATTGTATGACCTTAAGGGTCGATGAGAGTTGAGTTTTCTTTTTTCCATCATGGTAGCTGATGAGGGTAGTATGATCTGGGGTGAATTGCCGAGAGTAGTTCGAGAATATCTGGATGTTTTTCCGGAGGATCTCACAGAGTTGCCAATACATAGGGAGATTGAGTTCTCAATTAACTTACCGCCAGGCATGGTTCCGATTTCTATGGCACCACCTAGGTTTGCACCTGTCGAGTTGTGTGAGTTGAAGGTGCAACTTCAAGATTTGGTAGTTAAGGGCTTCATACACCCTAGCACTTCACCTTGGAGAGCATCGGCTCTCGTTGCTCAAAAGGAAGATGGCACATTGCGACAATGCTCGATCACCAGAAGTTGAACCAAGTAACTATTAAGAACAAGTACCCACTACCACAAATAGATGACCGGTTTGACCAGTTGAAGGGGTCTTGTTGTTTTTCCAAGATTGATTTGAGATTGGGTTATCACCAGTTAAGGGCGAAGGAGGAGGATATTCAAAAAAATGGTATTCCATACGCGGTATGGCCACTATGAGTTCTTAGTGATGCCTTTTGGGTTGACCAATGTGCCAGCTTCATTTATGGGCTTGATGAATTGAGTCTTTCATAAGTTCTTAGATCGATTCGTGGTTGTCTTTGTCAATGGCATCCTAGTGTACTCACCCTCCGAGGAGGAATACGAGGAATATGTGCGGGTCGCACTTGAGTTGCTTAGAGCACACCGGTTATATGCTAAGTTTGGGAAGCGTGAGTTTTGGCTCAACGAAGTTAAGTTCTTAGGCTATGTAGTATTTGGGGAAGGGGTGACTGTGGATTTATCTAAGATAGATGTAGTGTAAGATTAGGAATAACCTAAGAATGCCTTTGAGATTTGGAGTTTTTTAGGCATAGTTGGGTATTACCGACATTTAGTGAAGGATTTCTCTAGATTGGCTCCACCATTGACTAGATTGATGAAGAAGGGAATTAAATTCGTCTGGAGTGAGATTTGTGAAAAGTTGTTTCAAGAACTTAATGTTAGACTCACTACTCCTCCAGTTTTGATTATTCCATAGAGGGGTTTGGGTTTTTCAGTTATGCATCTCGGAAAAGTTTGGATTGTGTATTAATGCAAGATGAGAAGGTGATAGGGTATGTGTAGCACGTCCGCGAGGGACCCCGCTACAATTCGGACTCGATTTGTGTCACGGTTCTCAATCTTGAACCAAAGAGTCCAAATTCGGCAAATCGTTTTGAGAAACATATTTTTTGAAAAGAAATGCCAAACATGGACTGCTTTGCCAGATACAGAGTCGCCACAGCCTGGACGTGGGTTGCCTCCCCGAGTATGGGAACTCTTGGTGGGGGAGGAGCCTAGTGCGAAGTAGATACTCCAGTTTGCTGCTCCAATCTGGTAATTGTCTCTGCCTGTTGGGTTATGGCCACAGCCTGTTGTTTGGCGAATTCCGCTTGACGGACAGCGTCTTGCTGCATGGCTTTCATACTATCCTGGAGTTGGCGCACCATCTCTTCCAGACTCGACATATTGTTCTAATCTAACTGAGCAACCGGTATATCTGTGTCGGTAGTAGGCTTGGAAATCTCAGCCCGACTGCTCAAAGATCACTGATCTGGTAGCTGTTGTACAGGTGGTCTGTGCTTGACTAGCCTTCTCTGGCCCTGATTACCCTTGAACTGAGTCTCTGACCTGACAAAGTCTATCAGTACAAATCCAATGAACCTTGGGGGATATTGGAGCCTTCTGAAGCTATAGTTCCAAGATTACCTTGCAAAAGAGAAAACAGACAGCATCTCAGCTCAATTTCACTGGAACGGATAGCAGAACGACTGTACTCAATACTGATAACTGTTTCCCAAATATCTGTCCCAAAATTGATACCCTCGGGTAAAACTGATTCCCCCAATACTGATGTTGATGCCCACGAGCCTGATACTCAGACTTGCAAACTGTTATGCGCATTCCCTGTAGAGATACACTCTAAAAGCACATAGCAAACAAATGAGAGCCAAGACACCCCTATGTTGGGGTAGGGTTTCCCTGTCCTATTTTGTCAGGAGCTAGGGTTTCACTACGCACGCAGCGGTTTCAAACAACCTATCGGGTAAGCAACCTGTCCTAGTTTGGAATGGTCACTATGGATTCCGAATATGCACTAGGTCGAATGGTCAAAAGGGTGCCCCGGTAAAAATCGGGGTTTGTGTTCCCATACTGTCAGAGCCCATAACCAGTCAGCCTTATGGTCATGTCTTGACAAGACAAGCCTTCGGCAAACCGTTCAGGAATGGCAGATGGCAAACACGGTGTCCTAGGCGCACCAATGCACATGCAATGCAAAGAGACACATAAATGGGATCAAAACAGGATATCATGAGTTCGAGTCAAGCTCTCTAAATTCCCCAGCGGAGTCGCCAGAAACTGTAGCACGTCCGCGAGGGACCCCGCTACAGTTCGGACTCGATTTGTGTCACGGTTCTCAATCTTGAACCAAAGAGTCCAAATTCGGCAAATCGTTTTGAGAAACAGATTTTTTGAAAAGAAGTGCCAAACATGGACTGCTTTGCCAGATACAGAGTCGCCACCTAAATATTTTAAAATTGGGGAATTTAGGAAACCCTGACTCGGTGCCGAAGGCCACATGTCCGTCATCACCGGAGTTGTCTCGGCTCGGGAGCTAGGGTACGATTGGGGAAGGTCAGCTATGAGCACCCCCTCTCGCCCGATCCGAAGATCGGCCTCTACTAACCGTGATATCCGTTTTTGAAAACATTATGTGTTCTTATTCCAATTATTAGCCTAGAATTACTATGTTATGTGCACAGCAAACAAGTATAGACTAGATTGCCTAATTTGGAAATAAGCATTGCATATCCGTTTGTCTCGAAAAATACTTTGGAATTTGCTACTCGCAAGTAGGCTAAAATACGGATTTTCAATGAGCTTTTCCAACTCAGGCAGTCCAACCTTCACCCACAGGCATTCAAACAATTTATCACATAAGCATTTAGCCGCATGGCAAGCATACTGTCATGGCAACACTTACACGCATGCGGGATGCTAAAGCATAAATACTTACATCGTACTCCGCGCCAAAATAATAAACTAGTTAGCCAACATGCATGGTCCTAGTTCATGTCAAATTGCCTAATGTAACACATACAGGATGCAATCAAAGTAGGCTCGGCTAACCTAAGCATGGCATGTGAAATGCGATCAATTGATGCACGTATTCAATTTGGAATTGAAGTACAAATGCAGTTAGCGTGATGTGCCGAGCCTGATGCGTGCAATACAAATGCATGAATGCATGCATGCATAGCATAAGGTATGCTAAAATAAACATGTCCTATTACTAACCATCAAAGCAGGTAAGTAAAAAGGAAGAAAGAAGTGGGGATTGGAAGACATGCACACACACGCACCCACACTTATTACAGATTCGCCCTCGCTCGGAGGGACCAAATAAATATTACAGATAATTAACCTACAAGCTAATTAATTATTACAAATCACCTAATTAATTAACAAATTAACTAAGCATAAGAAAAGCAATAACAGGGGCTTCGGGAAGAGGGTTCGATACACGCGTGCTCGGGTCTTGCTCGGAAGTGCACTGCCATGCATAGACTGCCCCTGTTTTCCCTGCTCTGCCTCTTTGAAGACTGCCAAAGTCTCAGAATTTCTTCCCTGGACATAGGGAGACACCACCGGCTGAGTAGAATGGCCACCGGCAGTGGTGTGTGATCACCGGCCGTTGGTGAAGCTATCAGCCCAGGAAGGATTGCCGGTCGACACTGGACACTGCCGATCGGCATAAAGTTCCTGCAGAATCTGCAATTGATAGCAACAGAAGGCAAGGCACAGCATGGCAATGCAATTCGACCAATGTATGCACCAATCCTATCCCTTATCATGTTAATGACTCAAAGGGATACGCTCCTTGGTTCTCGGACCATCAATCGCGCATTTCAATGCGTGATGGCCCAAAGAATCAAGTGTGCATTTTTGGTATGGAATGCAATGCACATAAGCAAACCAATGGGACTCAACCTCTATCATACTCAAGTCAAGAGGCCAAGCATGCATGCCAATGCAATGCATCCTAGGCATGTGAGCTAGTATGCAACATGGCAATGCAAACAACCAAACAATGAACAAGCATGCAAGCTAGTGGACATGCAAGACATGATACAATCGAAGCATGCAAAGTGTAAGACATGTAACAACATGTAAAGAGTGGACTTAAACTAATTTGGGCAGCCCTATTCTAGGCCCAAAACAGTGGCCAAATGCCATGGAAATGAGGGCCAAAACACATACAAGCATGCATGCACATAAGGTCCAACACTTAGGCACCAAAGAGCAACTTTTAAGCACACTTAAAAGATGATAAACATGGATACATGGCATGCATAGAAAGCTCTGAAATCATGTTAATTATGGTGCCAAAACAAGCAAACAAGACAAGCATAGCATACAACAAATGATCTAAAGCCTAAGGCTCACCAAAGAAGCATTGAACTACACTTAGCGCAACCACACATGGCATGAATTAAGTGACTGAAAATAAGGATGTGACATGCTAAAATGAGCCTCAAAACCCACCTAAATGGCATCTAAATGGCTTAAGTATGGAAGCATGCACAAGGGCCCAAACAAGGAGCATATGACAACAACCTTTTAACACATTAAAGGGGTATCGAATGCAAGCATATAGGCATGCCACAAGGACTGAAATAACATGACAAGTGGTTTCAAACCACTGAAATGATGCAAGGATGGCATGCTAGAGGGGTCAATGCTCAAGGCATACAAGAGAGTTTGCATGATAGCTATACAAAGCAAAGCATTGATGCCTCAAATGACCAAAAACAGTCCCTTAGCACACTAAAACAAGCATAAAAGCTTCACAAAGCTAAGCCAAAACAAGTAAGCATAGTGGTCTAAATGCTAGATACATGTTGAGGCAATTTCATGGCATTACAAGACAAGTATGCAAAGAAAGCATGGTGTGTCTAAACCAACTTAAAACAGTGCTATATCATGGAAAAATAGGCACAAATAACACTTAAGACATGGCCAACATGAACTTAAAAATGGTGCTCACACATGAGGCTAAAATGGCACATTTTGAAGACAACAAGGAGAGGGGATGACCCTCTCCTTCCTAGGACCTTAAGCCACCATCCTCACCACTGAAATCCCTCAAGATTTCAATGGTGAGGAGGCCCAAACAAGGTGGTCCCGAAACTCACCAAAAATAGCACGAAATGGGGCCAAACAAGGCCTAAGAGGGGGTAGACGACCCGAAACACAAAAGTGACCTTAATGAAGTATCTTAAACATAAAAAAAAGGAACTTTTTTATGTTATACACAAAACCTAAATCAGCAAGAAAGACAGGAAAAAAGGGTGTGCAAAAATAGGGAATAAAGAGGGAAAAAGGGTTACCTTTGAAGCCAAAAGGGAACAGCAGCCTCTAGACCCAAAAATGCAACCCTCAACCTCTAAAAATAAGACCCAAGAACCTCCAAGTGATGATGGAAGTGTTGTTCTAGGAGGTGTAGTTCAAATGGCCAAGAACTAGACCCTTTTGAGCCCTCTAACCAACACAAATGTAGAGAGAGAGGGAGATATAGAGAGGGAGTGATATATATATGATATATATCAGATTTTTCTAACCCCTAAAATGGAAGGAGAGGCTCTCTTTATATAGAGAAACCAATGGGGCAAAGCTTCTCTTAGAAGCTTTGACCAAAAAGGCCAAGCTTCTCTTAGAAGCTTGGAGCAAAAGGGCCAAGCTTCTTGGAGAAGCTAGGCGAAGGGGGCAAGAGGTTCAAGCTTCTTCAAGAAGCTTTAAAAAAATGGGTCAAGCTTCTTGGAGAAGCTAAAAAAAAAGGTCAAAAGGTTCAAGCTTCTTGGAGAAGCTAAAAAAGGGTCAAGCTTCTTGGAGAAGCTAAAAAAAAGGTTCAAAAGGGTCAAGCTTCTTGGAGAAGCTAAAAAAAAGGTTCAAAAGGGTCAAGCTCCCTCAAGAAAAGGTCTTAGTCAGGACAAGTGGCCGGATTGATCAGAAACAGTGGCCGGCCGACCAAACACAATGCCGACCGGCAACAAAGAGTGCCAACCGGCAAAATACGTTGCCGATGGCATAAAATCACTGGCCGGTGGCCTCAAGCCGTGGCCGGTGATGTGTGGGGATGCCTCACAAGGCATTCCCTGCCCTTCCAAGGCAAAACCCAAGTGTTTGGTGCAAGACCAGACACAACACAGTCGAGTCGAGAGATCCCGAGGCAAGGCGCGCAACCGAGACCTCTGGGAACTCAAGACGAACACAAACAAGGGTAATCACCAAGTGTTCCAATGGTGACGTCCAAGTCTTGAGGACGGTCAAAAATGGGGTGTCCACAGTATGGTTCGCGACAATTCAAAAAACATGAGAGAAACTATCCCACTCACGACCTAGATCTAGTGGCGGTGATTTTTTCCTTGAAAATCTGGAGACATTACCTATACAGGGAGAGATTTGAAGTGTTTTCCGATCACAAGAGTTTGAAATATCTATTTTCACAGAAAGACTTGAATTTGAGACAGATAAGGTGGATGGAGTTTACAGAAGATTATGATTTCGAGTTACATTATCATCTGGGGAAGGCCAACGTAGTGGCCGACACTTTGAGTAAGAAATTCATAAGTAGTGCAGCTAATATCGCCATCCAGGAATGGAAGATATTGGGTATAGTGGGCGAGTTTGACTTCCATCTTGGTGAGTCTGCCAAGTCATCCGTTTTGTTCACTGTAGTTGCATAACCTACTCTAGTGAGCCGAGTTTTAGAAGCATAACGAGAGGATCACGAAGTGAAATCTATCCCGAAAAAGATAGCAGGTGGAAAGGTTGAGAAGGGTTTGAATGTTTATTCTGACTCAAGTATAAGGTACCTAAACTACCCCTTTGTGCCCAAATCTTGTCGAGAAGAGGTGCTCCGAGAGTTTCACCATTCACATCTTGCGCACAAAGATGTATCAAGATCTTAGTCGCCAATTTTAGTGGAGGGGGATGAAAAGAGATGTAGCCTTGTTTGTTTCGAGGTGCCTTACTTGTCAACAAGTGAAGGCCGAGTATCAGTGACCAGTGGGTTTGTTACAACCCTTACCTATAGCCAAGTGGAAGTGGGAGCATGTCATGATAGATTTTGTTGTGGGCCTTCTAAGGACTCAACAGGGTAATGACGCAGTATGGGTAGTAGTCGATCGATTGACCAAATCTACATACTTTATACCTATATGCACAAGTGACTCGGTAGTCTGCCTTGTCGACCTGTATGTTAGAGATATAGTGCGACTTCATGGGTTTCTAATAACCATTGTTTCAGATATGGATCCACGTTTTATAGCTCGGTTGTAGCAGAGCCTACAAGGTGCCTTGGACACTAAGTTGACCTTTAGTACTGCCTATCATCCTCAGACTCATGGCAATCTGAACACATCATTCAGATTTTAAAGGATATGCTTTGGGTTTTTGTCCTCGATTTTAAGGGTTCATGGGAAAGACATTTGTCCTTGGTGGAATTTGGCTGCAATAATAGTTTTCAAGTGAGTATTGGTATGTCACCTGTTGAGGCCTTATATGGCCAACCTTGTAGATCTCATGTGTGTTAGGCCGAGGTAGGTGATGCATTTATGTTAGGTCTGGAGTTAGTATGAAAAACTACGAAGAAGATTACACTTATTTGTAAGAGGTTGGTTTTGGCTCGGAGTCACCAGAAAAGCTATACCAACCGTAGGAGAAGGCCTTTATCAATTAAGGTAGGAAATCAAGTATTTCTAAAAATATAACCAAGATGGGTTTGATGAGATTCAAGAAGAGTGAGAAGTTGTCTCGTAGATTTATTGGGCCTATTGAGATAGAGCGCATTAAGGAGGTAGCTTATCGTTTGGCCTTGCCACCTTAGCTTTTCGGGGTCTATGACGTGTTTCACATTTGTATGCATAGGAAGTACAAGCTAGATTCTTCATACGTGCTGCATTAGACCGAATTAGAGATAGATGAAGATGCCTCGTATGAAGAGAGACCTGTTCGGGTGTTAGATTCTCAGGATTAAGTCTTGAGGAGCAAGATTATTCCATTGGTTAAGGTGTTGTGGTGACATCATAGGGTTAAGAAAGCGACGTGGAAACGTCAGGCGGAAAATTATGAGAAGTATCAAGACCTATTTGTTGATATTTGATACTTGTATTGAAAATCTTATTCATGATGTAATAGTATCATTGTAAATGTTTTGGGAATTTGAATTGTGGTGCTTGGTGCTGGAATGACCTTGTTTTTATCGTCTTTATTATGTTGGTGAGCAATGGAATTGAAACTCGGTGGTTATTGGTTTGATTTAAATTTTAGGGATGAAATTTCTTAAGGAGGAAGAGTATAACGGTTCTAGTTTAGACTCGACCCATTTCATGTTCTTAGATATGGGATTTCTTGCCTTCAATAATTGTTCATGTCCTTATTCAACTTATCACTAGTTGAGTTTGGTTGTTTGGGAGTTATTGTTGTGTTTGAAATAGGTTGGGAGTTAGTTTTTCAAAAGAGTTGTTGTCCAAATTTTGCTAGTTCGCTTGAGCAGTTTTTCTTGCACTCAAGCAGTTGTCCAAAACTTCTGGGAGTAGGGTGATCTTCGCTCGAGTGGTCTTTCTTGCGCTCAATTGGTCTTCTGCAGTCTGTATAACTTTTTAGAAGGGGTCACTGTGTGTTCAAGTGGTGTTTTGGTCGCTCAAGCAATGTCACTTATTGTGTCTTACGCTTGAGCGGTATTTTCGTCGCTCAAGCAATCTACGCGTATATCAGTTTGAAAAATGGAAAAATTTATCACTTTTTCACTTCATCACTCTCTAAAACATTACAAAACCCTTGTTTTTCACTCTCTCTCTCTCCCTAGTTCTTGCCTTAAAACTCCAAATACTCCATCACCCGTTAATTTCTCCACCCTAGTCCTTTGGAGAAAAAGTTAGAGCTTGTTGAGGGCTTCGTTCTAGTGGGAGAGGATCTCATTTTTGACTCGGTCAAAGTTTCATACTTGTACTTTTGAGGTAAGGATTTCTTCAACCTCTCGTATGATTTTTAACCTAGTTATTTGCTCATTGAAAAGATCTAGTGATTTGGAAATTTTGGGTTAAACTTAGGGTTTGGTTTTCAAAATATAAAAGAAGAGTTTTCAAATGAGTGCTTAAGAAAGATTGTGGGAATTTGTTTATGGTTGAGATATGTTGAAATGTTTAAATTTCTTTACTTAAATGTGATTTTGAAGGTAAAGGAGATTTTGTTCAAAAATTATTGATATTTGGTTTATGGAAGAAAATGAGAAAGATGTTGGGTTTTGAAAAGATGAAATGCATGTATTTGTTGATGATGATAGTGGAGTTAGATATGCAATATCGCTCACATTCTAAAAATGATGAGATTATATCTTTTGTTGAAAATTATCTGTTGAATAAAAATATCTATTTTGGGTTATCGGTGGAGGATAACGTGGAGTGTTGTAGACGTAGCATGAGAATTGGGCGAATTAAAACTAATTACTCATACATCTTGCATTGGGCATTGTTTCATGCTTAAACATTGAAAATATATTGTTTTTAAGAAAAAAAATATATATATACCTTAGTGAATCTAGTTAGGGGGTGTAGTTGTGGTTGTGGTTTATATTATTGGCCTGTTTGTCCTTGGTGAAAGTCCAGAAACTCGTTCGATTAGGTGCCGATCCTTTTGGTTAGTACCACTAAAATGGCTTTGGTAGTGCTTGTATAGCCTACTAGTAGACACACGTACCTTGAGATTCCCAGTGTTTTGTATCTGCAACCTTGTTGTTTGATACAAAAGGATATTTTTCATGAATTTTTATATAATCCTGACATTGCATCGTTTTGAGATGGAAATGTAAAACGTTTGACAAATGGCATTGCATATGCATTCACCTTATGACTTTGCTAAAATTTATACATTGTGTTAAAATATCTCTACTGGGTTTTAGCTCACCCTATGTGGAAAACCACTTTTAGGTGCTGATGATATACCTCCACCAAGGACATAGCTTGGAAGGACTTGGAGCCAAGAGCTTTTTTTGTTTGCTTTTGATATAATTATTTTTGTACAGGCCTAAGGATTTAACTATATTGAGTTGAACTTATTTTGTTATACCCAAGCATTAACTTGGAAAGATATAGCCATTGGGGCATAAAATTACTTTATTCTCCTTTTATTTAAATTCTTATACACATGTCATATGCTATAGATTAATGATCTAGGATTTATGAATTGATACACGCATATGTTATCTTTTGTATGATCAAGGAGTATGATTGAAAGGTTATTGTTGCACATGTTATATTTGTATTAGATACTATAAGTTAGGTTGTTATTATTTTGAGGCATTACAAAGCCTATAAATTTCAAGTCGCTATAACGACAATTCAAATTAGTTGACTGGAGATCCTAAGATCTAGATTCAACGGGACAACCGAATTCTGGATAACTCACCAGAGAACAATAAGGAAGTTAATCTCTTATCCATTCCTATAATGAGAGTGATATCTACGACATGTGTTATATGCAAGGGACTTAGGGTAAGCTATACTTTTAATGATCACTTATATCTTGGAAAACCTAGAGGGATATTTCAAAAGGAGTATTTAAGAGAATCGAAATAAGGATCACCTATATGAGTGTGAAGGGGCCACTTCTATGAGAATTGATAAAGGTTGAATTCCCTAAAGCATTCATGAAAATCATGAACTACCCATGGCCAAAATGGGCATAACCGAAAGAACCAAGCTGTGTTCGGAGATATTCTATGTGAATTCTATTTTCTTAACTTACACAAACAATTGAATAGTTCAAGGCATCACGTCCATTACTTAGTTAGTAAGTCCAATAGTTTTTCACTAGAGAAGGTTCAAGGTTAAAAGCTACCTATCCTGATGTAGGATATTTTCATTTTGTACTCTCTTTGTTAATAACTGCATTTCATTTGCAATGTGTCATCAATTTCATTCATGTGAGAGATTGTTGGAAAAATTTAAAAGTGACTGGAAATGGGCTCCATTTGAATGAAATGGTGTAACCCTTCATGGTGTCTCTTCATATGAAATGGTGTGACCCACAAGTCATAACCCTTTAGAATGGTCTCAATCACTTCTATAAATGTCATCCCTATGGCATTCATTTGTCAAGCAAGGGCTAGATTCATACATATGTCATACTCAAGTATAAAGGAGAGAGTGCATAATACAAATTGGTTCGCTGTACACACAAAAAGTCGTGAAATCTTTGTGTGGCGTGATCGTTGTATCTTGGAGATAGGATGTCCATTAATCGCAAATACCAAAGGCGATGGCGAATTTCTATCTTAAATTCAAACACTGGTTTTGGTCATAATCTATTCTAATTTTACAGAATTTCTATAAGAAATTTCTTATGTTTTATTTTATTATTTATTTGCATTAAATTAATTTTTCGAAAATATTTTCCTACAGCTACAACTTTTGACTAACAAAATAAATAAAATTGAGTAATGAGTTATGTTATTCTTTAATTTTTTATTTTTTATTTTTACCCACATGAGAATTGGATTTGACTTTTTTTTTTCTTCTTCTTCTTCCTTTTTTTCTTTTTCTTTTTGTGTGGGTGAAAAGAGGTTGCAAGGGAAATTTATCTACAACATAAATTTTTATATAAAAACTTACTAGAATGGTGTGACAATCATATTTTTCAAATTATGAGCCAAAATGGTGATGTTTAGTTAGTATACAAGAATCCCATTTTTATCAATTTTTTTCTAAGTAAAATGAATTAAAATAAATTTGACTAATTTAAACCTTATTTTTCAGTAAATCAATTGTAAAATAATGCCTCTCTAGAATGGCCCATATCTGTTTGAGATGTCCTTCGCAAAAATTAGAATATATATATGAGAAAAATTGTGTCATTCTGTATGAGAATTTTGTACAAAAACATAAATTATTTGTATAACATTTCTCTTGAACAAAATATTGCACCAGAATCCAATATATTTCATCGACAAAAGGTGAGCTAAATAAAACATATAAACACTCATTGCACTAAGGAAGAAATGAAATTTATTGTACTAGAAGCAAGTGAGCCATGGAAATCTAAAATTTATAGCTTGTTAATTTGTTTCTTTTTATTTATATGTATTGGGGTTGAGAGATGGTCTTCACTTGTTGGACTAGATATTTCAAATTATTACTTAGTAAAAGAAGGTAATTTAGTAGCTAATGTACAACTATAAGTATAATACAAACTAAAGAAAAGTCTTGAAAAAGAATTACACCTAGGTATAACCAAGAACAATGAAAAAGACTTCCTCTCCAACAAGCTTTACCAACAATCAAAAGGTTTCAAAATCAGGCTATGGGGTAGGGTCTTCTTTGCTCTTGTCCTTTCACTTTCACAAATCAACTTTTCACTTTATCAATACCATCTTCAAAATTTCTATAAATCAATCAAATTTGATCCATATCCTTTAGAAGTTCCTCCCCTCACTATCAATTAATTCAAAATTTATATCTCCAATAAATCTAACATACTTAAACTAACTTTTTTCCACATTCCTAGTGACTTGTCTTCTATCATTTCTATAAATCAATCAAACTTGATCCATATCCTCTAGAAGTTCCTCCACTCATTATCAATTAATTCAAAATTAATATCTCCAATAAATCTAACATCCTTAAACTAACTTGGGAAGTTAGAATTCCAACTCCCCAGAGTCTTGGGGAGATGATACTTCTATATACACTACCCAATTACGTACTCAGCTAACCTAACTCAACTGTTCAATTAAAATTTAAAACTTATTGCCTAGATAAAAAAAAATAATCAAGATTCATTACAGAGCAGTAACCAATATGGATAATTGAAAACTAACGGGTGGCACACGCGATAAGTGTATAATTCAGATAACTAATAATAAAAATAAATAATAAAGAATTTAATATCATAATATGTATATTGCTTAAGAAATAAACATGTTCTTAATGAAACCCAAGATTTAAGTTCAAAATTTACTCATGCTGTGTATAATAATTATTTTATTTTAACATATATAAAGTTGTCACATGATATGAGAAGAAGAATGCTTTACTAAATCAATTTAAACCTTCATTAATAATTTAGGCATTCATTTAATAATAATATATAGATATATAGATTCTCATGCCAAAGTGAGCAATAAGCCTTTGCACGGAGCTAAGGCACAACAACAAAACCTCTTTAAAAACAAGAGAGTATAAATCTTGGATAACAACGAATTATCTTATGCTCTTACAGTATTTATGATAAATTAATCATAATTCTCATATAAAAATTAATTTAAAAATTAAAGTTCACATTAATAAGAAATAAGACAACTATTTTAGGATAAATAACAATAGTCTTGGTCAAATCTATATCTGAAAAAAATACATATGTATACATAAATTCTAAAATGGTGTCCTACACCATAGTTCCCTCCAATGATAATGACTTCAATATAAAAAATTTGAAAAAAGGCAATGTGAGGCCAATGCCAGTTCATGTACATATACATTGTTCTTATGCATCTTTTTTTCGGCAACAATGTTTAATTAGGTTTGCGTAGAAGCAAAAACTCAATTCACCTTAGCTTTTTAATTTTTGGATTTTCTACTTTGTCTTTAGGTGATTGATGAGTCCATGAACATGACTTTGATTAGATGTGTAAATTACTTGGTGTGATTTATTATGAAACTCCATTACTGTACTATTCATTGTGGTCAAAGGTGACAACAGCAAAAGTCCAACATTCAATTTTGGCATTTGGATTAAAAGTTAGTTTTTTGATTTTTTTTTTTTTTTTTTGGCTTTTTTTAGATCATATAATCTCTCTACTTTTTTGCATATTTTTTCAAAAAATGTCAACAAAAAAAAATCAAAAAGTTAGATTTTAATCTACTTCCCATAAACTATTGTCACAGCAAAAGCTTGGCAATTCAATGATAGTTACTTGTGGATGACAGATAATTATCAAACAGTGTATATAAAATGGGGATTTATGTTGGATTAGTAATAAGAAAATTAATAATTTATGAAATTAGTGTAGGATTGGTTATCCAACTGAATTAATGAAATACATAATCTCAATTATATTTTTGTTTTGCATTATTAATTGTATAATTAAAAAAATCATCAATTTTATTGGATGTAGTATCTACTAGAATCTAATTTTGATAACAAAAATTATAACCAAATACTAGAATCTCATGAATTAATAATTCCAATCCTATGCTATAATCCTACCAATCAAAAAAGACCTTAAATTTTTCTTAGTCATTTTAGTTATACTTATTTCCCTTTCAAGAAGATTAATGGGTGTACTTATATGAAGCTAATGTTAGGCAGACTTGATTTTAGAAAAAATTTCATTTTTATTTAAATTTTAAAATTAAAAATTATAATTAAGAGATAAAATTGATATAAAAGATAAATTATAAGAAAAATAATAATAATTCATTTGAGCAACGTTTCTTATGTCCATAATTTAAGCACTGTGGTGGCATCATTTCATTGGGTAGTATTAGGGCACAATAAATCATCATCTAAAACTTATCTGCCACATCAGCCACTTTGACTCTAAAGTTTTGACCTACAAGTCATTTTTCAATTAATTTTGATTTTATTTAGGAAAATCACTTATCAGTGTTAAAAAAATTATAAAAAAAAAAAGTAGTAAAATTATAAATATTTATAATTAAAATTATATATTTTTATTAATATATAATTATTTTCAATGATTACCACCGAATGTTAATTTTCCTATTTTATTTTCGGATTGCATTTTCACACCTGAGAATATGTGTCCCTTTTTTATTAAAAATTTTGACATTCATTATCAATTGAATTAATTGAAATAATTTTTTTTTTTTACAATTGAAATTATAGAGGCTGTCACTCTCATTTCCCCTTTATAAAATCATTTATCTTCATATTCCAATTTCTTTGAAATTATGTGAAATTGACACATATTTTGATGGTGAATCACTAGGTGTGTAAGGAAGATATTTGGCATAATGATTGTGTAATATTTTTTGTGGTACGAGATTTTAGATTCAACTCCAATGAAGAGAAGTTTGATATCTTTTATGTTGGTATTTATTTATCTTCCATTATGGAGGTTGTGTGTAAGTAGTCGTGAAGTGGTTGGTTTGGACTTTTAGTAGGCTTTGTTGGTTTTATTGCTATTGTGAGTTAATAGTCTATTTGATATAATATTTTTCATACTTATAATTACTCTTCTATCCATTAACAAAAATGAAAAAACAAAATCACGTAACGAATGATTTTGTTTGTGACATTCATGGGCAAATTAAAAAACTTAAAATCATCAGAAAAGTGGACAATAATTATTAATTATGTTTAAGCAAATCCAGAAAATAAGGGAGGACAAAAGAAAAGGATTAATTAACAAGGACTTAACATGTGAAGTGAAAGCGGACACAACATATATGATCATCATGTTATAAAAAAACAATCCAAAAATTCGGAAACAACAAAGAAAGCTCTCCTCAACAAATGATTTGGATAATCCAAATCAAAGCAAAAGGGAATATTAATCAATTATTATGTGTAATTAAGCTTTTTAGTTAGAGAGGTAACAAGCATCTGTCACATTCATAAACCTAAAATATAAGGTCTTCTTTGTCCCTGCATGATTGAATATGCCATCAATATAAATATATATAAAAAAGTGTTGAACTTTTTGTATTAAAGCTTACCCACCATCAAATTCAAATAATATCATAGTTGTTTGGACACCAGTTAGACCTATGGGAACACAAACACCCTACAGATCTATTTAATTAAATTATTTTGATCTTTTTTGTTCTAAGAAGTGTCTCTCTGTCTGTCTCTCTCTATATATTATTGTGGTCACAAATAAAATGTATTTTAAATTTTATATTAATTTTTTTGCTAATTTGATAAATGAAGGAGGTGGGTTAAATCTGATAATTGCTAGCAGCTATTTTAATTTATTTTTTGGTTATTTAATAAATGAAGAAGATATGTCGAATGCATTTATTTCTGAAGCAGTTAACAATATAGGTATTAGAAGAAGAAAAAAATTAAAATAAAGTAACAAAATTTTAATACTTTTAAAATTGTCTGTTTTATATTTTATAGATTATAATAATGATAATTAATTAATGTGTGTTTTTGTGGAAACAAGAGGAAAAGGGAACTGAGACTGCTAGATATCTTGAGTAACAAAATCTCCTTTGAAGTGAACTTTATGAACTGAGTTGATTACGAATCTGCTGAGCCAAACTCACTATTGAATAATCAATACAGACAAAGGAATGGTCTAACTTAGAATAAAGTTAAGAAATTTTAAATGAGTAGAACAATAAAAATGAAAATTCATTTTGATGGGTACAAGTTATTTTTTCTGTTTAATGTAAATTCAATATATATATATATATATATAAAATTTATGCATTAACCTAAATATGTACTTCCATATTACTTTTTTTTTTTTCAGTATTTTTTCTGTGGATGAATTTTGAATTAGGTGTAGTTCTCTAACTATCACTCTATTTGCATTTCCTATATGAGGCCTAAGATAAAATTTTAGTGGGAGAATTTATATATTAAATATAAAATTAAACAATATTTTTGATTTTTTATATATTTTAATTTATTATTATTATTATTATTTTTCAATTCTAATGACTAAAATTTGAATGTTATTTAAAGTCTTTACAAGGGCTATGAAATGAAAAGAAATTAAAAGTGTTTTAAGTTGTTTAATAAAGAATTTATAGAATAAAGTACAGACTATAAATAAATAAACTTGTAGAAACTATTCCAAATTGTTTAAAATAATAAATTGGATGAATATGTGTAGTCTTTTTCCAATGCAGATCCTCTGATGAAAAAGAGCGTGTGCTTTTGACAAACATATACCAAATAGATGAAGACCAATTCCAAACCTATAGAGCATGTATTAGCTCATGGCTGGGTCCTTCTTTTTTGTTTTATTGAATAATACTATATGTATTAATTAATGTATTAATTAATATATTAATAAGTGATTTGGCAAAATTTTAAAGATTTTTGGTATTGGTAATTTTTATAATAGGTGGAGTCAATAATAATATCATAACAATAATTGATATACTAATTAATATATTAATTAATATATGTATCACCACTGTTTTTTCTTTCATTGTGGTAGGAATTTCTTTTTACAACAATGATTCATCTCCATTTTCTCTCCACCCCCTTTGACCCCCTCTCTCTCTCATTGATTATATTTTCTTTTTCTTTTTTCTTTTTTTCTTACTTCTCCAATTATCACCTACCACATGACAAAGGGGGTGAGAAGATGACCCCCAAAAAGGGTCCCAAGCATTATTCTTCTTTTTAAACAAAAATATAGTATGATTTCAAATTGCTTTATAGTTGAGTCCCTCATGTCCTTTGTAAATTTGACTCTCTTTGGCTGACGGTCTAATCAATCGGGGCAGAGCTGGGATTACAGTATTAGGCGGCTAAAAGTAAGATATTTAACAAGTCTAAGTGGTTGGATGAAATCCAATTTAGACGACTTAAATCAATAAATCCCTATTAAAACTAAATTAAAAAATAATTACAAAAATATATTCCGGGAACTTAAAGCTAAATGATTTACTAGAAAATTGCAGATGAAATTCATCCAGAATATGAATGGTAATGAATTACATATCGTACTGTGTAAACAAAATTTTGAAATTATCATGCACAATTAATGAAAGATAAAATTACTTGGATTTTTTTTTATTTTTTTAGTTTTTTGAAGAAAATAAAATGAGTAAAACTGTGGTATACACTCTTAACATGCATATTGTATGCCTTTTCAAATCTAAGCTACAATGATTGGTAACCAAAATCGCAACAATTAATAGCTTTTTTTCATCATTATAGTACATAATATTTTAATATTTACAACATAATTATAATTATACGAAAAAGAAATAAACCTTCTCGTATAGTCCTGCTGATCAAGTCCGTGTTCCTCCAAACGCCATCGCTTTACTCCCTGAAAACACAAACGTGAGCTAGCCGGCGGGTGTGTGCCGGAAACTCCTCCGATGCCTAAGTCAGCAAAAATAGACAAGTAAACAAAAGCTCTGTGTATTCAGGAATCAAAGTTGTGTTACCTCTCTATAGGTGATGTTGTAAGCTTTCATAGGTTCCGCGTGGCACAATCCTAATAGGACTTTTACTCCTCCATGTACAGTCCTCTTAGGATTCATACTCCTGAAAGATAATGCTTATCCTTCAACACCCCCCTCACTACATAAACCAAGTGAGATGGTTTTTCCATGGTCAGACTTCAACACGACCGAGGTAAGCATAGCTATGCTAAGCCGCAAACTAGACCGAGATAACATTAGCTCGGCTCTTCCATTCACTGCTCTTACCTTGGCTCTTCTTAATGCTAACCACGGTATGTCTAGACCGGAATAACCAATACTCCAGTCCAAACCGGAATAACTTTGTGAGTAACGACCAAACTTGCCATAAGTTCTTTGGGACCGGAGTAACTTCAGGTCTCTCGTGGACCGGAGTAACTTTACACCTCTCTTGGGCCAGAGTAACTTTACACCTCTCTTGGGCCGGAGTAACTTTATGGCCTTTTTACTCAGCCCTTGGCAATGTGGCACATAACGGCCCATTACCCAGCTCGGCCCAATTTATAAGTATAAATTACCCTCTCAATTGCCCCTTAATTCTATCTGCGTAGCATGATAGGGATTGCCTATTACCAGCCGAGCTAAAAAAGTTTCAGAATTCCAACCGAGCTAAAACCATATAGCCTTTCCAACCGGGTAAAAAACCCTTTTAACCTTTCCAGCCGGGCTAAAAACCATTATTGCCTTTCCAGCCGAGCTAAAAACCATTATTGCCTTTCCAGCCGAGCTAAAAACCATTATTGCCTTTCCAGCCGAGCTAAAAACCATTATTGCCTTTCCAGCCGAGCTAAAAACCATTATTGCCTTTCCAGCCGAGCTAAAAACCATTATTGCCTTTCCAGCCGAGCTAAAAACCATTATTGCCTTTCCAGCTGAGCTAAATTCACACCGAGCTGTACCTGTCCGGTCAAAACGTCTCTTCAATCACAGCAACTGAATTGCTTCTCATTCCTATGACACGTGGCCCCCTCTGATTGGCCCAATGCAGTTGTCACGCCATCTTCGTACTCCGTGAATTTTGAACAGTTCCCGCCTCTGGTCCTTCCATTAAAACAAAACTCTTTGTTTTTTGAATCACTTTCCACACTATTCATTTCCTCTTCTCACTCTCTCGTTCCTGAGCTCCTTTAACCCTAAACTTGTTGAGTTCATGTTCTTCATTGCCGTTGCTTCCATCTCCGATTTCTTCCTCTTGACCTGGTAAGTTTACTCAAATCTGCCTTGTTTTTGTTATTTTTCGCATTTGCTTTTACAATACATGCATTTTGTGTGTTTTTTCAAAACACATACCTTTCTTTCGTGTAATAAAACCTCTAGCTTGTCACTAATAAACTGAAAAATACTGATTTTGATCCAAAATCATAGTATAACCGAACTAAAAAGTCGTTTGTAGTTGATGTCATTCTAGCCAGACCATTCAACCGAACTAACACTTCACGTTATACCATTAGTTTTAACAAGTCAAACCACCTTTTGTTTTAACTCAGCCGAGCTAGCAATCCGCACTAAGTCTGCGTAATAGTGCGTCTGTTAGTCTCAACCGCGACCGAGCTAGAACTTAGGGCTAAACCAGCCTTCTTAGTTCAGACCGAACTAAGTATGCTGCCCCTAGCTGCTCAACCAGACTAACAAATCCCTTGCTAAAATCGAGATACCAAATTCTTTCTTCAAACCGAGCTAGGACTATATTTATCTTGCTCCCCTTTTTTGTTCTTTTAGCACGGTTCCACAAGCTGTGCTTAACACCCCTTTTTTCACTTTGCAGACTTTAGGTTGCCCAGGCACTCCTTTGAGCACTCAACCGAACTACTCAACACCTTTCTCCGACCGAGCTAACGTAAGCTTAATTTATTCGTAACTTAAAAGAGAATGGGTAAATATAGGTTCTTAGTAGACACACCTGAGGGTTTGGCCGAATTCCGAAAGGATTATAACATCCCTGATGATGTTCACCTCACCTTAGCCGAACAAGATATCATACCTTGGGGAAACCCTGGTTTTGTTCCCTTCACCCTCCTTTCCATTGTAGAAACCGGCCTCAGATTCCCTGTGCAACCTTTACTTTGTGAATTCCTTAGGCAAACTAAGATATGCCCAACTCAGCTTTCCACAAACTCATACCGCATAATAAATGGTATAGCCGAGCTAAACCACCGTGCTGGTATTAACCTCGGCTTAGCCGAACTCTTTCACCAATATTCTATAGGCTCAAAAGAAGACGGGTGGGTTTATTACTTGAGAATACGACGTCGCCGAGAAAAAATAATCCAAGATACCCCGGATAAAGATTTAAACAATGATGACTTCTTCTAGGTTTCTGGGAACTTCGAAGACCAAAAAGCCCATATTCCTGGTGACCGAATAAACTAGAATAAAGGGACCACCGGTATAATTACCTCGGCTCTATTGCATGCCTCTTTTTATTTCGGTTTCCTGTTCCTGAACCGAACTGATAGTTGTCTTCTTTATGCAGATTCAACCCACCTCAAGTCACTGTACAGTTACCCTAACCTAAACACACTTCGCGTCGCACTACGGTGTCCTGAAAGAAGTTGGGCCAAACTGCTCAATTTCAAACCGACATACAGATATAGCAGTCGACGAAAAGCTAGAGTAACAGACTTTTTGTTGGAGGCATCGCTTGAACCAGATCCAACCTTGCCACAAATTAACCTGGTCCGAACTACTGTTGAACAAGAGATGGCGAAGAGGAACAAAGTGAGGGCCCTTCTAATCGAAACAAACCCAACCGAAGTACCACCAACCACCCAGACTCAAGAGACCGTGGTGGCTCTTCCATCTCAACAACCGACCTCATCTCGCCCCAGCAAGCGTGCCCGGACTACCCAAACCGAGCAACGCCTTGTTGATGAAGATGAAACCATCCTTCCACCAAGCCCTCCAGCGAGCCCTCAGCTGGAGCATTCTGACCGGGCTAGCTCCTCCAAGTGGGCTCCAAAAATGTCTTTCCAAAACCGCGCTATTGGTGATACTGACTCAGTGGTGGCTGACAAAGACCATATGCTAGCCTTCAACTTGGCTAAGAGTGTATGTCTGCCCCTTGATATGGAGCATCACAATCAGTTGACCAAGCTCAAGGCCATCCGGTCTGCAACGAAATCAATGACCCTAGTAAGCAGCTCCTCTGGTCTCTCTAATTTTTCCAACTATTTTCTCGGTTTTGTCATTAGTTTCTTTCCATTCTTCTTCAGGCCATGCAAAAGAGTCAAATTGCCCACAAGCGTGTGTTGGAGCTCCAAAAAACAGCAAGGCAAGCCATGGCCGAAGTAACTGAAAAATCTGCCGAGCTAGAAGAGGCTAGGAAGCAGCTAGCCGAGCTAAAATCCGAGAACGGTCGTCTGGCCGGTCTTGTTAGTTCGGCTGATGCAGAAAAACAAAAAGCCGCAGCTATGATCAAAGACAAATATTTGCACGAACTTACAAAACTAGAAGGAAAGAAGAATGCCGAAATTGAGGAGATGAGGAAGAAGATGGAGGGCGCTAAAACCCACGGTTTTAAGGAAGGTGATGCCCTTTATATTAAGCAATGTGAAGCGGCGAAGGACCTTTTCTTCAAGTGTGGTTGGAGGGCGGCCGTGACTCAGCTCGGTCATCAACCAGAGACCAAGGTCTACAATCCTCTACCGTATTTCATACCGGGCTCAATGGCGGAGTATGCTGCGACCGTTCAACAACAATTTCTTGAAGAATCAGATGAGAAAAAATAAACCGTGCCCAACGATACCTCGGTTGTCAATGACCCTGCCGATCAGTCAGCTCGGCTGGAGCCAGTGGTGGAAGACCTAACTGACGAGCTGCCCACTGAAACCGTGCTCGCAACCGAGACTGAGCTGCCAGCTGAAACTAATCTTAGAGTTGATCTTGACGCCGATCTAGACGCCAAAATAGATGATCTGTTTAACTGACTTTGTATTTTATTTTATTTTTTTATTTTTTTGGAAACAAATTGTAACCGGGCTGAGGCCCCACCCTTTGTACTTGCTTTTGAATTTTGAATGAATGCTTCTTTTTTGTTCAAACTCTTATTTCGGTTGATCTTTATGCTTATACATTTACTTTCTAACTGATGTCTTGCACGAGGTATAGCAATCGCTTGCCGAGATACTTTATCTCGATCTTAATCATTGCAACTATGAGTATACCTACCAATCAATCTTTAGCCGAGATCCCTACCTCAGCTATAGAATACTAAAAGTTGGTTTAATCCAGCCAACCACTCTTTAGCCAATGTTCTTACTTCGGCTGAAGAGAACTAAAAGTTGGTTTAGTTCAGCCAACCACTCTTTAGCCGATATCCTTACTTCGGCTAAAGAGTATGAAGAGTTGGTTTAATCCAGCCAACCACTCTTTAGCCGATGTCTTTACTTCGGCTGAAGAGTACCAAGAGTTGGTTTAGTTCAGCCAACCACTCTTTAGCCGATATCCTTACTTCGGCTAAAGAGTACGAAGAGTTGGTTTAGTCCAGCCAACTATTCTTTAGCTGATGTCTTTACTTCGGCGAAAGAGTACCAAGAGTTGGTTTAGTCCAGCCAACCACTCTTTATCCGATGTCCTTACTTCGGCCGAAGAGTACCAAAAGTTGGTTTAGTCCAGCCAACCACTCTTTAGCCGATGTCCTTACTTCAGCCGAAGAGTACCAAGAGTTGGTTTAGTCCAGCCAACCTCTAAATTGGTTATTCCTGCCAATTTAGAATAAAATGTTTGGTTATTCTGACCAAACGTCTTGCAGCCTGGATCCTTATCTTGGGCTTAGGAGGGGTGTTGGTTTTTCCAGCCAACCTCTAGGTTGGTTTTTCCTGCCAACCTAGAGTAGTGTTTGGTTATTTCGACTAAACATCCTGTAGCTTGGATCCTTATTCTAGGCTTAGGAAGGGTGTTGGTTTTTCCAGCCAACCTCTAAATTGGTTATTCCTGCCAATTTAGAATAAAATGTTTGGTTATTCTGAGCAAACGTCCTGCAGCCTGGATCCTTATCATGGGCTTAGGAGGGGTGTTGGTTTTTCCAGGCAACCTCTAGATTGGTTTTTCCAGCCAACCTAGAGTAAAATGTTTGGTTATTTCGACCAAATGTCCTGCAGCCTGGATCCTTATCCTGGGGTTAGGAAGGGTGTTGGTTTTTCCAGCCAACTATGTTTTCAATGCCCCTAATTTACTAAAACAATTTTTACAGAATAGAACACTTATGCTGAAAAAACTACTTGTTTTATTGGGAAAAAAAGAAAATTACAACTATTTTGAAGAAAAGCTAAAAATAAAATAGTTTGAGATTGGCAGTGTTCCATGTCCTGGGAATTGCTTTGCCGGCCTCATCTTCTAAGTGGTATGCCCCTTTGCCAGCTAATCTGACCACTTTGTAGGGTCTTTCCCAATTGGGTCCTAATTTGCCATCTCCTGGGACCAAGGTGTTTCCCATTACTTTGTGCAGCACCCAATCTCTGATCTTGAATTGCCTTGGATGCACTGTTTTATTGTGTTTCCTGGATAACTCTTGTTGGTATGAGGTAATGTGAACCAGTACTCTGTCTCTTCTTTCTTCTGCAAGGTCGAGCTCCAATGCTATGGCTTCTCCATTCAAGTCTAGATCAAAATTTTCGCTTTTAATTGTGGGGAGGCCAACTTCCAGCGGGATTACTGCTTCCATGCCATAGGCTAAGGAGAATGGTGTTTCTCCTGTTGATCGTCGAGGTGTGGTGCGGTAAGCCCATAAAACATGAGGAAGCTCCTCAGTCCATTTGCCTTTTGCTCTTTCTAACCTTTTCTTCAGTCCATCCAAGATGACTTTGTTTGATGCTTCCGCCTGGCCGTTGGCTTAGGGATATGCTGGTGTAGAATTGTAGAACTCTATCTTGTATTTTTCACAAAAGCCTCTAAAGATTCTGCCATCAAATTGGGCGTCGTTGTCTGATATTAAGGCTTTAGGTATACCGAATCGAGTAATGATATTCTACCAGACGAACTTCTTCACATCTTTTTCCTTGATTGATGCCAATGCTTCTACTTCCACCCACTTTGTGAAGTAGTCTGTTGCTGCGAGAAAGAACTTCCTGTTTCCGGCTGCTGTTGGAAGTGGTCCTACTATGTCCAAGCCCCACATTGCAAAGGGTCATGGGCTGGTCAATGGTAGGAGTTCTCTGGCCGGCTGATGTATTTGATGTGCGAACTTCTGACATTTCTCGCACTTCTTCACATACTTCTCTGAGTCTGCTTGCATGTATGGCCACCAGTATCCTTGCGAAATGGCTCTGTAAGCTAACGACCTTCCTCCTTGGTGGCTTCTGCACACGCCTTCATGTATTTTCGAACAAGAATGCTTCTACTTTGCTGGGGTGGACACACTTTAGATATGGTCCTGAGAATGACTTTTTGTACAATGCCATAGATGGGGAGAGCCAAAATCGCTGCGACTTTGCTCTAATTTTGTTGGCTTCTTTCTTTTCTTCCGGTAAGACGCCGTCTTTTAAGAATAGTATGATGGGATCCATCCATGAGGGACCTAGTTCGGCGCAACATACCTCTTCTACATCGGGGTCCTCAATGCTTGGTCTCGGTAGGTAGTCAATTAGTAGTGGGTGAGGGATAGATGTATCTGCCATTGACGTAAAGCCTGCTAGTTCGTCTGCTCTACTGTTTTCCTCCCTGCTAATTTGTTCTCTGTTCTGACCAATTCTTGGTACTTGGCCATCCTGTCATCCTTTGCTTCATAGTCGCCAGAAATTTGATTTACCACCAGCTGTGAGTCGCTGTAGACCATTAGTTCGGTGGCCTTCATGTAGAATGCTGATTTGAGTCCTGCAAGAAGTGCTTCATACTCTGCATCGTTGTTTGATGCTGGGAAGCCAAGGTTGATCGCTTGCTCCACAACCAGGCCGTCTGGTGAGATGAGGACTATGCCAAGTCCTCCGCCATGTCGGTTGGATGCTCCATCTACAAAGAGCTTCCACATCTCTCCAACGAACAACTTCCAGTAAGTGGAGGGGTCAGATGATGTCGTGGGGTCAAGAATGTTGCTGGGGTTTTCTTCAAGGTCCATGCTTGCTGTCCGCCCCTCGCTATCTGATTGTTGCAAGTCTTTATTTGTTGGTGAGTCTTGGCTCGGTGTAGCTTGGTTTACTTCTTCCTTGCTGTCTTTACTCTGGTCTGCCATGGGGTCTGACTGAGTATACTGCACCAAGGGTTGCGCTATTCCGGCGTCAACTTCTATCCTCAGTTTGGTTATGTCAGTCAGGTCGACTGGGCAGATATAATGACTTCTTGGGATAAATTCTGCGACAAAGTCTGCCAAAGCTTGGGCCTTTATCGTGGTTTCTGGGTTGGAACTTGATGTCGAATTGTCCCAACTCTACTGCCCAATTCAAGATTCTCCCAGAAAAGTTCGCTCTTTCAAACAGAGCTTTTAATAGGAAAGCTGTGAGGACAACTATGGTGTGGGCGTGAAAGTAGTGCGGCAACTTCCTTGATGCCATCATTAAGGCTAAGGCCAGCTTTTCTAGTGGCAAATACCTTGTTTTAGCACCCAGCAATGTCTTGCTGACATAATAGATGGGCAGATGTTGGATTCCTTTCTGCACAGACCAACACTGCACTAATTGCGTGCTGTGAGACCGCCAGGTACAAGAAGAGTTCTTCTCCAGGTATTGGGGTGACCAGCAGTGGTGGAGAAGACATGTATTCTTTCAAGCTTTCCAGAGCGCGGTCGCATTCTTCGTCCCACTCGAACTTGGCTTGTAACGCTTGAAAAAATGGTCGTAGTCTGTCTGACGACCGGCTAATGAATCGGTTGAGTGCAGCTGCCATGCCAGTGAGATGCTGCACTTCTTTTATTGAGTTAAGCCTCTTCAGATCTTGAATAGCTTTGATCTGGGAGGGGTCTGCCTCTATACCCCAGTTGGTCACCAAGAAGCCTAGGAATTTGCCAGATCCTACTCCGAACGCGTACTTAGATGCATTAAGGCACAACTTGTGTCTCTTCAGAATCTGGAACATCTTACCTAGGTCCCTTAGATGGTCGTTCTTATCCTTGCTCTTGACCACTATGTCGTCGATGTAAGCTTCCATTGTTTTGCCTAACAATGGTTCAAACATCTTGGTGACCATCCGTTGGAATGTTGTCCCTGCATTCTTTAGGCCAAAGGGCATGACCTTGTAGCAATACAGTACTTTTGGAGTTGTAAAGGACGTGACCTCCTGGTCTGGCTCGTACATGGCGATCTGATGGTAGCCTCTGTACGCATCCAGAAAGCTAAGCCGGTTGTGCCCCGCCATTAGGTCTACCAATTGATCTATCCATGGTAGGGGGAAGCTGTCCCTTGGGCATGCTTTGTTGATTGTCTTATAATCGACGCAGACACGCCATTTGCCATTCTTTTTTGGTACCAGGACCACGTTGGAAATCCATCTAGGGTAGTGCACCTCTCTGATAGCTCCTGCCTCTAGTAGATTTCCCACTTCTTCTGCCACTATTTCGGCGTGGTGGAGTGCCGATCTGTGAGTGCGCTGAATGATTGGTCTGGCGGATGGGTGGACATTGAGTTGATGACAGATGAAGTTTGGATCGATGCCTGGCATGTCGTATGGTGTCCAAGCGAACACATCGATGTTAGAGGTCAGGAATTCCAAGACCTCTAATCTCTCAATGTTGGACAACGACGAACCGAGCAAAAAAAACTTATCCGGGTTCTTATCATCTATTACTACCTTTACCAAGTCTTCCACCGCTTTTTGGTCAACTGCTTTGCCGACATCTGCAAATAGTTCATTGCTCTCAGGTTCTTCCACCGAATGAACATATCCCTTGGCAGCGCGGCTGCCATTAACCGTGACAAAGCATTGCTTGGACATAATCTGGTCTCCAAAGACCTCTTCAATTACTCCGGCTCCATTGGGAAACCGCATTACTTGATGATAGGATGACGCTACTGATTTCATGGCATGGAGCTATGTTCTTCCCAAGATTATGTTGTAAGTGGAAGGGACCTTTAACACCCAAAATTCCACTTGTTTTGTCACGCTTCCTACCCTGCCTGGCAGGATAATTTTGCCGACTGGCCATTCTGACATTGAGTTGAATCCGATCAGGGGGGATACAGCCAGTGCCAGGTCTTTGTCCTCCAATTTCAGTTGTTTGAAGGTGTTGTAGTACATTATCTCACACGAGCTACCTTGGACTATCAAAATTTGCTTGACGTCGTAATCCTTAATGCGGAGGGTGACGACCAGTGCATCGTTATGAGGGCAATATATTCTTTCCAAGTCCTTGTCTGAAAAAGACATGACGTTCATAGGGTCTGTTCTCCCCTTTTTGATGGTAGGTTGAGCGCTTAGTACTTCTCTTAAGTGCTCAGCCTTCTTGATCGATCCTCTGAGCTCGCATACACGCTCAGGTTCGAATACTCCATGTATCACATTGATCACACCTTGAGGTGGGGCGTCAATTGGCATTCCATTGGGGTTATTGTGGTCCTGGGGGGCTGGTTGCGTCCCTCCTTCAATATATTTATCCAGGTGACCGGCAGCCACCAACTCCTCCAGATGCTGTCTCAATGGCATGCAATTTTCAGTGCGGTGTCCCTTTTCTTTGTGGAATGTGCATCGCGATCTTTCGTCGTAGTCTTTCTGTGCTTCTCCTAGCTTAGCTGGCCATCTGACGAAAGGTTCATCGGATATTTCGCTCAGAATCTGGTAGATTTGTTTCTTGAATACCGTGGTTATGGTAGTACGGACTCTCAACCATCTTTTATCCTGGTCCTCTCCGTTGTCTCGCCTGCCTCGTCCGTTTTTGTTCGGACGTTCTACCGCGTTGATCTTTACTGTGGTCTTTTTATCTGGTACTACGGTCGTGCCAGATTTTGTTTTGGCACGGGCGCCATCCTCTTCCATCCTGATGTGCTAATTCACTCTTTCCATCAAGGCCTCCATGGTGAGGGGCGGTGTCATGGTGATTGAGTCCCTTAGTCTGTTTCTAATTGGAAGGCCTCTTTTGTACTGTGCACTGGCGAGATTGGTGGGGCAGTCCCCAATCTGGTTGAATGTCTCCCAGTAGCGACTATTGTAGGATCTTAGTATCTCCTTTTCACCCATGTCGATGGAGAGTAACTGGTCAATCTCCATCGGGGTTTTGGTGTTCGTTTTGAACCTTGTGACGAACGCCTCCACCAATTTTGCCCAGGAGGCTAAAGTTTTTCGAACCAAGTCAAGCCTAGGTCACCAAGGCTTGATGGAAAGAGGATGCACATCAAAGCTTCGTTTTGCTGATATACCGCCATAACCTGGCGGAAGTGGCTTAGGTGTATGTAGGGGTCCGTCTTCCCCTTGTACGTGGTGAATTTGGGTTGAAGGAAACCTGAAGGAAGGGGCGCGTTTTCAATTGCCGGAACGAACGGCTAGGTCTGCAACCTTGCTAATGCTTTGTCCGTTGGTTCGTAGGCAGGGCGTGGCAACGGCATTCCGACCTCGACGCTTCCATGCGTCCGATGAGCCAACCGCTGAAGGGCAGATACCCTACGAAGGTTGCGAGCCCTAGTATCCTCCTTCCATCGTGCCTTTTCTTCTAACATGTTCCGCAAATCGGACGATCTTGGCAACTCCGTCTGCCTGGATGATGTCTGGTGCGAGCGCGAGGGTCGATTGGTACTTCCCTCCGAGTAAAACCTCAATGATCTCGTTCTCTCAGACCTAGAGAAACGAGTTCTGGAGGTTCTGGATTGAGTGCCGCCTGTCCTGAGGCTTCTACTCTCTACTTGTGATGGTGTGGAATGCCTTCCACGGTCTTCTGAGCGGCAAGGGGGCGTCTTGCTTTTGCACCCCTCTCCTGTCGCTACTCATTTTCCCTTCATCTGGCGCTTCATGGCCTCCATGTCCGCCGCCATCTTCCTTATTAATTCTTCTTGCTCCTTCACACGGTCCTCCCAAACTTGAGGATCAATCATCCGCCTTTGTTTGTTAGGACTTCGTGAACAAGAATGACGGGGGCTGTTAGTCAGCCTCCTCCCCCTTGTATCCCTCATGGGATTTTGTCGCTATGTCTCTAAGTCCGCCATGGGAGGGATAGAAGGTAGGCCTTCGCGTCTTGTACCCCCCCTCTGGTGTTTTTCCGTCGATGGCGGACTGCAGCAAATCTTCGTTGTGCGCCATTGCTTCTAAAGAGGAAAAGCTTGATCAAGAGGTTTTGTTCTTGTCTGAATTCCCACAGACGGCGCCAATTGTACGAGAAAGAAATAAACCTTCTCGTATAGTCCTGTTGATCAAGTCCGTGTTCCTCCAAACGTCCTCGCTTTACTCCCTAAAAACACAAACGTGAGCTAGCCGACGGGTGTGTGCCGGAAACCCCTCCGATGCCTAAGTCAACAAAAATTGACACATAGACAAAAGCTCTGTGTATTTAGGAATCAAAGTTGTGTTACCTCTCCATAGGTGATGTTGTAAGCTTTTATAAGTTCCGCGTGGCACAATCCTAGTAGGACTTTTACTCCTCTATGTAGAGTCCTCCTAGGATTCATACTCCTGAAAGATAATGCTTATTCTTCAACACCCCCATTCACTACATAAACCCAGTGAGATGGTTCTTCCATGGTCGGACTTCAACACGACCAAGGTAAGCATAGCTATGCTATGCCGCAGACTAGACCGAGATAACATTAGCTCGGCTCTTCCATTCACTGCTCTTACCTTGGTTCTTCTTAATGCTAACCACGGTATGTCTAGACCGGAATAACCAATACTCCGGTCCAAACTGGGATAACTTTGTGAGTGACGACCAAACTTGCCATAAGCTCTTTGGGACCGGAGTAACTTCAGGTCTCTCGCGGACCGGAATAACTTTACACCTCTCTTGGGCCGGAGTAACTTTACACCTCTCTTGGGCCAGAGTGACTTCATGGCCTTTTTACTCAGCCCTTCGCAATGTGGCACATAATGGCCTATTACCCAGCTCGGCCCAATTTATAAGTATAAATTACCCTCTCAATAATAATTCTCTATATAACCATAAAAAATAAAAAATAAAATAAATAAAATTGTAACAAAAACTTTTTATTTTATTTTATGGTGCATCCCTTAATGACATAATTATAATGATTTGTATTAACACCACAAAATATAAGTAAAAAAACAAGAAGTTTAAGTGGACCAAATACAAATTAAAGTAACATATGAAACATGTAAATTACACCCATATCTTAGCAATCCAAGCAAGTTAGCAGGGTCACAACCCCCTGAACCCCCCATCTCTCCGTTTCTGTAATCAACTGAAGAGTAGCTTAACATTTAGGCTTTGTTTGGTAGAGTTTTTGAAGTTTAGTTCTACTCCTTAGTTTGAGTGTGTTGTTTAGTTACAGTTTTAAAAAATTAATTTTACACCCACTTTTCAAAACACTCACTTTTTAATATTATATGTCACATCACTTAATTTTAACTCTTTTTAAAACTCATAACCAAATGAATTTTTCACGCTCAAATCATAATTCCAAAATTCACAAACTCAAAATACGAATCTATTCTCAAATTATAATTCTAAAATTCTACCAAACACAACCTTAACATTTCATGTACTTCGATGCTTCTCAAACTCAAAGGTTCAATTTTGAAAGAAGGATGTGCTTTCCTTCCTTTCAAGATCCGAATTGGAAAGATGTTGACAAACTTGTGAGACTCATTATAGGTTTCATTTTGATAATTTGAATCGTTCATTTTGTAAGGCCTTTCATGTATATCATTGATTAAAAAATGAAGTCAATTTGATAATTGTAACATGTTCAATATGTAACGACAAATGTGATTTTAAAAAAGAGATCGTATTTTTTTTTATAGCAATTGTGATAAATTAAATATATTATAATTATCGAATTAATTTAATTTTTTATATACACAAAAAATCTTATAAAATAAAAGATATTATCGAAATAGAAATCATAAGAGACCCGTCCAACCTAAACAGTACTTTTCAATCCAAATTTGAATCGGACGAATCCAAGCTTTTTTTTTTTTTTTTTTTGAAAAGAAGGGAAATGCTTAAATTTGAACTACTTTTATGAGGGTACATGTGCATGTGCGAGTGTTTCTGCAAGAGGGCAAGCTTGCTTGGTTGTTCCATTGATGACATGGTTGATTTGAAGCACTTCATAATTATATTTTTGTCAGAACAATCAAGAATTCAATGCAATGTTTGGGAGGGTCCAAGCAGAAGAGTGCGAGTACTCACCTAATTTCCAAGGTATCCATTAAGGATGCAAAAGGGTAAAATTACAAAAGAAAAATAGTAGGGTTTTTCACGCACCGTTTTTTTTCCATACTCTTATCCCTTATATTTGTTCATATATTTTTTTTTTAGATTTCATTCTAGGCCTACAATGATAATTTATACTATTCATTTTATAAATCTAACAATGAAAACTATCTGTGCAAAAAATTAACTTTATCGAATGTCAATGAATATATGAATAAATCACTTTTTATTTTATAGAATAAAAGATTTAAAATTAAACTCACAACTACTATTCATTTAAAAAAAAATAAGATACAATTTATTTATGTATTTAGGAATATTCCATGAAATTAATTTTCTATATAACTCATCTAAATTGTGAATCTAAAATAAAATCTAAAAAATAAAATATAAAGAAATATAGAGAATAAGAACATGAATGGAGCCATTCCCGTTTCTATCACTGTATGAAGTGGTTTGGATACATCATTTAACTTTAGTGGGTCTAGCGTTTTTGGGTCTCATTCTCACTGTGCATGTCCACGTTGGTAATTGATCAACACATTTATATATGCTTGATTGTTTGACTCAAATTTGAATAGGGATATGAAAAAAAGTTAATGAAACTAATTTTTTTTTTTTCTTGGGAATAGATTTTCTCTAATCCATGTTTAACACGTTGTGGGTCATATTGGATATGTCTTAATGATTCGACCTATTCAACTTATGAAATTTGTGAAACTTTTTATACAAAATATCATATCAATTAAATATCATTAGTTATTCCATCGAATCATATTTGCCTAGAAAAAAATAAATAAACAATGTTAAAAATCATACAATCTATCCATTTTTATTTAAACAAATGTGATCCGATCAAATGATTACTGATATCCTATTAATTTTTTTTTTTTTTAATATATGTATAATATGATCCACGAATCATATAAAATCAACTGTTATGATAGTCAACTAGATCACTCTAGTCCAAGCATCAAGTTGGGTTCAATCCCAATATCTCTTTTTCTTAGACTAGGTTTCATAGACTAGGTTGGAGATGGAATCTTCAATATGCTAAACATAAATAAATAAAAAATTTAGTTCAGTGAATTAGGAAATGACTGTCACAATTGATGAGATGTAGCGTTACCTTATTTTTTTAAAGTTGAACAGTTCCATTGATATTCTTACACGTGCCTTGATTTATTAGTCTAGTTCTGTTTGGGGTGTTTCTCTTATTTTGAAATTTTTTTATGTATTTCTATTTTTGTTGCAATTGTGGTGTTTGGTAAGTGGGTTGGGGCTAAAATAGCCACAAAAGACAAAACAGGCTATTTTAGCCACAACAAACAAAACATCACATCCAACCCATAATCATTACACTCTTCTCTCACAAAAAAAAGTCAAAAAGCCAAAAAGTCAAAAAGCCCTTCCCAAACCAAGCTTTTTAGCCCAGGCTAAAATAGCCAAAAAAGCCAAAAAGCCAAAAAGTCAACCCACTTTCCAAACGAAGGCTTATTTTACTTGGAGAACTTAAAATGTGGTGGTTGTGTAATGAGTGTGAAGAAGATTAATCCTTGCCAAATTGCCACAATTAATAAGAATATGCCAAACATTGAGAGAAGGTGCAAAAGAAATTCCTTATAAAAAAAAAGATGAGCATCCTTTTCAATTAAAAATAAGATAGACAATCATATATTTAGGTCAAGTTTGGGAAGATTAAATAAGTGTATTTTTTGACTTTTTTGTATTATGTATAGAAAAAATAGAGAGAAGATATTGATTGATGTAACCCAAAAAAGATAAAAAGATGAAATAAGCGCACCTTTTTTAATTAGCTAAACTTGGCCTTAGAATACCTTTTCATAAATATAAAGTAGAAAAAAGAGTTTCTTTTTAGGCATAGGAGAGAACCAACCCTATACATCATTTCCAATCATGCTCAACTCTAGACCAAAATAAATTGATCTTTTAATCTCTCTATGTACTAGCTATTTATTTTAAGATGTGTTTGAAACTTTAATACACAACAATAAAAATTAAAAAAGAAAAAAAGAAGAAAAATAAGAAGAAGAAGAAGACAAATCTATGAAAGAAAAATTATAGTAATATAAAATATGAGTATTTATGTATTATTCTCTTGTCCCTCTATTTCAAGTAACTTCTTTACTACAAAATCTTATTTACTTCTGGTCTTATACCAGATAAAGGGATCCTTTGGTCCTATAATCAAAAAGGAATCTTATCATAGAGAGAGGGATTAGGACATAAGAAAAGAGAAAAATCAGATAAATGATCACTCTCTAACCTTTCTTTTTATTTTTTATATTTATTCATTTATTTTTATCTAGAAAAAAAAAATATATGCTTTGAGGTGTAATCACGACATCTGTGAACTCAGACCTCGAAGTAATCAATTGCCGGCCTAATTTAATCCAACCCATAGGAAGAGACCCACCTTTAAGACATCAGTGAAATTCATTAACCACCTTCCAACAAGACCAAGATTCAATAAGAATACAATGCGAAATCTCAAAAGAGAAAAATGGAGCATTTCAACCCTTACATAGGTCTATTTGGACTTGGTCCTATATACTAACAATGCGAGAAATTATTATATGCAATGGGTACGCCATGTGGCCAAATTGACAAGGTATACCATGTCACTCCTTATTTGTGATGTGGTAAATATTAGAGTCAGAGGTTGATGTGGTTGGACAGTTATCACCTTGGAGTCCGAATCCCCTTCTTAACTTCTCTCCTTTCTTCCTTATGGGCAATGTTGTAGATTTGTCCAAATAGATCCAAAGGTGGCCATAAAAAATAAATAAATAAATAAGAAAAATTCAAACAAATTGAAATTTGTTTTCTCCTGCCCAGAGCTATACAACAAATTATACACACTTGTTTGACCTTACTCTCACTCAGCCTCACCATCACCTCTTCTCCTCCACCGAACCCAGACTCACCGGCGATTGGTGACCCACTCCCGACGGCGACCCACTCTTGCCATAGAGAGGACTCTTCTCCTCTTTGTAACATCATCTCCTAAGCACCCCATCACTGTCTGGCACCATCCATGGTACGTCACTGCCATGTTGATCACCGTTATTAGGTGACCTGTTTGGGGAAGTTTTTCGTTTATGTCCTACAAAAGATGATTGAAGTTCAAAACGTCCACACGTATCGCTACCAAGAACAAACATTTCCACTACCGTGTGAAGTTGTATTTCAGTAGATGTGGTTTGCACCATTTCATTTTCCCCTCTTCTTTTTTGTTGGCACAAAATAAACATAGTTGTTTGATTTCAAATCTGGGTTAGACAATGCACTGCAAATGTTTGAAGAAATGTCTAATTAGATAGTTGTTTCATTTTGGTTAACAAGTTCCTCATACTCTGTTAATTTTTTTTGATATAAAGTGCAAATTATTTTTTATTTTATTTATTTGTTTGAACAAATGAGTAGACATTTTAGCATAGATGTTTGAATGCAAATTATTTATGTTTTGATGGGCTAAAAGGGTCTGGATGGAAGACGCCAAAATGAAACACCATATTTGTTTAGACATTTTTTCAAACACTTGCAATGCATTATGCAACCCAGATTTTAAATCAAATATTTGTATATTTGTTACCAAAATCCAGGTAAAATAAGAAGATAAAATGCAATGTGCATTATAGTGGTTATTATGGACATTTTTAGCTGTCAGTTCATGGTGGCGGATGATGGTGAGAACCATTATGAGATCTCATGACACACAAGGGGAGTTTCTCTTCAACAAAGCCCACATCTTCTCTATGGCTGCTTGCATAGTAGGGCTGTGGTGGTTTTCGATGGCGTGGTCGTAAACAGTACAATAGTGCAACTAGAGAAACTAGGGGAGAGAAAACATTACTTTTAATTGAAGAGAGTAAAGGATCTCCTCCTCCTGGGTCTATATATAGAGTGGGTCGCCGGTCGCCGGTGAGGCTGGGCTCAATGGAGGAGAAGGGGTGAGGGTGAGGGTGAGGGAGAGGGTGAGGGTGAGTGAGAGTGAGAGTGAGGTCAAACAAGTGTGTATAATCTGTTGTATAGCTTTGAGCGGGAGAGGACAAATTTGAATTTGTTTGAAATTTTTTTTTTTAATGGCCAAATCTGTAAGAATATCCATAAAGTGGCCCATATTTATTTATATTTATTATATATTTAATTAGTTTAATGGTATTTATTTATATTCATTATATATATTTAATTAGTTTAATGGTTAATGGGTAACTAACGTCTGTTCAATATCCCATATGATGGTTTCATAGGACGTTAAAACTTCCCTGATGGTGGGAAGTTATATGGAGTTACACTTCGATATGGGTCCAAGCCTATCTATATATATGCCTGTGATAGCTATCAAACACAGACGTGGTTTTGTGAATAGAATAGTCTTGAAACTCTCTTTCTTCCACTTTTCCCATATGGTTCTGTAAAAGTGTTCAGTGAGTGGGTTTTGTTTATACATTCAAGATTTGATCATTCAAGGATAAAGATTCAAAGACTTGAACATCATGGCATGAGGTATTCTTCTTTCTGAATTAATATTATTTTAATACTCACAATTGGTATCAGAGCCTCTTTCTGTTTGTTATTCAGCATTACTGTAATTTATGGAGGCCAAATCTTGTTAGAACATGTTTTATTTTGTTTTCGTTTATGCTATCCATATAATATAATGGCCTGATCACTAGCACACTACTGTGGCATAAGGAATCAGAGAACCAAAATTATTTTCAATTATTATTCTCAGTTTTGAGAATTCATGAAACTTGTTTATTTTAATTCTATTGCTCGAAATTGATTCTGCAAGTGTGTAATGGTTTGGGGCATTTAGATTGGTTAATATCTATATGTGTATAAAGCATATCTTGTTGCGTAATTAAAAAAAAAAAAAAAAACTGCATCCTCTTATTTTGTATAAATTCTAGAAATTATCATGTTTTATTTCGATTTATTTGGTTTATTTTAAAAGGCATGAAAGACTTGAATTTATTTCTAGAATTTTCAAAAAGAAATTTTAACATGCTGTTAAGGATCTTTTGTTTATTATAGTTGCATGTTTAAATAGTAAGCAAATTCAATTGAATTTTGTACAGTGAATTATAACATATTCTTTTACTTTTTATAAATTTTGAGGTTCATTGGCATGTTATCTAAAATAATGTAATATTATATTACATGCATTAAGGTAATTATTTATGAATTGAAAATTCATGTGAAATAAGATGATGTATACACTATGTGTTGGGCTTATGGAATTTATTTTAGTCCAAGTTTTAAGCAAAATCTAGTATACGGTCAAATTACATGTGTTTGGTCTTGAGATTTTTCATGTGATATTACTCTGATTGTATGTATTATACATTATGTGCATTAAAAGATTATGTATTTGTTGTGACTATAACGATTTGTTCTCATTAATAAATTATGCCATATTTAAAAATTTTATTCTGTTTTAAGAGTAACCACAACATCTTAGGACATAAAGATGTGGTCCTTAGTATTTTGATCACATTAATTTGGCATTTTTACATTGCAATTATGTTTTATAAATAATTTCTTTGTCCCACAAGAAAGTAATTATTTATGAAATTTAATTGGAATAAGATAATGGATTGGGTATTAAAGGGATTGAACACTTTAAACCCACAGGTATGAGTTTTCTTTTCCTTAAATATTTCGGAACCCAATAGTCTTATTATAAAGTAATAGCAAATCTAATACAGTTTAGTGATCTCTACCCACAGGACGGTTTAGATTTGTTATTGAATTTGACATTGGTTGATTCAGACTATAGTTATTGTTTTAAAGCATTAATAATAGTCTTGGTAATTGCAGTGATTTGTACCTCTGTACTGTCTAATGAGTCTTCTCGTATTCCATTCTTGAACGGTGATAATTTTTCGGATTGGAAGGACAAAATCCTTCTAACATTAGGGTGCATGGACCTCGATCTGGCACTCCGTGTGGATGAACCTCCTGAACCCATGGACGAGAGTTCCGCTACAGAAAAGAGTGCTTATGATAAGTGGGAGTGATCTAATCGCTTAAGCCTAGCGATGTAATCGGTTCGGTACGGTCGGTATATAGGTAAAAAATTACACCGAACCGATAATGTCAGTTTTATTATTTTGAACACCGATACAGACCGCTTCTCCCATCAAACTGCACCGAACTGAACCAATTAAAACAGTTCGGTTTGGTGTGATTTAATCGGTTTAGAATTTTTTAAACTTGAGTCACTTTTAAATACAATCAGTAATCTATATAAAAATAGTAAATTAGTTATTTGTCCACCATTCAAACATATCTGATCCATCCATTTAATACATTTCAATTTCTAAATTAACAAAAATAAAAACAAAAAAAAGTTTAAAAATACTAAGGTTTCAAGAATTATGAGTTAGAGTTGAAATTAATATAATAAGAGTTTACAAACTTAGGTTATAAAGATGATAAGGTTAATTAATTAAGGTTTATTATACTTATTAATATCATTATATTATTAGATTATATATATATATATTATAAATATAATATATGTTGAAACGGTCGGTTTCGGTTTAGATCAGTGCACAAGGTGCTTAAATCGATACCGAACCGAAAACTGAAAAATATCAAATTAAAAACTGCACAGACCGATTCTTGTTAAAAAACAGACCAAATATAGCCGATTTGGTTCGGTTCAATCGGTTTGGTCGGTTTTTTCAGTTTTTCTTACATCCCTACTTAAGCCTAATGCTCATAAAGTCACATATCAGCCAGAGCATTAGGGCCTCAATCCCACCATCTGATAAGGTCAAGAACTACATAAGGGCTATTGAAGAGCAATTTGTTAGTTCTGACAAAGCATTGGCAAGCACCCTAATGAACAAACTATCAGGAATGAAGCATAACAATTTTAGGAGTGTGCGTGAGCACATTATGGAAATGAGGGACATTGTAGCTCATCTTAAGTCCTTAGAGATTGAGATTTCTAAGTCATTTCTTGTCAATTTCATACTCAATTCTCTTCCTGTGCAATATGCAGCATTCCAAATTTCTTACAACACAAAGAAGGAAAAATGGTCTATCAATGAACTTTTGACCATGTGTGTTCAAGAGGAGGAGAGATTGAAGCATGGAAAAGTGGAAAGTGCTCATTTAACAACACATAAAGGAGGGCAATGGCTGTGGGGAAATGGTTATGGAAATATTCTTTTGATCCACTAGGGCGCTCGAGATCCTCAGCTAACAACCTGAAAAGGAATAAACACTCTGGTCAGGGGTGCCGAAATTAGCATTCCGACGAGTAAGTCAGTTTTTACTCTCTTAATTTCTTGTATCTTAAGTTAAGTATACTCATTCTCACATACCTCTTTCTGGCTGATGTTCTTCTATTTATATCTTTTCTTTCTTGGGCCTCGGGGCTGGGCCCACTTTCAATTCGCCGTATAACTATTTTATCGACTCCTTTTGTTGCAAACCGCTTTCCACTCGGTCCCTTACTCAACCGGCTATTTGGCCAAATAGGGTAGGATTTAAATGTGTAAGACGGGGCCAAATGTGATGTATATATTTCGACTCTCCAGGTCCAATTATTCGGCCTCTTTACGTCTCCCAATATTCGGCCCTCACAATTGCCCCCCAAGCACTCCACTAACAACAGTTAGCTGGAGTACCTGGTTTTGAACTCGAAAAGTCAGAGCCGAAATTTGGCGGCTAACCTCATTCCAACGTGGATGTCAGAGCACACCCCTCTCGATTATCATTTCAACTTCCCGCCCCTTCGTACGCTTCCATTTATTATGATTTAAAATCTTCTCATCTTTTCGAACACACATTTTTGGATGCTTAGTTTTCGGACTGCCTTCCGACTCACCTCTGCAACTTCCATTCATCCTTCATTGTCCTCTCCGTCTCTTGTAAGTTATCTTCCTCTCTGCTTTGAATCCATTTTCCTGGTTTGCCTTCAGTTTAGTACGCTCTTATCGGCTGACCAAAATGGCAAAGCATCTGAAAGACCTCCTCTCCGCGGACCGAATCTCTGGCTTTTGACACCATTTTTTTATTCCTGATGACGTCCGTCTGTCGCTTGTGACAGACGGCACCCTCGATATGGAGAAGGTTGATGAAAACACAATCGTCTTCCCTCTCTTATCAATTGCAGAGGGCGGAATCCGTTTCCCGCTTCACCATTTCTTAGGGCTGTCCTTCGCTATTGGGGTTTAATCCCCTCTCAACCCAATGTCAACTTTTTTAGAATCGTAATAGGGATTATAGAGCTAAACCGTCGCCTTAGGATTAACCTCGGCATACCTGCTATTCGGCATTGTTATGCCTTGGCCAAGTCTTCTGGTTGGCATGGACGCTATTTCCTTAGGGCCAAGGACACCGACCATCAATTAGTGACTATGCTTTCCAGCTCTGATAAGCGAGTCGATGATGTTATGGTCGTTGTCCGACGTAACTGGGAATTCGACAAAGGCGAGGATTGCCTTGATCCTATTCCTAGTTGGAGAGGCGAACCAGGTGGCCGTATAGCTTCTTGCGTTTATTTTTCTTATATTTACAAAGCTTCATTTTTGAGATCTCATGGTTTTGTTTGTGCAGGAAATGATTTGAAGAAAGTCTTGACTTCAACCGACGACGCCGTTCTTTCAGAAATTAAAGTCGCGCTCAAATATTTCGGCCGTCCGAGTGTTCAAAAACAAGGGAGGGTGGCCCACATTCTCCTTTGGTATGGGCCGACATATACGACGTTTTCGGCGGCAGAAAACATCGCAATTCCGAGGGGTGAAAAGTTTCTTACAGCTCTTGTTTTGACCGACTTCAAAAACTTGCGGCAAGTTGGTTTCGAGGGGTCCAATTTGGAGCCGGCAGAAGTAGCTGAGGTCACGGAGTCAGACCAATCTGAAGCCGAAGTAGACGAGGCTTTGAAGTTGGCCTTTGAGGAAGCCGACCTCAATTTAGCCAACCCTCCGTCCACTTCAGGCCGAGGGGACCTTCCGTTTGACGACATTTTTACCGGTTTAGAAGACCTTTCCAGCACATACCCCGAAGACATGGCTGGGTTAAGCCTCACACAACTCGCCAAAAAGAAAACGCGGAAAGAATGGCCCCGCAGCAAAGAGCAGTGGCCATTCGATTTGAAGTGCCACCTGTCGCCGAAGCTTAGCCCTCCTTGCCTATTATCGAGGAGGAAATGGATCAAACCCGAAGTGCTGAGTCCGAGGCGGTTGTGCAGGCCAATCAAGAGGCTGAGCGAAGGGCGGAGAAGCGTCCTGTCGAGGTCGAGGCCGGCTCTGAAGAAAACCGTGCTGACAAATGACCGCGTTTAGAGGAGTCAGATATGATTGTGCCTTTTGTCATTCAATCAAAGATAAAAAACACGTTGATCTCCTCTGACGCGTCGGCTATTAAAGACCCAGCCGTGGCGTTGAGCATGGCTACGTCCGCCTCATTGCCGGCTCACGAGGTGGCTTTCCAGGCGGAGCCGAATCTGCTGGCAATAGCATTAGCCACTTAATCGGCTCTTCTGGTATATACCTTGACCTTGTCTTCCCTTTTATACAAATATTGTTTTGGTTTTAATTTCCTGTTCTGCAGACGGTCAGAAGGATAGCCGAGATAGACCCTCGCCAGCATGACGCCGTCGAATGACTTGGCCGTTTACAATCGGAAGTTGAGGGCCAGAGGAGTAAGGCCAAGTTCGAAGCGGCGAGGGTGAAGATGGAAGGCGCAAGGGCCGAGGCTGAGATGGAAAGGGCAAGAAATTCGGACCAGTTCAGATTGGCCGCTGAGGAGAGGGCGAATGCAAGTGAAAATACGCTTAAGTTAGCCCGAGAGGCGATTGCTAAACTGGAGGCTGACTTGGAAGAATCGAAGAAGGCGAAGGAAGTAGCTGACTCCGAGGCTCCAAGGTGTATGAGGCTAGGCAAAGCGCTGCCCGTGCAAGTTATATAGAAGAAATCGCCAAATTTGAAAATCGGGGATTCAAACACGACTAGCTCAAAGCCCTTGCTACTGCTAATGTGACATTGGCTATGCCAATTCCATACGAACAAGTGGACATTGAGCCGCTGGACTCTGACTCCAAGGATTGATTAGGGCGACATTTTAGTTGTTTTTGTTTAAGAATTTTGAATGTGTTGTTGCAGTTTTTCCTTTAGTAGTTTTTATGCGTAAAATGACTACAGTTTTTAAGTTTTTGCTAGGCATTTCCATAGGAACTTGTAGCTTTTTGTTTAGTAGTTTTCATATGTAAAATGGCTACAGTTTGTGCTCAATTTACTAATGAAAATTTCCTTTGCACTTTGCTATTATTTGTGCTTAATTTTGCTACTGATGAATGGTATTGCTTTTCGCTATCTTGGATAAAACATTCGTGTACACTTGCTGATTAGATAACTAGGCAACTTAGTAATTTATCCTCGTCGAATAGCCATTCAGATTAATAAATCTGATCTTGCCGAATATTACTTCATGGAGTGGCTACGGCACAGATCGATCGGCATCGGACTTAGATATCTGGCCGATCAGATTAGTAAATCTGCCCTTGCCCCAGCCAATGCATGACCTCCAAAAAGCCGAATATTATTGGTTCATGGAGTGGCTGCAGCACAGATAGATCGACATCGAGCTCAGATATTTGGCCTATCAGGTTAATAAATCTGCCCTTGCCCCAGCCAGTGCATGAGCTCCAAAAAGCCGAATATTATTGGTTCATGGAGTGGCTGCGGCACAGATCGATTGGCATCGGGCTTAGATATTTGGCCGATTAGATTAACAAATATGCCCTTGTCCCAGCCAATGCATGAGCTCCAAAAAGAAGAAGATTATTGGTTCATGGAGTGGCTGTGGCACAAATCGATCAGCATCGGGCTTAGATATTTGGCCGATCAGATTAATAAATCTGCCCTTGCCCCAACCAATGCATGAGTTCCAAAAGCCGAATATATTGGTTCATGGAGTGGTTGCGGCACAGATCGATCGACATCAGGCTTAGATATTTGGCTAATCAGATTAATAAATTTGCCCTTGCCCCAGCCAATGCATGACCTCCAAAAAGCCGAATATTATTGGTTCATGGAGTGGCTGCAGCACAGATCGATCGGTATTGTGCTTAGATATTTGGCCAATCAGATTAATAAATCTGCCCTTGGCCCCAGCCAATGCATGAGCTCCAAAAGCCGAATATATTGGTTCATGGAGTGGCTGTGGCATAGATCGATCGGCATCGGGCTTAGATATTTGGCTGATCAGATTAATAAATCTGCCCTTGTCCCAGCCAATGCATGACCTCCAAAAAGCCAAATATTATTGATTCATGGAGTGGCTGCGGCACAGATCGATCAGCATCCTGCTTAGATATTTGGCTGATCAGATTAACAAATCTGCACTTGCCCCAGCAAATGCATGAGCTCCAAAAGCTGAATATATTGGTTTATGGAGTGACTACGGCACAGATCGATTGGCATCGGGCTTACATATTTGGCCGATCAGATTAGTAAATCTACCCTTGCCCCAGCCAATGCATGACCTCCAAAAAGCCGAATATTATTAGTTCATGGAGTGGTTGCGGCACAGATCGATCGGCATCGGGCTTTTGGAGTTTAGCATTAATGAAATCGCCTCGGGGGCACTGCATGCATTTGGAATAAATGGGGTGGGTTCTTCGCGCCAGTGATTCCACTTATCGTGTTCAGACTCAATTTAAATCAGTTTGTTGCGGAAGCTTAGATAAGTGCAAATGTCAAATAGACTGTGCTTCAACAGCAGAGGAGAAGGGTGAACATTGGTTGAGCTTGACACTGTAATGAATCGCAGCAGCGAGCCCACACGTACGGGAGGTAGGACGTCCAGGGAACGGGAAAAACGTTAGCCCCCAAGTCGTCGAAGCAGATCACCCCAAAAGAAAAAACAGCAACGGGAAAGCTCCCTGTGACCGTGACCGAGAAATGAGCCCGATGCCGTGACCGTTGAGTTTTGCGATTTTTGTGGGGAATGAACTGATGACGGAGGTGGATTCTATTATTAACGACCCAGGTGTAGCAGTCGAGTTCGCTCGACAGATTTTTCCACTGGAAGTCCAGCAAGTCGATGGTTGGTCGACAGGGTTTCAAAGAATTTCGAGAGGGCATCCACGGAGCAGTGAGAGGGCTGTATACCGCCTATGAAGTCGGCATGCGTCTGCGCGTCGCGCGGCGGGAGATAAAGAAGAAGGACGAATGAATTCAAAACTTGGAGGCTCGTGCGGAGAAGGTCGAGCGCGAGCTAAGGAAGGCCCAAACTGCCGAGCCGCGTACGGCTGGACAATCCAACCCAGTCGTGGATGAAAGAGTGACCCAACGGCTGTTAAGCCATGCGATTGTCGATCGAGATACGGCAAGTATGTTCGCAATAGAGAATGCGAAGGCCGTGGCCTATGAACGAGGCTTCCACGAAGGTCGGAAAGTCAGGATAGAGAAGACCAAGGAGAAACTCGTAGAGGAGGTATACCGATGTGAGAATCGGGGCTTTAGGCATCGGAGGCACTCCAAGGAGCAGGAGTTGAATCGGTGTCGCCATTATATCAACGTCATCACTTTTCTTTTGGTGCTTTCGAAATTGAGAAGAGCGATGACGAGGGTGATGCCGAATAGAATTGAATATATTATAAACGCTCCAACACAGATTGGGCGTCAGCTATGTATCTATTGGTTAACTTAATAAAATACTTTGTTTTAAATGTTTACGTTTCATTTTGAACGTTTGCATGCTTAATTAAGCATCTCATTTTGAATGTTTGCATGTTTTAATTTGTTTATGCGGTTTGCGCCAGCTCAACTTAATTAAGCCTTTCATTTTGAATGTTTGTATGCTTTAATGTGTATACGGTTTTTGCCAGGTCAACTTAACGAAGCATTTCACTTTGAATATTTGTATGCTTTAACTTTCATGTAGGGCGCTCCGAATCCGGAGTCTTATTCAGCCCAAACGTGTTATGCACGGTAGGGCTCCAAATTCGAAGGCTTTTTGTCTTGGCCAATCGTGATATCTACGAAGGACACTCCGAATCCGGAGTCTTATTCGGCCCATAAGTCTTATTTATGCACCGATGGGGATTCGAATCCGGAGACTTGGCCAATCGTGATACCCACGAAGGGCGCTCCAAATCTGGAGGCTTAATCGGCCCAAAGGTGTCATGCACTAATAGGGCTCCGAATCCGGAGACTTGGCTTGGCCAATCGTGATATCCACGAAGGGCGCTCCGAATCCGGAGGCTTAATCGGCCCAAAGGTGTCATGCACCGATAGGGCACCGAATCCGGAGACTTGGCTTGGCCAATCGTGATATCCACGAAGGGCGGTCCGAATTCGGAGGCTTAATCGGCCCAAAGGTGTCATGCACCGATGGGGCTCTGAATCCGGAGGCTTAATCGACTCAAAGGTGTCATGCACCGATGGGGTTCCGAATCCGGAGGCTTAATCGGCCCAAAGGTGTCATGCACCGATGGGGCTCCAAATCCGGAGGCTTAATCGACCCAAAGGTGTCATGCACCGATGGGGCTCCGAATCCGTAGACCTGGCTTGGCCAATCGTGATATCCACGAAGGGCGCTCCAAATCCGGAGGCTAAATCGGCCCAAAGGTGTCATGCACCGATGGGGCTCCGAATCCGGAGGCTTGGCTTGGCCAATTGTGATATCCACGAAGGGTGCTTTGAATCCGGAGGCTTAATCGGCCCAAAGGTGTCATGCACCGATGGGGCTCCGAATCCAGAGACTTGAATAGTGATATCCACGAAGGGCGCTCCGAATCCGGAGGCTTAATCAGCCCAAAGATGTCATGCACCGATGGCTCCGAATCCGGAGGCTTGGCTCGGCCAATTGTGATATCCACGAAGGGCGCTCCGAATCCGGAGGCTTAATCGGCCCAAAGGTGTCATGCATCGATGGGGCTCAGAATCCGGAGACTTGGCTTGGCCAATCGTGATATTCACGAAGAGCGCTCCGAATCCGGAGACTGTTGAACTGAATTATGCGATGGGGAAACGGGAAACTTTGTATTGCAAAAGTGAAATATGTACAAGTATCAAGCCCCACAAGCTGGGTCAATGATAGAATTTACATAATTGCGTGGAATTCCAAGGCTGTGACAGACTCCTCCCAGGCATGTCTTGAGCCGATATGCCCCTACTCCAGCGACTGAGTCGATCTGATAAGGGTCGTCCCAGTTATGTCCCAATTTTTCGTCGGCCGGATTCTTGGCAGCTGGAAGCACTCCCTTTAGGACCAACTCTCCTGGTGTGTAGCGGCGTAGTTGAACACACTGATTATATGACTTAGCAAGCTACTGTTGGTACCTTGCCATGGATGCAAGGGCGCGATCTCTCCACTCTTCAATCAGAATCAAGTCCAAGGCCAACATTATGTCGTTTCGGCCCAAATCAAAAACTGCTGATTTCAAAGTTGGGAGGCCGATCTCCAAGGGGATGATTGCCTGCGTTCCGAAGCACAAAGCGAACGGCGTCTCCCCAGTGGACCTCCTCAGAGTGGTGCGATGAGCCCATAACACACTTGGCAACTCTTCTACCCATCTTCCTTTAGCTTTCTCCAGCCTCTTCTTGATGCCGTCTAAAACAGATTTGTTGGAGGCTTCAGCTTGGCCGTTACTCTGTAGATAAGCCGGGGAGGAATAGTAGGGACGAATACCATACTTGTTGCATAGTTCTCTGTAGACACCGCAATCAAACTGGGTGCCGTTGTCTAAAATAAGTGCTCTTGGAATGCCGAATCATGTTATGATATTTCTCCATACAAAATGCTTCACGTCGGTATCTCGGATGTGCGTTAGTGCTTCTGCTTCTGCCCATTTTGTGAAATAATCTATCGCGACAATCAAAAATTGCTTGTTACCCGGGGCACAAGGCAGTGGTCCGACGATGTGAAGTCCCCATTGGGCGAATGGCCAATGACTGATTATAGAGCTTAACTCTTCAGTAGGCAGGTGGGTCAAATGAGGGAATTTCTTGCATTGTTCACATTTTTTCACGTAACATTCGACATCGACTCTCATTGTCGGCCAGTAATACCCCTGTGTCACAGCTCGATAAGCCAAAAAGCGCCCGCCAGAATGGGTGCCACAACTGCCTTCTTGTATTTCGGTCAGAAGTGATTCGACTTTGTCCGGATGAACGCATTCCAGGTATGGACCAGAAAGGGATTTTTTATAAAGCTTTCCTTGCGGATCCAAGTAGTATTGCAGGGTTTTGTTTCGCAGCTTGTGTGCTTCTTTCTTGTCCGCTGGGAGCTGTTTAGAAGACAGAAATACGGCAATAGAGTCCATCCAACTCGGTCCTGACTCTATGACATTAACCTGGACTTCCTCAGAAGGGCCAATGCTCGGCTCTGGGATGAAACCAACTTCAATAGTCCGTTTAATCTCTGAGTTAATGGTAGAGGCTAGGCAAGCCAGGGCATCTGCATGTGTGTTTTGGTCACAGGTTATTTGGTTCAATTCATGATGGTCAAATTTTGCCAGCAAGGAATTTGTTGTTTCATGTAAGCCGCCATACGGTCATTTTTTGCTGCGTACTCCCCCTTTAGCTGATTGATCACCAATTTTGAATCGCAAAATATAAGCAGACGTTGAGCACCTAGGAGATGTGCATTCCGTAAGCCGGTTAGCAGGGCCTCATATTCGGCTTCATTATTTTATGCTTCGAAGCCGAGTTTGACAGCCTGCTCAATTATTGCCCCGTCGGGAGCCATTATCACTACTTCGGCCCCGCTGTCGTATTGATTAGACGATCCATCATAGTGCAACTGCCAAATGTCCCCCACATAAATTCTCCAGTACGGCTTCGGTTGAATTTCATCAGACTTGAAGTCGGCAAGACCACTAGTGAATTCAGCCACAAAGTTGGCAAGCACCTGTCCCTTGATTGAGGTTCTAGGCAGAAACTGAATATCGTATTGGCCGAGTTCAAGAGCCCACTTTGAAACGGACCCTGATGCTTCTGCACTACGGAGTACCGACCGGAGGGGGTGGTCCATTAGTACCCCGATGGTATGCCCCTGAAAATAATGCATCAGCTTTCTTGCGGCCATGCTGAGGGCCAGAATGAGTTTTTTCAATGGAAGGTAGCGTGTTTCGGCGTCAACCATTGCCTTGCTCACATAAAACACAGTTCACTGCTCCCCCAGTTCTTCCTTTATTAGTACAGCGCTAACGGCCCGGTCAGAAACCGCCAGATACAAAATGAGCGGGTCATCTGCCGAAGGTGTTGTCAAGAGTGGAACTGATCGGAGGTAGGTCTTAAGACCGTTGAAAGCGGCTTCACACTCGAAGGTCCATTCAAAAGCCTTGCCCTGCCGTAGAGTGTGAGAATTGTCGGCAGCGATCTGTGGACCGACTGATGAACCTGTTGAGTGCGGCGGCCATCCCCATCAACTTTTGAACCTCTTTCACTGAACAAGGGGAGCTGAGCTCCAAGATTGCTGTGATTTGCCTCGGGTTGGCTTCGATTCCTCGGTGGTTGACAATATAACCCAAGAATTTGCCAGAGCCGATCCCAAACGCACATTTGGAAGCGTTTAGCTTCATTTTGTATTTGCGTAAAATGCTGAATGTCTCTTCCAGATCGGCTATATGTGTTTGCTCTTCTTTGGACTTGACCACCATATCGTCAATATACAGTTCTAGAGTGTGGCCGAGCTGCTCCTTGAACATGGCAGTGATTAGTCTTTGGTAAGTTGCCCCTGCATTCTTCAGCCCAAAAGGCATAACCTTATAGCAATAAGTTCCTCTTGGGGTGAGGAATACAGTTTTGTCTTGGTCCTCCGGATGCATGGCAATTTGATGGTAGCCTCTGTAAGCATCGAGGAAGCTCATATGCTAATGGCGTGCTGTCGCATCTATAAGTTGGTCTATTCTGGGGAGGGGAAAACAATCCTTCAGGCAGGCTTTGTTTAGGTTCGTGAAATCAACGCACACTCGCCAAGTCCCATTTTTCTTGTTCACAACCACAGTATTAGAGAGCCATGTAGGGTAGGTCACTTCCTTGATTGCCCCGGTGTCAAGCAACCTGTCAACCTCTTCAACAATGGCGGCAGTGTGCTCTGCGGCTGATCGCCGGCTTTTCTGAATAATCGGCTTGCATTTAGGGTCAACATTTAAACGGTGCTGTGAAATAGACGGATCTACACCCGGCATCTCATATGGAGTCTACGCAAATACATCAAGGTTGCCGAGCAGGAAGGAAATTAACTGCTGCATGTCGGCTTGATTCAGGGAGGCGCCGACCATGAAAAACCTGTCTGGGTTTCCATCAATTACAACTCGATCTAGGGCTTCTATGGCCTTTTCACTTGGGAGCCGCCCAACATCGTCGAGGCTTTCTCGATCCGGCACCTCAATATAATTCACTTGCAACTCTTTTGGCGTCTTTCCAACAAGGAGATAACATGCTTGTGCTAATTTCTAGGAGCCAATGATTTGCTCAATGCCACGATCTGTCGGGAAGCGTAGCAGCTGATGATAGGTGCTTGGCACGGCCTGCATAGTATGCAACCAAGTTCACCCCATGATGAGATTATACGGCGATGGCAGCTTGAGGACCAAGAATTCCACATCCACTGTTCGGGAGCCCGCTCGAACGGGTAGTGTGATTTTTCCCAACGGGTATTCTGGATTGGCGTTGAAGCCGAATAATGGATAAGGAGCTGGAGAAAGGTCCAATTCGGAGAAGTTGAGTTTGGTGAATGTCTTGTAATACATAACTTCCGATGTGCTCCCCAATTCAATGAGTAGACGCTCAACGGTGAATCGGTTTACGCGTAACTCAATTACCAAGGGATCGATGTGGGGAAGTGTCACTTCGGCTAAATCTGAATCATCGAAAGCAATGCTCGTAGCTTCATGGGGTCGTTTAGCCGAAGTGAGTTGATTTTGGGGGTTGGGATTCGATTGAATCGTATGCGCCGCGGATGACATTGGTAGGCTGTATATCATGTGGATCACGCCGAGTGGAGGTGAATCATGTCGTAAGGCTATTGCTTTGGTTGAGTTGCCTTTTCGGACGTACTGTTGTAGCCGACCATCTTGTACCAATTCCTCCAGGTGATCCTTTAATACATAACAACTCTCAGTATCATGGTCGTGATCCTTGTGATACTCGCACTGCCTATCCCGCCTTCTCGTGTCAGGAGGTCCCACCATTTTGGACAACCATTTGAAGAACGGAAGGTGTTAGACTTTGGACATAATCGCGCTGATCGGCTCTAATAACTCAGTATATTTATTGTCTGCGCGCCTTTTGCGCCTGCTATCGACTTGCAGTTGTTCATTTGCTCGGTGGGAGCATTGGTCGCTTAATCGGCGAGAATCCCATCTCTTGTCTCGTTTAGCCCGATGCCGTGGTTCAGGGCTCTGAGGTGGTACAAAATTTAACGGCTGAGCAATTTCAGAAGGGGCCGTCTTGTTGGCCATGTTTCCGACTTTAACCCACAAGGCTTCATCTTCCACTTTGCAGTACTCCTCAACTTTCTTCATCAATGACCAGACTGTTTTGGGGGGTCGTCTAGTCAAGGAACTGCGGAGAGCACTATCAGGGTGCAAACCCATTTTAAAGGCGGTAATGGGCATGGAGTCGTTGCAAGCATCATCGACAAGATTAAAGCATTCCCAATAGCGCGCCGAATACGCTCGTAAGGTTTCTCCCAGCTGGATTTGCATTGCCTAGAGATAGTCAGCTTGCTTCGGCTGGACCTCGTTGGTGATGAACCTTGCCCTGAAGGATTTTTGGAGTTGGTGGAAGCTCTTGATCGAAGCCAGCTCCAGTTTATAATACCACTTGGCAGCCAGTGGTCCCAAACTGCTCAGAAATATTCGACACATGAGGGCCTCGTCGTCTGCATAGAGCATCATGGCTTGCTTGTAATGGCGGATGTGATCGGTGAGGCCTGATTTACCATCGTACAAGGTGAATGACGACGCTTTGAACTTTTTGGGTAGCACTGCCCTTGCAATCCGTCGTACAAAGGGATCGTGCTGGTCTTCTTCGTCTGAACTGTTTCTTCTTCACTTATGCCTTATACGTGGACTCTCTTCCGAGGAAACTGGTAATTTTGAGTCGACCTTTCTTTTTAGGCTCTGAGGATAGTGAATCAGACTCGCTGTCACTAATTCTGACTTGTCTTTGAGCTCGAGGTCTTCGACCATCAGCTCTCAGCGGTCGTCTCGGATCTGGGCATGTAACTTGTTTAGACTTCGCCACTTCCAAAGCCAAATCCTGTCGAAGGCGCTCATTCTCAGCCATCATGTTTTCCAACCTTTGTTCGTTTTGCTTTGTTTGCTCCATAATCGCCTGCATTGTCTCATGAGCGGATGTCGAGGGTGAATAGAAGTTCAGGACCCTTCTTGCAGTAATATTCTCTGGCCCAAGCATGTTGCTTGGAGTGGCTTCATCTTGTGGCGTAGGGTCGCCAGCGACTACTAGAGGATCTTCTGTCGCACCTGCCATGGATGTGCTTGAGTATTCCTATAGACGGCGCCAATTGTGGGGAAATGGTTTTGGAAATACTCTTTTGATCCACTGGGGTGCTCGAGATCCTCAACTAACAACTTAAAAAGGAATAAACACTCCGGACGGGGGTGCCGGAATTAGCACTCCGACGAGTAAGTCAATTTTTACTCTCTTAATTGCTTGTATCTTAAGTTAAGTGTACTCATTCTCACATACCTCTTTCTGGCTGATGTTCTTCTATTTATATCTTTTCTTTCTTGGGCCTCAGGGCTGGGCCCACTTTCAATTCGCCGTATAACTATTTTATCGACTCCTTTTGTTGCAAACCGCTTTCCACTCGGCCCCTCACTCAACCAGCTATTTGGCCGAATAGGGTAAGATTTAAATGTGTAAGACGGGGCCAAATGCGATGTATATATTTCGACTCTCCAGGTCCAATTATTCAGCCTCTTTACGTCTCCCAATATTCGGCCCCCACAATGGCAAAACGGCAAAGGTGATCAGAAATGGAAGAAGCTTGGTAAAGTGCCATTTAAAAATCATGGCAATAAGGATGCATGCTTCTTCTGCAAGAAAAAAGGTCACATGAAGAAAGATTGCCCCAAGTATAAGAAATGGCTTGAGAAGAAAGGTAATTTCATATCTCTTGTGTTATGAATCTAATTTTGTTAATACTCAACAATATGATTGGTGGATTGATTCGGGTTCTACAATTCACATTGCTAATACCATGCAGGGCTTCCTCAGCCCAAGGAAACCGACGGGAAGTGAACAAGGCATCTATTTGGGTAATGGGATGTGTTCGCACGTCGAAGCTGTTGGAGCTTTCAGATTTGTTTAAAGAATGGCTTTGTTTTAGATCTTGAAAACACTTTTTACATTCCATTTTTTTTCAAAAAATTTAGTTTCTGTTTCTAGACTAGTACCGTTTGGATTTGAATTTTAGTTTGTTGGTGCAAATTTTAGTTTGTTTAAAGACTCTATTTTTGTAGGATTTGGTACTTTAATTAATGATTTGTACAAATTAAATTTGGATCCTATTTTTGAACAAAATTTTTTAACCTTGCATGGTGATATTGGCATTAAGCGTAATATTGTTGATGAGTCCTCCTCTATTCTTTGGCATAGGAGATTGGGACATATCTCCATTGAGAGAATAAAGAGGTTGGTTAATGATGAAGTCCTTCTGACTCTTGATTTTACCAACTTTGGTATTTGTGTGGACTGCATAAAGGGAAAGCAGACCAACAAGACTAGTAAAGGTGCCAAAAGAAGTGAGGAAATTCTTGGAATCATACACACTGATATTTGTGGACCATTTACTCCACCTTGTCTGAATGGTCAGAGATATTTTATCTCATTTATTGATGACTTTAAATGATACATGTATCTCTACCTCTTGTTCGATAAGGCAGAGGCACTTGATGCCTTTAAAGTTTATAAAGCAGAGGTAGAGAAACAAACAGAAAAGAAAATTAAAATTGTGAGGTTAGACAGGGGTAGAGAATATTATGGGAGGTACACAGAATTGGGACAATTACCAGGTCCATTTGCTAAGTTCCTTAAGGATGAAGGCATTATTGCACAATATTCAATGCCTGGCACACCACAACAAAATGGTGTTGCTGAAAGAAGGAACTGAACACTTATGGACATGGTAAGGAGCATGCTTAGTTATTCTAATGTGTCTATAAATTTGTGAAGTGAAGCTTTGAAAACCGTTGTGTATATCTTAAACAGGGTTCCATCCAAGGTTGTTCCCAAAACACCATTTGAGTTATGGAAATGATGGAAGCCAAGTTTAAGACACTTACACGTTTGGGGTTGTCCAATTGAAGTGAGGGTGTATAACCCATATTTAAAGAAATTGGACCCCAGAACAGTTAGTGGTTTTTTCATAGGCTATGCGGAAAACTCCAAGGGTTACAGATTTTATTGTCCTTCAAATTCATTTAGAATTGTTGAAGCCAGAAATGCTAAGTTTATTGAGGACGTTGACCCTAGTGGGAGTTACCCTCAAAAGATAGAGTGGAAGGAATCACAAGATCCAGATACAACACCCGTGAATATAGGTGAATTGGTTGTCTTTCAGGATAATCAACCTGATATCCAGGAAAATCAACAAATCCAAGAACTTCCACCACAAGAGGAACAAGTCAACATAGAGCCTGTAGCTCAAGTCCCAATTGAGGCTACAAAATTAAGAAGATCCTCACGAGCTAGAAAGTCAGCAATTTTTGGTGATTATTTTGTATACTTAATGGAGTCTGATTTTGACATCGGACCTAAAGATGATCCTATTTCATTTTCCAATGCCATGAATGGGGATGATTCTAAATTATGGTATGATGCCATGAAGGAAGAGTTAGAATCTATGGCTAAGAATCAAGTTTGGGAAATTGTCGAATTGCTTCAAGAAGTTAAAGCTGTTGGCTGTAAATGGGTCTATAAGACCAAGAAAGACTCAAATGGTAATGTCGAACGATATAAGGCTAGGCTTATGTGGGTAAGTGGTTTGGAAATACTCTTAGGAATCCTGGGGAACGCTCGTGATCCTCTTCTGGTCACCTGAAAAAGAATAAACACTCCGATCGGGGGTGCCGGAATTAGCACTCCGACGGGCAAGTTAGAATCTACACTTAAGGAGGCTTGTATTCTAAGCTAAGCATAGTAATTCTTCATACCTTTTTAGGACTGAAGATCTTGTATTTATAGTATTCTCTTGGGGCCCTTGGGCCTGGTCCACTTCTAGTCTTTGCCATGTACTTCTACACGGCCCATGTTTTACTGGCAGGAATGCCAGCTCTTTTATTCGGCCCCAAAATTGGATGGGGTCAATGCTGAATAGAAGCTATGTTCTGGACCGAATTGGTCCACTCCTGTTGATCCAAAATTATTCGGCTCCCACAATTGCCCCCCCAACACCCCACTAGCACCAGTTAGTCGGCGTGTTTGGCTTCTAGTCTGGAGGTTAGAAATCCGGCGATTATTCTTCTTGCCGATGCATGTCAGAACGCGTACATGCTTCTTGGTCATTTGAACGCTTTCCCGCCTCTTCATACTCTGTCTCCATTTAATGCGATTTGAATTTGTCTCTTCGAATGTATGCTCTGAATACTCGAAGATATCTGGCTCGTCTTCTAGTGGGACTCCTACATTCCGCGGCTTTCGCAACCCCTTGTTTCTCGATCTTTCCTTCGCCTCCTATAAGTTTTATTCTCCTACATTTTTTTTATCCCCTCTCTTTATCTGCTTTTAGTTTTCCATAATCCTTGAGTCGGCAAGAATGGCGAAACATATGAAGGAGCTCCTTTCTGCGGATCGAATCTCCGGCTTTCGACGCCACTTCTCCATCCCTGACGACGTCCATCTGTCACTTGTGGCAGACAACACTACTGATATGGTGAGGGAAGACGAGAACACAATCGTCTTTCCTCTCCTATCAATTGTTGAGGGCGGCGTCCGTTTTCCTCTTTACCCACTTTTGAGGGCCGTTTTTCGGTATTGGGGTTTTATTCCTTCCCAGCCCAATGTGAACTTCTTCCGCATCATAATGGGCATTGTAGAGATAAATCGGCGTCTTAGAGTCAATTTAGGTATTCCCGCCATTCGGCACTGTTATGTCCTAGCCAAGTCTACTGGCTGTCTAGGACGCTACTTCCTCAGAGCCAAGGACACTGACCACCACTTAGTGACCATGCTTGCTAGCTCTGGCAAGCGTGTCGATGACGTGATGGTCGTTGTCCGCGGTAATTGGGAATTCGACGAAGGAGAAGATCGCCCAGATCCTGTGCCGAGGCAAAAAAGCGAACCAGGTGGGCGACCAAAGCACTGTTTCTGTTACTTACATATGCATGTATTCGGCACTTTAGCTTACCTAATCGTTTTGTCTGCGCAGGCAGCGACTTGAAGAGAATGTTGACTTCAGACGATGAAGTTTTGCTTGCAGAAATTAAAACCACGCTACAGTTCGTTGGCCATCCAGACCTTCAAAAACAAGGGAGGGCAGCCCACATTCTCCTGGGGTATGAGCCAACCTATACGACGTTCTCGGCGGTAGATAATATTGCCATCCTGTGAGGCGATAACCAACTGACGGCGCTCATCTTCCCCAGCTTCAAAAACTTGAGGCAGATTGGCCTTGAATCGTCTGATTCTGAGCACGTAGAAGGACAAGTTGCCGAACTTATCGCCGAGGACCCGAAGGAGTTGGCTGTGGAAGTTGACGAATCAATCAATTCGGCCTTTGAGGAAGCTGGGTTGAACTCTCCTGATCCTTCGTCTACATCAGGCCGAAGGGACGCTGTAGATGTCCCCGAACGTCCCGGGAGAATCCTGTTTTGTTCTTTGGAGCTTACTACAGTTCACACTCAATGTCACGATTCTTAATCTGATCTTGCAAAGTGCAATGCGAGATTGATAAATCACCAAAGAGTCCAAATTCGGCAAATCGTCTTGAAAAATTGATTTTTAGAAAGAAGTGCCAAACATGGACTACTTTGCCAGATACAGAGTCGCCACCAAAATATTTTATTTTGGGGAATTTAGGAAACCCTGACTCGTGCCTAAGGCCACGTGTCCGTCATCACCAAAGTTGCCTCGTCTTGGGAACTTGGGTACGATTGGGGAAGGTCACGCAATGAGCATCCCCGCTCGCCTGATCAAAGATCGGCCACTACTAAACATGATCTCTTGTTTTTGAAAACACATGTGTTCTTATTCCGATTTATTAGCCTAGAATTACTACGTGATGCGCACAGTATACAAGTATAGACTGGATCGTCTAAGCTGGAACAAAACATCTCATGTTTGTTTTTGAAAGCGGTTTGCTACTCGCAAGTAGGCTAAAATGTGGATTTTGCCACCCTCAAGTGGGCTTGGAAAACATGGTGATTTGTCACTCTCAAGTGGGCTTAAAACTCGCAATCGATGAATTGTTTCGATTCAGATAATCCAACCTTCACCACAGACATTCAGGCAGTTATATCACATAAGCACTTAACCTCATGGTAAGCATGCTATCATGGCAGTCGCTCACACATATGCAAGGATGCTAAAGCATAAACACTTACCGAGTACTCCAAGCCAAAGAAAGAAAGCTAATTAGAAATCATGCATGAATCCTAACTATACTGAGACGCCTAATGCAACACATACATGTATGCAACTAAGATAGGCTTAGCTATTCTAAGATGGCATATGAAATGCTACAAAAATCATGTATTCAACTTGGAGTTGAAATACGATGCAGTTAGTATGATGCGCCGAGCCCGGTGCATGCAAAGTAGATGAATGGATACAAACATGCGAACATGAAGGATGCTAATTGAAACATGCCCTAATCTAACCATCATAAGCTGGTAAATAAAAGGGAGAAAGACGTGGGGTTGGAAGATATGCATCACACACACGCACACTTATTACAACATTGCCCTCCTCGGAGGGTTCGAATAAATAATACACAACCAAATGAATAACGAATTACAGCTAATTATTGCATAACTCTGACTAATTAACAAATTTAACTAAGCAAACAATAAAACTATCATGCAAGCTACATGAAATGGACTGCCTCAGCTCTGCCTTGGATGGCAATGAATGCATGCATGCTTGAATCGCTTTGTCGGGAAATCCATCGCGATGCTCCGACTTGCCTTTGTTTGCAATTGATTTCAGAAACTTGCACAAAGCTCCAGAAGGCTGAAACTACACCTTGGGAAGCCGTGGGAAGGCTGCTGACTAGCCCTTGGCCTTGGAGACCGCCGGCTGACCACCTTTTGTGGTGCAGACCAAAAGAGGTGGTCGGTCTGCCAGAAAAGCTAGTCGGCTGACCAGTTTCTGCCTCATGTTCTTGGTTTTCTGCAACACAAAGCAAGAGAGAGGCATAACAAGGTATTTTCAACAAATGTGTGCATGACTACTGTAGACACCCCATTTTTGCCCGTCCTCAAGACTTGGACGTTACCGTTTCAACACTCAGTGATCATCCATGTTCGTGTTCGTTTTGAGTTCCCGGATGTCTCGGCTACGCGGCTTGCCTCAGGATCTCTCAACTCGGTTGTCTTGTGTTTGGTTGGACCAAACACTTGTTAGTTTTTGCTTTGGAAGGTAGAGAATGGCTTGTTGGCCATCCCCACGCCTCACCGGCCATGGCTTGAGGCCACCGGCCGTGTCTTCTTGCCACCGGCCATTGGTGATGGTCGGTCGGCACTTTGTGTGGTCGACCGACCATTTATTTGGCCGATGGACTCCTTTTCTGGCTGGTACCACCTTTTTGCCTTTTTCAGGCATTATGCATGCCTGTATGGAGGAATCGCACCCTTTGCACCCTTTTGGTCCTAGCTTCCTTAAGAAGCTTGGACCCTTTGCTCAAGCTTCTTGAGGAAGCTTGACCCTTTGTCTTAGCTTCCTCAAGAAGCTTGGACCTTTGGGTTAGCTTCCTTGAGAAGGTTGACCCCCTTGACCCTTTTGTTTAGCTTCCCTTAGAAGCTTCAAGCCTTCATCTTGCTCTATATAAGAGGACCTTCCTCTTCCTTTGAAGAGGTTCAGAAAAACCAGAGATAATACGTATATATCTGATATATAAACCACTCTCTCTCTCTCTTCATTTGTGTGTGTTTGAGAGTTCAAAAGTGTGTTTTGTTCTTAGTTTTGCACTAGGACACATAGTATTACACCATACTTCAATTCTTGAGGTGTTGAGAGACTGTTCTTAGAGGTTTTGGGTTGGTTTTGATCATAAAAAGGGGCTGGACTTGCTGTTCTTCAAGTGTTCTTCAAGGGTGAGTATAGTTGCTTTATATTCCCCATTCTTGCACCAGTTTTTAACCTATCTTGCATACTGATTTAAGCTTTGTGTATAACTGAAAAAATTCTTGTATTTTCATGCTTAAGATCTTTCATTAAGGTCTCTTTTGTGTTTGGGGTCGACCTCTCCCTCTTAGGCCTTGTTTGAACACCCTTTGTGCCTTCTTTTGTTGAGCTTTGGAACCTTTTGCGTATTGGCCTTCTCACCACTGAAATCCAGTGGATTTTCAGTGGCGGTGAAGGGGTCTTGAAGTCTTGCATAGGGAAGGGACACGCCTCTCCCTTGGTCTCTCATTTGTTCATTTTGCTTTGGCTCGCAAGGGTAGCATGCATGCTTAGTTGTTTTTGGCTCCATTTCAGAGGTTTTTGGATGTTATTTGGTCATATTATATCACTGTTTTTGGTCGGATTATTGGTCCATTTCATGCATTATATGCTTGCCTTGTAATCTCATGCTTTGGTCTAATATGTATTATGTTATGAGATGACATTCTAGCATGATTTTGGTTTGGTTCCAAGAAGGTTTTAGCATTATTTTGCCATGCTTAAAGTCTGTTGGTTGCTGATTTGGCCATGCTTTCCATGATTTGTATAGCATCCATGCATTTTGGCTTGTGGGCCTTGGGTGTGTGAGTCATAAGCATGCTTTAGTTGGGCTATTTCAGTGATTTGGAGTCACTTATTATGCCATTTCAGTTCATGTTTTATGCTTACATAATTGCATTTGTTACCTTTTCAATGCCTTGAAGAGATGTGGTCTTATGCTCCATGTTTGGGGCTTTTGTGCATGCCTATGTGTTTGAGGCTTTGGGCTGCCATATCAGAGGTTTTTGGGGCTCATTTTTGCATGGTAAAACTCTGTTTTGCATTGAAAAATCCATGCCATGTTTGATTGGGGTTGGTGTTGAGTAATGCTTTCTTTGTGGCCTTGAATGTCTTTTATCTCGCACACATTCCCTAGCATGTTTTGGCATCATCCTTTGCATGTTTTTAAGAGTTTTACATGAGTGCTTAATGTCCATTTTTGTCACCTTTGAGTGTTCTTGAGAGTTGCCTTTCATGCCTTAGTCTTAGGCCCTTCTGTTGGCATGTTTATTTTGCATGATTGGCACCATTATTTTAGAATTCTTGGCCACTATTTTCGGATAGGCTGAGGCCTTCCCATCTCGGTTTAAGTCTATCTTTGTATATAATCGCATGTTTAATGTGTTGCATTGCTTTGGTATCAGGCTTGCATTATATCATGTTTGCACATTTGCATATTGTTTAGCTAGTTGCATTTCATATCCTAGCTTGCATGATAGATTGCATCGCATTGCATCTTGCATGTTTGGCACATTGCATTTGGCATGTTCATTACCTTAGTCCCATATGGCATACTTGAGCTACTTCGCATGTTTGAGCCATGTTGCATACACGTATTACATTTTGCTTGGTTTGGGGTGTCAAACCAAGCAAAAGGGGTGAGGTGTGTTCGTACTCCAAGTGACGAAACACGTCTCAACCCTCGGTCGCCGATGCCCTTGATCTCAACATGATAGGGCATGAGGCATTCATTGATTTGCAAGCTTGGTGCCTTTGGCCATCATGCATCGAAATGCGTGATTGGTGGCCCGAGGACCAAGGGCCACACTCCCTTGAGTCCATAGCATGATTGGGAGAGTGACCACGCACACATTGCTTTGAAATTTCCATGCCATGCACTGTCTGTCCTCTGCTGCTGTCAAAACAGGGTTCTGCAGGAAAGAATGGCCGGCCGGCCACTTACAGCGCCGACCGGCTACCAAAGTCCAGTCGGTGGTTCAATTTTTGGCCGATGGCCACATTCTCAAAGCCGGTAATGCTCTATCATGGCCAGTGGCATCCCACAACACTCATGGAGTTATTCAGAAGGGTCCTGGAAACTTTCATAATTTTCAGAGGAGTAAGGCAGTGTAAACAGAGGCAACAGTGGCATGGTACCGGGTTTTCGAACAAGGCGAGTCAAGCATGCATCATCCACGCATTCTGAGACAGAGCTGCGGCAATCTCTTTAGTTTCATATTTAGGATTTTTTTTGTAATTAATTTGTTAATTAATTAGAAGTTTGGTAATAATTAATTAGCTAGGATAGTTAATTCATTATTCGGCCTGTATTATTATTTCGGACCTTCCGAGCGAGGGCAATTGTGTAATAAGTGTGTGTACGTGTGTGCGTGTCTTCCAACCCCATTTCTTTCTCCCTTTTACTTACCTACTTTCAATGGTTAGTATTAGGGCATATTTAAATTAGCATACCTTATGTTATGCATGCGTGCATCCATACATTTGTCTTGCATGCACCGGGCTCGGCGCATCATACTTACTGCATAGTATTTCAATTCTGAGTTGAATACGTGTTAGCTGTAGCATCATCATATGCCATCTTAGAATAGCCGAGCCTATTGTAGTTGCATCTTGCGTATGTTGCATTAGCCATCTTAACATGAACTAGGATCATGCATATGATTACTAACAAGTTTCTGTTTTGGCTTGGAGTACTCGGTAAGTGTTTATGCTTTAGCATCCTTGCATGCGTGTGAGTGACTGCCATGACAGCATGCTTACCATGATGCTACTTGCTTATGTGATATAACTGCTTGAATGCCTGTGGGTGGAGGTTGAATTACCTGAATTGGAATAATGCATTAACTGTGAGTTTTAAGCCCACTAGATAGTGGCAAAACCATCTTTTCTAAGCCCACTTGAGGGTGGCAAAACCTGCATTTTAGCCTACTTGCGAGTAGCAAACCGTTTTAAAAACAAACATGAAATGCTTTTTTCCAATTCAGGCGACCCAATCTATACTTGTTTTGCTGCGCGCATCACATAGTAATTCTAGGCTAATAACCAGAATAAGAACGCGTAATGTTTTCAAAACTCGATATCATGGTTAGTAGAGGCCGATCTTCGGATCGGGCGAGCGGGGGTGCTCATAGCTGACCTTCCCCAATCGTGCCCAAGTTCCCGAGCCGAGGCAACTTTGGTGATGATGGACACGTGGCCTTAGGCAAACGAGTCAAGGTTTCCTAAATTCCCCCAAAATAAAATATTTAGGTGGCGACTCTATATCTGGCAAAGCAGTCCATATTTGGCACTTCTTTCTAAAAAATCTGTTTTCCAAAACAATTTGCCGGATTTGGACTCTTTGGTTCAGATTTAGAACCGTGACAATTTGAGTCCTGAACTGTAGTGAGCCCAAAACGAACGGAACGGGATTCCCTCCCGGGGCGTTCGGGGAACGTCTACAATTTCTGGCGACTCTGCTGGGGAGTTAGAGAGCCTGACTCGAACTCATGATATCCTGTTTTATTATACTTATGTGTTTCTTTGCATTGCATGTGCATTGGTGCGCCTAAGTCACAGTGTTTGCCGTCTGCTATTCCTTAACGGTTTGCCAGAGACTTACTTCGAGAAGCGTACCATAAGACTGACCGGTTACGGGCTCTGCCACGATGGGAACACAAACCCCGGTTGTCACCGGGGCACCCTTCTTGACCATTCGACCTAGTGCATATTCGGAATCCATAGTGACCATTCCAAGCTAGGACAGGTTACTTACCCGATTATAGGTTGTTTGAAACCGCTACGTGCGTAGTGAAACCCTAGCTCCTAACAAAGGAGGACAGGGAAACCCTACCCCAACATAGGGGTGTTTTGGCTCTCACTTGTTTGTTATGTGCTTTAGAGTTGGCCTTTACAGGAATGCATGTATCAGCTCACAAGTTTGGGTATCAGGCCTGCAGGCACCAGTTCAGTATTTTGGGAATCAGTTATCTGCGGGTATCAGATTCAGTTTTCGGAAACAGTGATTCGGGGACAATAATCAGTATTGAGGAACAATGTATTCAGCTTATCAATCGTGTGTTGTGATGCCCAACTGTGTGTTGTGTGTTTATTTTACGCTGTTATGCTGTCCGTTTGTTTGGTTATTTATTCCCTTATTATTGTTTTATTTATCTTTTTGTTAGGTAGTTTAGCACAATTGCTTCCGACCAAGCAGATATTCCCCAAGCACTCTGGACTAGAGGTCGCCGACTTAATCGATCTGAGGATCTGGTCAACGGACAACCAGTGTTTTATTCTCTACCCCCGGTTATCAGACGAAGGTCAAGAAGACGCAGTGTATCCGAGCAGAGATTGCCAGAGCAGTGGTCAACCCTACTAGTGGACAGTCAGGCCGAAACCTCAGTTTTTAGCACAGAAAGGGAATATATACTGGTAATTCAATCAAAGCAGAGTAGTATGGCAAGCTTAGAGGAGATGGTGCACCAGCTCCAAGAGAGCATGAAAACTATGCAGCAAGATGCCGTCCGACAGGCAAAGTTCGCCAAACAACAGGCCACGATTATGACTAAACAAGCAGAGTTAATCATAAGGCTACAGCAGCAAGCCGGGGCATCTGCCTCACATCAAGCTCCTCCCCTACCAAGGGTTTCGATACCCGAGGAGACACCAAATGTCCAGAATATCCAAGAGGATACAGACATTCCAACGGGGCTGGCTCCGCCCCCGATTCTACCGCAACTATCCAAGGCGCCCACGCCTATCAATGTACCAGATTCTCCCTTCGAGTTCGAAGTGGACCCCACAACATTAAAACTGAGCAAGCTGGAAAAGATGTTTAAGAAATCCCAGGGAGTCAAGACCATCCCTGATATTGAGGACACGTATACCGACGCAGCTGTGACGCTGTCGAACCGATTCAAGATGCTGTATATTGACCGATTTGATGGGTCCGGGGACCCCATGGTGCACTTGAGGTTGTTTTCAGATATCTTAAGGCCGATGGGCCTCACCAGACTACAGAAGCTATCTTTGTTTGGCCGGACCCTGTCGGGTGTGGCGGCCATCTGGTACGCCAAATTACAAGATGATGTTAAGAGGAACTGGGATGAGATGGCCGAGGCGTTCATTGCACAGTACTCATATAACATGCAAATTGAGATTATGACCTGTGATCTTGAGACGACAAGGCAGGAGCCTAAGGAAAGCTTTTCAGAGTTCGTAACCAGATGGAGGGCCAAGGCCTCAATGATGACCCTAAGGCCCAACGATAAAGATCAAATTCGGATGATTGTGCGTAATCTCCAGCCTAAGCTGATGCAGAAAATGATTGTGCTCCCCTTCCCTACCTTTTCAGATCTACATGAGATGGGAGTACAGATTGAGGATGCCATGAAACAAGGCTTGATCGACAATGACAGAGAGCAACCCAGGAGAACCTTTAACCGCAACACTAATGCAGGCCTGAGCAGCGCTACAACTACAAGAGCCTCAGAAGTAAGCATGGTCACCATCATTCCCCCTCCAAGAACCATGGCAGCTATGCCATTCTCCGGTGCGTCCGGAAGCAATACACAAACAACCAAGTACCAACCCAAAAACCAAAGAACCTTTGCCCCACTATATATGCCCCTGTCCAAAGCTCTGGGGTTTTAATCAGAAAAGGGCACTTGAAGACGCTAGAGCCGCAGCCATTACCGAAAAAGCTTGCCCCTACCCACAACCTAGCCAAATATTGCGCATTTCACCAGCAGCACGGTCATGACACCGACCAATGCTTCCGATTACGTCATGAGATTCAAGATCTCATTGATAATGGGGTGATTGTGCCTCCAGAAAAGCCCAACGTCACAACCAACCCTCTCCCACCACACAACCAAGCTCCACCTCCCAAACGCATCAACTTTATCCAAACCGGGGTCACATCGTACGACCCCAACATCTATATCACCCCGTCTCACCTACCCAAGCCGGAGGTGTTCTTTCGTGACTGCACTGACTTGTGCATGTTGGACATCTCCAGAACCCTACCCGAACCAATGGTGGTGACTGTCGAAGACAGAACATGGGAGATTTCTGTGGAGAATGGAATTATTGAGTCAGAACCTGAGGAATCTGGGAGTTTTCCTGAGGAGGCATACAGTCTGAGTGACTACATTCTGTCAGTAGGCCAGGTTGGGCCAAATGTGGAATTGCCGACAGAGGCAGAGCTTTGTGTGATACAGGGGGATGGATTTGGTCAGAGGATAGATGACTTGACGACTGTGGAGGGGGACTTTGCTAACCTCCAGTTTTTCAATGAACAAGACCCAGACGGCGTGGCAGTCAACTAGTCTGATTTTGAAGAGTCAGCAGAGGTTACCGGCTGGCTTGATGACCTACTAGACATGGTTAAAGAATCTCAGTTGGGACAGGGCCTGGCAGGGGCAAGGATATCAATTGTGGCCGGAAGGGTCGGGGATCAGGATAAATCGTTGGAGAGCGCCGGTGCTAAGAATTCTGCTCGGGATTTGGGCATTATTGAATAGGTAGTTGTACTGACGCAGTTGGAACAGGAAAGGTTTGAGGATTCTGAGAGAATCACGAAAGCTAAAGCCCACGAGGGGATTAAAAGTGCTGTGTGCACGAGGATAGAGAATGTTGCGAGCATGTGGACAGAAAGTACTGCGAGTACAATTGTATCAGAGCCAGACAGGTGTCTATCGGCCGTCGATGGAATGTGGTGGAAGGACGATGATCTATGTCTTGCCCACACGGATGAGGATTGGGGGAGCAACCAGCCAGACGATACCTGGTACATCGGCGAAGTTGATCATATGACTAGAAGCGGGCGGTATTTCAAGCCTCCTCACCTAGATCAGCCAAAGGCGTCTGGGAAAGACAAGGAGGCAGAGAAACAAAAAGAGAAGCAACTCGAAGAAGAGGCTGTACTGAAGTAGCTAAAAAAGATACAAGCAGACATCTCCATTTGGGGACTGCTTATGGCTTCACGTGGTCATAGACAGGCTGTCTTATCGGCTATGGACAAGGCCAAGCTCACAATAGACACCACGCCCGAACATCTGGTGGGCTTTGTTTTTCCGGGAGGAGATACCCCAATGTTGACCTTTTCCGACAAAGAATTGCCACCTGAGGGTGCGAACCATAACAAGCCACTCTACAACTCTGTGGAGTGTAGAAACAAATGGATACCAGTGGTACTTGTCGACACAGGGTACGCCATCAATGTGTGCCCGGCAAGAACTGAATATGCAATCGGTTTAAAAACCACGGACTTTGTGCCGACAGCCCAGGTGATTCAGGCATATGACAACACGAGCAGAGAAGTAATGGGAACAGTGAAAATTCAGACCAAGGTTGGCCGGGGACAGCATGAGATAGACTTCACGTCCTAGAGGTTCCCGCCACTTTCAATCTACTCCTGGGACGGCCGTGGCTGCACCAGGTAAAGGCCGTTTTGTCCACCTTGCATCAGATGGTGAAATACCCCAATGGGAAGGGAGTAGCCATTGTTTTTGGAAATTCGTCGATCCATCGACCACCAGAAGTATCTACGCCAGTTTTGGAAATTGAGCACGGTATGGAGGATGTGTTCATGTCGGGTTTTACCCTTGCCGAGGCCTAGGTTGTATAGAACATTTTGGCTATTAATGAGGGGTTGTATGTCAGTGCTCAATTAGTGTACCTCATGAACAAGCTCCAACACGTCCCTGGGATGGGATTGGGAAAGAGCGGCCGGAAGGGCACCGCAGCATTGGCTGAAGTGCCACACAACCCGCATACCTTTGGTTTGGGTTATCTGCCCACCAAAGAGGATTGGATAAGGAAAGGCAAGGAGATGATTGGGAGAGCCAGAGCGAAGCGGACATGGAAGCCTTTTGAGCTAATGCATCGGCCCATCCAGGGTACCCTAAACGGACGTTTCGTCCGGGAGGGGGAGGACTTTTCGTTTTGTGGCTTCCTAGAGCCGTGGCTGAATACGGAGAGGAAACGCGTGCCAGGTTTTGAGATCTTTTTTGACCTGCAATTATCCGAGGATGATGTTGCCGAAGAGCAGACAGACCCATTGGCTGAGGTTGAGCAGAGCAAGAAAGTGGAGTATGAGGACACTGAAATTGAAATGGGGGTAGCGCTGGCTTGTCTACTTTCAGATCCTCCGATCGAATAAAAGTGCTTGGAGGATAACTTCTCGGTGTCCATGATCGGAAATGAAACGGCTACAGGCCTACCAGCAAACATTTTGGATGCATCCATTGCACCCTCTCTCATTTGGCATTATAAAGAGGGATTTTTGTTAAGTAGCACCGGGTCAGGTAGTGAGCCGGAATCTGATTCCACCAAGTCTTGTGAGTCGAAATCAGGTTCCAACTCGACTGAGTCTGAGTCAGGTAATCCTGGGGATGATAACCCGGATGCCACAGTCCTGTCTAGGTCGTCTTTTTCTTTCTCTTTTGAGTCTGTTGTAACAGAAGAATCGGACGATTTGGATGTGCTTAGTGAGAATGATTTGGCTGTGGTTTCTGAGTACTTTTCTGTGCCCATGATTTATTGCATTAACTCAGACTTCCAAAATTTTGATGAAAACGACGAGGAAGAAATTCCTCTGGTTTTGCAACGATTAATTGAACAAGAGCAGAAAAGATTTGTTAAACCTTTAGCTGATGAAATCACTACTGTGAATGTTGGTACTGAGAAGGACTCGCGGCTGGTCCAGATCGGGTCCACGTTGTCTTCGGAGGAACGCGAGCGCTTAGTCGCTTTATTAAAAGATTTCAAAGATGTTTTCACGTGGTCCTACGAAGACATGCCTTGAATCGATCCTGAGATTGTACAGCACCGGATCCCTCCTGACCCCGAGGCCCGACCCATCAAGCAGAAACTCAGAAGGATCCGCCTGAATTGGGCCCTCAAGATTAAGGAAGAGGTCACCAAGCAAATTGACGTAGGGTTCCTGCTGGTTTCAAAATACCCGACTTGGTTGGCCAACATCGTTCTAGTGCCGAAGAAGGATGGCAGGATCAAGGAATGCGTGGATTTCAGGGATTTGAACAGAGCTAGTCCGAATGACGACTTTTCCTTACCGCATATCGATGAGTTGGTGGACTTCACAGCGGGGCATGCTTTGCTTTCATTCATGGATGGCTTCTCAGGCTACAATCAGATAGTGATGGCACCTGAAGATTGAGAGAAGACTGCTTTCACTACCCCGTGGGGGACATACTGCTACAGAATAATGCCGTTTGGGTTGAAGAATGCTAGAGCTACATATCAACGAGCCGCGACCATGATATTACACGACATGATCCACAAAGAGGTTGAGGTGTACGTGGACGACATGATTGTCAAGTCCAAAGAAAGAGAGGGCCACTACACTGCCTTGCAAAAGTTCTTCCAAAGGATCAGAGAATTTCGGTTGCAGTTGAATCCTCAGAAGTGTACGTTTGGTGTTACAGCGGGAAAAATGCTGGGGTTTCTGATTACACAGAGAGGTATCGAAGTCGACCCTTCCAAAATCAAGGCCATCTTAGAAATGCCACCACCAAGGACTGAAAAGGAGGTGCGAGGCTTTCTGGGTAAAGTGCAATTCATAAGACGGTTTATCTCAAAATTAACCTTGACTTGTGAACCACTTTTTGGCCTCCTGAAGAAAGGAAAGAAATTCCAATGGGACGGCCGATGCCAAGCTGCTTTTGAACAGATCAAGAAATACTTACAGAACCCACCCGTGTTGTCACCACTAGAGCTGGGGAGACCGTTGATTTTGTATCTTTCAGTAACTGAGACTACAATGGGCTGTATGCCCGCGCAAGAATCAGAGGACAAGGTGGAGAAGGCTGTCTACTATCTGAGCAAGAAGATGCTAGAGTATAAGACTCACTACACACCGTTGGAAAAGGCTTGCTTAGCCTTAGTATGGGCTACCAGGAACCTGCGGCACTACCTGTTAGCTCACTCTGTAATGTTGGTTTCAAGATTAGATCCCATCAAATATCTTTTCGAGAAACCGGCACTTATGGGTAGGCTAGCTCGTTGGTTGCTGTTTCTCTTCGAATTCGATCTAAAATATGTGACGCGCAAGTCAGTCAAGGGAAAAGCAGTAGCAGAATTCATAGCCGATTGTCCAGTGGAAGGGGGTGAAGCAGTTGAGTACTTATTCCCAGATGAGGCCATTTTGCATATCGACGATGAAACTTGGATGATGTACTTTGACGGAGCATCAAACCAGTACGGGTATGGGATAGGGGTGTTGCTGATAGCACCCAACAATTCCCGTATCCCTCTAGCCTTCAAACTCCGATTCAAAGTCTCAAACAACGAAGCAGAATATGAGGCGTGCATTGCCGGTCTAGAAGTAGCCCTGGAACTAGGGGCAAAACGGTTGGACGTCATCGGGGACTCGAACCTTGTTGTGTCTCAAGCAAAAGGAGACTAGAAAGTCACAGAAGAAAAAATGATAATGTATCACCAGACCTTGGACTTGTTAATTCCTTGGTAGACTAGCAACTCTATCTTCCATGATAGACATCCCGTTTGGAGTCCAGATGCGTCCAGTCATTATCAACTAGAAATTCGTGCCGGCTTACGAGTCAATTGCTGCTATAGACGAGGTGCAAGATGAGAACCCCTGGTATTACGATATTTGGAATTTCTTGGAGAAGGAATCATATCCACCAGGGGTAAATGCCAAGGATAAAAGGGCAATCAGAAGAATGGCCGTTCAGTTCATCATTTGCGGAGGTAAATTGTATAAGAGAGGTCATCTGGGAATGCATAAGCTATGCGTTGAAGCTGAAGAATCAAAACGTCTAATGGAGGCCATCCATGGGGGAGAATGCGGAGCGCATATGAACGGGGTAATGCTGGCCCGAAAGATCCTCAGACAAGGTTACTACTGGTCCACCATGGAGGAGGATTGTATCGGCTTTGTTCGGCGATGCCACAAATGTCAGATCCATGCAAACCGCATTAACATCCCGCCGTCGAAGCTGTACAACATGACTTCGCCATGGCCATTTTCAGTGTGGGGAATTGATGTGATCGGAGCTGTTACTCCGAAGGGCTCAAATGGGCATGAGTTCATCCTGGTCGCGATAGACTACTTTACAAAATGGGTCGAGGCCCAATCTTATGCGGTGTTGAAGGCGTCACACGTTGCAAAGTTTATCAGAAACAACATCATCTGTCGTTATGGGGTCCCAAACGAGATTATTTCAGATAACGGTTCCCACTTCAAGAAGGAAGTGGTTGACTTATTGGAAAAATACAATGTGGCTTTTCATAAGTCATCTACATATCGGCCGTAGACCAATGGAGCAGTTGAGGCCGCCAACAAGAATGTCAAACACATACTGCAGAAGATGGTAGAAACCTACCGGGATTGGCCAGATAAGCTGCCATTCGCTCTGTGGGGTTACCGGACTTCAATCAGAACTTCTACTAGGGCGACTCCATATTCATTGGTTTATGGGATGGAGGTCGTTCTACCTATTGAAATTGAGGTTCCGTCTTTGCGAGTACTGGCTGAGTGTCAGATAGCCGAAGCAGATTGGCAGCAGAGCAGATTTGAGGAACTCATGCTCTTTGATGAGCGTAGACTGAAAGCACTGTACCATGTTCAAGGATATTAGCGCAGAATTGCCCGGGCTTTCAATAAGAAAGTTAAGTCCTGAAATTCGAAAGAAGAAGATTTGGTGCTCAAGGACAACTGAGCTCCCATTCACGACCCAAGGGGCAAGTTCAAACCCAATTGGACCGGTCCCTACATCATCAAATCTATATGGTCAGGTGGAGCTGTGGTTCTAATGGACCTAGATGGCCTAGAGTTTTCACAGCCGATCAATATGGACAAGTTGAAGAAATATTACCCCTAAGAGGCTCGCTAGGCCGAAAACCCGAAAGGGCAACCTAGGCAAAAGTTAGAGCATAGAAAATTTGAAATTATAAAAACTGAGCTCGCAAGGTTGAAAACCCGCGAAGGGCGGCCTTGGCAAAAGTTAGAGCGCAAAAGGAGAGGGAAAATACTCGAGTGAACCCAAGCCTGAACTACGTAAGGCTTGATTCCCACCTTTGGGATACGTAGGCAACTTCATCCTGAAGTTCAGCCATAAACTTTTTCCCCGATCAACTTTGTCCATTTGATCACCTCGGTCATCTTTGTCTATTTTAGCATTCAAGAGCTTTGGTAGTGATCTCCGGTGTAGTGCTATTCAGACTAGGGGCAACTTTCCAGTTGTTGGAATTCGGGGTTGTGCATCTCAGTGATAGATCTCAGGTGTGTCCAGTTCTGATCCATATCGAAAATGGTTTTGAAAAGTTTCAATAAAAGTTGACTTTGTTCAAATTAATCTTTTTACAACTTAGACCATTTTTGAACCAAAGCGGAAAATTTTCAGTACCCACAACCTTCAATTTCATTGATTTCAATACAGAGTTTTCCTGCTCTTGCATACAAATTGAAGTTGCTTTGTTTATTACATTCATAAAGAAAACTTGAAAGTACTAATAAAGCAATAAATCCGGGGCATAGATAAGTTAAGTGTTCCTGCGCTCCCTCCCAGAGCTGGTTGAAGCCTCTGATGCCAAGCTGGGCCCAATCTGTGCCTCTTTATTGAGCCAATCTATGCACTCATCAGACAAAGTGCAACTGAAAGTAGGAGCAGGGGCCAGGAGTTCTCTAGTCCTCCACGCTGTGGCGTACCGAGCAAGCTGCGCACCTCGGACTGGAAATGCAGCTGGGTACTCTATTCCCTCTGGCAGGCAAATCTGATCATGGCCAAACTGGCGTTGGAACTGGAACGGGAAATAGAATACACAGTGAGTCAAGCCAATCAACTGAATCCCGGTCTACCGGGACATGCTGTAACTCATTGCCGGTAGGTTGAGCCAAGGGCACCGCCAAGCAATGCGGTCCGCAGACAAGCTGCACATCTAATCGAACAACCATCCCTCATCAAGGGCATCGACTAGGCGTTGCCGGAAGAAGTAGCCGCGAGCTGAGTATGCTGGGCAAGAGTCCACAACCTGCAACTTATCCATCAACCACAACTGGGAAGGGATGAAAAATGAGAGAATAAAAAATAGAGAGATGTACGATGAGAGAAAAGTGAGAAAAGGGTTTTGTGAGAAAAATCAAGCCTGAAGGCCGAGTGATGTGAGCAATACATATGTGAGATTGGGTGGGAAACATTTCCTGCAGTAGTAGTGGACTCCCCGCAAATCTGGTCGTTTCTCGGCGATGGAAAGCGTCTAAGCCCATCAATGTTTCAGCCAATATCATGGCAATGCATCTCTTGCCCTCCTTCAAACCTTGGGCAACCTCCATCAACCGGATACTAGATCCTTCGGAGCCCGAGACAAACAAGAAATGAGAAAGCATGCACAAACAAAGGGCATGTCGTCGAAAGCCTTGCCAATGACGGTCACCGCTGTCACTGGCATCAGAAAACTGGCAAATCAAACTCGGAACATCCAACATTCCGTCACAAATCAAGGGGCGAGCATCGTGCATTGTGAGCCCACACATTCGCCCTAAGGCTTGGGCGTGGCCAAGGTGAAGCTGGGGCAAGACTTCTTCATTGCGCTCAGATTCCATCAAAGCTTGAAAATCTTCAAAGGTATGACACACCTCTTGCCCGCCAAAGCTAAAGACATGTGTTACCAGATTCCAAAACCTTGCCGCGACATGGAGAAACAGAACGTGCAGCAGAATACGACTCAGAGTGAATAGTGCATTTATATCAAAGCCCCGAAAATTCAGCTTTCCGAGCCATCCAAGTTGACAATCCAAGCTGTGAGATTCTAGGCAAGAAACTCTTCCATTTGGAGCAAATCAGTGTTGGATTGAGAACAACTACGAAGTTGAGGCCTTTTGTAGGGGATAAGATATGAGTGGAGGACAAGTGTCAGTATTCTGGTGGTTCTTGCCATTCATGGCCGGCCGGCCAAAAGTAGTGCCGACCGACCACAATTTTTGGTTGATTTGTCAAAGCTGTTGGCCGATGGCCACTTCTTGAGGCCGATGGCTTTCCCCTGTGGCCGGTGGTCTTCTTCTTGTTCCCTGAGCTATTTGTGTGTTGAACATGCTGGGAATTTGGGACTGGGACCACTTCCAATGCCCTCCGATGTTTGATTTTTACGGAGTCGCACCCATTTGCTTATCGAGTTGTATGTCACATTCTTTAAGTTTTTGCTTTACTTATCGAGTCGTACTCGCACTTGGCTAGCTTATCGAGTTTTTGTTTTGCTTATCGAGTTGTACTCGCGCTTGGTTAGCTTATCGAGTTTCTTTGTTTTGCTTATCGAGTTGTTAGTCAGTTCACTACCTGATTATTACGAGGCAAACGCTTGGTTTTCAAAAAAGATTCAAATCTCATTTACATTGTTATGTAATGCAATGCGATGCGATGCATGGAGAGTACCAATGCAACACCTTTTTGGACAAAATAGCTGTTTCATTGCTATCATGTCTTTTGCAAAAAAAAGTAGTTAAAGTAGTTTTCAGAAAGTAAAAGCCTACCTGAGGCGGTGCAATGTGCTTAAACTACCAGTAAAAAGATAAGTAAAGCAAAAGGAGAGTAGGGCAGCAGAGTATTAGGATTGATACCGGTAACCTCCCCTTGCGGACGATGCACATCACGCGCCCTGGTTCGGGTCAATTATGTGGTTTGGCACCTTCATTACTCAAGACAGTGCAAGGAAGTGCACCTTTTGGAACATTAGTAGACCTTCGAGTTGACCTCAAGCCGTGTTTTCTATGAGCGATGCTCGGTGCGTGTGAGGATCATCCCTTCCCGTATCCTTTTTTCTATCTTGCGAATCCCACAAATCGCTTCAATTATGTTGTATTGCATTGCTTTGTTCTGACTGTAATTGTCGCGCACGTTACGCGTCCTTTTATACACATTGCATGCATTGTCGCGTTATGCTTTACTTACATGTGTTCAAGTTCCTTTTATACACATTGCATGCGTTGTCGCGTTATGCTTTACTTACATGTGTTCAACTTCCTTTTATACACATTGCATGCGTCGTCGCGTTATGCTTTACTTACATGTGTTCAAGTCCCTTTTATACACATTGCATGCGTTGTCGTGTTATGCTTTACTTACATGTGTTCAAGTTCCTTTTAAACACATTGCATGCGTCGTCGCATTATGCTTTACTTACATGTGTTCAAGTTCCTTTTATACACATTGCATGCATCGTCGCGTTATGCTTTACTTACATGTGTTTAAGTTCCTTTTATACATATTGCATGCCTCATCGTGTTATGCTTTACTTACATGTGTTCAAGTTCCTTTTATACACATTGCATGCGTTGTCGCGTTATGCTTTACTTACATGTGCTCAAGTTCCTTTTATACACATTGCATGCGTCGTCGTGTTATGCTTTACTTACATGTGTTCAAGTTCCTTTTATACACATTGCATGCGTCGTCGTGTTATGCTTTACTTACATGTGTTCAAGTTCCTTTTATACACAGTGCATGCGTCGTCGCGTTATGCTTTACTTACATGTGTTCACGTCCCTTTTATACACATTGCATGCGTCGTCGCGTTATGCTTTACTTACATGTGTTCAAGTTCCTTTTATACACATTGCATGCGTCGTCGTGTTATGCTTTACTTACATGTGTTCAAGTTCCTTTTATACACATTGCATGCGTTGTCGCGTTATGCTTTACTTACATGTGTTCAGGTTCCTTTTATACACATTGCATGCGTCGTCGCGTTATGCTTTACTTACATGTGTTCAAGTTCCTTTTTATACACATTGCATGCGTTGTCGCGTTATGCTTTACTTACATGTGTTCAAGTTCCTTTTTATACACATTGCATGCGTTGTCACGTTATGCTTTACTTACATGTGTTCAAGTCCCTTTTTGTACACATTGTATGTGTTGTCGTGTATGCTTTACTTACATGTGTCTACATCTTCACACATTGTGCACGTTGTCATGTGTTCTTCACTTACATGTGTTTATAGGATTGTTATACCTACCCCAGATCGCATTGTTATGCGTCCTACTCGACTTGTGTTGTGACGCTGCTTCAGATTGCATTGTTATGCATACTGCTACCGATATTGTACCTGTTAAGTTTTCTTTCTCTTACAGTCACGATATTGTATGAACGGTTCGTTTGAAGCTAGCGCGACCAGACGAACCGCACATGTATTGTATTCTCCACGTGAAACGTAGCGAGAATTACCTAATTCTCTTACATCCTTTCTGCATTGTAATGTAGTTAGATTTATGTTAGATTGCTTAAAACTGTTACATTTACTGTATGTATATGTTTCGTTACAGCTTTCTTTACATGATCATAAGTTATGCTCGGCTTTATGCATTGTCATGCATTTTGCCCCTGCCTTTGGGCGCATATCTTTGCTTGTAGCTTGTATGCTTTGTTTAAGTCTTCGGCCTTGTCAAAAATGGGTCGTCTCTGGGCTTTGACACTCACTCCCGTCGTTGTTATGACTTTCGAGTTCTCTCAAAGAGGGGCAACTGTAGACACCCCATTTTTGACCGTCCTCAAGACTTGGACGTCACCGTTTGAACACTCGGTGATCATCCATGTTCGTGTTCGTTTTGAGTTCCCGGAGGTCTCGGCTACGCGCCTTGTCTCAGGATCTCTCAACTCAGTTGTCTTGTGCTTGGTTGGACCAAACACTTGTTGGTTTTTGCTTTGGAAGGTAGAGAATGGCTTGTTGGCCATCCCCACACCTCACCGGCCATGGCTTGAGGCCACCAGCCGTGCTTCTTGCCATCGACCATTGGTGACGGCCGGTTGGCACTTTGTGTGGTCGGCCGACCATTTATTTTGCCGATGGATTCCTTTTCTGGCCGGTACCACCTTTTTGCCTTTTTCAGGCATTATGCATGCCAGCTGTGCCAGCTGGAGTGCACGGATTTGTCTTCCATACAGGTTGCACCCTTTGCACCCTTTTGGTCCTAGCTTCTTCAAGAAGCTTGGACCCTTTGTCTTAGCTTCCTTAAGAAGCTTGGACCTTTGGGTTAGCTTCCTTGAGAAAGTTGACCCCCTTGACCCTTTTGTTTAGCTTCCCTTAGAAGCTTCAAGCCTTCATCTTGCTCTATATAAGAGGACCTTCCTCTTCCTTTGAAGAGGTTCAGCAAAACCAGAGATAATACATATATATCTGATATATAAACCACTCTCTCTCTTCATTTGTGTGTGTTTGAGAGTTCAAAAGTGTGTTTTGTTCTTAGTTTTGCACTAGGACACATAGTATTACACCATACTTCGGTTCTTGAGGTGTTGAGAGATTGTTCTTGGAGGTTTTGGGTTGGTTTTGATCATAAAAAGGGGCTGGACTTGCTATTCTTCAAGTGTTCTTCAAGGGTGAGTATAGTTGCTTTATATTCCCCATTCTTGCACTAGTTTTTAACCTATCTTGCATACTGATTTAAGCTTTGTGTATAACTGAAAAAGTCTTGTATTTTCATGCTTAAGATCTTTCATTAAGGTCTCTTTTGTGTTTGGGATCGACCTCTCCCTCTTAGGCCTTGTTTGGCCCCTTTTGTGCCTTGTTTTGTTGAGCTTTGGAACCTTTTGCGTATTGGCCTTCTCACCACTGAAATCCAATGGATTTTCAGTGGTGGTGAAGGGGTCTTGAAGTCTTTCATAGGGAAGGGACACCCCTCTCCCTTGGTCTCTCATTTGTTCATTTTTTTTTTTTTGGCTCGCAAGGGTAGCATGCATGCTTAGTTGTTTTTGGCTCAATTTCAGAGGCTTTTGGATGTTATTTGGTCATATTATATCACTTTTTTTGGTCGGATTAATGGTCCATTTCATGCATTATATGCTTGCCTTGTAATCTCATGTTTTGGTCTAATATGTATTATGTTATGAGATGACATTCTAGCATGATTTTGGTTTGGTTCCAAGAAGGTTTTAGCACTATTTTGCCATGCTTAAGGTCTGTTGGGTACTGATTTGGCCATGCTTGCCATGATTTGTATAACCTTCATGCATTTTGGCTTGTGAGACTTGGGTGTGTGAGTCATAAGCATGCTTTAGTTGGGCTATTTCAGTGATTTGGAGTCACTTATTATGCCATTTCAGTTCATGTTTTATGCTTACATAATTGCATTTGTTACCCTTTCAATGCCTTGAAGAGATGTGGTCTTATGCTCCATGTTTGGGGCTTTTGTGCATGCCTATGTGTTTGAGGCTTTGGGCTGCCATATCAGAGGTTTTTGGGGCTCATTTTTGCATGATAAAACTCTGTTTTGCATTGAAAAATCCATGCCATGTTTTCTTGGGGTAGGTGTTGAGTAATGCTTTCTTTGTGGCCTTGAATGTCTTCTATCTCGCACCCATTCCCTAGCATGTTTTGGCATCATCCTTTGCATGCTTTTCAGAGTTTAACATGAGTGCTTAATGTCCATTTTTGTCACCTTTAAGTGTTCTTGAGAGTTGCCTTTCATGCCTTAGTCTTAGGCTCTTCGGTTGGTATGTTAATTTTGCATGATTGGCACCATTATTTTAGTATTCTTGGCCACTGTTTTGGGATGGGTTGAGGCCTTCCCATCTCGGTTTAAGTCCATCTTTGTATATAATCGCATGTTTGATGTGTTGCATTGCTTTGGTATCAGGCTTGCATTGTATCATGTTTGTACATTTGCATGTTGTTTAGCTAGTTGCATTTCATATCCTAGCTTGCATGATAGATTGCATCGCATTGCATCTTGCATGTTTGTCATATTGCATTTGGCATGTTCATTACCTTAGTCCCATATGGCATACTTGAGCTACTTTGCATGTTTGAGCCATGTTGCATACATGCATTACATTTTGCTTGGTTTGGCGTGTCAAACCAAGCAAGAGGGGTGAGGTGTGTTCGTACTCCAAGTGACAAAACACGTCTCAACCCTCGGTCACCGATGCCCTTGATCTCAACATGATAGGGCATGAGGCATTCATTGATTTGCAAGCTTGGTGCCTTTGGCCATCATGTATCGAAATGCGTGATTGGTGGCCCAAGGACCAAGGGCCACACTCCTTTGATTCCATAGCATGATTGGGAGAGTGACCATGCACACATTGCTTTGAAATTTCCATGCCATGCACTGTCTGTCCTCTGCTGCTGTCAAAACAGGGTTCTGCAGGAAGGAATGGCCGGCCGGCCACTTACAGTGTCGACCGGCTACCAAAGTCCAGCCGATGGTTCAATTTTATTCTCATAGCCGGTAATGCTCTATCATGGCCGGTGACATCCCACAACACTCAGGGAGTTATTCAGAAGGGTCCTGGAAACTTTCATAATATTCAGAGGAGTAAGGCAATGTAAACAGAGGCAACAGTGGCATGGTACCGGGTTTCCGAGCAAGACGAGTCAAGCAGGCATCATCCACACATTCCGTGGCAGAGCTGTGGTGGTCTCTTTAGTTTCATATTTAGGCTTTTTTTTTGTAATTAATTTGTTAATTAATTATAAGTTTTGTAATAATTAATTAGCTAGGATCCTTAATTCATTATTTGGCTTGTATTATTATTTCGGACCCTCCGAGCGAGGGCAATTGTGTAATAAGTGTGCGTGCGTGTGTGCGTGTCTTCCAACCCCATTTCTTTCTCTCTTTTACTTACCTGCTTTCAATGGTTAGTATTAGGGCATATTTAAATTAGCATACCTTATGCTATGCATGCGTGCATCTATACATTTGTCTTGCATGCACCAGGTTCGGCGCATCATACTAACTGCATAGTATTTCAATTCCGAGTTGAATGCGTGTTAGCTGTAGCATCATCATATGCCATCGTAGAATAGCCGAGCCTATTGTAGTTGCATCTTGCGTATGTTGCATTAGCCATCTTAACATGAACTAGGATCATGCATATGATTACTAACAAGTTTCTGTTTTGGCTTGGAGTACTCGGTAAGTGTTTATGCTTTAGCATCCTTGCATGCATTTGAGTGACTGCAATGACAACATGCTTATCATGAGGCTACTTGCTTATGTGATATAACTGCTTGAATGCCTGTGGGTGGAGGTTGAATTACCTGAATTGGAATAATGCATTAACTGTGAGTTTTAAGCCCACTAGATAGTGGCAAAACCATCTTTTCTAAGCCCACTTGAGGGTGGCAAAACCTGCATTTTAGCCTACTTGCGAGTAGCAAACCATTTTCAAAACAAATATGAAATGCTTTTTTCCAATTTAGGCGACCCTGTCTATACTTGTTTTGCTGCGCGCATCACATAGTAATTTTAGGCTAATAACCGGAATAAGAACGCGTAATGTTTTTAAAACTCGATATCATGGTTAGCAGAGGCTAATTTTCGGATCGGGCGAGCGGGGGTGCTCATAGCTGACCTTCTCCAATCGTACCCAAGTTCCCAAGCCGAGGCAACTTTGGTGATGACGGACACGGGGCCTTAGGCAAACGAGTCAGGGTTTCCTAAATTTCTCCAAATTAAAATATTTAGGTGGCGACTCTGTATCTAGCAAAGCAGTCCACGTTTGGCACTTCTTTCTAAAAAATCTGTTTTCCAAAACGATTTGCCAGATTTTGACTCTTTGGTGCAGATTTAGAACCGTGACAATTTGAGTCCTGAACTATAGTGAGCCCAAAACGAACGGAACCAGATTCCCTCCCGAGGCGTTCGAGGAACGTCTACAACTACTCTCCCCATCATTTCACAAGCTCCAGGGAGTGTAGTCCTCGATTTTTGTGCCATCAATCACGCATCCCGATGCATGATGGCCGAGGAGTCGGATTGCATGACTTGATGTAAAATGAATGCACAAATGAACACAATAAGGCCTAAACTCCATCATGGGTAATCCGGAGTGTCGGCGACCGAGAATCGACAAGGAAAGACATGCAAAGGTGCAGCTAGCATATGCAATGCTATGAACTACAAATGGCATACTCAATGCACATGACGCTATATGGCATACACAACGCACATATGACAATGGACATACACAAAGGCATAATCAAGGCATACACAATACGACGATCAAGCATGCGACAACATGGACATGGCATACATAATGCAAGATGGACTTAAACTAAAATGAATAGGCCTCAGCCATACCCAAATCAGTGGCCAAACATGATGAAATTAAAGATAGGAACACTCATGCAAACATGCCCAATGCAAGGGACCGAACCTAAGGCATCAAATGCCACTCCACCAAAGCATGGCAAGGGGTGAAATATGGCATACAATCATACATTTTCCAGCTTTGAAATGACATGCAAGATGGTCCCGAATCATGCAAACACTTCATACAATGCATGCTAGATGGCCCGAATATCGAAACTAGTGAAGCACATTACACTAGAGGTACACAAAGCAATGCTCAAATGACCCAACCTGCCCCAAACAGTCCCTATGCAGGTCAGTGGGAAAATGATCTAAAATGATGGCTCAAAATGCAAAGAAATGGGGCTCATGCAATGGTCCAAAAACGAGGCATACAAGCATGACTCTCAAACGCATTTAAAGAGTGGAAAACATGGGAATATGGCATACATGTAAGCTCTGAAATATGATGCACAATGGCCCCAAAACATGGAAACACCTCAACATAAGCATGCAATAGGCTCCAAAACCCAAAGCTAGGCAAAGTATTGAACTACAACCATGCATAGCAAGCATCATTCGACTATGAGGCAAAAAAAAAGAGCTAAGGCAGTCCAAAACATGCACAAAATCAGTTGAAGGCATGGCCAAAAAGTGCTAGGATCAAGGGCCAAAATAGCATGCAACACACGCTAGTGAAGAGGGTTTACACTACAAGTATATGAAGCATTCAAGAGGCCACCAAACCAGAAAAAGTTAGAGGTATGACATACCAAATAAAGCCCAAAACCCCACTGAAACATGGTCTATGCATGCAAGAATGATAGGCTCCTTTGATAGGCTATAAAGAGGGTTGTTCTACACAAGCAAGATGGACACCCAAAATGGCAAAATGGGCTCTGGACAGAGCCTATGCAGGTCCTAAAACCCACCAAAAATGGCCTGAAACAAGGCTTGGAGGCATGCAAGTAAGGGCTCCTTTATTAGGCCAAATATGCTAGAAAACAAGACAAGGAGAGAGTGGGTCACCCCTCTCTGATTTTGGTGCTCAAAACAACATAATAACCACTGAAAATCTGCTGGATTTCAGTGGTCAAAAGGCCAAACAAAGATCAAAACATAGGCCTTAATGCATGGCTCAAAACAAGATGAAATGAAGCATGCAAGGGGGTAGATGACCCCCAACAGAAAAATGATCTTAAACAAACATGTTAAGGACATCAAAATAAGACTTTTTTCAGTTTATGAAAAAACCCAAATGTGCTTGCAAGTATAGCTAAAAGATGAAGCAAAATAAAGGCCAAAAGAGGGAAAGAAGTGTTACCCTTGAAGCTCAGCAACTCCAGTAGCTTTGAAGCCAAAAACTTAGGCCTTAGGACCTTTCAAGACCTTCCAAGAAGCTTAGGTTGGTGTTGGAGGTGTTAGGCTAAGAGGTGTAGTGTAAAGGTGCAAGAACAAGGGACTTTGGAGCTTGAAATAGAGAGATAGAGAGGGGTGTATGTATATGCCTTAACCAAATTTTCTGAGCCTTTGCAAATGAGGGAGAGGGTCTCTCTTATAGAGGAACAAAGGTCCAAGCTTCTTCAAGAAGCTTGTGCAAAGGTCCAAGCTTCTTAATGAAGCTAGAGCAAAAGGGGTCAAGTTTCTTGAGAAAGCTTGAGCCAAAGGGTCAAGCTTCTTCAAGAAGCTAAAAAAGGTTCAAGCTTCTCTTAGAAGCTTAGAGCAAAGGGCCAAGCTTCTTTAAAAAGCCAAAACAAGGTTTCCAATCCTCTATACACGTGTATGGAGGATGCAGTCTATGCCTTCCAGTTGGTACAGCTGGCACACACTCACAGAGACAGAAAAGGAGGAAGCTGGCCGACTAGTTCAGGTGGTCGGCCGACCACTCCCCCCGGTCGGCTGACCAGGGTCAAAAGGGTCAGGTGGTCGGTGGCCTCCTAGGGTGGTCTCCACATGAAATGCAAGCAAGTGGTATGGTGGGAGACCAGTAATTGTGGCCCAAAGTGAGGGAGACCACTTACCTATCAGGAAAATTGACCGACCGGGAAAAAGTGGTCTCCAAGGAGAAAAGGTGGTCTCCCACCCTAGTACCACCTTCCAAACAATGAAAATAGGGTCCATGCCAAAAATGAACCAAGACGGATGGAAGACGAGGTTTCGGGGGCCAAAACGCGCAGCCGGGTGCCCCGAAAATTGACTGTTAAGCATTGAAAGTGGCGTGGGATCACGAAGGTGGTCTCCCGGGCCACAATGTCCCTCTAGAGAGAGGAAACAAGGTGTGTGCCAAAAACCGGAGCAAACAGAGAAAGTTAAGTGGTCCCGAATCGAGGCGCACGGCCGACGGCTCCGAAAATCAGAAACTGTTCTCCAAACGGGAACAGTGGTCTATGACCACGAAAAGTAGCCTACGGCCACTGAGAGATGGTCTACGAGACCTCTCCCTCCCTTCGGGAAGAGAAAACAAGACCTAGTTCGCAAACCGAGGCAAAGCACAAAAGGGTCCCGCGGTTCGGGGTTAAGGCTCTCAGTCGAAACTCCGAAACCTTAGAACGAGCACAACATGCACCATCACCGAGCTCTCAATCGATGATGTCTGAGTCTTAAGGTCGGTCAAAAATGGGGTGTCTACGGACGCCGAAGATATCTTTACGAACTTGGGAGATCTTCTCGGCGATTTCTCTGAGGATATGGCCGGGGATAATCTTACTCAGATGGCACGAAAAAGGAATGTCGAACGCATGGCCGCCCGACAAAAGGCCGTAGCCATCCATTCCGGACATGTCTCGACTGAATCTATTGCTCCCGTTGTCGTACAATAAACATCTCACGTTGTTGTGGCCGAGACGGAAAAGGAGGTCGAGCGCCCGAGTACGGAAGTTCGGCCGATTTCAGAGGATCAGGGCAAAAAACGAGGTGTTGAGGGTGAGGACGGCTCCGAAGGGGGCCCCTTGGAAAAATGGCCACGCTTGGAGTAGTCGGCTGTGGTTGCTCCTTTTGTTATTGAGCCAAAGATAAAAAAAATATGCCGATCTCCTTCGAAGTGTCGGCTCTGAAGGATGTAGCCGTGGCACTAAACCTGGCTGCCTCGGTCTCCTTGCTGGCTGACAAGGTGACGTTTCATGCCGAGCAGGATTTGGCGACAATAGCATAAGCCGCCCAGTCGACTTTTCTGGTACGTGACTGAATCTTTGGTTTGGTTTGCATTTGATGTTTGTTGGCATATGACGATCCTTTGTTTTGCAGACGGTTGGAAGGATCGCAGAATTGGGCCGCCGCCAGCATGATGCTGTTGAAAGGATTGGCTGTTTGCAATCTGAAGTCGAGGGTCAAAGGAGCAGGGCGGAGTTTGAGGCAATGAGAGTCGCGATGGAAAGCGCCCGAGCTGAGGCTGAGAAGGAAAGGGCCAAAACTGCTGATCAACTCAGCGCTGACACCGAGGAGAGGGCAAATGCGAGCGAGGAGTCGCTCAAGTTAGCCAAGGAGGCCCTTGCCAAGCTAGAGGCCGAGTTTGGAGAGTTGAAGCTGGCTAAAGAGAAAGCCGACTCTGAGTCCTCGGCAGCGTTTGAGCCTGGGAGGAGCTCTACCTTTAATGACTATGTAGAAGAAGTCCCCAAATTCGAGAATCGGGGGTTCAAGCACGGCCGGCTCACAGCCCTTGCTGCCGTTGGAGTTACATTGGGCACGCCGATTCCCTACGAGCAAGTGGACGTTGAGCCGCTTGAGTCTGACCCTGAGACTTGATTTGGGAGACATTCTAGTTTTGTTAAATTTTTTTTTTCGATTTCAATGTTTGTTTTTTTTTAGTAGATTTTCATCTGTGTTGGATTTTTATATGTAAAATATCCGCTGTTAGCGCCCAATTTATGAATGAAAATTTCATATGCTTCCAAGATATTTCTCGTATTGTTTGTTGTATGAGTAAACAATTAGGAGAATCAGTGGTTAGGACAAAATTCCAAGACTATGTGAGACGGCAGACTTAAAAATCGACTGAGCTTAGCGATCTGATTAAAATAATGAATCTAACCTTGCCCCAACGAGTTCAAGATCGTAGAACGCTGAATAACACATCCATAAGAACCTTGTGTTGAGGCATCGATTCGGGGAACGGCTGGGGCACTTAATCCGACTAGATTGATGAATCTACCCTTGCCCCAGTGGGTTTGCGATCGTAGAACGACGAATAACACGTCCATAAGAACCTTGTGTTCAGGCATCGATTCGAGGAACGGCTGGGGCACTTAAGCCGACTAGATTGATGAATCTGCCCTTGTCCAAGTGGGTTCGCGATCGTAGAACGCCGAATAACACGTCCATAAGAACCTTGTGTTGAGGCATCGATTCGGGGAACGGCTGGGGCACTTAAGCCGACTAGATTGATGAATCTGCCCCTGCCCCAACGGGTTCGCGATCGTAGAACGCCGGATAACACGTCCATAAGAACCTTGTGTTGAGGCATCGATTCGGGGAACGGCTGGGGCACTTAAGCCGACTAGATTGATGAATCTGCCCTTGCCCCAGCGAGTTCAAGATCGTAGAACGCCGGATAGATGCGATTGGGGCATATGATTCGTTCGGCGCCGGGTAGTTGGCGCTTCAACATTGAGGGGATTGCCTCGGAGGTACTACCCCCGTAGGGAATAAATGGGCGTGTACTTCGTGAACAAGGGTCCTATTTATGTGCTTGTAGACACCCCATTTTTGACCGACCTTAAGACTCAGACGTCACCGATTGAGCGCTTGGTGATGTTGCATAATGTGCTCGTTCAGAAGTTTCAGAGTCGCGGCCGTGAGCCCTGCCTCCGGACTTCCGAACCCTCTTTTGTACCTTGCCTCGGTTTGCGAACTAGACTCGGTTTTCTCTGTTTCTTTTCTTGAGGGAAGGGAGAGGTCCCGTAGACCATCTCTCAATGTCCGTAGGCTACATTTGGTGGCCGTAGGCCATTTTGCCCATTTCGGAGTCCGGTTTCCGGTGTTCGAAGCCGTCAGGCCGTGTGCCTCGGTTCGGGACCGCTTAACCATCTCCTATTGCTCCGTTTTTTGGCATACATCTTATTTAATCTCTTTTGAGGGACACTGGGGGCTGAGAAACCCACTTCGTGGCCGAACGCCACTTTCGGTGCTTAACAGCCCATTTTCGGGACCTCGAACTGCGCGTTTTGGTCCCCGAGCATTCGTTTTGCAACGGTTTTCGTTCATTTTTGGCAGGTACCTCTGTTTTATCACTAGAGAGGTCACTGAAGGGTGGGAGGCCAGCAATTGTTGCAGCAACCAGTTATACATCCTCCGGCGCCCGTTTTTCGCACTTCCGGGCCAATGTTGAACCCCTTGGGCCCATTTTCTCGAACTTTAAACCACATATTTGTGATGTACACACATGAGAGGACCCTAAAAGTTCATGGCCAGCCAGTAATTCCACTTGACCCTTTTGACCCCCTCCTTCCGGGCCAATGTTGAACCCCTTGGGCCCATTTTCTCGAACTTTGAACCACATATTTGTGATGTACACACATGAGAGGACCCTAAAAGTTGGTGGCCGGCCAGTAATTCCACCTGACCCTTTTGAACCCTTCTTTCCGAGCTAATGTTGAACCCCTTAGACCCACTTTCTTGGACTTTTAACCACAGGGTTGTGTTGTACACAGATAGGAGGACACCATCAGTTGGTGGCCGGCCAGAAAATCTGATTGACCCTTTTGACCCCTAGCCGGCCGGCTAGGGGGTGTGGCCGGCCGGCCACCTGCAGCAAAAGTAACTGGCCGGCCGAAATCTTGGCACTGTGCACTTTACAGCTGTGGGGCTTTATCCCTCAGAAAAGATCTTTATCCGGGGGATATTTTGTGGGGGAAAGTTTGTCTCCTTTTCCCCCACCTTTGCACCCCCTTGTTGGCCTATATAGCAAGCAAGATATATCACATTCAAGGGTTGGAAAAATTGTTATTCAAGCCTCCATACACAACTCCATCTTCATCCTTCTCATTTCTTTGAAATCTCTAAGTCCCAAAGCACCATTTCTTCTACACTACCAAGCTCTACCACCACCACCTCATTTCCAGAAACAAGGAAGGTTTCTCAAAGGCAAAAGAAGCTGCAAATTGGTCCAAGAAGCAACAAAAGTCTTAGTCTTCAAGGGTAAGTAACATTTCTCCTCTTTGACCCTTTTTTCTTGATCCATTGGTAAGCCCCCTATGCTTTTTGTTTCAAGCTCCGGCCCTAACTGAAAAGGGTCCTCTTTTGAGCTCATCTTCACTTTTCATTAAGGGCTCAACCTTGTTTGAGCCCTCCATGATGCACTTGCTTCATTGATCATCTTATATGTCATAATCTTGCATGCTATTTTCGACCCATGAGTAATCTGTTTTTGAGCATGTTGTAAACTGATATTAGGCTTATTTTGAGCCCCTCTTCAACATTGAAGAAGGGCTCAACACCATTTGGGACTTACATGTTGTACCTACCTTTATGCTCCTCTTTTCTTCCCCATTCTTGCATGCAATGGCAGCCTACCATGATTTTGTTTTTGGCCATTTTACAGTTCTAAAAAGGTGATTATTTTGGTCCATTCTTCATGTTTCATTTAGGTCCTTTCATGGTTTGGGACCTCCATAGGTCACTTCATGTTATATCTCTCTTTTATTCCCCATTCTTGCATGTTTAGTTAGCCTATCATGCTTTTGTTTTTGGCCATTTTACAGTTCTGAAAAAGTGTTTATTTTGGTCCATTCTACATGTTTTATTAAGGGTCTTTGGCTGTTTGGCCAATATTTTGCATACCTCATGTTATAGCCACTTTTGAGCCTCATTTTGCATCACATTTCTATCATGTTTGTATACTGATTTGAGGTTTGTCATATACTGTAAATATTCATATTTTTAGTCCCTCTTCAATGTTGTAGAAGGAAATTTTTCAGTTTGGGTTTTTCTTATATCACTTGCTTCATTACCCCTCTCTTGGCCCCTATTCTTGCATGCCATTTTTGCCATACCTATGCTTGCTGTTTGGCCATGTTTATAACTGTGAAAGTGCCTTTTTTGGGACTGTCTAGCTTCTGTCTTTGCATTGCATGTCCATGTTGTGCATGTTTGGCATAGCTATAGGCCATTTCGGGCGCCTAAATTTGCATTTCGGGACAATTCCATGCATTTCATGTCATTTCGCCTCATTTCGGGACTGTTTTCCCCCATATTTTAGTGCTGAAATTCCATTAGAATGATTGCTATCCATTTCATGTCATTACATCGCATTTTGCCATTGCCTCGGTTTGCGTGCCCCTGTGCACGCATTTCGAGGCACCTCATTTTTATTCGCCGGCATCCTATGTGAGTGTGGCTGAGGCTCACTCATGTTGGTATAAGCCCATATCATGTTTCCATGACATTACATCGCATTTTGCCACCGCCTCGGTTTGCGTGCCCGTGTGCACGCATTTCGAGGCACCTCATTTTTATCCGCCGGCATCCTATGTGAGTGTGGCTGAGGCTCACTCATGTTGGTATAAGCCCATATCATGTTTCCATGACATTACATCGCATTTTGCCATTGCCTCAGTTTGCGTGCCCGTGTGCACGCATTTCGAGGCACCTCATTTTTATCCGTCGGCATCCTATGTGAGTGTGGCTGAGGCTCACTCATGTTGGTATAAGCCCATGTCATGTTTCCATGACATTACATCGCATTTTGCCACCACCTCGATTTGCGTGCCCGTGCGCACGCATTTCAAGGCGTCTCATTTTCATTACATTGCGTATGTCATCGCCTCGGTTTGCGTGCCCGTGCGCACGCATTTCAAGGCGTCTCATTTTTATTGCATTCTGTCATCGCCTCGGTTTGCGTGCCTGTGCGCACGCATTTCAAGGCGTCTCATTTTCATAGCATTCTATCATTGCCTCGGTTTGTGTGCCTGTGCGCACGCATTTCAAGGCGTCTCATTTTCATTGCATTCTGCCATCGCCTCGATTTGCGTGCCCTTGCGCACGCATTTCAAGGCGTCTCATTTTCAATGCATTCTGTCATTTTCTCGATTTACGTGTCCGTGTGCACGCTTTTCGAGGCATCTCATTTTCACATCATAGTGCATACTAGGTTGTATTTTAGATCGCGTTCTGTATTTTCTCGGTTTGCGTGCCTGTGTGCACGCATTTCGAGGCATTTCATTTCCATAGCATTGTATATGTTAGGATTGTATCTTAGTTGCATTTCATGCATATCATGCATATTGCATCATGTCCGGAATAAGCGTTAGCCTGGGCACGGGAAACGAGGTACATTTCGTACTCCGAGTGACGGAATGTGTCTCAATTCCCCAGTCACCGACACTCCGGATTATCCATGATGGAGTTAGGTTTTAGCTGTAGTTTCATGCGCATTCATCTTATATTGAGTTGTGCATTTCGACTCCTCGACCATCATGCCTCGGTATGCGTGATTGGTGGCACGAGGTTCGAGACATGCATATATCTGTGCAAATACATTGCTATGCCCCTTTCCTGCTCTCTGTTGCAGCAAAATCAGGAATCAGCAACTTTTTGGGGCTTGGCACGCATTTCAAGAACAGGTGTAAACAGAGGCTAATTGGGGCATTTCGGTGGATTCCTGCGCAAGGCAACCCGGACATGCATCATCCATCAGAAGCAAGGCAGTCCCTGGCTTGCACGCCAGTTTTTATTTGCTTTCTTAGTTAATTCAGTAATTAATTAGGATTTTGTAATATTTTGGACTGTAATATTCTTTTATTCGGGACTGTAATATTTGGACTGTATATTTATTCGGACCCTCTGCGCGAGGGCACAACTGTAATAAGTGTGCGTGAGTGTGATGTATGTCTTCCAACCCCACGTCTTTCTCCCTTTTATTTATCCGCTTATGATGGTTAGATTAAGGCATATTTAAATTAGCATACAGTATGACAGCATGTTTGCATTCATTCATCTGTATTGCATGCACCGGGCTCGGCGCATCATACTAATTGCATTGTACTTTCAATTCCAAATTGAATACATGTTAGTTGTAACATTCCATATGCCATCTTAGAATAGCCGAGCCTGCTATAGTTGCATTTTGCATGTGTTGCATTAGGCATTTTTGTATACTTAGGATTCATGCATGATTTCTAATGTAGTTTCTGTTTTGGCTTGGAGTACTCGGTAAGCTTTATGCTTTAACATCCTTGCATGCGTGTGAGTGACTGCCATGATAGCATGCTTACCATGAGGCTATGTGCTTATCTGATATATCTGCCTGAATGCCTGTGGGTGAAGGTTGGGTTATCTGAATTGGAATAAATCATCAAATGTTTCAAACCTACCTGCGGGTAGCAAACCATTTTCAAAAACAAACATGAAATGTTTCGTTCCAATTCAGGTGACCCGGTCTATATTTGTATGCTGTGCGCATCACATAGTAACCTAGGCTAATAAACCGGAATAAGAACTCGCAATGTTTTCAAAAATTGATATCATGGTTAGTAGAGGCCGGTCTATGACCGGGCGAGCGGGGGTGCTCACGAAGTGACCTTCCCCAATCGTACCCAAGTTCCCGAGCCGAGGCAACTTTGGCGATGACGGACACGTGGCCTTTTGGCACCGAGTCAGGGTTTCCTAAATTTCCCAAAATAAAATATTTAGGTGGCGACTCTGTATCTGGCAAAGCAGTCCATGTTTGGCACTTCTTTCAAAAATCTGTTTTCTTAAAACAATGTGCCGGATTTGGACTCTTTGGTTCAGACTTAGAACCGTAACAATTTTAGAGTCCTGAGCTGTAGTGACCCCAAATGAACAGAACGGGATTTCATCCTCCCGGGGCGTTCGGGGACATCTACAGTGCTCATTCAGCATTTCAGTCCAGCTGTTTGAGGAAGATTGAACAAGCGCAAATGTCAAATAAACTTTTCTTCAACAACAGGGGCAAAACGAAGACTTTAGCTGAGCTGGGAGGAGATATGAGTCGAAGCGGTGAACCTTCACGCACGGGGAGTAGGACTTCAAGGGATCAAGAGAGGCACCAATCTCCTCGTCGTCAGAGTAGGTCGCCTAGGAGGAACAAACAGCCACAGCGTAAGTCTCCTCAGCTTGGTTCCGGCATGTAACCTAACGCGACTCCTCGCCCATTGAGTTTTGCAGTCTTCGTGGGTAATAGACCAATGACAGAGGTGGACTCGATCATTCGAGATCCGAATATGGCAGTCAAGTTCGCTCGACAGATTTTCCCGCCCGAAGTTCAGCAGTCGATGGTAGGTCGACAGGATTTCGAAGTGTTTCATGAGGTCATTCACGGGGTGGTGAGGGGACTGTACACGACTTATGAGATCGGCATACGTCTCCGCGCCGCTCGCCGCGACATAGAACAGAGAGATGAACGCATTCGGAAGTTAGAAGCTCGCGCCGAGAAGGCCGAGCGCGAGCTAAGGAAAATCAAGTCTGGCGGGCCCTAATCAACCAGCCAACCCAATCCGGTTGTTGAAGAGAGGGTTGCTCAGAGGCTGATTAGCGATGCGATCGCCGATCGTAATACAACTAGCATGTTCGCGATCGAGAATGCGAGGGGTACGACCTATGAAAAAGGCTTCCATGACGGCCGAAAGGTCAGAATTCAGAAGACCAAAAAGAAACTCGCCGAAGAAGTTTGCCGATGTGAAAATCGTGGATTTAGGCACGGTTGGATCAAGGCGCTTCGGCAAGCTGCGAGTCTCTAATCGGGAGGGTTGGATTCGGCATTTCCGTTGTATCAACAGAATGATTTTCCTTTCTCCGCATTCGAAATTGAGAAGAGCAATGACGAAGAAGCCACCGAACCCAAGAAATCCTTGTAATGCTTACGTAGATTGAAAGTGAAATTATGTATTTATTCGCCGAATTTAATAAATGCTTAGCGTACTTGTTATTTATATTAGTACTCATTTTATTCCAACTTTGCTTCGTTGAAAATTTTATTCGGCACACGCGTATTTTCTGCGGAGGCCATTTCGGTCAGAAGGCGTCATGCGCCGATGGAGCTCCGAATCCAGAGGCTTTTTCTGCCCAATGACGTCATGCGCCGATGGGGCTCCGACTCCTAAGACAGTCGGCCCATCTATAATTTCTGTTTATATAATTAGGCCATTTTAATAAGGTAGAAATTAGTGCATGAAGTGGCTGTGGCACGTATCGATCGGCATGGGGCCAAGATGCTCGGCCGGTTAGGTTAATAAATCTGCCCTTGCCCCAGCCAGTACATGGACTTCAAGGCATTCACCCATAATTGTCGTTTATATAATTTAGGCCATTTTAATAAGGTAGAAATTAGTGCATGAAGTGGCTGTGGCACATATCGATCGGCATGGGGCCAAGATGCTCGGCCGATTAGGTTAATAAATCTGCCCTTGCCCCAGCCAGTACATGGACTTCAAGGCATTCGGCCATAATTGTCGTTTATATAATTTAGGCCGTTTTAACAAGGCAGAAATTAGTGCATGGAGTGGCTGTGGCAAATGTCACTCGGCGTCCGTCGTTTGGAGTTCAGTGTAAATGAAATCGCCTCGGGGCCACTGCAAAGATTTTAGAAATAAAATGCCTCAGATTTGTCGCTCCAGTGACTTCATTTTCTGTGCACAGACTCGTTTTAGAACGATTTTGTTGCGTGGGGTTACGTAAGTGTGATCGTCGAATGGAGCTTTTCTTTAGCGGGGAAGAAGGTCAGACTCTGGTTGAGTCTGATATTGCGACGAATCGCAGTGGAGAAAACACTCGCACGGGAGGCAGGGTGCTCAAGAAATATCAGCCTTTAAGTCGTCAAAGCAGATCACCTCGAAAAGAGAAACATCGATGGCGAAGTTGTCCGCAACCGCGGCAAAGAAATGGGGCCGACGTAGCTCTGCGGCCGTTGAGTATTACTGTTTTTGTGGCGAATTCCTTTCTTGTCTTGGATCTTGGCCTTGACATTGTCTATGGTGCCAAAGGTTTCCGCCTCAAGGGCGATTATCTCGTTGGGGTGAATCGTGGACTCGAGCGCGGTCAAATCAAAGCATTTTCAAGTTGCGGATGCCGTCTGATCAGCGGGCATTGACATGGCGCTGCCGCTTGTACAGCGTGATGTCGTATGAGAATAGATGTTGTAATGTTTCGAATGCGGATGGCGTTTTTTGTAATTATCGTTTAATTGAATAAAATGTTTCATTCCAAAAGTGTATCTCATTCTGAACTTTTGTATGTTTAATTTGAGCATCTTATTTTGAATGCTGGCACGTTTTGTCTTGTTCATGCGATTGTACTGGTTTCAGCCTATATATCCCTGCTTAGATGTGCAAATGTTTTCATTTTAGAAGGGCGCTCCGAATCGGGAGGCTTTATCGGCCCAAAGACGCCATACACCGATGGGGCTTCGAATCCGGAGGCTTAATTCGGCCAATCATGACATCCACGAAGGGCACTCCGAATCCGGAGGCTTTATCGGCCCAAGGACGTCATGCGCTGATGGGGCTCCGAATCGGGAGACTTAATTTGGCCAATCATGATATTCACGAAGGGCGCTCCGAATCCGGAGGCTTTATCGGCCCAAGGACGTCATGCGCCGTTGGCGCTCCGAATCCGGAGACTTGATTTGGCCAGTCGTGATATCCACGAAGGGCGTTCCGAATGCGGAGGCTTTTTCAGCCCAAAGACGTCATGCGCTGATGGGGCTCCGAATCTGGAGACTTAATTTGGCAAATTGTGATATCCACGAAGGGCGCTCCGAATGCAGAGGCTTTTTCGGCCCAAAGACGTCATGCGCCGATGGGGCTCCGAATCCGGAGACTTAATTTGGCCAATCGTGATATCCACGAAGGGCGCTTCGAATCCGGACATTTTTTCAGCCCAAAGACGTCATGCGCCGATGGGGCTCTGAATCCGGAGACTTAATTTGGCTAATAGTGACATCCACGAAAGGCGCTCCGAATCCGGAGGCGTTTTCGGCCCAAAGACGTCATGCGCCGATGGAGCTCCAAATCCGGAGACTTAATTTGGCCAATCATGATATCCACGAAGGGTGCTCTGAATCCGGAGGCTTTTTCGGCCCAAAGACGTCATGTGCCGATGGGGCTCTGAATCCGGAGACGTAATTTGGCCAATCGTGATATCCACGAAGGGCGCTCCGAATCTGAAGGCTTTATCGGCCCAAGGACGTCATGCGCCGATGGGACTCCGAATCCAGAGACTTGATTTGGCCAATCGTGACATCCATGAAGGGTGCTCCAAATCCGGAGGCTTTTGAACTAGATTGCAGAGTCAGTAAACAGGCATCTTTGCATTACAAAAGTGGAAAGCGTTCATGGTGAGCCGCTCAGAACCAATATCATTCGCACAAGTCGGGTTTTATGATAGAACTCGTGCCTAATTCTCCACCAACCAGCCTTCTATCATCCAAAAGTACCTTCAGGGGAAGCTTTATCGACGTGCAACGGTGCAGCTGGATGCGTTGATCAGACGTCTTGAGAAGCTATTACCGGTATCGCCTACAGCTTCCGTGGCTTCTTGTCACGAAGCCGTCCAACTTCGTCGAGACTCTTGATTTGACGCTTCAATGGTGTTGACCTACGTCTCCGTTGGTGTCTTTCCAGAAAGAAGATAGCATGCTTGTGCGGATTGCCGGGAACCCCAGATTTGCTCAACGCCGTGTTCGGTCGGGAAGCGTAGCAGCTGATGATAGGTGTTTGGTACGGCTCGAATAGTATGCAACCAAGTCCGCCCTATAATGAGGTTATACGGCGAAGGGAGCTTGACGACCAGGAATTCCACTTCTACCGTTTGGGAGCCCACCCGAACGGGTAATGTGATTTTCCCCAACGGATACTCCGGATTCGCGTTGAAGTCGAACAATGGATGAGAAGCCAGAGATAGGTCCGTTTCATTGAAGCCAAGTTTGATGAAGGTCTCGTAATACATGACCTCCGAAGTGCTCCCCTGGTCAATGAGGCCGCGTTCAACGGTAAACCGGTTTACGTGTAGTTCAATAACCAATGGATCAATATGGGGGAGTGTTATGCCGATAAGATCGGAATCGTCGAAGATAATGCTCGGCGTTTAGTGGGGCTGTTTCGTTTTTGCGCGTTGCTCTTGGGGGGATGAATGGATTGCATGCACGGTACGTGGCGTTAGAAGGCTGTATATCATATGTATAACGCCGAGGGGAGGTGACTCCTGCCGAAGGGCGACAGTTTTGATTGTGCTTTTCCGGACGTGTTGCTGGAGCCGACCATCTTGGACCAATTCCTCAAGGTGGTCTTTCAAGGCATAGCAGTTGTCCGTATCATAACCGTGATCTTTGTGATATTCACAACGTCTGTCCCGCCTTCTCGTGTCAGGAGGTCCCACCATCTTGGATGGCCATTTGAAGAATGAAAGATGTTGGATCTTGGGCATAATTGAGCTGATTGGCTCTGACAACTCCGTTTATTTCTTGTCGACGTGCTTTGTTCGCCTGCTATCGACCTGCAGTTGCTCATTGGCTTGGTGTGGGCATCGATCGCTGGATCGGTGAGAATCCCGTCTCTTGTCTCGTTTAGCCCGCTGTCGTGGTTCAGGGCTTTGAGGTGGTGCGGAACTTATTAGCTGAGCAATTTCGGGAGTGGCCGTTTTGTTGACCACGTGTCCGGCTTTAACCCGCAAGGCGTCGTCTTCCACTTTGTAGTATTCGTCTACTTTCTTCATCAACCCCCAGACTGTTTTGGGAGGTCTTCTAGTCAAGGAACTGTGGAGGGCACTATCTGGGTGTAGTCCTATAATAACCCGACCCTCGTATATGATTCTGGTATTCTTTTTCGTCCTCTATTCTGTACTTTTGACTGCTATTTGTGAAAGTCTATGTGGAATTACGTATAATTCAGTGAACCGTGGAAATATGGACTCCTATCTGTTTAATAAGAAAATTATCTGTCACACTTAAGATGTTTAAATTAGGAATTAAGAGCCTTAGAGGATTGATAATCCGAAATTGACTTCACATTTAAGAACAGCATAATTTTTAAGTAATAATAAGCAATTTTGTAGGAATTTGATTTGGAATGTTTAAATTCATTAAGTTTGTCCTATTCGACTTTGTCCTCCTATTATATATATATATATGTGTGTGCTTCTTTGAATAAGAAAATTTAGAACTTCATAAAAAAAAATATCTCTAGAGAGGAAATTAGAGAGGAAAGGGTTTGAAGAAAAGGTGAGAGTTCTCATGACCAAAGAGTGGGAAATTAAGAAGAATTCAAGAGCATTAAGCTTAAAGTAAGTCTAACCCATTTAATTCCACTTTCTTTCTTTGCTTTAAAGTAGGAATTTCTTGATGTGGTGTGGGTTGGAGTTGTAATGGAATTCATATATTTGACTAAATGGTTATATGTGGGTGTGATGGAAATACTTGGAATTAAGTTATGTTGTGAATTTAAGATTAAGGATTTAGTTCATGTTTGGATTAATACATGTTTATAGTCTTTATTTACATGTTTTTGAACCATACTTTATCAATTAAAGGGCCTATTTGAAGCCTTATGCAAGCTTACAAAAATGGGGTTTTGTTTGGGAAAAATTTTCGGACTACACTGCTGGAATCGCTGTACGTGCGGGGATCACTGCCGCACGTGCGGAAGGCCTGCCGCACGTGTGGGGCTCACAGCCGCACGTGCGGCCCATGTTGCAAAAATTTGTTTGCTCGGTTTTACGTGCTTAACCCTCTGGTATTTTTAGAATTTGTGTTTGATGCCCTTAAGATGCCTGTAAATTCATTCGAAGTGATATGAAACAGGAAACGAATTAAAGAAAAGAAAAGGAATTAATGTCTAAGTTGTATATATGTGTAGGCCTAACCCGGGAAGGACGAGCATTCCGTTATAGCACTGTGAGTAGTAGTACTTCGATGTATCTTTAACCGTTAATGATTATTATTATTGACGTTATGATCTTCGTCATAAGAATTATGTTGACATGTATGTTATGTATGCTATGTAAATATTGTGAAATTATGGCAGCATCAAAAGTGTATGCTATATGAGGAACATTGTGAAATTATGGAAACATCAAAAAGGATTTGTGAAATATGTATATCGAATTTGTGAAGTATGGATCACCAACTTGTGAAATATGAACCGATGTGGCCGAGGGCCATTTGTGAAGTATGAATTTCCGAATTGTGAATTGTGAAACTATGAAGCCAAGAGCCGAATTGTGAACCTATGAAACCCAAAAGCTAATTTATGTATATGTGAATTTATGTGGCCAGGGGCCATTTGTGAACTATGAACCTATGTGGCCAAGGGCCATTTGTGAAATTATGAAGCTATGAGGCCAAGGGCCAAACTTGTGAGCTTGTGAATCCAAAGGGCCGAAGGCCGATGTGATAAGTTGTGAATCTATGAAACCTAAAGGCTATCGTGAATGTGTGAACCCCTCAGGCCAAGGGCCGAACTGTGGAATTGTGAAACCGATAAAGTCATCTGTAATCTAATGAAAATGTGCTTACTTTGTCCTGTTAACTTTATGTTAATTATGTCAACTCGTGGGAATGATGTAACGGTTACCATTAGGACTCTATTAATTACAAGGCAAGGCAACTATGTTAACATATAAGAACGATTAAACAACGGTGTATACTATTGATTAATAGAGCATGTGAATTAAGTCATTTACCCAAAGGAATTTATGTTCATTCTTGAAGAATAGATTCTGAGTAAATATAAGAGTAGCTATGTGTATCCATATGAATTTGAAGTTATTTTGCTATGTTGCTTATGAATTGGAAGTTATTCAGAATCTACGATATAAGTGCAAAGTTTAGCATTATTATGTGACTCTCATGAGAATGTGAATTAGTCTCTTATTGTTAAGCGTACGATAATGACATGATACAACAAGAAACGCTCTAGTTATAATATGTTCCGTTTGAATTAATGAATGATGTTCAAGTATGTTTCAGGCATGTTTCCAGTATGTTACAAGTTCAAGTATGCTCAGGTATGTTTCAAGTATATGTTACAAGTTTGAATATACTACAAGGTCAAACAAGTTTCAAGGGCTTTATGCCAATGTTTCAAGGGCCTCGTGCCACCGCATTTCAAGAGCTTATAGCCATCAAGTTTATGTTGCAAGATTGGGCCTAAGGCCGTTATGTACTTAGCATAGAATCAGACTATTACATTGACATGTATTATGTTTCAAGTTAAGCATCAATTTATTTATGTATTACTATTCACTGAGCCCGGCTCACTCTCTAATATGTCTGTTTCTGTAGGTCACCAATCAGGTGGTCAGTCCTAGCCAAGACGCCCGCTTTCTTTTGTCAACCTTCGTATGTCCAGGCACTGTATAAGCCATTTGTTTTGTCAAGTTGTTAAGATGTTGACTTGCTTATGGGTGTCCCTTTAAGGTTGTTGTATATACTTTCATGTTCATTTTTTTGTATACGCCCAATCATGGGGCTGGCATTGTAAATGTGTATGTATATGCTCCGGGTTATAGTTGGAACTTTATCTATCCACTATAATGCATGTGATGAATGAGATCCTGGCATGTAAAAGTAGCTCAATGGAGTTTATTTGTTTCATTATTTCCATTTTTTTTTTCGTGCTTCCGATAAGGCCCCGTATGTTATGTTACCAGGTTACATGTCCGTTTCTGAATAGGTCATGCCCAAACTTTTAGGGGTGGGTTTGGGGGGTGATAAGTCCCATTTTGAAGGCAGTGATGGCCATGGAGTCATTGCAAGCGTCATCGGCAAGGTTAAAGCATTCCCAATATTGCGTCGAATAAGCTCTTAGTGTTTCTCCTGGCAGGATTTGCATTGCCCAGAGGGAGTCGGCTTGCTTTGGCTGGACTTCATTGGTAATGAATCTGGCCTTGAAGGATTTCTGTAGTTGGTGGAAGGTTTTGATCGAGGCCGGCTCCAGTTTATAATAACACCGGACCGCTAATGGTCCCAAACTGCTGGGAAATATTCAGCACATGAGGGCCTCGTCGTCTGCATGCATTGTCATGGCCTGCTTGTAGTGGCGGATGTGGTCGGTGGGGTCTGATTTGCCATCGTACATGGTGAACGACTGTGCTTTAAATTTCTTTGGTAGCGCAGCCTTTGCGATCCGTCGTACGAAGGGGTCGTGTTGGTCTTCGTCTGAACTTTTCCTTCTTCGCTTCTGCATTGTACGGGGACTTTCTTCGGAAGAACTGGTGGTTTCATGTCGTCCCTTCTTCCTGGGCTCCGGGGATAATGAATCGAAGTCGCTATCAGTGGCTTGTCGTGCTCGAGGTTGTCGACCACTTGCCTTCGGAGATCGTTCCGAATTTAGGGGCGCAGCTTGTTTGGACTTCGCCATTTCCAAGGCCAAATCTTCACGAAGACGTTCGTTCTCAGCGATCATGTTCTCCAGCCTCTGTTCATTTTGCTTTGCTTGTTCTGTGATCGCCTGCATTTTCTCGTGCTCCGAAGTCGAGGGTGAGGTGAAATTTAAGGCACGTCGTGCGGCGATAGTTTCTGGTCCAAGCAAGTTTGTTGGAGTAGTTTCATCGTGAGGTATAGGGTCGACAGTGACTGTTGGAGGATCTTTCGTCACGCTCGCCATGGATGTGCTTGAGTATTCCCACAGACGGCGCCAATTGTGGGTAAGTGGTTTGGAAATACTCTTAGGAATCCTGGGGAACGCTCGCGTTCCTCTTCTGGTCACCTAAAAAATAATAAACACTCCGGTCGGGGGTGCCGAAATTAGCACTCCGACGGGAAGTTAGTATCTACACTTGAGGAGGCTTGTATTCTAAGCTAAGCATAGTAATTCTTCATACCTTTTTAGGACTGAAGATCTTGTATTTATAGTATTCTCTTGGGGCCCTCGGGCCTTGTCCACTTCTGGTCCTTGCCATGTACTTCTACACGGCCCTTGTTTTACTGGAAGGAATGTCGGCTCTTTTATTCGGCCCCAAAATTGGATGGGGTCAATGCCGAATAAAAGTTATGTTCTGGACCGAATTGGTCCGCTCCTGTTGATCCAAAATTATTCGGCTCCCACAGCTTGTAACCAAGGGTTTTACTCAAAGAGAAGGCATCGATTATCATAATACATTCTCTCCGGTTTCTAAGAAAGATTTATTTCGAATTATCATGGCATTAGTAGCTCAGTTTGATTTAGAGCTACATCAAATGGATGTGAAAATGACATTTTTAAATGGGGATTTTGAGGAAGAAGTATACATGAAGCAACCGGAAGGTTTTTGTTTTGATAAAGATAGTCACTTAGTTTGCAAGCTCAAGAAATCCATATATGGACTAAAACAAGCTTCTCGACAGTGGTGTTTAAAGTTTCACAATGTTATTACTTCATATGGTTTTACGGAGAATGTTGTGGATAACTGTATATACCTTAAGGTTAGTGGGAGCAAACATATTTTTCTAGTTCTATATGTGGATGACATTTTACTTGCATCTAATGATTTAGGATTATTTCATGATACTAAACAATCTCTTTATCAAAATTTTGAAATGAAGGATATGGGTGAAGCTTCTTATGTCATTGGCATAGAGATTCATAGAGATAGGTCCAAAAGGACATTAGGATTGTCTCATAAAGCCTACATTGAAAGAGTTCTGGAGAAATTCAAGATGAGTGATTGCACTCCTAATGCAGCGCCCGTTTTAAAGGGTGACAAATTCAGTTTAAGTCAATGTCCAAAGAATGATTTGGAAAAGGAACAAATGGTTAGCATTCCCTATGCATTTGTCGTAGGCAATTTAATGCATGCTCTGGTTTGTACACGACTTGACATTGCATTTGCAGTTGGGATGCTTGGAAAGATACCAAAGCAATCCAGGAATGGAACATTGGAAGGATGCAAAGAAAATCATGAGGTACTTAAAGGAAACCAAGGACTACATGCTTACTTACAAGCATGTTGACTATCTTGAGGTGGTTGGATATTCAGACTCAGATTTTGCGGGTTGTCAAGATTCCAGAAAATCCACTTTAGGATATGTCTATCTGCTAGCAGGCGGTGCTATTTCATGGAAGAGCGCCAAAGAGACGATACTTGCATCGTCAACAATGGAAGTAGAGTTTATAGCATGTTTTGAAGCAACATCACAGGCTATTTGGTTAAGGAATTTTATCACAAGGCTTTGAATTGTGGATTCAATTTCTAGGCCATTAATGGTTTACTGTGATAATTCGGCTGCGATTTTCTTCTCTAACAACAACAAAAGTGGTAGTCGAAGCAAGTATATTAACATAAAGTATCTTGCTATTCGAGACCGTGTTAAGAAGCAAGAACTCAGCATTGAACATATTAGTACCGATATGATGGTTGCAGATCCCATGACCAAAGGTCTTTCTATAAGGTGTTTTCAAAACACGTTGAGGGCATGTGACCGATTGGTTAACTCAATAATTTTCTAGTTTTGTCATGGCATTTTGATTATTATCAGTGAAAAGTATCATTTTGTGCACTTAAAGTATTTGTGATGTTATGAAGTCCATTGTGACTATGGATCCATAGGGATCATTGGACCCAGAATAACTTATTAGAAGTTATTCATAAAGAATGACACCACATAAAGTTGAGAGTGTAATACAATGTAATACATGGAAGGAAATACTTAATTAATAGAGTATAACCGCTATGATTCATGTATTATAACTCTAAGGTTTGGATATTTTTATTTAATGGCCACAATCCGTTTGTTAGTTACCCGACAGTCAACAACATGTGTTATATGTGCCAAGTGGGAGAATGTAAGAATATCCATAAAGTGGCCCATATTTATTTATATTTATTATACATTTAATTAGTTTAATTGTGTTTATTTATATTTATTATATATATTTAATTAGTTTAATGGTTAACGGGTAACTAACGTATGTTCAATATCGCATATGATGGTTTCATGGATGTTACAACTTCCCTGATAGTGAGAAGTTATAAGGAGTTATACTTGGATATGGGTCCAAGCCTATTTATATATATGCCTGTGATAGCCATCAAACACAGATGTGGTTTTGTGAATAGAATAGGCTTGAAACTATCTTCCTTCCACTTTTTCCATATGGTTTTGTAAAAGTGTTCAGTGAGTGTGTTTTGTTTATACATTCAAGATTTGATCATTCAAGGATAAAGATTTAAAGGGTTGAACATCATGATAGGAGGTATTCTTCTTTTTGAACTAATATTATTTTAATTCTCACAAAATCTACACCATTGGATTTGTTTGGACAGACCTACACCGTTGCTCGTAGGGAATGAATGAGAGAAGTTAAGGAGGGATTTTTAACTCATCACGTTGGGCTGCGCACACATTAATTTATTGAGTGTAATTTTTATCTCATGATAAATAATACTCCCTCCGTCCCAAAATAATGGTCTCTTTTGGGAAATTTAACTTTTTTTGGTAGTACAATTATTGCATTTGAAAAAAGTTAATTTTTCAAAATTATCCTTTTGATAGTACATTTTTTGGGAATATCAATGCATAATTGTACTTTTTATGTTGTTTATTAATTTAAAAGAAGGGTAAAATAGGAAATTTATATTATTTTTGTACTTGATTTTTGAAGAGGGACTAATATTTTGGGACAATGAAAAATGAAATAAGGGACTAATATTTTGGGACGGAGGGAGTACAAGTAATGCATAACTAACAAAATATGACCTCTAAATTTACGCACTACATGATTACTCAGTAGAATAGTAAACTATATCATGTCAATTCAGTGGCATAATGTACCAATTACTTAAAATATTTTCTCTACTAAAAATTCGATACAAAAGCCCGGAAACCTTCTTTTAGATTATGAGAAATGATTTAACTATTAAATTTTCCAAGTATTTTACGAAAAAAATCTTATTGTTAAAAATCATAAATTTGGAACGATCTCATTTTAATATTTAACTTGATCTCACATATTCTTAAGCCGCTATAAGATTATGGGAGCACTGAATAAGTCATTTATATATCATTCCAATGTAAGGACTAATTTTTTTTTGATGATTTTGAAATATTACTCCACACTACTTATCATTTGACTCTTGTCAAGTTATTTTTCAAAATCTTAACAAAAAGTACTAAGTCTCACAGTTTTAAGAAATAAATATCAAATGGAAGCACCATATGAATTTGTTCCATGACCACCACATAATTTTTCTCAATCATTAGCTAAAATAGTGAAATAGTAATGATATAGAGCAGTAGAGTTGAAGTTCTAATGTCAACTCTAATAATGTAGCCATACATAAAATATATACATACATATATATATATATATATATATATATATAATCATAAGTCAAAACATCAAATCATAAGGTGTGACTTACCTTTATTTAGAGGTCTGAAACATTTTTTATAGTGAAAAGTTATTTACTGGTCCTGAGATATGGCCAAGTAGAGTCCCATGAGTATTGTAATTAATGGAGGGAGTGATATCCATGATTTTGTATTGAGGGCTGGTTTGACATGTTATAAAAAAGTCAAAAAGTCAAAAAGTTAATAAAAAAGCAAAAAGATTATTACTGTTCATAAATTAAAAATATAAAAAAAAATAATTTACACAAAAAGAATACGATCCAACTTTAGATAGGTGATGGTACTGAAGTGATGGAAAAAATTACATACACACACTGCAATGGTACAAATTACAAATTAGATATATATATATATATATATTCATTAAGTTGGAGGGTACTGTTGGGCTCGTGGGGCCCACCACGGGTTCCATTTCGATAATTCGAAACACTTAATGTGTAGAACTTGTCGAGTACTAAATGTCTGTAAAAAATCACGTTGATTGAATATGGATAGATATGTGATCAAATCAGATTTTTATCAACCATTTATTTTTCACCGTTCATTTTTTTTCATACAAAATTGTTTTGATCACATAGCTACATTAATCGGTTCAATTATCGAAACTGGACCCGTGGTGGGGCCCCATGGGCCCAACAGTACCCGTGAAGCCTCATGCTATATATATATATATATATATATGTTCTGAAGTTATCACCATTTGCAGGGCAATCCGTACTGTCCTTCAATCAGCACTGTCACTGAGTCTAGGACATAGGGATAATAATGTAATTTTGATATTTTATACAATATTTTAATACATATTTTTTCGTAAAAAGATACAAAGTTATCCCAAACACACATCTTTTTTTCTTTCTACTTTTCTCACCAAAAAGTCAAAAGGTACACTTATTTAGAACACTCCAAACAACCCCTGAGTATTGGGAACAATAAAGAGACATAACATTTAGGGTAAATTACAAACACACCCAGCTAAGGTTTTCTTAAATTACGAATTACCTCATGTGGTTCTATAAATTACATTATACTCCTAAGGTTTCTAATTTCATAACAAATAGGTTATTTTATTACTAAATCATCAAGTTAATTAACAGTTTTAATAATGTTAAAAGTTTATTTCAATTAATAATTTAGATAATTTTATTATTGTATACGCGAACAGTTATAAATTTTCTTTTTCAATTAATTCTGTTAAATAAAAAATTATGATAGGGAGGTATTTATAATTTTTCAAACTACAGAGAGCAATTTATATTTTAAGCAAATCTCAGGGACATTTGTAATTTACCCTAGCATTTAATAGTTGGTGAGAGAATTGCCATGTGGTGCCACACAAGTAGGGTGTGCGCGGTATGTTTTAAACGATTTGAGAGTAAAATTATAAATCAAAGAGTAATGTTAGGGATATTAAATTTTCTACCGAATATTTTTCATATATAATTACTAATTTATAAAAAAATACACATTTTAAATTTCTCTCGTATTCATTTTTATTTTGATATTTTATTAGAGGTTAAAAAAAATTATGTATTAACTATAACTGAACAGAACGATTTTAAAAGAGAATTATAAATTTTAAAATTTAACCTGCTCATAAGTAACAAATGTGATCGATGCAAATCAATACGAATTGGACGTTAGTTTATACAACCTTACTCACAATCACAATTGCCTAATATATTTTTTCAAAATAGCTAGGTTTCAACTTTTATCATTAAATTTCCGCAAGTACAAGTACGAATTTTAAAATTCTTTGTTGGCAGGATAAAGAGTTTTATTTTATTTTATTTTTAAATGAGTTCTTTAATAATATATATTGTTGGACAGATTGGTTATAAAATGGGGGTGATTAAGATGTCATGAAATAAATAGTAGTGTTATATATAAATTGAAAATATAATCCCGATCACAAGAGTTACAATTACAAGTACGTCAATTATCCATTATGAAAAAATAGATACATTTGCGTAAAAATTAAATGTTAGGTTTGGATCTTGAATACTCTGAGGCCAAAGAAAATGATGGAAAAGTAAAATTGCTTAGGCCATGTTCAATTATTCATTAGATCTTTTATTAAATTTAAATTTAATGAAAAATACGTTAAAACCAAGTTTCAACCGTTTAATCAAACCGATATAAAATGAAGAGAGAGTTAAAATTTTCATCAAATTACGAGAGTTTTATCTTTTTATCAAATTTATAGGTAGCTGTTGGGCCAAATATCCGTTCAGACTTCCTCCTAGATATCCTCCCATACAACTGGCTTTTCCTTATCTAAACATCAATTTTCACCAATGGTCGGATGTCCGCTCAGATGTCCTCTCGGACAACTGGACTTGTAACAAGATTTGATGAAAATTTTAAATTTACCATTATAATGCATGATATCATAACAAATTTTTCATCAAATTTTTATTCAAATTTGATGAAGCGTTAGAGATACTCTTACACATTGATTTTTTTTTTTTTCAATCATAACCAAACAAAATTTTTAATTATTGCTATTATTATTATTTTTTTTACAAAGCTATTCATTCTCTTCTTATTTTCTAATCCAATGAAACCAGTAATTTTTTTTTCAAAAAAAAAGAAAAGAAAAAGGAATTGCATTTATTTTCAAATTTTCATTTTCATGCAATTATTGCTTAAAAAAAAAATCATGCAATTATAATTATTATGATTTTAAAATTTGATGTTTCATCGAAAACTTGTCCCGAAAAGTATTTTCACACATAATTTCTCATTTCAAATTAGTTTTAGTTTATTGCGTTTTTCCGAACAAACAACGGTAGTTTATTTTCAAAAATGACACCACGCATGCCCATAATTAACTCGTTAATTTTTTAATTTTATTTTCCTTTCCTATTTTCCCATCCTTTTTCTCTGTTCTTTCTCTTTATCCAAACACAATTTTAATTATTTTAGCAAATGGAAAATGGAAAAGATATGTCAATTTAAATTCAGCAGTGGTGTAAAGTTGAGTGGTTGGAAGTCTCTATCTGTTCGTGCAATCAGTTAAAAGAAGAGTTTGGAGGCTGCGAGTCAAAACAGCTAAGCTTGTGGGCCCATTGGGCTGGCCCACTTCCCCAACCCCCGATCCCCCACTTTGACGAAAGCACACTTTGACGAAACTTTTTCAGAAGGGTCCCGAGCAGAGGACAATGTGGCCGAGGGGTGTACCACAAATTATTGAATTGAGTTGTTTGTTATTTAAATATATTATAAATTATGATTTTATTTTAAAAGATAATTTGTGAAAAAATATAAGATGTATTGAAAGTAATTATAATTTTAAATAATTTAATAGATAATACTGAGAAATTAGACATATTGAACTATTTTTTGAGTACAAATAGAAATGCCCCCAATCATAGTTCTAAAAAACAGCCAGTACATGGTGAATCAGCCAATACATATCGAAAAATCAAGGCCCCATTACGGATACCCACCAGTATACCGGTGTGAACGAAAATGGCTAGCAAATCAACCGGTTGCTGTTACGTAATGGGTGTCACGTTACACAAGTTATTATACAAGTCACGACGGGCCGATACTCACCGTGATGAGAAAGAAAGTGCTAAAAAATAGTAGAAAAATTTTACGGTCGCGACAACCGATTTTTGATACGTACTTGCTGATACTATCGATAATGATACTCAATGATCGATATCGTTACGTTACCCGATATTGCGATGTAGAACCGTGCCGCAATGCTCATCTCAATCTTATGCTTGCTTATTGATCCTCACCACTCCATCGCCATCACTAACACCCCTTCGCAAGGCCGGCTTTGGACATAAGCCAACAAAATAATCACTCCGAATCAGGGCTGGGTACATATCCATCCGACTCACTAAAATTGGATAGTCTGAATCAATCCGTCACAATATGGGCAGTTTCAATAGTTCGAACGGACGGAGGTCAATGCATTTTTCTCAATCTACCTAAATTCGGATGAATGATGGATGAGAGACCATTCGACGCAATCCGATTTGCGAGCACCCTACTTTGAACTCTCAAAAATTGTGTGAAAATTAGAGTCCCAAATTAATTCCAACCTTCATATACTATGCTGGAAATTAAAATATTTTTATTAGGAGTCACTCAAATGGAGGGGCAAAACGGGGTCAATTTGAATTTGAATTTGAAAAAACCAACTACAACAGAGAAAAAAAACCTCCTCCCCGGGCCTCTCTTTGGGCCGGCCGGCAGCCGCCTTCCGCTATGGCGGTCGGCTAGGCTAGCTTTCTCTGTGTTTGTTTGTTGTCTTCCCGTTAATAAACTTGAGTCCCCCATTATTTTCCCACCTAGGAGTGTTTGGTGTGCTGCGGTGTTTTTTGTTGGTGCTTCCGGACTGTTTTAGCTGATCTTTTGGGGGTATTGGTGTGGTGTTTTCAGTAGGGGATGTCCAGGAACTTCACTCGAGCACTCTCTTGCGTGTTGGAGCTTGAGGGGTAAACTCTGGTTCAGATTTTTGGAGAAGATTCGATGCTTGGTTTGGGCGGAAACTTGGGTGTCGAAGTTGATCCATCTCTGTCTGGTTTTCATTCGAGCGCTCCTCTTCGTGGGAGAGTTTGAGGGGTGTTAGGAGAAGAACTGGAGAAGGAAGATGTTCTGCTGGTTGGTCGGTGTTTGGATTCCCAGTGGTTGGTGTCCCAGCGGTTTGGCAGTGAGTAAGACGAACGGTTGGGAGATGTTCTGTGGGTGAGATAATATTGGGAGTTAATGTGGGTGTTGATCTGCAATGCTTGGAGCTGCAATGTGGGTGATGATCGGCAATGTTGGTGCTGCAATGTTGGAGCTGAATGTCAAGGTCCAGCAGGGGAGTTTGCCGGTGGTGACTGTGGATTAGCAGCTTAGGTGTGGTTGGCCGGTCAAGCAGCAGCTATGGCGGTGTGGGCTTTGGGAGTTGGGAGTTGGCAGCTGCATAGGGGTGGCGTGAGCAGTAGGCGTGGGCTGCAGCATAGGGTGGTGCGGGCAGCATAGGTGTAGGGCGTGGGCAGCAGGCATGGGCAACTTCAGAGGTGTGGTCTTGGCAGAGTGGGTGGTGATTTGACTTTAGTTTGGGTGGTTCGGCAGCTTGGGAGTTGGGCTAGTTAGTTGAGTTTAGTTTGTTTTGGGTGTTTTGATGGGTTGATTATGTGGGGATTCATGTCTTTATTTTCTAGTTAAGTTCTTCTTAACTTTTTTTATGTATTTATTTTAGGAAAAAAATCGAGAGGCTAAGGTGTTGGTTGTATGTATGCGAGTAGCAGTAGTAGAGGTATTTTGTACTTTTCGAATCTTTCTCGATGCATGTCATCTTCCTGTACTTTTAATTTCATGTTGTTAAATGAAATTTTTCTTCACTGATAAAAAAATGGAGGGGCAAAACCAAAGTTAGAAGGGTCACCAAAAAAAATAAAATAAATAAAACATGATGAATTCAACTAACTACTACTAAAAAAAACAAAAACGAAAAAAAAAGTAATGTTTAATTAATAATTTTGTAGTTCACTAAGTTATTCATTGAAATGGTTGGTGTCCTCATTCTATTTTTTGACAGGTTTATTACTGATAGGGCTTGGAATAGACATGAGACCAAGGTGGGAACAACGTGGGTTGGAGTGGATAGGAATGGAAAGAAGTTGTTATGGAAGAAATTCTCGCTTATCGCATCATCAGCCTTGGTAGCGGAAGCTAAAGCTTGGCTTAGAAGTAATTAAATGGTGTGTAGAACAATGTGAAAGTAGTCAACATACACACAGACTCTTTGTTGTTAGTTCAAAGATTGCGAAATAGTAGCAAGGTGGAATGAGATCTGACAAATCTTTTGCCAGATATATGTTATTTTTGTAACGGGCCGTTACTTGACAGTGGGACACAAAAAATAAAATAAAATAAAATAAAATAAAATTAAAATACAAAAACATGAGCGATGCAAGTGAATCTGTGGTGGGGTGCAAATGAAAAAATGTAATTGTGCAAGTCTCACTTACACTCCTTCATATTTGTGTAATTTTTTTTTGTTTCACTATCCAACTATTATGTAACTCCGCCTTTTTGTAATATGTTAGATCATTTTTGTATTACAAAAGTCACTAGACAAGATGTAAAGGGAGTGCATATGCTGGCTAAGGTAGCCTTAGTAGAAGGCTGAACGATTATATTTTATTTACATATATGTTATTATCCTTTGTTCTAAATAAATAAATAATACAACATATTTATATTTAATTTTTTAAATAAATTTTGTATAACTTCTATTTCTATATATATTTTTATTTTTTAAATAAATATAAAAGAAAAATAAATAATTAGAATCAGTTTCAGTTTTATGTTACTAATTTTCCTTGCAATTTATCAATTATTTTTAATATCAAAATAAGTGTTTACTTTAGTATCTTATAAGTTAGTATATATCATATAAAATCATTATATGATAGCTACACTTTTATAGCACGATAAGACTAAAATTATCAAAATACACAAATAATTTAACTAAAATTATTATATATAATTAAGATTTTATTGAACGATAAGGCTAAGATAATCAAAATAAATAATTAGAGTCATACTTTAATTTTAAATTACAATTAATATTATTTTTTTGTAACACATACATTGTGACATAAAATATTATTTTTAAAAAAATTAACCCATATATCGCATAGATCAATTGCTAGTTAAAAGAATAAAATGCATAATAAAAATATACATGATACACGCCCATTGATGTGTGTACAAAACACTTTTCCATATAAACGACCCCAACTTGAAAATTTGCGTAAGACGCCAAAAGGTTTAGGTCCCTTGTTGCTGGTACCACCAATACCACCATCTCTATGGTGTACACTATTGTTGTTGTGCTATCTCCCTTTGTGCTCAGACATCTACCCGATCACGTTACTTCAGTCTTTTTTTTTTTATTTTTATTTTTATTTTTTTATTTTTTATTTTTTGTTTTTAAAACATGGTAAGCTGCAGTTTGGAATATGGGAAACCTTTTATGTGCTTAGTTCAATAGGACAAGTGACAAGGTGGTGTTCTCATTAGATGGAATTTGGGCGAGGGGTTGTCACACAATGTTTTTATATAATATGAGATAAGATTTCACAAGCATGCAATTTATTTTTATAAGCAACTAGGTGACGACCATTAGTCCAAATTTCAATTCGAGGAGTCCAATAATTACACATTGGACAAATCTTAGACTTACTAGAACTATACAATATTACTCAAAATAAACATACCATTAAACCATAACTTGCGAATACTAAAATATAAGAGGATGGGCAAACATGCCTAGAGGGGAGTGAATAGGTCACTTAATTAAAAATTATGATTAATTGCCCAATTTTAATTACATAATAATACAAAGATTTAACGTGAAATTTTTTAAAACGAAAAACTACAGTCCTAACACTCAAAAGAAATCTACTAAAAGATTACAAAATACAAGTACAATCCAAAGGACTTACAATAGTGTACCTAGGTTTTCCTAACTCTATTGATTCGTAGATAGTTACTTCATGAGTATAACTTGATTCAATTAGCCTTCTTAATCTTCTGGATACCATGAAGCAACATGCCTCAATCTCCATTCTCAAACGACTCCATTTACCCATCAACTTTGTGTGTAGAACACAACAACGCAAACTTTTGATGTTTTTTGACAATTAACTAAATTTTCTCCCAAAGATCAAAATATTCACTTAGCATTTTTCTAGAATTTCTAAAAATTTTACTGTGTAAAAACAATGATTGGAATACTGAAAAATGAAACGGTCAAGTCTTTATTAACAAATTTAGTATCTAAAACCAATTTAGGAAGGTTTTTTGTGAAAATTGAGGCGATCATCGATCTTAACTAGAGAACAATCGATTACGTTCTAAAACAGATCAATCTCTTGCCCATCACTAGCTACTGGACTAAAATCATTTCTAAAGCGATTGCTTTCATGTTGATTGCTTGCTTCTATTTGCTATTGTTAAATAGGTGATCGATCACACCTAAAGGGGATCGATTGCTTTGTTTAACGGAGTTCATTTTGTACACCTTTTCCAAGGAGGTTTTTTGTATCTTTTTAAACTCTTTTTTTGAAAAATCTTTCTCAATGCAACCAAAACATATATGCAAACCTTACCTAAGTGAGTAATGGAGCTAAACATGAAAATTGATGTGTTGGACTGAATGAATATGATAAATTATAAAAATACCTTCACACAACTAGAGTATTCAAATACTGTATTACAAATCAATTTTATCCACAAAAATTGTTCATTCAAAATATTTATTACGCAAAAGCATCATTAATTCAAATTTTTTTTAAAAATACAAAATTTCACAACCTTTCTATTTGCTGGATGCTATCACGATAACATTTGCCTTCACAATCTAACCTTGCACAAGGTGCTCTCACACACATGCGCGCGCGCGCGCACATATATATTGAAAAATAGACATATTGTGTGTCGTTTAAGTGATAAGAATCTTCTTGAAAAATAGACATATTGTGTGTTGTTTAAGTGATAAGAATCTTCTTTAATAGATGTAAGGTCTTGGTTTCGAACCTCAAGAAAAAACTTCAAAATACCAAATCTAAGGGCCTTTTTTACTAGACATAATGTCTTAGTTTTGGGTGTAATGCAAAGGCTTCAAAACACCATGTCCCTCCTTAAACAAGACTCTTTTTGGATTTGAGAAAAAATAACTCTTATTACTTGAACATTACACAATATGTATGTCCTCTTCCCAATATATATATACTAGGAGGTACTATTTTGTTTTTGTAGTAACTTTTTTTTCCCATTTATGGTCTCACTTTCTCCTTTTCATCCACTTTTTTGTTCCCCTCCCTTTTGGGAAGATAAGGACCAAGGTTACCAAATTAACATTCAATCTTTTCTCAATTGATTGCTGGTTTTATAAGATACATGTAACATGAAGTGAAATGCATTACATTTTCTTTTTCACAATATATATATATATATAGTACAAAAATGAATTTTTATCTGATTTTTGTACAAAAACAAGTTTTCACATGTATTTATTTATGTAGACTCGTTATCTTTATGTTGAGTGATAAAAAAAAAAAAAAACCTAATAAAAATGTATTTATGTAAAACATAATCAATGTAAATGATATGTAAAACGTTGATTAAAGATTTTGATCCATACATGCATACAGGGTTCACTGTAGTACAAGTAAGATTGTAAACTAGGTGAGTTGAGTCAAGTAGTGAGTTATTAGATTCTGTTTGGCCAAATTCATAATCTGGTTTCAGTTTTTATTCTTTTGTTTTTCTAAAAACTAATTAATATATTGGGAAAAATAAAAAATTTAATAACACTCACCATTTTCATGCAACTTTAATTTTTGTGGCAGCAAAAATAATTTTTGAAAATTTAAAAATTAATTTCATTTTTTTTCAAAAATTTCAAAAAACAAACCAAACAAGTATTTGAGAAATTCCCAACTTACATTATTATTATTATTTTTTTTAATTTTAATTTTTGGTTTTTAGTTTATTTCCTTGAAACTGGACCCTACAATTTTGAGTTGGCTCAAATTCTATTTCCAGCCCATACCTGTATATTAAAAACCATGTCAGCCCATCAATTAGCCCATACAAATTAGACCACGACAGTAGTGTTCAGTTTCTTTGTTATTGCTGCCAAAGCAAAGAAAATTTAAGAAGATGAATTTCTTTCAATCATAGCCAATTTTCTAGGCTTCCAAACAGTCACCAACTTATGCTAGAGTCTCAAGAGAATATGAAGTAGTGCCTAAAATTGAAGGCAAACTGTGGACTCGCCTTTTTCTCGCACCCCACCTTTTGGAAATGGTTTGAAAAGAAGACCTTAGAGTTAGGACTCCCTCGGTTCTGAATCTAGTCTCATAAGTGCAATGTGAAATTGATAAACACCAAAGAGTCCAAATCCGGCAAACCTTTTTGAAAAATCGATTTTAAATCAAATAATGCCAAAATTAGACTGCTTTGCAAGATATAGAGTCGCCACCTAAACATTTTGTTTTGGGGAAATTTAGGAAACCCTGACTCATGCCAAATGTCACGTATCCGTCATCACTAAAGTTGCCTCAGTTCGGGAACTTGGGTACGAGGGGGGAAGGGCATGAAATGAGCACTCCCGCTCGCCCGATCAAAGATCAGCCTCTACTGATCATGATATAATTTTTATGAACATTATGCGTTCTTATTTTGATTATTAAACTAGCCTTACTATGTGACGCGCACAAGCAAGTATAGACTACGTCGCAAGAATTGGAACATTTCAAGTTATGTTTGTTTTGCGAAATGGTTTGAATTTGCCACCCTCAAGTGGGCTTAAAGATACATATTTGCCACCAAACATAGTAGGCTTAAAACATGATTTGCCACAACAAAGTGGGCTTAAAACACACATTCGTTGAATTATTCCAATTTAAACAATAAGCCTTCACCCACAGGTATTCATGCAATTTAGCATTTAAGAACATAACCTCATAGCAAGCATGCTAATCATGACAATATGACAATCATACTCATGTAAGTATGTTAAAGCATAAAACTCACCGAGTACTCCATGTCAAAACAAAAACTAGTTAGAAAAATGCATGAACCTAACTATACAAGATGTTTGATGCAACACATGCAATATGATGTAACTAAATAGGCTTGGCTACTTAATCATGGTATTTGCAACATTTTGATAGCATGCTTTGAAACACGTATTCAAAGAAGTATTGAATCTGCAATGTAGTTTGAATGATGCGTCTAGCCTCGGTGTATGCAATACGAATGAATGGATGCAAGCATGCAATATGTTAATCGAAATATGATCCATAATCTAACCATCGAAGATGATTAAATAAAATGGAGAAAGACGTGGGGTTGGAAAACATACACACACGCACGCACACTTATTACAACATTACGTCCTCACAAAGGAGGGTCCGAATGAATAAGCTACGCTAATCTAAGCTAAGCTAATCAAATTAATCTAATTTAAACTAATTCGACTAATGATTACAAATCAAATGAATAACTAGCAAACTAATTACTAATAATTACAACACTTTAATCAACTAGTAAACTAATTAATTAAAACAAATGCACACTAACTAAGCATATAAGGCATTTAAACTATGCTACCGCTGCTTCGCCTCAGGAAGTGGGAGATGCATGCGCTCGGTTGTCGCCCTGAAAAATTCTCCGTTTTGCTCTTGAGAGGCTCTGTTTACAAGGTTGAGCACCTTCCAGGATCTTTCTGCTCCACCTTACCAAGTATTTGCTGAGGGTTACACCAGTAGCCTGCCGGCCATGGATGGCTTCTGCCGGCCAGAAATAAAGCCTTGCCGGCCATTAATGAGGCACTGCCGGCCACTGATGCTCTGGGTCACCACACTGCAATAGAGCATAAACAGAGCAAAATGAAGGTTTTTCCAAGGATATGTTTGTATTGTACCCCTCCTTATCATCTCAAAACCTCAAAGGAGTGGCACACTTGGATCGAAAACCACCAATCAAGCAATTTCATTGCATGATGGCCAAAGATCCAAGTTGTACAGTTTCAATAAATGCACAAATATGACTCGAATGACCACCACCCTATCATGTATGATCAAGGGCAATGGAGACCTAGGAAAATGACACATTTCATCACTATTGAGTATGAAATGTCCCATTTGCCTTGTGTTCAAATTAACGTCTGATTTGAACACGTGTAATGCAACACAAAGAATGCTTATCTTGCTTCTTTTACTTGCCAATTTTTGTTTACTCATTTTAGTTACCGATTCATTCTTTAATCAATTAAGTCCAAAAGTGAGTGTCCTCTAATGGAAAGAAGTGTCAACCAATGGGTAATTTAAGGCATGAGAGAGATCATGTCATTGGTAATGAACCCTCAAAGAGGATTAAACCATTAAGCATAACCTCAATCTTAAGCTTGAAAGATCCCATGTTTGAAACAACTCTCAAAAGCAAATAAAAAAGTTAAGCAAGGAGGGAGGTTGCAGAGATTTAGGTGCTGAAATTAAGTGCAAAACAACACTGAAACATGCTCTCAACTCAAAAGAATGATGATTAAAGCATTAAAACATCAAGCTAGTGAAGGAAATAACACTACAACTATGCAAAATAAGCCTAAAATGAATTAACCAGCCCAAAACAGAGCCAAAACTGGTCAAAACAGTGGCAAAAACATGCTGGGTTAGAGTTGAGTTAAGTTAGAAAAACATGCTAACTTACAAAGCTAACTAGGCATGCAAACAAGACACAAGGAGGGGAGGCTAACCCCTCCAAATTTGGACTTCAAAAGTTAATTTTTACTATTGAAAAACTTTTGAAATTCAGTGGTTAAAAGGCCCAAAATATTTGATTTGAAAGTGGTGTATAATAGCACAAAAGCTTAACAAGCCAAGAAACAAAAATGGTGGACAAGCCCTCAACTCAAATATCCTCAAACCACCATGTTTAGGTCATTAAAATAGAGGTTTTTATAGTTGAAAACTAGGCCAAAAATAGTAGAAGAAGATGGGAAAATAAGTATGCAAAACAAGCTTAAAGAAGGTAAGTGTTATACCTTTGAAGCAAAGCATAACTTAGGCAGAAATCCAAGCTCAAACCTCCTTCTAGAGCTCAAAAAAGACTCCAAGTGACCTCAGCCCAAAGGTGGTCAAGTTTGATTAAGGGTTGATAGGAAAACTAGAAGTGTATCCCTACTTGTATGCACAAAGGTTCAAGAGAGAGAAATCTAGAGAGGGAGAATTGTAGAGAGAAAGGATTGTAGAGAGAGAGGCTCCCGAAATATTTCCAACCTTGAAAAATTTAGAGAAGGTCCTCTATTTTTAGAAAAATGAGAGCTCAGGTCGAAAATATCTCAAAATCAGCAACTGGAACAGATAGTGGACAAATATCTGTAGAAAATTGCCTTTTTGCACCAATGGCCGGCAAGCCATCATTGATGGCCGAAAAACATCCATTTCTGGCCGGAAAACAACACTCCTAGCCAGCACATGGCCAGCAAAGGCCTTCCATGGCTGGCACATGGCCGGCAAAGCCCATCTATGGCTAGTAACCTTCACCTCTGGCCACCTAGAAAAAACTGCTCTCCAAGTCCAACTTCAAATAGGCATATCTCCCTAATCTGGACTTCTTTACAGGTCATTATTGAGCCTAAATTGAATCCCCGAAAGTCTACTTTCCAATGGTGGTAGCCTCACATCAAAATTCCAAGTGTACAAAAAGATGTGCTTATTTTAGTGAAGATTGCTCAGTTTTGATCCTACTCGGATTCATGCCTAACATCTTCTCAGCTAGTTTTCTTCTCTCCCCTCTTATTTTATTCAAGTCCAAACCTCTAAATAAGATGTTTTGAAATATTTTTTTTAAGAGTTCACCTCTCTTTCATTTATTTCTATTTTATCCTTGCTTGATTTATCGAAAAGTGCAACATTTAACGAAATACGAGCCTTGGAAATTGTAGAAACTTTTTGAAAAATATTTTGAAAGAGAGGGTTTTAAGATCTAAAAAAACATTTTGGTCAAAATAGTTTTGGTCCAAAAAAACGGGTGTAAGGTTGGGATATGATGCTCTCATTGCCAAAGAAATCGAACCTTTGCACAACACAGCTTTCGTCCTGCATTCGTCCTCAAACAATCAACCTGTGGTGCCCAAGTCTTAAGGGCGGTCAAAAATGGGGTGTCTACAGTTACCCCTCTTCGACAGAGCTCAAAGTCATGAAATGACGTGAGTGATTGTCAAAACCCAAAGACGACCCATTTTGACAAGGTCGTAAGACTTGGGCAAACAAACAAAATGCAGTTGCAGTTGGTTGAACCTGAAGGTTGCCTACGTATCCCTTTGCAAGGAATCAAACCAGCGCAGTTCAGGGGGCATGATACAAAATGATACACAATGCAACAAAACAATGAAAATTACATACAATGTAATGCAATAATATAATCAAACCATGAGCAATGCTAAACCACACAAATACCATAAAGGGATGGAGATGCAAATCAAACTACATTTAACACAGAAAAGATGCCGGAACCCTCAAACCACAATTCTCTTAGTGGAATAGGCGTGTGCACATGCAAAACTATGTGTTTCGCAGAAAGATTACAAGTAATTGGGTGGGATGATATCAGTGAGGAATGATCTGCTGTGGAAAGATTGTGATCCTAAATGCTGAATGCAACAAAACAAAATACGATGCAATAGATGCAATGGATGTAGTGAATAAGGCATAGGGCGAACCACATCTTACCTAGAAAAGGCATGGACACAAATCAAAGCACGTCTAACACAGAAAAGGTGCCGAAACCCTTAGACCACAATTCTCTTAGTGGAATAGGCGCGTACACATGTAGTATGCTTTAACGTGAAAAGGTATGGGCACATGCCAAACCAAGCTTAACATGGAAAGGATGCAAACAATAAAGTGGTGTGATGCAATAGAAAATAAATGCGATGTAGCAGCTAGGAAGTGAAAGTATCTTACAGAGGCAATCGACGATGACTCACCTTATTCTGTTGGGGATCTTCCGCTTTTCCTTGGTTCATCTACAGGTACTACTTTTCTCCCTGGCTATGTTCGCAACTTTCCGTATTCTCTAACAGGGTGACAGATTAGGTTGGGTCAATATCCAGAATTGAGGTACATACAAGCTACCTCAGCCTATGGGGCTGCCATACAGAGTTCAAGCCGAGGATACACCCTTGGGTATTTAAACCAGACTTTTGTCTCAGAAATTTCGAACCTTTGCGTTTTAGGCATCGGCCATTCGAACTCTAGTTTCCACTGTCTCATTTGATCTCCTAGGAACTCATCACAAATACAGGCAGGTGGCTATACCAGACCACCGGAAGTCATTCGGGCACGGCAAACACCAAAGAAATTGCACCTCTAGAGGATTTAAGGTCTCCTAGACCGGGAGTGCACAAAAGAGTGCGAATCAAGATGCAGGATTTAAGGTCTCCTAGACCAGAGGAGTGCACAAGAGAGTGTGATGCACAAGAGATTGCGGATCAAGATGCAGGATTTAAGGTCTCCTAGACCGAGAGTGCACAAGAGAGTGCGATGCAAGTGTGCACAAGACAGTGCGATATAGGGTGAATGCATAGGATAGTGCGATGCAGGTGCACAAGACAGTGCGATACAGGGTGCACAAGATAGTGCGATGCGGGGTGCACAAGATAGTGCGATGAAATGCACAAGATAGTGCGATATGGGTCCACAATATAGTGTGATGCGGAGTGCACAAGATAGTGCGATGTAAGATGAAATGCACAAGATAGTGCGATGCAAGTTTGCACAAGACAGTGCGATGTGGGTGAATGTGCAGGATAGCGTGATGCAGGTGCACAAGACAGTGCGATACAAGATGAAATGCATAAGATAGTGTGATACAAGTTTGCACAAGACCGTGCGATGTGGGTGAATGTGCAAAATAGCGCAACGTAGGTGCACAAGGTAGTGTGATGAAATGCACAAGATAGTGCGATATAGGTGCACAATACAGTGCGATGAGGGGTGCACAAAATAGTGCGATGTAAGATAAAATGCACAAGATAGTGCGATGCAAGTTTGCATAAGACAGTGCGATGTGAGTGAATGCGTAGGATAGCGCGATGTAGGTGCACAAGACAATGCGATACAAGGTACACAAGATAGTGCAAGTAAAGAGAGCAAAATAGCGCGATGCATGTTCTATACAAAGGATACGAGCATTTTCTATGCAAAATGAGAGCATGTTCTATGCAAAAGATACGAGCATTTTCTATACAAGATGAGAGCATGTAATGAAATGCACAAGATAGTGCAATGCGCAAGAAAGCGCTAGTGTAAATTGCACAAAATAGTGTGAGTGTGATACGAAGTGCACAAAATAATGTGAACAAAACAAAAACACAAAATAGTGCGAGCAAAATGAGTAATTGTGTGATAAATGTGCTGGGTGAGATTATTGTGCGATAGATGCACATAAATGAGATTATGAGCAAGGTTTACAAATCAATACAGTGACAACACATGTTCCATGCAAGATAAACAACCGATGCATGATGTTAATTGAAAGCATATTCTATGCAAGAAACAAGAGCATATTCTATGCAACACTGAAAACATGTTCTATGCATAAAACAAGAGCATATTCTATGCAACATTGAAAGCATGTTCTATGGAAGAAACAAGAGCATATTCTATGCAACATTGAAAGCATGTTCTATGCAAGAAACAAGAGCATATTCTATACAATAGAAGGGCATCAAATATGTACTTTGGTGCCTCCAATTTACTTCTCGAAGGACTTTACAACATGCTCAACTCAAAAATAATACACCCTGTTCATATTGGCGAGGGGTAACATTTGCATATTGTTTTAATTGCCATTTTGATGTGAAGCAGGCTTACACTTGGGGTCGAGATACATTCATACTCCAAAGAAAGGCGAGGCCTGAGAAGGTGCACCTGGAATTCAGTCTCAGGATTTGCCGAAGTTGAGACACACTGAGATGCTCCAAAATTTCCCTTTTTTCTTTTGCTTTGCAGTCTGGAACCAATATAGCTTGAGATAGGTCCTGGTTCTATTGTTCTCACATGACTTGGGTTGAACCCTGTGGTTTATGAAAGAAAGGACCCTGTTTTGTACAAATGTAGGGAATGACACAGCACTCTGAGCACAAAACAATTTATTTTTGAAATTGAAATTGAGAAATGAGTTGTTAACCCAGTATTGAGCCTATGGCTGACTACAGTACACCATGACTCAGCAGAGAGAAAACAAAGGTAAAACAACCTAAACACATCTATTGACACTCAAAACGACTTAAAACAAGAATCGAGACAAACAAAAACAATAAACACAACGCTTGGATGTGTTACAATAGCGAGAGACCTCTCAGTTCATGAGGAGCCTGGTTCTCCGGGTATTGTCTCCTACCATTTCTTATTTGTGATTCTCACATCACTCTGACACTCAATCTCTTTTTCTCTGAAAAGCCCTTTCCTCACTTTTTCTCTCAACGCACATCTCTTTATTCTTTAATCTCTTTTTTTTTTTGTTATCTCTCCCCTGGGTGGTTGATGGATAAGCAGGAAGTTGTGGGCTCTTACCCCTAGTATTCTACTAGATTCTCATTCTTTGGCTCACAACTAGTGAGCTTTCCCACAGAGGGGGTTGTGGTGCGACTGGATGTGAAGCAGATTTGCAACTGAGATCGGTTGACGATGCCTTTGGCCAATTTGGATATGATCAGACCTGTCTAGATGAGGGAGTGGAATATCTTGCTCCATTCTAGTTCGTGTTTCGCACTTGGCTTGATACCTCACTGTTTGGAGGATGAGAAAGCGCTTGGCCCCCTGCTGCTAACTTCAGTTGTGCCTTTTTTGGTGAGTACATTGATAAAGGGGGAAAAGACAGAAAATCTGACTCGACTGTGCCCCTAGTTCATCATTTTGACCATTTTTTGTTCTTGACTTTCTACTAAAACAATTTCGACCAATATGAGTGTTAAATTAACATGCTTATCCAACTTTTTGATTTAAAATCATACAAGTCAGGTTGTGAGCACTGAAAATTTTTCTTTTTTTTTTTTGTCCAAGAAATGGTCCAATTTTGGAAAAAATAGAATAATTTTCGAGAAAACTAGTCAACCTCACTAAAAATCCTCAAAGCTGTTTTTGTAAATGGCCATTGCTCAGCCAACGCGGAATCTACTCTCGAGATGCACAACCTCATATCCGAACTTGAATTGTCTTGCAGCTGAATCTTCTAATAGAATAGGACAATCGATTTTGAACGAAGATGAGCTAATTTACACATGGATAGAATAGTCGAGTTGAACAAGGATAAGCCAATCAACATGGACAAGCCAAGCAGGCTGAAAATGGTTGGGGCCGAACTTCAGGACGAAGTTGCCTACGTATCCCAAAGATGGGAATCAGGAGGCCGTATGTAGTTCTGGGTTAAGGTACACTCGGGTGTTGACACTCTCCTTTTACGCTCTAACTTTTGCTAAGGCCGCCCTTTCAGGTTTTCAACCTTGCGAGCTCTTTTTATTTTCCTTTCATTTCTTTTCTTTACTTCTTTTCTTCTTTTTTCTTCATTTTTTTTTCATTTTTGTTCTTTTTCTTTTTTCTTTTATTTTTTCTTTTCTTTTATTTTTTATTTTTTTTTCTTTTTGTTTTTTTTTCTTACTCTAAGTTTTGCCTAGGTCGCCCTTCCAGTTTTTTAGCCCAGCGAGCCACTCAAGGATAGAAAAGTTTAACTTGTCCATGTTTATTGATTTTGAGATCTCGAAGGCATCTGAATCTAGGAGATTGGCTGTTGTTCGCTGAGGATGTTGGAGTCCAACTAATCGGGTATGAATTTGCCCCTAGTGTTGTGGATAACAACTCGATTGTCCATCAGCAATAAATTTTCTTCTTCCAGCTGTTGGAATTTGGATTTCTTGCCGGTCTTCATTGGTTTGAGAAATGACCCACTTTTGAATCTTCGAGCACATCTGACCTTTTTGCCCCTAGGTCAAGGGCTACTTCTGATCTAACTTTGCAATCTTCCTTTGATGACATCTGACCTTCTTGACCTGACCTTCTTGCCCCTAGTTCAAGGGTTGCTTCCGCTCCGACCATACAAGCCTTATATCGTGATTGATCATTTGAACATTCTGAGTCAAGGTTCAAGGTTTGAAAGTAAAAGGGGTTGAGTCTCGAGGCCGAGAGTGATCCTGTACAATCTCAAGATCAATTCCACACATGTCTTTGTAGGACCACGCAAAACATTTTTTTGAAATCTTTTAAGAAAGTGACTAGTCACTTGTGCTCTCCTAAAGACAATGTAGAACCAATGTGGATCAAGTTAGGATCCTTTCTAGTACTCACATTAACAAACATGATCTCATTCATTAAGGGCTTAGCATGCCTCTATTTCTCTCAATTGATCAAATTTTTGCAAACCCCGAGGAATTCCTCCCTCTTTGTTTTCATCACAGTGTTAAAAAAGTTTTGAAAAACTTAGGTCAATGTAATGACTTAAAGGCACAGAAAAAGTAGGTGAAAATCTTTGTCGTTTCATTCAGATCTTCTGGCGTAACTGGCTCAATGGTAGAAACAAACGCAAAAGAAAGAGTGTAAAAGACAAACACAAAACAAGATAGTGATGTCTGAGGTAACACCCCCAAAATCACTGACTTAAACACAACAGGACTGACTCGATACAACAAGATAGACTCAATATAACATAACAGAACTGACTCAATACCCAAGTCAGAAAGTAAATAAACAGCGCTTCAAATTGCTCAAAACAGTGCATGCCATCTGTCATATCTGGAGTAAAATGAGCACCATCAGCAGGTGGTTCATCTCCCGATCACATAATCATATTATCTCCCAAGTTCATTGATCTAGTGCCGATAGACTTTGTTGGAACTGGTGCGATGATGACCTCGTTGTCAATAGATCTTGTATTTCATGGAGAAAACGAAAACAACTGTTAGTGTCATGGCCGGTTTGTTGATGGAAGGCACATTACTTGGCAGAATTAGGCTTGGCTGAAAGGGGATCCGGGAGAGGCCGAGGCTTAAGGGGTTTGAGATGGCCTTTTCCAACGAGGATTTGGAGAGCTTTGGATAAGGCCATGTAAAGCGGGGTGAAGACCCTTTGGCCTTGGGGTTAGTGCTTCGAGGTTTGTGAAGTTGTCTTTGATGTACCGGCGAAGGGTTGATAGGTGTTGACTGGGTTTGATGATCTCTTCCGAGTGTAGGACTGGAGCTGAAAGGGGCATTTTTAATCAGACATCCCGTTTCTCAGCTTGCCCCTTGATTCAGAATGCCCCGAACCTGAGTGGCAAAAGTGCTACCCACATTCTTTGCAACAATTGGGAGCACTTGCTGTTTGTTCAGTCCTTCAGCCTTCAAAGCCTCGACAGCCCACTGAAGATGTTCATAGGAACCAACGCCTGCCCCTACCTTGTTCTTGCCATTTGCCTCCACTTTGCCAAGGGATTGGCCTTCTTCCAATGCAGCTCATCCCAAGATTGAGAAGCCTTTTGGTGTGAAATTTCTGGCATGTGATGTGGTCAATGATGGAACCAAAACCCCAAAGGCTAAATCTGCCACTATTCTCTGAAGATCTTCAATCATGTTCATCAGCTCAGAAGTAGTGGGTTCATAGGTTTGAGATGATCGGGGCTCGAGTGAATCCATCATACATAAGTCCATGCTTTCTGGAATGAACACCTCAGGCTTGGGTAAATGGGCCGGGGTGATATATATATTGGGATTGTAAGTAGATGGCAATGTATGGATTAGATTGAGGTGTAGATGAGGTACTTGGTCATTGAGGTCTTGAGGTGGAGCTATCGTCTGATTGTCGATGAGATTCTGGACCTCATGACGAAGGCGGTAGCAACGATTAGTGCCATGACCACGCCGCTGATGATACACGCAGTATTTGGTGGGGTTATGTCTGGCAGGGAATGGGTCAGGCAGAGGTTGAGGATCAAGGGTTTTGAGATACCCTATTTTCATCAGGACTTTTAGTGTGTTGGTCAGGCTTATATAGAGGGGGGTGAAAGTTCTGCCTTGAGCTCGGGCCGGACTAGCCGTTTGTGGGCTTGTATTGGCAAATGGGTCGTTAATTTTTGGAGTGGCGACGGTGTTGATTTTAGTGGGTTTGGGAATAGTGCTACTACCAACATTGGTACTCCCTGCAAAAACCCTCCTTATTGGTTCACTTGTTCTGGGAATAATTCCTCTGTTGAACGCACTCTCGATCTGAACCCCCAATTCATGTAAACTTTTGAAAGTGAATAGTGGAGCCACTATTAACTTTTGCAACATATCAGGCTCAAGATTCTGCACCACTATCCATACTTGGTCCCTCTCAGGAGGTCAATTTGTCATCTCTGTCAGCAAATTCCACAAAAGATTCTGTAGAGTTCTGGTGGGTTGCTTCAAGCTCTTGAGTGGTCATTTCAACTTGGGTATTGTAAGAATACTAATCGACAAAGGCCTCAGCCAACTCTTCCCATTTTTGCTTCACTTTATCCTTCAACTTGGCATACCAAGTGGCTGCTATGCCCGACAAGGTTCTTCCATACAGAGAGAGTTTCTGCGGCTCAGTTAGACCCATCGGTTTCAGGACATCCAAGAAAAGCCGGATATGTACCATAGGATCTCCAGACCCGTCGAAACGGTCAATGTGTGGCATTTTGAATCTGTTTAGGAGCCTTACGGCAGCCATGGTGTACCCATCCTTAATGTCGGGAATAAATTTAAGGCCCTGTGCCTTTTTGAATTGCTTCTCAACGTTAGCAATTTTTACCAAGGTCGGTTTGAGATCATTAGTACCAAGGGGAAAAAGCCTCTCATTAGGCTGCACCAAGGGTCTGAAAACCAAATCTTGAGCCAACCCTTCTCGAGGATCCTGACCTTGTAAATCTTTAGTTGGCGAAAGTGGGTCAAAGTTCGGCTGGGGTCCCGAGGCTGAATGTGTGGTAGGTGCCCCAGATGGGCGTTGCATTTTAGCATTGGTCTCATCTTGCATGGCGATTCCCTAGTTTAATGCCGCTATCATGGCCACAACTTCTTCCGAACTCTGTGCCATCACGATTTTGCTGAGTGTAACAAAGGTGATCTAGCTGGTGGCTATCGGATTAGTTGAACCAGTGAGCCCTGTCTGGGCCTTCTTTTGCCTTGCTACCGGCGAACGAATATTGGTTGCCCTTGAACTAAATCTCCGACTTGACAAAGTCTATCGACACAAGTCCAGAGTGCCTAGGGGATATTGAAGCCTTTTGAAGCTATAGTTCCACGACTACCTTGCAAAAGAGAAAATAAACAAAATCTCAGCCCAATTTCACTAGAATGGATATGATCACAACTGAGTGACTATACTCTCTATACTGAATTTTGCCCCACAAACTGATACCAACTTGGCAACTGATGTGCACATTCCTGTACAGTTTCACTGTAAAGCACATACCAGTTAAGTAAGAACCAAAACACACCTATAAGGGGATAAGGTTACCCTATCCTAGTTTCGTCAAGAGCTAGGGTTTCATTATGCACAACAAGTGGCTTCACACAATCTAGCATTTGGGTAAGCAACATGTCCTAGTTTGGAATAGTCTCTATGGTTTCCGATATGCAACTAGGTCGATTGGTCAAAAAGGATACCTCAGCAAGACTACCTAATATACCTTTCACACCTAACACTGAGAAGTGAAAGGAGGATCAAACGGTACAGCAGTAGTCCAGATCCAAGGGTTATGTTCCCTTCGTGGCAGAGACCGCAACCAGTCAGCCTTTTGGCAAGCTCTTCCAAGCAAGCCTCCGGCAAACCGTTCAGGAATAGCACATGGCAAACACAGTGACTTAGGCACACCAATGCAGATGCAAATGTAAAGAAACACATAAGTGTAGATAAAACAACATATCATGAGTTCGAGTCAAGTTCTATAATTCGCCAGCAGAGTCGCCAGAAACTATGCACTCGCATTTTTCTCGTGCCCACCTTTCGGAAAGGGTTTGAAAAGAAGGCCTTACAGCTCGGACTCCGACGGTTCTGAATCTAGTCTCACAAGTGCAATGTGAAACTGATAAACACCAAGGAGTCCAAATCCGGCAAACCTTTTTGGAAAATCAATTTTAAATCAAATAATGTCAAAATTAGACTGCTTAGCCAGATACAGAGTCGTCACCTAAATATTTTGTTTTGAGAAAATTTAGGAAATCCTGACTTGTGCCAAAGGCTACATGTCCGTCATCACCAAAGTTGCCTCGGCTCGCGAACTTGGGTACGAGGGGGGAAGGTCATGAAATGAGCACCCCTGCTCGCCTGATCAAAGATCAGCCTCTACTAATCACGATATGATTTTTATGAACATTATGCCCTTACTATATGACGCGCACAAGCAAATATAGACTACGTCGCAAGAATTGGAACATTTGAAGGCATGTTTGTTTTGCGAAAATGGTTTGAATTTGCCATCCTCAAGTGGGCTTATAGACGCGGATTTGCCACCAAACATAGTGGGCTTAAACCATGATTTGCCACAACAAAGTGGGCTTAAAACACACATTCGTTGAATTGTTCCAATTCAACAACAAGCCTTCACCCACAGGCATTCATGCAATTTAGCATTTAAGCACATAACCTCATGGCAAGCATGCTAATCATGGAAATATGGCAATCACACTCATGTAAGTATGCTACAGCATAAAACTCACCGAGTACTCCATGCCAAAACAAAACTAGTTAGAAAAATGCATGATCCTAACTATACAAGATGTCTAATGCAACACATGCAATATGATATAACTAAATTGGCTCGGCTACTTAATCATGGTATTTGCAACACTTTGATAGCATGCTTTGAAACACATATTCAAAGAAGTATTGAATATGCAATGCAGTTTGAATGATGTGCCGAGCCTCGGTGCATGCAATATGAATGAATGGATGCAAGCATGCGATATGCTAATCGAAATATGGTCCCTAATTTGACCATCAAAAGCGATTAAATAAAAAGGAGAAAGACGCAGGGTTGAAAAACATACACACACGTATGCACAATTATTACAACATTATGCCCTCACGAATGAGGGTTCGAATGAATAAGCTAAGCTAATCAAATTAATCTAATTTAAACTAATTAGACTAATTATTACAAATCAAATGAATAACTAGAAAACTAATTACTAATTATTACAACACTTTAATCAACTAGTAAATTAATTTATTAAAACAAATGCACACTAACTAAGCGTCCAAGGCATTTAAACTATGCTACCACTGCTTTGCCTCAGGAAGTGGAAGATGCATGTGCTCGGTTTTCGCCCCAAAAAGTCCTCTGTTTTGCTCTCGAGAGGCTCTGTTTACAGGGTTAAGCACCTTCTAGGATCTTTTTGCTCCACCGTACCAAGTATTTGCTGAGGGTTGCACCAGTGGTCTATTGGCCATGGATGGCTTATGCCGGCCATCTACGGGCTAGAGGGGTACACTGCCGGCCAGAAATAAAGCCTTGCCGGCCATTGATGAGGCACTGCCAGCTACTGATGTTCTGGTCACCACACTACAACAGAGCACAAACAGAGCAAAATGAAGGTTTTTCCAAGGGTATGCTTGTTGTGGCCGGGCCCTCGGGCTTTATGCTACCACAGTTCGGACTCAAATGTCACGGTTCTTAATTTGATCTCGCAATGTGCAATGCAAGACTGATAAATCACCAAATAGTCCAAATCCGGCAAATCGTTTTGGAAAACAGATTTTTAAGAAAGAAGTGCCAAACATGGATTGCTTTGCCAGATACAGAGTCGCCACCTAAATATTTTATTTTGGGGGAATTTAGGAAACCCTGACTCGTGCCTAAGGCCACGTGTTCGTCATCACCAAAGTTGCCTCGACTCAAGAACTTGGGTATGATTGGGAAAGGTCAGCTATGAGCACCCCCGCTCGCCCGATCCGAAGATTGGCCTATACTAAGCATGATATTTTGTTTTGAAAACATATGTGTTCTTATTCTAGTTAATTAGCTAGAATTACTATGTGATGCGCACAACACACAATTATAGACTAGATCACCTAATTTGGAACAGAGCATCGCATATCCGTTTTGTTTGGAAATGGTTCGAAGTTTTGCTACTCGCAAGTAGGCTAAAATGCAGATTTGATGAATTGTTCCAATTCAAGTAATCCAACGTTCACCCACAGGCATTCAGGCAGTTATGTCACATAAGCAATTAGCCTCATGGTAAGCATGTTTTCATGTTAACACTTACATACATGCAAGATGCTAAAGCATAAATACTCACAGTGTATTCCGAGCTAAAACAATGAACATGTTAGTAATCAAATGTATGATCCAAGTCCATGTTAAGATGGCTAATACAACACATACGAAAGGCAATTAGAATAGGCTCGGCTAATCTAAGATGGCATATGATATGCGGCAATTTGATACACGTATTCAAGTTGGAATTGAAATACTATGCAGTTAGTATGATGCGCCGAGCTCGATGCGTGCAATACAAATGAATGAATGCAAACATGCATAGCATAAGATATGCTAAATCAAATATGCCCTAAAACTAACCATCATAAGCGGTTAAATAAAAGGGAAAAACAAGTGGGGGTTGGAAGACATGCATCACACACATGCACACTTATTACACAATTGCGCCCTCTCGAGGGAGGGATCGAATAAATAATACAAATCAACTTACTAATCAACTAACAAGCTAATTAATTAATTACACAACCACATCGAAATAAATAACCAGTCTAAGTTACTAAAACGCTGAAATGGCCTCGAGGCGATGGATGCATGCATGCTTGTACGGCTCCGCTAAAAAATCCATCGCCATACTCATGCTACCTCTGTTTACACTGATCTGTATTTCTGAAAACTTCACAAGTCCCAAGGAAGCTTCAGAATCACTCCCTGAACACTGTGGGATGTCACCGACCAAGAGGTGAGGCCACCGGCCATGGAGAACTGGTCATCGACCATTTGTGGTAATATCGGCTAACAATAAGTGGCCGGCCGTCACCGAAGATGGTCGATCGGCCATCTCTTCCTGTAGAATCCTATTTGCTACAGCAGAGGACAAATAGAGCATGGCAGTGCATTTTCAAAGCAATTTATGCACCATCACCCTCCTCAGCATGTTTGAGACTTAGAGGAGTATGGTTCTCAACCCTCGGGCCACCAATCACGCATTTCAATGCATGATGGCCCAAGGTGCCAAGTGTGCATTTTAATGTCAAATGAAATGCACACAAAACAAATGAGGGACCCCCAACCTCTATCATGGTTTATCATGGGGCAAGGAATGCATGCTTAAAGTTATGCAACCTAGGCATGCGAGCAAGCTAATCCAACATGAGCATGTGAACAAGCATGCAAACATGCAAACATGTAACAACATATTAAACTCATGACAAAGTACAACCTAAATAAGCATGTAAAATGCGACTTGAGCACATAACAATATGCAATGACCCAAGTGTGCAACAACATACAAGGCAAGCATGCAACAACATGCAAAGGATGGACTTATACCAAGATGGATAGCTCTCTAATAGGCCCAAATCAGTGGCCAAAATGCTAAGGGATAAGGGACAAAACCACATACAAACACGCATGCTAATGGCCCATCACTTTAAGCACAAAAGGGCAACCTTTAAGCACACTTAAAAAGAATGAAAAGCATGCAAATGTGACAACATTACATGCTCTGAAATGAAGCTAGGAGTGATGCCAAATCACATAAACAAGTCAAGCATGGCATGCTCAAGACTGAAGCCTAAGACTAGTCGAGGGACTTGAACCAAAACTACACAAAACAAAGAGCATATGGCAAGTATGATCCAAAACAGTCCTAAATCATGCTAAAGTGAACCTAAAACATGCAATGACCAAAGCCAAAACAAGCTAAAACAAAGGGGCAAAATCATGAGGCATGCAAGGCCATCAAAGAGGTGTTACACTACACCTAATACAACCAAACATGGCATGATTTAAACAACCCAAAATAGAGTCATGACATGTCAAAATGAGCCCAAAAACCCACTTAGATGGCATCCCAATGACCTAAGCATGATGGCATACACAATGACACATTCATGAGGTATAAAACATAAACTCTTTAAGACATTAAAGAAGCGATAAGTGTAAGTTTATAAGCATGAAATATGGACTGAAATAACATCCTAAGTGATGCCAAACCACTGAAATGATCGACATAGAGCATGCTAACAACTTGGACACTCAAAGTTAACAAGCTAGATTGCATGGTGGCTATACAGAACAATGCAAGCATAACAAGAACAATGAAAAACAGAGCTCAAGCATGTTACAACAAGGCTAAAAGCTTCATGGAGTCGAGCCAAAATTATGCTAAAAACACATATTACAACATGATACATGTTAAGGCCAAATCATGGGATTATAAGACAAGTGTATGAAGCATACATGGCATGTCTAAACCAACTCAAAATAGAGGTGCATCATGGCAAAAGAAAGCCTAATACATGCTAACATGGAGCTAAAACAAACTAAACACACGTGCTACCACATAAGCCATTTATGCAAGCATTAAAGACAACAAGGAGAGGGGATGACCCTCTCCTTTTTAGGACCTCAAAAGCACCTCTCCACCACTGAAAATCCTCTGGATTTCAGTGGTAGAGAGGTCATGCAAAGACCAAAACAATGGCCAAAAGGTTTGGCCTAAAACAAGGCCTAGAAAGGCCTTGGAGGTGGGAGACAACCTCAAACCTCAAAGTGACCTTAAACAAAGTTCTAAACCACACAAAATTAGAAATTTTATTAGTTATAGTTGAAGCTTAAAATAATAAGCAAGATAGGCTAAAAGCTTGTGCAAAAATGGGGAATAAAGAAGGTAGGTTCTCACATTTGAAGAACCTCTTCAAGAACACCACTCCAGCACCTTTCTCTGATCAAAATCAACTCAAGAACCCTAACAATAACCCTCTAATGCCTCAACAACCCAATGATGGTGTAATGCTAGGTGTTCAAGTGCAAAAGTAAGACAAAAACTCACTTTAAGGCACAAAATAGGATCAAACAAGGGAGTATAGATACAAAACTATATCTCACTCTCTAACCCTAATTTTTCTGAACCTTGGAGGAGGGAGGAGGAGCTCCCTCTTTATAGAGGTTCAAATGCTAATCTTCCTAAGCAAGCTTAGCAAAAGGCAAATCCCTCCATAGACGTGTATGGAGGGGGTGTAATGTGGATGCCAGCTGTGATAGCTGGCATAAAATATCTGCCAAAAGCAGATGGAAAGGGGTCAGCTGGGAAATATGGCCGATTGACCAATAAAACGACCGGCCGACCAAAAACATTGCCGACCGGCCAAAATATTTGGCTGGTAGCAAGAAAACGGGGCCGGTGGCCTGAAGCCAAGGCCTGTGAGGTGTGCAGATGGCCAACAAGCCATTCCCTACCCTCAGAAGCAAAAACACAAGTGTTTGGTGCACAACCAAGCACAAAACAAACAAGTCGAGAGATCTTGAGGCAAGGCGTGCGACAGAAACCTCCGAGAACTCAAGACGAACACGAACATTGATGATCATCGAGTGTTCACATGATGACGTCCAAGTCTTGAGGAGGGTCAAAAATGGGGTGTCTACAGTTGCCCTTCTTTGACAGAACTTGAAAGTCATAACAATGACAGGAGTGAATGTCAAAGCCCAGAGACGACCCATGTTTGACAAGGCCGAAGACTTAGACAAAGCATACAAGCTAGCAAGATATGTGCTCGTAGGCAGGGGAAAGATGCAAAGAACATGCATGATGCCGAACATAACTTATGATCATGCAAAGAGAGATGTAGTGAAGCAAATACATACAATAAATGCAACAGTTTAAGCAGGCGGATACAAATCTAACTACATTACATCTAGAAAGGATGTAAGAGAATTATTCAATTCTCGCTACGTCTCACGCAGAGAATACAATATCTATGCAGTTCGTCTGGTCGTGCCAGCTTCAAATGAACCGTACATACAATATCGTGCCTGTGCGATTCGTCTGGTCGTGCCAGCTTCAAATGAACCTTACATACAACATTGTGCCTGAAAAAGAAAGAAAACATAACAGGTACAATATTGTTAGAAACATGCATAGCAATGCAAGTGAGAAGTGCGTACAATATTGTTAGAAACATGCATAGCAATGCAAGTGAGAAGTGCGTAACAACGCAAATGAAGTGTGCATGACAATGCGGGTGGAACGGGTGCATAACAACACAACCCGAGTGTGTGCATAACAATGCGATTTGAAACAAGCATAACAATGCTATAAAGGCACAAACACATGTAAGTAAAGCATACACGACAACGTATACAATGTGTAAAGTAAGGAATTAAATATACACATGTAAGTAAAGCACGCGCGGAAACGCATGCAATGTGTAAAGTAAAGAATAAAATGTACACATGTAAGTAAAGCACATGCGACAACATGTACAATGTGTAAGGCAATTGTGAAGATAAGCATGAACACATGTAAGTAAAGCATGCGCAAAAACGTAAGCAATGTGTAAAGTAAGAAATAAAATGTACACATTTAAGTAAAGCATGCGCGCTAACGCAAGCAATGTGTAAAGTAAGGAATATAATGTACACATGTAAGTAAAGCATGCGTGCTAATGCAAGCAATGTGTAAAGTAAGGAATAAAATGTACACATGTAAGTAAAGCATGCGTGCTAATGCAAGCAATGTGTATAGCAGTGCGAAAAGGGAAGAAAGGGGTTAGTAAGGGTTAGTTACATCCACATGGGGCATGCGAGTGGAGAAAAGTTAGAGTTACGTCCACACGCGGCAGGCGAGTGGAGAAAAGTTAGAGTTACGTCCACACGCGGCACGCGAGTGGAGGAAAGTTAGATACGTCCACACGCGGCACGCAAGTGGAGAAAAGTTAGATAAGTCCAGACGCGGCACGCGGGTAGAGAAAAGTTAGATACGTCCACATGCGGCATGCGAGTGGAGAAAAGTTAGATACGTCCACACGCGACACGCGGGTGGAGAAAAGTTAGATACGTCCACACGCGGCATGCGAGTGGAGAAAAGTTAGATTTCGGAACATGTTTCGAATGCTCTTAACCAAAGAAAGGGAAGCATAGGGACATATCCCGGTGTTTCGGAGAAGGAACATGCAAAACAATGTAAGTTAGAGGGGTGCAAGACAATGCACATGAAATATGCGACAATGCGAGAGATTGGCATGCATGATAATGCAAATGGAAGATGCATGACAATGCGAGTTGTTCGAAATGCATGATAATGCAAACAAGAGATGCATGACAATTCACGTTATTGAAATGCATGACAATGCGAATTATTGAAACGCATAACAATGCGAATGAGACATGCATGATAATGCATAAACTGAAATGCATGACAATGCAAATGGAAGATGCATGACAATGCAAGTTGTTCGAAATGCATGATAATGCAAACAAGAGATGCATGACAATGCACGTTATTGAAATGCATGACAATGCGAATTATTGAAACGCATAACAATGCGAATGAGACATGCATGATACTGCATAAACTGAAATGCATGACGATGCAAATGAGACACGCATAACAATGAATGAACTAAAATGCATGACAATGCATGAACCGAAATGTAGATGAAAGATGCAAGACAATGCGTGTAATTGGAATGCATGACACTGCATGATTTATTGAAGTGCATGACAATGCATACTATTGGGATGCACGATAATGCAAATGAGACACGCATGACAATGCATGAACGAGAATGCATGACAATGCATGAACTGAATTGTAGATGAAAGATGCATGATAATGCGTGTAATTGAAATGCTTGACAACACATGATTTTATGACAATGCATACTATTGGGATGCACGACAATGCAAATGAACTCGAATGCGCGACAATGCTCGTTTCTTGAAATGCATGACAATACAAATGAACTCAAATGCGCGACAATGCACGTCCTTTTTTGAAATGCATGACCATGCAAATGAACTCAAATGCATGACAACGCACGTCTCTTTTTTTGAAATGCATGACAATGCAAATGAACTCAAATGCGTGACAACGCACGTTCTTTTTTTTTTGAAATGCATGATAATGCAAATGACCTCAAATGCGTGACAACGCACGTCTTTTTTTTGAAATGCATGACAATGCGAATGAACTCAAATGCGTGACAGGGCATGTCTCTTTTTTTTGAAATGCATGACAATGCAAATGAACTCAAATGTGTGACAACGCACGTCCTTTTTTTTTTTGAAATGCATGACAATGCAAATGAACTCAAATGCATGACAACGCATGTCCCTTTTTTTTTTTTTGAAATGCATGACAATGCAAATGACCTCAAATGCGTGACAACGCACGTCTTTTTTTTTTTTTTTAAATGCATGACAATGCATGTGACCTCAAATGCATGACAACGCACGTCTTTTCTTTTTTTGAAATGCATGACAATGCAAATGAACAGTGCATAACAATGTAAGTTGTGCGTGTTACAATGCATGTAGACGTGCATAATGAGGCAACCTATGTATGTTTATCATAAATAAGCCAAAACATTGTAATGCAACGCATTTTTTTTAAAAGAAAAAGCGGTTATTGAATCTCACAAGATACCAAAGGATATGAAAAGGATACACCTTGCTCGTACTGAGCATCGCATACAGGAAGCATGGTTCAAGGTCAACACGAAGGCTGGTTAAGCTTCAAAAATGCACTTTCTTGCACTGTCTGGAGTAAAGAAGGCCCCAAACCACATAATTGACCCAACCAAGGGTGTAGGAGATACACCGGCCACTGGGGAAGACCACCGGCCATCCATTGGCCACGAAATAAGGTCACCGGCCAAATATTTGGCCGACCAGCTAACAATTTGACCGACCGGCCAAAAATTGCTGTATCGGGGCTGTTTTGTCCTTTGGCCACGGGTCTTTAAATATGGGGTTCCAAACCCCATATTTTCACTTCTCACAAGCTCAAAAACCTCTCCCCTCTCTCTCTAGGTGATTTTCCAACCCTCGGTCGGAGTTTTTACAGTGTTTTAGCGCCCTTTTCGTGGTTCGATTCGCGAAAATCTCCTCGTTTCGCACATTTTGAACCAAACAAATCTCAGTTTCGGTGTACTTCTCTCGATTTCCACCACTTGGGGTTTGTTTCCCCCGAGTTTACCTTGATCTTTGTGCCTTTTTTGGACTCTAACCTTTCTGCCCATTTTTCACCCTATCTGGGTTGACTTTTGGGTTGACTTTTCACTTTCGTGCCCGGTTTTCACACTTTCGGCCATTTTCACACTATTCTTGAGATGGCAGACGACATTCTAGGCGGTGGAGCTCCCCCGGAGTTGGACATGGACCCTGAGGCCGAGCTCCTGCCTCTTCACATCCGGCCGTTTGATCCGGCGGCCTACAGGCTGGCGATACACGCGCTTCCTCCTGACAGCCTCTGTCACTTCAGGAGCTATGAGCGACGCGTGCCACTGGGGCTTTTGCTGCGTGAGCCAGAGTCACATCTATCCTATGGCGCTTCTGAGGTACACTCTTCCCTGTTTCATTTTCCGCCAAGTAGAATACATAACTGCAATAGTCGATTCGGTTCTTTAACTGTTAGGCCCGGATACACCGATATACCACATGCTGTAGTTCAATGTGAGCACACCTACACCCGTTACCTGTTTGAATCTGAACACGTGTACAGACGCTGTATTTTCCACTGAACCACTCAAACACACTGACACATCACATGCTGTAGTTCACTGCGAGCACACCCGTACCCGATATCTGTTTGAATCTGAACACGCGCACACACGCTGCACTTTCATCAATTCTGAGTGCATTCAACACTGTATTTGTAACACTGCTTCGCAACTGTTTGTTTTGACCACAGGGAGATTACTATGCCTTCCGGGGGTATGGGAATGCTGCCGCCAGAGGTTGGTACATGGAGTTGCCCAACGCGGTTCGTCGTATTGTTGACCGGGCCGGCTTTGGGACTTTTTGCGTGGGACTCTCGCGCCTCAGCGCGAGTAGGCCCCTCCTTACTGCTCTGGTGGAGAGGTGGTGGGACACGACTAACTCCTTCCACCTTTCTACCACCGGGGAGATGACGATGACTCCCTTCGACTTCTCCATGCTCCGAGGCATCGGAGTGGGGGGTGATCCGATCGCCTTTGACACAGACATGGACGAGTGGGACGCCGCTCAGCCATACTTGCTCGACACTCAGCCACCTTTTGTTCGGGCAGGGTTCGTGCGATACTCATGGTTCGAGGATCATTTTCGGATCCAGGCACCTACTACCTAGGAGGAGGAGGAGAAGTACGCTCTCGATTTTATAATTTTTTTGCTAGGGACCATACTTTTCGCCGACCGGGCGAACATCGTCGCCCTTTATCTACTGAGCGCACTTGTGGATGTGACACAGATCTGCCGCTACAACTGGGGTGGCGCGGGCTTGGCCACTCTTTACGGGTACATGAGCTCATCTTTCCGCCTTAGCGGGCAGTTACTTGGAGGCTATTGGCGAGCTTGGGAGGTACACATTCCCTTTCTGTCTTTTCAATTCTGCCTTTCATTATCTGTACACCATACACGCTGCACACACGCAATCTGCTCTACACTGACTGTACATTGCACACACTGCACAACACACCGCACACATTGCACAATACACTGCACACTGTTCTCTGATATTTGCTTTTATCTGTATACTGCTTTATCTAATAAGCCTACTCATGTCTGCTCTGTTTCGTTCTGTAGTTGTGGGTGTATGCTTACTTTCCGAGGCTTGCCGCAGTACCAGGCGAGGAGATGCCCCCCCATGGTCCCATTTTGCCACCGCTTTGACGTGAGATGCGAGCGGAGGCCGCGGGAGCCCTTCATGTTCTTCCACCGCTACTTTGACACTATCATCGCAGCCGAGGTATGTCAAACATTTCAGTTTATTACCTTTTCTTTGCAATGTACCTTAAATAACAGATAACAAACTGTATTTACTGCTATCTGCAGATCACCTGGCAGTCGTGAGCCTCGTTGCCCATCGCAGTTCGGGAGCGGTATGCCAGCGCTTAGGAGACTGCCCGATTCAGAGTTTTGTTAGAGGGCCCGGTTTGCCGTGCATGGTACTTTGGGGAGCGCTTCTTGCGGCAGACCTTGGGCGTGCCGGAGCAGCCGGTTCCAGCACCTCATCTTATCCATATGAGGGACACTGAGAGATATACCTTAGCGGAGATGATGAGTTACACCATTGGCTGGAGCCATGAGCGCTTTGTAGACGAGGGTGACTATGCGGAGTTCGTCTAGACCTATATCATGCGGCCTCTGACCGGTGCCGGCCGAGTTGAGAGAGACAGACCAACGGCGGCAGCTGCAAGAGCAGGAGCATCGCGGGCACCTCGAGCCTGAGGTAGGAGTGGGCCCCGGAGAGGGCACGGAGCTGGGTGGCCCAAGCTGCCTACTATGATGACATGCCGAGGGCAGGGTGGGGAGACTTACCAGATCTCCATCGCTCCCCCTCCGCCTAATCACGAGCTAGTCGGATTCTACGGCTTGCCTGCGGTATGCACTACTGTATTTTGCATTTTGTATAGTCATTTCATTTCATTTCTCTTGATGTTCTGCAGAATACTGATGTTTCTAACACTTTGCAGACTTCCACCGAGTACACTCGCCAGTCTTTGGAGTTGACTGCTTCCATGATGGGGATGCTACAGCAGAGCCTCGACCTGCTGGCTATTTACAGTATTCGGGTAAGCTCTTTCAACCACAATCTCAAACTGTGCATAATCTATTTCACACATAATCTGATGCATCGCACTATCAACATGGCACTTGATACGCGGCCCTCATGGCTTTGATACACTGTAACCCGCGGATTTGTTCACAGCATTGCTCACAGCATTCATACACTGCACTCAGTCACTGCATTCTGTACTGACACACTGCTCACAGCATTCAAACCTTGTACTCATACACTGCATTCTGTTCTGATACACTGCTCACAGCATTCATACACTATACTCATACACTGCATTCTATATTCATACTCTACTTTGCGTAGCATAACTGATGTATTTACCATTTGTCCTTTTCAGCCCCCATCAGGATACCGACTGCAGGGGGTGCTCCAGTAGGACCATCCGTGTCTGCCCGAGAAGGAGGGAGTGCAGGGTGAGGGACTACAGTACCCCCCTGTACCAAAACGGGGCGCACTCATATTGGGAGCAGCTCGGGGGCACAGATTCTAGATGACGATGAGTCTGAGACAGAGGCAGAGGCAGAGTCGTCTGAGGATGAGACTGGAGATAACTCGGGCTCGGGCTTAGATGGTGGGGCCGGTGACGATGCTCCTGGACCTTCATCTAGGAAGAGGACGAGGACAGACTCTCATGCCTGAGAGCAGTTGATGTTGATCTAGACTTTTGCTGCTTTTCTTTTTTTTTTGCTTTATTTTCCTTTTAGCTAGTAGTTTTAGCACTTTGTACTGCCACAGACAGCTTTTATTTTCCTCAAAACTATGTACTTGAAAAGATAATGGAATGAAACAAGCTTTTTGTTTGAAAAAGAGTTATATTTGCACATTTTATTCATCGCATCGCATCACTTTACACAACAATGTAAATGAGATTGAACTTTTGTTTGAAAATAAAACACTTGTATCGTAATAACTAGGTGGTGAACCGACTAACAACAAAGCAACTCATACAACATACTGCTCATTTTGAACACACGGCTCATAACACAGCGCTGAGTTCATTTGGCACACAGCTCATACACACAGCTCATACAACGCACTGCTCATTCTGAACATACAGCCCATAACACAGCGCTTGGTTTATTTGGCACACAGCTCATACACACAGCTCGTACAACGCACTGCTCATTCTGAACATACAGCCCATAACACAGCGCTTGGTTTATTCGGCACACAGTTAATTCTGAACAAACAGTTCAATCCGAACAGACAGGATGCAAAGATGGAATTGGCCGAAGTTGAAACATACTCAGATGCACCAAATGTGGAAGAACAAACGTGGAGAATGGCACAGCACTTTGAACATAAAACGATTCATTTTGAAAATTGAGAAATGAATTCTCAATCGGGTTTTGAGCCTACGACTGAATACAACAAAAAAGACTCAACAACGGAAAACAAAAGGTAAACAACCTAAAGACAAACACAGACACTTGAAACGACTCAAGACAAGAATCGAGACAAACAAAAACAAAAGACACGATGCTCGGACGTGTTACAAAGGTGAGAGGCCCCTCAATTCACGAGGAGCTAGTTTCTCCAGGTATTGTTTCCCATCCTTTCTCATTTGTGATTCTCACATCACTCTGGCACTCAATCTCTGTTTTCGTGAAAAGGCCATTTTCTCACTTTTTCTCAACGCACATCTCTCTATTTTTCAATCTCTCATTTTTTATCCCTCCCCTGGGTGGTTTGATGGATAAACAAAAAGTTGTGGATTCATGCCCAGCATTACCAGCTCGCGGCTATTTCTTCCGGTGACATGTAGTCGGTGCCCCGGATGAGGGAGTGGAGTAGCTTGATCCACTCAAATTCACACTTCGCAGTTGGCTTGATACCTCGTTGCTTGGAGGATGTTGAGAGCTTTCGACCCTTTGTTGTTAGATTCAGTTGTGTGCTTTTCTGGCGAATACGGTGCCTTTTCCGGCAAGTATGGTGCCCTTTCTGGCAAATGCATGGATAACGGGGAAAAGACAGGAAGCTTGACTCAACTGTGCCCCTAGTTCATCATTTTGACCATTTTTTTGTTTAAGTTTTCTTCTAAAACAATTTTGACCAATATGAAAGTTAGATTAACATACTCGTTCAACTTTCTGATTTAGAATCATGCAAGTTAGATTGTGAGCATTGAAAATTTTCCTTTTTGGGTCCAAGAAAATGGTCCAGTTTTTTTGGAAAAATTGGAACAATTTTCGAGAGAATTAGTTAGCCTTAGTAAAAAATCTCAAAAAAACTATTTTTACAAACGACCACTGCTCAATGAGCACGGAACCTGCTCTTGAGATGCACAACCTCGGACCAAAAACTATGGAAAATTGCCCCTTGTTTGAATAGCACCGCAGCACACTGTATGACAATGGAAAGTTGTCCCTTGTTTGGATAACGCCACAGCACACTATAATCAGTCCTCAAAGTGACAATCACAACCAGAATCTCGGATACAGAGAAAACAAAGATGATCAAAACCATTACATGGACAAAATCGATTTGGAAGTGTTTGTGGCTAGACTTCAGAATGAAGTTGCCTACGTATCCCAAACATGGGAATCAAGCCTTACGTAGTTCCGGTTAAGGGACACTCGGGTATTAACCTCTCCTTTTATGCTCTAACTTTTGCCAAGGCCGCTCTTCTTGGTTTTCAACCTTGCAAGCTTTGTTTTTATTTTCTTTTCAATTCTTTTCATTTCTTTTCTTTTTCTTTTTTATTCATTCTTTTCATTTTTCTTCTTTTTTTTTTTTTATGTTCTTTTTCTTCTTTTTCTTGCTCTAACTTTTGCCTGGGTCGCCCTTCTGGGTTTTCGGCCCAGCGAGCCTCTCAAGGGTAAAAGTGTAGCTTGGTCCATGTCAAATGGTTTTGAGATCTCGAAGCCATCTGAATCCAGGAAAGTGGCTGTTGTCTGCTGATGATGTCGGAGTCCATCCAATGGGGGCTGAATTTGCCCCTAGTGCTGTGGATAGGAACTCGGTTGTTCTCTGGCAGTACTTTCTTCTTTCCTCCCTTCTAGGATTTGGGCATTCTTGCCGATCCTCGTCTTGGACTCTTCTAGTGCATTATCTGACGTCTTTTGCCCCTTGTTCGAGGGATGCTTCTGATCTGGCCATACAAGCTTCACATTGTGGTTGACCGTTGAACATTCTGAATACAAGTTCAATTGTTTGAAAGCAAAGGGGGTCGAGTCTCGGGGCTGAGAGCGATCCTAAGCTGCACAATCTCAAGAGCGATTCCACACAAGTCTTCGCAGGACCGCGCAAAACATTTTTTTGAAATCTTTTAAGAAAGCGACAAGTTGTTCGTGTTGAAGACAGTGCGGAACCAATCTAGATCAAGCCAGGATCCTTCTCAGTACTCACGTTAACAAACATGATCTCATTCATCAAGGGCTTAGCATGCCTCTCTTTCTCTCAAGTTGATCAAATTTTGCAAATCCCGAGGAATTCCTTCCTCTTTGTTTTCATCACAGTGTTAAAAATTTTTGAAAAACATAGGTCAATGCAATGACTTCAAGGTACAGAAGAAGCAGGTGAAGTGTACTGCCGTTTCATTCTAAACTTGCCAGTACAACATGCTCAAAGTAGCAATAGGCACAAAAACATAATAGTCACAACTGTTTCGTTCAAATTTCTTGATTGCAACTGGCTCCACAACAGCAACAGACTCAGAAGAAAGCAAAAAGACAAACACAAAACAAGCAAATGATGTCCGAGGTAACATCCCCGGAATCACCTGACTTCTATACAATAGGACTGACTGGATACAACAAGACAGACCCGACTGACATAGTACAAAAAGACTGACTATATACAAGACAACAAAACTGACTGAATTCCCAAGTTAGAAAACACAAAACTAGCATTCGCAAATGTTCAAAAATAGTGCGTGCCATACGTCACATCTGAAGTAAACTGGACGCCACCCACAGGTGGACCTACCGCTGATCACATACTTGTATTATCCTTGAAATCCACCAATCCAGTGCTGACAGACTATGCTGAGCTCGGCGGGAGGATGACTTCATTGTCAATCAAATCTTGCACTTCGTGGCGAAGACGGAAGCAATTGTCGGTGCTGTGACCGGTTTGCTAGTGGTACGCGCAGTACTGAGTAGCGTCATGTGAGAGAGGGAGGTTACTTGGGAGACGTCGAGGCTCAAGGGGTTAAAGATGCCCCTTTTTAGCCAGGATTTGAAGTGCCTTAGACAAAGGCATGCAGAGGGCATGGAAGACTCTACAACCTCGGGGCAAATACTTCGAAGTATGCGGACTCTTGTTGGACGCACTGGCAAAGGGATCGGCAGGTGCTGCCTTGGCTCTCTGATCTTTTCCGGGCGTAGGGTTAGGATTGAAAGGAACAGTTCCGGTGCGACGGTCCTTATCCTGATTTTCCCTCTGGCTTGAACTACTCTCGGTCTGAGTGGGGAAGATGTCATCAACAGTCTTAGCCAAAACCGCGAGTATTTGTTGCTTATTCAACCCCCCGGCTTTTAGAGCCTCAACAGGTTGCTGAAGTTGTTCGTAGGGATCAGCGTCCACCTTCATCTTGTTCTTTCCACTAGCCTTAGCTTGGTGGGAGGTTTGGGTTGTTGCTTTAGTGAAAAGCCCCGTTGTCATTGATACGTCATTGCTGGAGTTTGAGACAACTTCAGGTTGGCTGAGCCCGATTACAATTTGCCCCAGTAGCGGGGGCTCCTGCGGCATGAAGTTCCCAGCATACGATGTGGTTGGTGGCGTAGCCGACATTCCATAGGCGACGTCAGCCACAGACCTTTGGAGGTCACCAATCATTCCCATCAACTCAAACGTGGTGGGCTCACGAGTTTGAAACAACTGGGGCGTCCAGATCGGGTGCCCGACAAGCGACCTAGGCGGATGTGGTATTTTAACATTGGTCTCATCCTGCAAGATGATTCCTTGGTCCAATGCGCCTGCCATAACCACAACTTCCTCTGAATTTTGTGTCATCATAAGTCTGTAGAACTGAACGGAGATGATGTAACCGGTGACTGACGAAGTAGGTGAACCGGTAATCCTTGACTGGTCTTGCCTCAACAAAGGAGAACGCTAGTTGCTCCAAACTGAATCTCTGAACTAAAAGAGAAAGTAGGCATGATCTCAGCCCAATTTTACTAGAATAGACATAAGTATAGCTGAATAACTGTATTCGACCACTGATCACTGTTCCCCAAAATTATTGCCCCAAATTTGAATCTGATACCCGCAGATATAACTGATTCTCAAAACACTGATGCCCTCAGGCTTGATGCTCAGATTTGCAGACTGATATTTGTATTCCCTGAAGAGGTCAACTCTAAAGCACATAACAAATAAGTGAGAGCAAAAACACCCCTATGGAGGGGCAGGGTTTCCCTGTCCTACTTTGTTAGGAGCTAGGGTTTCACTATGCATGCAGCGGTTTCAAACAACCTATAATCGGGTAAGCAACCTGTCCTAGTTTGGAATGGTCACTACAGTTTCCGATATGCACTAGGTTGAATGGTCAAAAAGGGTGCCCTGGTAAAAACTGGGGTTTGTGTTCCCATCGTGGCAGAGCCCGTAACTAGTTAGCCTTATGGCACACTTCTCAAAGCGAGCCTCTGGCAAACCGTTCAGGAATAGCATATGGCAAACACGGTGTCCTAGGCACACCAATGCACATTCAATGCAAAGAAACACATGAGTGTAGTGAAAACAAGATATCATGAGTTCGAGTAAAGTTCTCTAACTCCCCAGCAGAGTCGCTAGAAACTGTGGACGTGCCCTCGAGCTTTATGCTACCACAGTTCAGACTCAAATATCACGATTCTTAGTCTGATCTCGCAATGTGCAATGCAAGACTGATAAATCACCAAAGAGTCCAAATCCAGCAAATCGTTTTGGAAAACAGATTTTTAAGAAAGAAGTGCCAAACATGGATTGCTTTACCAGATACAGAGTCGCCACCTAAATATTTTATTTTGAGGGAATTTAGAAAACCCTGACTCGTGCCTAAGGCCACGTGTCCATCATCACCAAAGTTGCCTCAGCTCGGGAACTTTGGTACGATTGGGGAAGGTCAGCTATGAGCACCCCCGCTCGCCCGATCCGAAGATCGGCCTGTACTAAGCATGATATTTTATTTTGAAAACATATGTGCTCTTATTCCAGTTAATTAGCTAGAATTACTATGTGATGAGCACAACGCACAAGTATAGACTAGATCTCCTAATTTGGAACAAAGCATTGCATATCCATTTTGTTTGGAAATGGTTCGAAGTTTTGTTACTCGCAAGTAGGCTAAAATGCAAATTTGATGAATTATTCCAATTCAAGTAATCCAATCTTCACCCACAAGCATTCAGGCAGTTATGTCACATAAGCAATTAGTCTCATGGTAAGCATGCTTTCATGTTAACACTTGCACACATACAAGATGCTAAAGCATAAATACTCATAGTGTACTCCGAGCCAAAACAATGAACATGTTAGTAATCAAATGTATGATCCAAGCCCATGTTAAGATGGCTAATGCAACACATACGAAATGCAATTAGAATAGGCTCGGCTAATCTAGGATGGCATATGATATGCGGCAATTTGATACACGTATTCAAGTTAGAATTGAAATACTATGCAGTTAGTATGATGCGCCGAGCCCGGTGCGTGCAATACAAATGAATGAATGCAAACATGCATAGCATAAGGTATGCTAAATTAAATATGCCCTAAAACTAGCCATCATAAGAAGTTAAATAAAAGGGAGAAAGAAATGGGGGTTGGAAGACATGCATCACACACATGCACGCTTATTACACAATTGCGCCCTCTCGAGGGAGGGACCAAATAAATAATACAAATCAACTAACTAATCAACTAACAAGCTAATTAATTAATTACACAACCACATCGAAATAAATAGCCAGTCTAAGTTACTAAAATGCTGAAATGGCCTCGAGGCGAAGGATGCATGCATGCTTGTACGGCTCCGCTCGGAAATCCATCGCCGTACTCATGTTGCCTCTATTTGCACTAATCTGTACTTCTGAAAACTTCACAAGTCCCAAGGAAGCTTCAGAATCACTCCCTGAGCACTGTGGGATGTCACCGACCAAGAGGTGAGGCCACCGGCCATGGAGAACTGGTCATCGACCATTTGTGGTAATATCAGCTAACAATCAGTGGCCGGCCGGCACTGAAGATGGTCGACTAGCCATCTCTTCCTGCAGAATCCTGTTTTGCAGCAGCAGAGGACAAACAGAGCATGGCAGTGCATTTTCAAAGCAATTTATGCACTATCACCCTCCTCAGCATGTTTGAGACATAGAGAAGTATGGTTCTCAACCCTCGGGCCACCAATCACGCATTTCATTGCATGATGGCCCGAGGTGCCAAGTGTGCATTTTAATGTCAAATGAAATGCACACAAAACAAATGAGGGATCCCCAACGTCTATCATGGTTTATCAAGGGGGAAGGAATGCATGCTTAAAGCTATGCAACCTAGGCATGCGAGCAAGCTAATGCAACATGAGTATGTGAACAAGCATGCAAACATGTAACAACATATTAAACTTATGACAAAATACAAGGTAAATAAGCATGTAAAATGCGACTTGAGCACATAACAATATGCAATGAGCTAAGTGTGCAACAACATACAAGGCAAGCATGCAACAACATGCAAAGGATGGACTTATACCAAGATGGACAGCTCTCTAATAGGCCCAAATCAGTGGCCAAAATGCTAAGGGATAAGGGACAAAACCACATATAAACATGCATGCTAATGGCCCATCACTTTAAGCACAAAAGGGCAACCATTAAGCACACTTAAAAGGAATGAAAAGCATGCAAATGTGACAACATTACATGCTCTGAAATGAAGCTAGGAGTGATGCCAAATCACATAAACAAGTCAAGCATGGCATGCTCAAGACTGAAGGCTAAGACTAGTCGAGGGACTTGAACCAAAACTACATAAAACAAAGAGCATACGGCAAGTATGACCCAAAATAGTCCTAAGTCATGCTAAAGTGAACCTAAAACATGCAATGACCAAAGCCAAAATAAGCTAAAACAAAGGGGCAAAATCATGAGGCATGCAAGGCCATTAAAGAGGTGTTACACTACACCTAATACAACCAAACATGACATGATTTAAGCAACCCAAAACAGAGTCATGACATGTCAAAATGTGCGCAAAAACCCACTTAGATGGCATCCCAATGACCTAAGCATGATGGCATACACAATGACACATTCATGAGGCATAAAACACAAACTCTTTAAGACATTAAATGAGTGATAAGTGTAAGTTTGTAAGCATGAAATATGGACTGAAATAACATTCTAAGTGATGCCAAACCACTGAAATGATCGACATAGAGCATGCTAGCAACTTGGACACTCAAAGCTAACAAGCTAGATTGCATGGTGGCTATACAGAACAATGCAAGCATTACCAAAACAATGAAAAATAGAGCTCAAGCATGCTACAGCAAGGCTAAAAGCTTCATGGAGTCGAGCCAAAATCATGCTAAAAACACATGTTACAACATGATGTATGTTAAGGCCAAATCATGGGATTATAAGACAAGTGTATGAAGCATACATGGCATGTCTAAACCAACTCAAAATAGAGGTGTATCATGGCAAAACAAAGCCTAATACATGCTAACATGGAGCTAAAACAAACTAAGCACATATGCTACCACATAAGCCATTTATGCAAGCATTAAAGACAACAAGGAGAGGGGATGACCCTCTCCTTTTTAGGACCTCAAAACCATCTCTCCACCACTGAAAATCCTCTAGATTTCAGTGGTAGAGAGGTCATGCAAAGACCAAAACAATGGCCAAAAGGTATGGCCTAAAACAAGGCCTTTGAGGGGGGAGACAACCCCAAACCTCAAAGTGACCTTAAACAAGGTTCTAAAGCACACAAAATCAGAACTTTTAATAGTTATAGTCGAAGCTTAAAACAGTAAGCAAGATAGGCTAAAAGCTTGTGCAAAAATGGGGAATAAAAAAGGTAGGTTCTCACCTTTAAAGAACCTCTTCAAGAACACCACTCCAGCACTTTTCTCTGATCAAAATCAACTCAAGAACCCTAACAATAACCCTCTAATGCCTCCACAACCCAAGGATGGTGTAATGCTAGGTGTTCAAGTGCAAAAGTAAGACAAAAACTCACTTTAAGGCACAAAATAGGATCAAACAAGGGAGTATAGATACAAAACTATATCTCACTCTTTAACCCTAATTTTTCTGAACCTTGGAGGCGGGAGGAGGAGCTCCCTCTTTATAGAGGTTCAAATGCCAAGCTTCCTAAGAAAGCTAAGCAAGAGGCAAATCCCTCCATACATGTGTATGGAGGGGGTGTAATGTGGATGCTAGCTGTGATAGCTGGCATAAAATATCTGCCAGAAGCAGATGGAAAGGGGTCGTCTGGAAAATATGGCCAATTGACCATCAAAAATGGCCGGCCGACCAAAAACATTGCCGGCTGACCAAAATATTTGGCCGGTAGCAAGAAAACAGGGCCGGTGGCCTGAAGCCAAAGCCGGTGAGGTGTGGGGATGGCCAAAAATCCATTTCCTGCCCTCAGAAGCAAAAACATAAGTGTTTGGTGCACAACCAAGCACAAAACAAACAAGTCGAGAGATCTTGAGGCAAGGCGTGCGACCGAAACCTCCGAGAACTCAAGACGAACATGAACATGGATGATCATCGAGTGTTCAAACGATGACGTCCAAGTCTTGAGGGCGGTCCAAAATGGAGTGTCTACACTTGTATTGTACCCCTCCTTATCATCTCAAAACCTCAAAGGAGTGGCACACTTGGATGCAAAACCACCAATCAAAAAATTTCATTGCATGATGGCCAAAGATTCAAGTTGTACAATTTCAATAAATGCACAAATATGCCTAGAATGACCACCACCCTATCATGCATTATCAAGGGTAATGGAGACCTAGGAAAATGACACATTTCATCAATATTGAGTATGAAATGTCCCATTTGCCTTGTGTTCAAATTAACGTCCGATTTGAACACGTGCAATGTAACACAAAGAAGGCTTAGCTTGCTTATTTTACTTGCAAATATTTGTTTACTCATTTTAGTTACCGATTCATTCTTTAATCAATAAGTCCAAAAGTGAGTGTCCTCTAGTGGAAAGAAGTGTCAACCAAAGGGTAATTTAAGGCATGAGAGAGATCATGCCGTTGGTAATGAACCCTCAAAGAGGATTAAACCATTATGCATAACCTCAGTCTTAAGCTTAAAAGATCCCAAGTTTGAAACTACAATCAAAAGCAAATAAAAGAGTTAAGCAAAGAGGGAGGTTACAGAGAGTTAGGTGCTGAAATTAAGTGCAAAACAATACTAAAACATGCTCTTAACTCAAAAGAATGATGATTAAAGCATTAAAACATCACGCTAGTGAAGGAAATAACACTACAGCTATGAAAAACAAGCCTCAAATGAATTAACCAGCCCAAAGCAGAGCCAAAACATGTCAAAATAGTGGCAAAAACATGCTGGACTAGAGTTTAGTTAAGTTAGAACAACATGCTAGCTCACAAAGCTTACTAGGCATGCAAACAAGACACAAGGAGGGGAGGCTAACCCCTTCAAATTTGGACTTCAAAAGTTGATTTTTACCACTGAAAAACCTCTGAAATTCAGTGGTTAAAAGGCTCAAAAAAATTGATTTGAAAGTGGTGAATAATAGCACAAAAACTTAACAAGCTAAGAAGCAAAAAGGTGGACAAGCCCTCAACTCAAAATATCCTCAGACCACCATGTTTAGGTCATAAAAATAGAGGTTTTTACAGTTAAAAACTACGCCAAAAATAGTAGAAGAAGATGGGAAAATAAGTATGCAAAACAAGCTTAAAAAAGATAAGTGTTATACCTTTGAAGCAAAGCACAACTTATGCACAAATCCAAGCTCAAACCTCCTTCTAGAGCTCAAACAAGACTCCAAGAGACCTCATCCCAAAGGTGGTCAAGTTTCATTAAGGGTTGATTGGCAAACTAGAAGTGTATCTCCACTTGTATGCACAAAGGTTCAAGAAAGAGAGAGAAATCTAGAGAGAGAGAATTGTAGAGAGAGAGGCTCCCAAAATATTTTCAACCTTGAAAACAATAGAGAAGGTCCTCTGTATATAGAAAAATGAGAGCTTAGGTCGAAAATATCTCAAAATGGACAGCTGGAACAGTTGGAGGACAAATATCTGTAGAAAATTGCCTTTTTGCACCAATGGTCGGCAAGCCATCATTGATGGCCGAAAAACATCCATTTTGGGCCGGCAAACAACACTCCTAGCCAGCACATGACTGGTAAAGGCCTTCCATATCTAGCAAAGGCCTTCCATGGCTGGCAAAGCCCATCCATGGCCAGCAACCTCCACCTCTGGCCGGCCAGAAAAAACTGTTCCCAAGTCCAACTTCAAATGGGCATATCTCCCTAATCTAGACTTCTTTGCAGGTCATTATTGAGCATAAATTGAATCCCCATAAGTCTACTTTCCAATGGTGGCAGCCTCGCATCAAAATTCCAAGTGTGAAAAAAGATATGTTTATTTTGGTGAAGACTGCTCAGTTTCTATCTTACCCGGATTCATGACTAACTTCTTGTCAGCTAGTTTTCTTCTCTCCCCTCTTATTTTGTTCAAGGTGTTTTGAAAGATTTTTTTGAAGAGTTCACCTCTATTTCATTTATTTCCACTTTGTCCATGCTCTGTTTACCGAAAATCACAACATTTAACGAAATGCGAGCCTTGGAACATTGTATAAACTTTTTCAAAAATATTTTGAACGAGAGGGTTTTAAGGTCTAAAAAAACATTTTGGTCAAAAATAGTTTTGATCCACAAAAATGGGGTGTGAGGTTGGGATATGACACTCTCCTTGCTGAAGAAATCGAACCTTTGCACAACACATCTTTCGTCCTGCCTTCATCGTCGAACAATGAACCTATGGCTCCCAAGTCTTAAGGGCGGTCAAAAATGGGGTGTCTACACAACCCTACTTTGAAGTTATTATAACTTAATTAACACTAATTTAAACCCATATTAATCCAGATGCACCTTTAGCACATCAGGATGTTGACCAATCTCACCAATCCAATCCTAATGTATGTATCAATTCACCAACCAAAATTAATTTGACACATGACTACTGCCTTCAACCCATAATGATGTGATTAATCGAGTTAACAAATAATAAATTTTAATTGCAATAATTATTAGTACACAATACATTTTTGTGCTTGGATGGGAATGTAGATTTCGTGCTCGTGAGGATGTTTTATCATGTGATATAGTTTACTCTGGGGTCTAGTTTCTTTTTCTTCTGTTGGAGAGATGGACATGACTCGTCTAGTTGAGTGAATTGGATCTATTACAAGGTTGATATCGATTAATGAATTGGATCTATCACAACGTCTATATCGATATTCAAACCCTTTATTTTTCTCGTATGTAAATCATTTATAAAATCAAAAAAAAAAAAAGATTGATTAGGTAGCTGTAGTTGTATAATTACATCGCATTTGCTATTAAAAAAAATGGATAGTATGTATGGTTTTGAAAATATATCATCCAGTTTTTTAAAATAAATACAAGGAAATCACGTGATTACGATTATAGAATTAATCTTCTTCTTTTTTCCGTGAATAATTTACCTAAAGATTTAAAAAATAAATGGCACAAATCACGAAAGTAGACCCTATAGAATGTACATGCAGAGTTAACTCTCAAAATGGAGAAACCATTTCATTTAGAGAAATACTAAGTACTTATAAAAAAAATAAAAAATAATAAAACAAAATTATTCACAATTTAATCTACAAATATTTAAGTTATTATGGAATATACAACATCCAAAATACATTTGATTTACACATTAGCTAGTAGTTTTATGGGTGCAAAAATATTGGAGATCTAAAAAATTCTATCAAAATTTGTATCAAATATTTTAAGTGAGTGTGAAACCCGCATATGAGATATTTAATAAAAATCTTGATAGAATTTTTAAAATTTCTAACATTACTATTATGGGTGTGCTATAAACCCGCCTACCAGCCCACTCTAACCAACCCATACTGACCCACGTTATCACTCTTGCTTGGGTAGGGTGGGTTATACACTAAATTGGTACGAGTTAAGTTGTATGCGGTTTAAAATATTTAACAAACCCAAATAAACGACTCAACTTGCTAGCTCTTAAATACCTCAAAACTTGAACACATCTTTCCATTATTATTATTATTTTTTGGAAAAATAATTAGCAAGTCCTATTTAGAAGCCTTATTTATTGTGAAGTCTTATGAATATTTTTTTAGAATTTGTTATCCTATTTAAATAGGAATGTGTTCCATAAGATCCTAAGAGTTATAAATGAATGATATTAGTATACTATTATACCCCTAATATCATTCATTTAAATGGATATGGTCCTAAGTCTAAATGAATGATATGTGGATATCATTCATTTAAATGGATATGGTCCAAAGTCTAAATGTTACTTAAATGGATGTGGATATGATCAATGATATGATGAAGTTTGAGGGTTGTGTTTGATTCCTTCGACAGATTTCGACTCCAATCGGTTGAGGGGAATAGGTTTTTTTTTTTTTTTTTTTTTTTTTTTTTTTTTTTTTTTTTGAAGTGTGTTGCTAGTTGTTGAAGTGTGAATTGTTCATCTTTAATAGGGCATTGACAATCTATTACACTCATTCATAGGCACACTTTGGCCAATGTTCTGATTGAATGCGTGTTTTTGACATTGTGATAATTGATGTGTTTTGATATGTTCGATGTGTGAGGTGCTGTGTATGGGTTTAGGGGTTGGGTTGAGAATATTTGGTTTTGGTTGTTAATTGGATGTCGAATGTGAACCACGTCGTAGGAAGACAAGTGTACATTGGGACCTGCATGATCGTGTTACGATGCATGTTACATTTAGTGTGTAACGTTACGCATACACCATGTAGTCGATGAAATTTTTGTGTTTGTTCGGTTGTATATGCGTGTGAATGTGTATCGTGTCTTTGTTATAATCAGTGTTTACATACATGTCACAATACAATATGTAATTGGGGGTTGGGTTTGGGCTAATTGGATGTCTTTGTTGAATGTGCATCAGTGTCTTTGTGGTGTGTATGGGTTCAAAGGTTGGGTTGGGGGTATTTGGTTTTGGTTTTTAATTGGATGTCAAATGTGAACCACGTCGCAGGATGGCAATTGTACATTGGGACCTGCATGATCGGGTTACGATGCATGTTACATTTAGTGTGTAATGTTACACATACATCATGCAGTAGATGACATTTGCATGTTTATTCGGTTGTATATGTCTTTGAATGTGTATCATGTCTTTGTTATTATTTTGAATTTCAAATTTCTAACCATATAGATATGATCACAATCTATGGTAACATTAGATTTCCTATATATGGTATTATCATTAATCGGGTTATTAATTAATTAAGATTGGGGGTAGATATATGTCCACAATAAAACCACATGACTTATTGGGTTATAAGTTTTTTCATAGGACCATATCTTATATAAATCTTCTAAATAGGACTTATAAATAATTTACCTTTATATATATAATTTTTATTTTTATTTTTTTTATTTTTTTACTTTCATTACTTGTTTGGATGCTAGACCATTATCCAACATTCATATATATATATATATGATGCACATTTAAATTATGAGATTTATGATTTTAGAATGTGCTCATATTGGTAATATATGAAATATATATGATATTATTCTTTGTAAGTATTCTACTGTATTTCTTTCATATTTAGATTATATGTTCAATCTTTACCTTATTCTTTCCCTTGTATAACACCTCCTATGTAGTGCTATATATACCCATGGCTTTGTATTGTTTAATACATAAATTGAATAGAAGTCTATCCCCTTTTTCTTTTTTCTCTTTCTTTTATTTGTCATATGAGTATTCTTTGCTTTCATGGTATCAGAGCCATGTCTCTATCCTTTTCATAAATCTGTCCACCATTTCTCCATTGGAAGAAGACTATAAGTGTCATCCTTGTTCAGTTGGTTCTCTCATTAATTGCGTTCTTATTTTAAGATTGAAAAAAAAAAGTACTAGTCAATTCGTGTTTCCACCAGGAGTATGACGAAGCCAACCATATCCACAATCATCATCCACACGCCACCCAAAGCTCCGCAAGTGGTCCTTTCTGTTCTCACACTCTCTGCACAGTGCCACGTGTAGACGTCTCTTTGCCTAGGCATTACGCACTGCTGCCCCACCGGGCTTAACTTAAGCCATGTGTCGCCATACATAGCTTCTGCCTTAGTCGCCTGCCTTTCGACTTCCGCCTTAGCCGACTGCCTTTTGGCTTTCGCATCAATTCTGCAGTCAGCCGACTCTCTCTTTCCCCAACTCAACAAGCTGTGTGCCACTCTTTGTTTTTTTTGTTTTTTGTTTTCTACATTTGTTTTCTATTCTCTTCTATTTAATTGGTCGTTTATTAAAAGTAAACAAAAAAAATTAAAAAAAAAAGAAAATTATTCTCTTCCACCACTTTCTTTTTATGAATCGTTTTGACATGGCCCAACCTATTTCCATCATTCTTTATTTTTAAAATTACAGCATCTAGGCTCAAGCCATGTCTAGCTTCCTTAAAAGGAATAAGCTTTGGCGTCTTGTCACTAGTGATACTGTCAAACCTATCGAACATATTGATGAACCTGCCTCTAAACATGAAGAACGACTTGATGATTGAGACAGTAAAAGCCACCACGTCAGCACATGGTGCCGTAATACTTCCATTGTTTCCATCAATCTTCAATTTAGGCACTTTGACACAGCCAAGGAAATTTGGGATTTTCTAAAGATTCATTGTAGCACCACTGCTCTTACTCACCAATATCAAGTTCTTAGCCAACTGCATCACATGCACCAAGAGTCTGGTCAGTGTATCAATGTTTTTCTCTCCTAGATGTATGTCGTTTGGGATCAATTGTCACTATTTGAACCTGAGTGGAACTACAAGGAAGATGCTAGTCAATTCTCCACATATCGAGATGAACAGCGCTTGATCTCGTTTCTGATGGCTCTTTCGAATGATTTTGAACCTGTTCGTACTTCTCTTCTACACTACCATCCGCTTCTAACTTTGGAACATGCCATCTCTAAGCTCTTTTCTAAAGAAACTCGCCTTGGCTCTCTCAAATCTCCACAGCTCCACAATGTTCTTACAACTTCTCATTAGCCTGGCAAATCATGTATTGCATAATCATGTACTTATTGCCATAGTTCTGATCATGGTTAACTTTCATGTCCAATTCGGATTTGTAAGTAGTGCAACAAGGCCGCGCCTAGCAATTATCAAAGTGACTTCCTCAAAAATCCTATTCGCCAACCTCGTAATAGTCGTTCGAAAGGAGGTCAATCTCGATCCCATCACCGCTATCGGCCAGCTATCCATTCTCATTCTACTACTGCTACTGCAGCCATGCCACGTCCTCCTCATGTGTTGCTCCTCCTAAGCCCAACCAAACCTTCACACTTTATGACATTGAATCCATAGTGAAACAGGTTCTCTCTACTTTTGGTACACCCTCTGCTGCTCTTTCAGTGACCTCAGATACCTTCTCGTGGTTCTTTGATTCTGCTTGCTGCAATCATATGACATCTGATTCTACTATTTTATCTTCTAGCGTGTTTATTTCTAATGTTCTTTCCATTTACACTACTGATGGATCTCCCATGCATGTTAGTCATATAGGCCATGTCTCTACTTCTATTGTTTCTCTTCTTAACACTTATTTAATTCCTCATCTTACTCTCAATCTCATTTCTATTGGGTAGGGCTGCAAATGAACCGAGTTTTACTGAGCTTGAGGTTGGCTCATTTACTTATTGAGCTCATTTATTGAGCTTTAGCTCGGCTCAATAAGGAACTGAGCTCGAGCTCTGCTCGGCTCGTTAATATTAATAAAACTCAAGCTCGGCTCGATAAATTTTTTTAAATATTATTTAAATTATTTAAATAAAAAATATTATTTATATTATTTAATATATAAATAATGTATTTACACTAGTATTTATATACATTTATATATTTATATATTTAATGTATAATATATAAATAATATATTCATATATTATTTAAATAAAGATAAAACGAGCCGAGCTTATGCGAGCTCGAGCTCAGCTCGTTTACTAAATGAGCCTAATATTCGAGCTTGAGCTCAGCTTGTTTACTAAACAAACTGAGTCGAGCCGAGCTTGTTCATGAACAACTTTGTGATCTTGGTCTTATTGCTCTTTTCTCTTCCTCTGGTTGTGTTGTGTAGGACCTCCAGATGGGACATACTCTTGGGATCGGCCATAAAAATGGGCACTTATACGAGCTCATTCATCTTCACATTCCATCTCAACTCTCTCCTTCTACAATCACCTCCTCCACCAGTTCTACTCTCGACCTTTGGCATTCTCGTCTAGTCCATGTGTCCTTTAGTTGTTTACGTAGTTTAGTGTCAAGCGGTTCGTTAGGTCATGTTACAAATAATTTACTGGATTTTTTATCTTGTCAACTTGCCAAATAACCATCTTTACCATTTAATAAAAGTGTTTCCATGTCACCTACACCTTTTGATCTCATATATTCTGATATTTGGGGGCCTTGATCACATTCTACCATGGGGGGATACGGTACACTCCCTCACTCCTCTTGTCCTGGTACATCTCAATAGAATGGTCATGTCGAGCGCAAACATTGTCACCTTCTTAACACTGTTCATGCTCTTTTAATATTTGTCTCTTGTTCAGAGCATTTTTTGGGAGAGGTAGCCCTCACTGCTGCTTACACGATTAATCGTGTTCTCTCTCCCATCGTTAACAATCAAACTCTATATGAGTGTCTCTATGGTAAACCCCCCACGTATAATCATCATCGTGTTTTTGGTTGTTTGTGTTTTGTCTTATTACAACCATAAGAATGTAACAAATTAGAACCTCGAGCTCGTCTTTGTTGCTTCATGGGATATGACATTAAAGACAAAGGTTATTGCGATTGGGACCCCATTTCTAAATGCCTTTATGTCTCTAGACATGTTATGTTTTGGGAATATAAAATGTTCTTCACCATGTCTTCATTCCATAACTTCGATTCTCCCACTACACCTTTCTTTACTAATCCCTCTATTTCTCTATTTTTTGATGATGAGCTTGATATATGTGCTGCTAATAAGCTTGCTAAAGGCCCGATCCCCTTTACAGAGTCTAGCTCTCTTGATGGTCCTGTATCTCCATCGCCTATTCCTAGTCCTCCTGCTTCTCTTGAAGTCCATGAATTCACTGAATCCTCTATGCCTCCTAATACATCTCTTTATCACTCTACTATTTTCTTTCAACATGAACCTCACTTTTATTGTGAGGCTAGTACTAACCCCCTTTGGCAGTACGCAGTGGCAGAAAAGTTATAAGCCTTGGACCAAACTAGCACATGGGACTTGGTTGACCTCTCTTTTAACAAACCTCTGGTAGGTTACAAATGGGTCAACAAGATTAAGACACATTCTGATAGGACTGTCGAATGTTATAAAGCCTGTTTAGTTGCTAAAGGCTTTACATAAGAGTATGGAATTGACTGTGAAGAAACCTTTGTATCTATGGCTTATCTCACATCTGTTCGAAGTTTACTTGCTGGTGCTGCCATTCCGAAATGAATATTATTTCAGATGGATGTCAAAAATGCCTTCTTGAATGGTGATCTTCAAGGAGTCTATATGCAACCACCTCCCGGATATCCTCACTCACTTAATCAGGTCTGTAAACTTCGTAAGGCAATATACGGACTCGAACAAGCTCCTTGTGCATGGTTTTCGAAGTTTAGTTCCACCATCTAGCCCCTTGGTTTCTCTTCTAGCTTTTATGATTCTGCTCTCTTTATCCGCAAATATGTTCCTCTTTATGTGGATGATATGATTCTTACTGGTGATGATGTTCACAGAACTTCTGCACTTAAAGCATTGCTTAGTGAACCCTTTGAAATGAAGGATTTAGGTACTCTTAAATATTTCTTGGGCCTTGAGATGTCCACTATCTCCGATGGCTATTATCTCTCTCAAGCCAAGTACGCTTCTAAACTTCTAGCAAAAGCTGGCCTCACTGATAGCAAAACTATCTCCACTCCTTTCGAGCTGAATAAACACCTAACAACCCTGGATGGCACACCTCTTTCCAATGCCACCTTATATTGATAGTTAGTGGGCAGTGTAGACGTCCCCGAACGTCCCGACAGCATCTCGTTTTGTTCTTTGGGCTCACTATAGTTCGGACTCAATGTCACGGTTCTGAATCTAATCTCGCAAAGTGCAATGCAAGATCGATAAATCACCAAAGAGTCCAAATCCGACAAATCGTTTTGAAAAACTGATTTTTAAAAAGAAGCGCTAAACATGGACTGCTTTGCCAGATATAGAGTCGCCACCTAAATATTTTATTTTGGGGGAATTTAGGAAACCCTGACTCGTGCCTAAGGCCATGTGTCCGTCATTACCAAAGTTGCCTCGGCTCGGGAACTTGGGTACGATTGGGGAAGGTCATGCAATGAGCACCCCCGCTCGCTCGATCAAAGATCTGCCACTACTAAGCATGATATCTTGTTTTTGAAAACACATGTGCTCTTATTCCGGTTATTTAACCTAGAATTACTATGTGATGGGCACAACATACATGTATAGACTAGATTGCCTAAGTTGGAATAGAATTGCATTGTATATCCGTTTGTTTTGAAAATGGATTGAAGTTTGCTACTCGCAAGTAGGCTAAAACACGGGTTTCGACGAATTATTCCAATTCAAGCAACCCAACCTTCACCCACGGGTATTTAGGCAGTTATATCACATAAGCACACCGCCTCATGGTAAGCATGTTATCATGGCAGCCACTCACACGCATGCAAGGATGCTAAAGCATAAACACTTACCGAGTACTCCGAGCCAGAGAAAGAAGCTAATTAGAAAACATGCATGAATCCTAACTATGATGAGATGCCTAATGCAACACATGCAAGAATGCAACTAAGATAGGCTCGGCTATTCTAAGATGGCATATGAGATGCTACAGGTAACATGTATTCAACTTGGAATTGAAATACGATGCAGTTAGTATGATGCGCCGAGCCCGGTGCATGCAAAACAGATGAATGGATGCAAACATACGAGCATAAGGATGCTAATTGAAACGTGCCCTAAAACTAACCATCATAAGCTGGTAAATGAAAGGAAGAAAGATGTGGGGTTGGAAGACATACATCACACACATGCACACTTATTACAACATTTCCCTCTCTCGGAGGGTTCGAATAAATGATACAGAATCGAATTAACTAATTATTACACAACACTAGCTAATTAACAAACCAACTAAGTAAGCAATTAAACTAGCATACAAACTACATGAATGTGGACTGCCTCAGCTCTGCCTTGAATGATAAAGGGTGCATGCATGCTCGAGTCGCCTTGTTAGGAAATCCATCGCGATGCCCCAACTCGCCTTTGTTTGCAATTGATCTCAGAAACTTGCACAAAGCTCCAGAAGGCTGAAACTCCACCCTGGGAATCTGTGGGAAGGCTGCTGACCAGCTCATGGCCTTGGAGACCACCTACCGACCACCTTTTGTGGAAGAAACCCAAAAGCGCGGTCGGCCTGCCAGAAAAGCTGGTCGGCCGACCAGTTTCTGTCCCTGGTTTCTGGTTTTTCTACAACAAAGGCAAGAGAGAGAGAAGGCAAGGTATTTTCAACATATGTGTGCATGACCACTCCCCTATCATTGCATAAGCTCTAGGGAGCGTAGCCCTCGATCCTCGGGCCACCAATCACGCATCCCGATGCATGATGGCCGAGTAGTTAGATTGCGCGACTCAATGTGAAATGAATGCACATATGAACACAATAAGGCCTAAACTCCATCATGTATAGTCAAGAGTGTCGGTGACCGGGAATTGAGGCACGTTTCGTCACTTTGAGTACAAAACATTCCTCGTTTCCCGTGTTCGGACTAACTCCTATTCCAAACACAACGCAACAAACATGGCATGCACCAATGCAACTCTAGCATGCAATCCTAATGCAATGCCACTTAGCCATGCAAACATGCAAAGGATGAACATGCAAACATGCACCTAGCATACACAATGCTAAAACTACATGGCATGCACAATGCTCATAACACTAGCATACGCAATGCACATGGAAACTAATATACACGATGAGATAAACAAGGCATGCACAATGCAATGATTAGTCATGCGACAATGTGGCATACTTAATGCTATGAACTACAATGGCATACTCGATGCAAAATGGACTTAAACCAAAATGAATGGGCCTCAGCCACACCCAAATCAGTGGCCACACATGATGAAAATGAGCCAACAAAACATATGCAAACATGCAAGATGCAAGAACCCAAAGCCTAGGGTACAAGATACAACTGTATGAAAGCATGGAAAGGATGAAATATGTCATACAACAACACATGTTCCAGCTCTGAAATGACATACAAAATGGTCCTGAATCATGCAAATAACTCATGTTATGCATGCTGAATGGCTCAAATACCGAAACTAGTGAAGTGCATTACACTAGAGGTATGCAAAGCACTGCCCAAATGAACAAACCAACCCCGAACAGTCCCTATGCAGGCCCAAAACAGTGGCAAAATGGACTAAGATGATGGCTTGAAATGCACAAAAATGAAGCTCATGCAATGGCCCATCGACCAAATGTTTGGCCGACCGGTACTCTAGATGGTCAACCGGCCATCTATTTTGGTCAAATTGCATTTTTGGCTGGCCGACCACTGTTCATCTGCTTTTGCAGATATTTTTATGCCAGCTATGCTAGCTGGCATACACTTTGCTCCCCTCCATACACGTGTATGGAGGGATCTCCCTCCTGACTAGCTTGTTTGGAAAGCTTTACAAGAGGGATTGTCTATAAGAGGGAGCTTCTTCTCCCTTCATTAGGGTTGACAAATTTTTCAGAGCTTTGAGTTTTAGGGTTAGGGTTTGTTCATACTCTATCTTTATATCTCTCCCTCTCTTGAGTGTTTAGTGTGTGTTTGTTCTTACTATTGCACACAAACACCTACCATTACACATTTTGTTAGTTGTTGAGGCATTAGAAGGTTGATCTTGGACTTTTTGAGCTGGTTTTGATCCAAGAAGAGGTCTGGTCTTGTGATCTTGGAAGTGTTCTTCAAGGGTGAGTGTTTTGGCCCTTTATTCCCCATTTTTGCATAGCTTTTTTGACTATCTTGCAACTGTTTTTAGACTTTGCATATAACATATAAGAAGGAGAGGGCCACCCCCTCTCCTTGTTGTCCTTGAAAATGGCCATTTTAGCCTCATTAGTGAGCACCTTGTTTAAGTGTATATTGGCCATGCCTTAACTATTTTTTATGACTATCTTGCCATGATATAGCATTGTCGTGAGTTGGCTTAGGCACACCATGCTTGCTTAGCATACATGTCTTGTAATGCCATGAATTGCCTTAACATGCCTTGTGCTTTGAGCCTTGTTTCTAGCATGTTTTTGGCTTAGCTTTGTGAAGCTTTTATGCTTGTTTTAGCATTCTAAAGGTCTATTTTTGGTCATTTGAGTCATCCATGCTTTGCTTTGTATAGCTACCATGCAAACTCTCTTATATGTCTTAAGCATTCACCGTTCTAGCATGCCATCCTTGCATCATTTAAGTGGTTTGGCACTACTTATAGCACCATTTTAGTCCTCATGGTATGCTTGCATTTGATGTCCCTTTAATGCCTTACAAGGTTGTCATCTTATGCTCCATATGTGGCCTCTTTTGTATGCTTGAATGTTCGGACCACTTATATGCCATCTAGGTGTGTCCTTAGCTTTGTTTAGTTCTGCCTCGGACCTGTTTTAAGTCCTTTTAGCTTTGTTGGGCTTGTTTGACTTAGCCATGGTTTAAGCCCCTTAGGCTTTCCTTGAATCTTGGACCATTGTTGCATGTTTAGCTTGTCTTGTTTACCTGGTTTGGCACCTTTATAAATTGATTTTCAGAGCTTTCTGTGCATGCTATGTGTCCATGTTTATCCTCTTTTAAGTGTGCTTAAAAGTTGTCTCCATATGCTAAAGTGTTTAAGCCTTAACATGTGCATGTTTGTGTGTGTTTTGCCTCTCATTCTTTAGTGTGTTAGCCACTGTTTTGGGCCTAGTATAGGGCTGCACAAATTGGTATAAGTCCATTGTTTTCATGTTGTTGCATGCTCACCTTGTGTGTTGTCATATACTTAGCCTATTGCATGTGTTGTGTGCTTCAATCGCTTTGCATTTGGCACGCATTCTCTTGGCTAAGTTGCCTAACATGTTGTCCATGTTGCACCTTGCATGCTTGTATGGTTAAGCTTGCATAGTTATTCCATGTCTTGCATACTTATTTGCTTAGGTTGTGTGCCTATTGCATGCTTAGGTTGTGTGCCTATTGCATGCTTACTTGTTTGCATCTCATGTTGCACACTTAGCTCACATGTCTGGGTTGCATATCATTGCATGCATCTTTCACCTCTTGATCAAGCCATGATAGCGGTTGAAAGCCCCCTTGTATGTTTCTACGCATTGTATTTCATTTGAAATCAAAATGCATGACTTGGTTCCTTGGGCCATCACGCATTGAAATACGCGATTGGTGGTCCGAGAATCAAGGAACATACCCCTTTGAGTCACAAACATGATAAGGGATGTGTTAGTGCACACATTTGCTTGAAATGCATTGTCATGCCTTGTTTTGCCCTCTGCTGCTGTCAAAGCAGTTTCTGCAGGAAGCTTTGGCCGGCCGGCCATCCATACTGCCGACCGACCAATTATTGATGGCCGAGATCTCAACAAATGGTCGATGACCATCCGGACATGGTCGATGGGGTTTCCACTTGGTCGGTGGTGATCCACAGTGTCCATAGAGCATACCTTGGGAGTCATGCAATTTTCAGAAGAATAGAGCAGGGGAAACAGAGGCAAACTTGTGCATGACAGTGGACTTCCGAGCGGAGACGAGCACACATTGCATCGGGCCCTCTCCCCGAGGCTGTTTACTGTTTTATCAGATTAGTTAATTTTCTTAACTAGTTTAATTGGTCTGTAATATTTAATTAGCTTGTAGGTTTGTTAAATCTGTATTATTCTTTCGGTCCCTCCGAGCGAGGGCAAATTTGTAATAAGTGTGGGTACGTGTGTGCATGTCATCCAACCCCCACTTCTTTCTCCCTTTTACTTACCTGCTTTCATGGTTAGTACTAGGTCATATTTAATTTAGCATCCTTATGCTATGCATGCGTACATCATTCATCGGTATTGCATGCATCGGGCTCGGCACATCATGCTAACTGCATAGTATTTCAAATCTGACTTGAATACGTGCATCAAATGTTTGCATTTCACATGCCATCCTAGGATTAGCCGATCCTATCCTGATTGCATTCGGTATGCGTTACATTAGGCACTTAACATGGACTTGGATCATACATTGATTGCTAACGAGTTCTTTGTTTTGGCTTGGAGTACACTGTAAATAATTTGTGCTTTAGCATCTTGCACAAGTATGAATGTTAACATGACAGCATGCTTACCATGCGGCTAGATGCTTATGTGATATGAACTGCCTGAATGCCTGTGGGTGAAGGTTCGATTGCTTGAGTTAGAATAACTCATCAAAATCCGTGTTTTAGCCTACTCACGAGTAGTAAATCTCAAAACATTTTCCAAACAAACGGATATGCGATGCTTTGTTCCGAATTAGGCAATTTAGTCTATACTTGTTTTACTTCGTGCATCACATAGTAATTCTAGCTAATTAACTGGAATAAGAACACATAACGTTTTCAAAATTGGATATCATGTTAGTAGAGGCCGATCTTCGGATCGGGTGAGAGGGGGTGCTCATAGCTGACCTTCCCCAATCGTACCCAAGTTCCCGAGCCGAGGCAACTCTGGTGATGATGGACACGTGTCCTTAGGCAAACGAGTCAGGGTTTCCTAAATTTCCCCATTAAAAAATATTTAGGTGGCGACTCTGTATCTGGCAAAGCAGTCCATGTTTGGCACTTCTTTCTAAAAAAAATTTCCAAAACGATTTGCTAGATTTGGACTCTTTGGTTCAGATTAAGAACCGTGACAATTTGAGAGTCCGAACTATAGTGAGCCCAAAACGAACGGAACGGGACTCATCCTCCCGGGGCGCTCGGGGACGTCTACAGTTTCTGATGACTCTGCTGGGGAGTTAGAGAGCTTGACTCGAACTCGTGATATCCTGTTTTTGATTTCACTTATGTGTTTCTTTGCATTGCATGTGCATTGGTGCGCCTAGGACATCGTGTTTGCCATCTGCCATTCCTGAACGGTTTGCCGGAGGCTTGTCTTGTCAAGGCATGACCATAAGGCTGATCGGTTATGGGCTCTGACAGTATGGGAACACAAACCCCAGTTTTACTGGGGCACCCTTTTGACCATTCGACCTAGTGCATATCGAAATTCGTAGTGACCATTCCAAGCTAGGACAAGTTGCTTATCCGATGTTAGGTTGTTTGAAACCGCTGTGTGCGTAGTGAAACCCTAGCTCCTGACAAAATAGGACAGGGAAACCCTACCCCAACATAGGGGTGTTTTGGCTCTCTTTTACTTGCTATGTGCTTTAGAGTGTATCTCAACAGGAACGTACATACCAGTTTACAAGTCTAGGGCATCAGGCCTAAGGGCATCAGTATCAGAATTTGAGAATCGGTTATATTCGCGGATATCAGATTCAGTGTTTCGTGGCAGTGATTTTGCGGAATAGTGATCAGTAGTAGAGTACAATTATTCGGGTATGCTTATGTCTGTTCAGTTGGGCTGAAATACTATTTGCTTTCCCTTTCAGTTCAGAGATTTGGGTTCAGAGATTTGGTGTTCTTCCTCCTTGAGGCAAGACAGATATCGGATCCATCGATCATCGACTGCATCGTCTCCGTTTGGTTCAACGGACTTATGACGACCCAAAGCTCAGAGGAAATTGTGGTTATGGCAACCGCGTTAGTCCAAGGGATCATCTCGCAGGATGAGACCAATGTTGATGTACCGCATCCACCCAGGTCGCCTGCTGCACACCCGATCTAGACCCCCCAGTTGTATCAGGCTCGTGAGCCCACCACGTTTGAGTTAATGGGAATGATCGGCAACCTCCAGAGATCCGTGGCCGATCTGGCCTATGGAATGTCGGCTTCGTCACCAGCCACATCATATGCCGGGAATTTTGTACCACAGGAGCCCCTGCTACTGGGGCGGATTGTGATCGAGCTCAGCCAACCAGAGGTTGCCTCCAGCTACAACAACGACGTGTCAACAACAACCGGGTTTCACTCTGATGTAGTAACCCAAACCCTTGATCAGACTGAGGCTAGAGGTATGAACAAAGTAGGAACAGATGCTGATCCCGTTGGACAACTGCTGTGGGCAGTCGAGGCTTTGAAAGCCAGGGGAATGAATAAGCAGCAAGTGTTCGCAGTCATGACTAAAGCTGTGGATGATGCTTTCCCCACTCTAACCGAAAGCAGTTCAAGCCAGGCAGAAAATCGGGATAGGCCCCGTCATGCCAAGACACTTCCTTTCATTCCCAACCCTGCACCAGGAAAAGATCAGAAAGCTAAGGTAGTGCCTGCCGACCCTTTCGCTAGTGCGTCCAGCAAGAACCCTCAGACTTCAAAGTACCTACCTCGAGGGCACAGAGTCTTTCACGCCCTCTAAATGCCTTTGTCTAGGGCATTTCAGATGTTGGCTAAAAAGGGGCATCTTAAACCCCTCGAGCCTCGGCCTCTCCTGAAGAATCTCCCTCTCTCACATGATGCTACCTTGTACTACGCGTACCACCAACAGTCTGGTCACAGCACCGAAGGTTGTTTTCGCCTTCATCATGAAGTGCAAGATTTGATCGACAATGAGGTTATCCTCCCACCTACCTTAGCAAAGTCTGTCACTACTGAGCTATTGGACTTTGAAGATACTGCAAGTTTGTGATCAGGGGTTGGACCACATGTGGGCGGCGCTCGGTGCATTTCGGACGTGGCGTCTGGCACGCACTTTTGAGCATCTGCGAATGCCAATTTTTGTGGTTCCTGACTTAGGTGTTGAGTCAGTTCGATGGTCTTGTTTTGAGTCTGTCTCTTTGTTTTGAGTCAATCTTTTTGCTTAAGGGTCCGTCATGTCGCGTCGAGTCAATCCCATTGTATAGAATGTCGGGTGATTTCGGGGTTGTTGCCTTGAACACCCTTTTGTTTTGTAATTACCCTTTTGCTTTCTTTTGAGTCTGCCTCTGCCGTGGAGCCAGTTGCAACCAGGAAATCTGAATGAAATAGCTGTGGCTGTCATGTTTTGTACTTATTGCTGCTTTGAGCCAATTGTGCCAATAGATCTGAATGAAAAAGTAGTAATTCTCACACTCTTGTGTTTGCTTCTGTCGTGTGCCAGTTGTTCCAGAAATTCTAAATGAGATGGCAGTATTTGACTAGAAGCTGTGTCATTTCTGTGCCTTGAAATCATTGCATTGACCTAAGTTTTTCAAAACCTTTTTGAACACTGCAGTGAAAACAAAGGGAAAGGAATTCCTCGGGATTTGCAAAACTTTGATCATTTGAGAGAAAGAGAGGCATGCTAAGCCCTTAATGATTGAAATCATGTTTGTTAACGTGAATACTGAGAAGGACCCTGGCTTGATCCAGATTGGTTCCGCACTGTCTTCGGCACGAGCGATTAGTCGCTTTCTTAAAATTTTTTCAAAAACGTTTTGCGCAGTCCTGCGAAGACTTGTGTGGAATCGCTCTTGAGATTGTGCAGCTTGGGATCGCTCTCAGCCTTAAGACTTGAGCCCTTGCTTTAAAACCTTGAACCACAATTCGGAGTGTTCAACGATCGACCATCAAGAGAGGCCTATGTGGCTAGATTGGAAGCAACCCTCAAACAAGAGGCACCAAAGTCAGATCAAGAAGATCAGATCTCATGCTTGAAGAACCGAAGATGGGTCCTTTAGCAAATCAATACAACAGTCATTTTTCTGGATTCAGATGATTTCAGGATCTCAAAACCATTTGGCATGGACTTGTTACACTTTTACCCTTTGAGAGGCTTGCTGGGCCGGAAAACTGGAAGGGCAACCCAAGAAAAAGTTAGAGCAAGAGAAAATACAAAAAAAAAAATGCAAAAGAAATGAAAAGAGAAAAATAGAAAAAGAAAAGAAAAGAAAAGAATTAAAAAAGGAAAGAAGAACAAAGCTCGCAAGGTCGAAAACCCGCAACGGACGCCTTGGTAAAAGTTAGAGCCTAAAAAAAGTGAAGGTTAAAATACCCGAGTGTACCTTAACCCGAACTATGTAAGGCTTGATTCCCATGTTTGGGATACGTAGGCAGTTTCATCCTAAAGTCCAGCCCCCAACACTTTCATAGCGACAAAGTCCATGTAATGGTTTTAATCATCCTTGATTCCCATGTTTGGGATACGTAGGCAACTTCATCCTGAAGTCCAGCCCCCAACGCTTTCAAAGTGATTGTGTCCATATATTGGTTTTGACCATCTTCGTCTTCTCTGTATCCGAGAGTTCGGTTGTGATCATCACTAAGGAGGACTGTTTACAATATGCTGCGGCGTCATCCAGACAAGGGGCAACTTTCTGTTGCCATGAGTCGCCATTCAAACCAGGGGCAACTTTTCGTTGCCATTCAAAGCGCTGCGGTGCCATTCAGACAAGGGGCAACTTTCCGTTGCCATTCAAAGCGCTGCGGTGCCATTCAAACAAGGGGCAACTTTTCATTGCCATGCAGTGTCATTCAAAAAAGGGGCAGTTTGCCTTCCGATCTGAGGTTGTACATCTCCAGAGTAAGTACTGCGCTCGTTGAGCAGTGGTTGTTCGCAAAAATGGTTTTTGAGAATTTTTACTGAGGTTGACTATTTTCTCGAAAATTATTCTATCTTTTCCAAAACTGGACCATTTTCTTGGACCTAAGAAAGGAAAATTTTCAGTGCTCATAGCCTAACTCGCATGGCTTTCAAATCAAAAATCGAACCAGTATGTTAATCTAACTCTCATATTAGTCAAAACTGTTTTAGTAGAAAACCAAAGCAAAAAATGGTCAAAATGATGAATTAGGGGCATAGTTGAGTCAGGCTCCCTATCTTTCCCCTGATTGTCAATTACTTGCCAGAAGGGCACTCTATTCACCAGAAGAAGACACAACTGAAGCTGTCAGTAAAGGGCTGAAAGCTCTCAACAACCTTCAAGCAACGAGGTATCGAGCCAAGTGCGAAGCACAAATTGGAATGGATCAAGATACTCCATCCGGAACATCGACTAAACGTCACCGGAGGAAATTGCTGTGAGCTAACAGTGTTGGGCATGAACCCATGACCTCTAATTTATCCATCAACTATCCAGGGGAGGGATATAAAATGAGAGATTAAAGAATAGAGAGATGTAAGTTGAGAGAAAAGTGAGCAAAAGGGTTTTGAGTGAAAAAAACCGAGCCCGAGGGCCGAGTGATGTGAGAATTACAAATAAAAAAGGGTGGGAATAATACCCGAAGAAACTGGGTCCTTGTGATCTGAGGTCTCTCGTCTTTGTAACACGTCTGTGTGTCGTGTCTTTTGTTTTGTGTCGATTTTTATTTGCAGTCGTTCTGAGTGTGTCTCGTCGTGTTTAGGTTGTTTACCTTTTGTTTTTCGTTATTGAGTCTTTTTCACTATGTTCATTTGTAGGCTCAATAACCGGTTGAAAACCTTTTTCTCAAATCATTTTGTGCTCAGAGTGCTGTGCTATTCTCCACATTTATGCGAAGCATGATTTGGTCCTTTCATAAAACTATAGGGTCCACCTCTGATAAAGTGTGAACAGAAAAACCTGGACCTATCTGACACTTTTGGGTTCCGGATTGCGAAGCAAGAAATTTTGGAGCATCTGAGTGTGCTTCAACTTCGACAAGTTCAAAATGAACTGTGTATTCAGTATAAGCAATATGCTATTGTGGGCCATGAGTTCAGAATGAGCAGAGTTCAGAATGAGCAGTGTTTAGAATCAGTTGTGAGTTGTGTGGGCTGTATGCAGATTAAACCAAGCACTGTGTTACGAGCCGAGTGTTCAGAATGAGCAGTGGTTTGTTTGAGTTGTTTTGCTATTAGCCGGTCGGCCAAATATTTGGTCGATGGAACCTTTCAATGGCTGGTGGGCAGCCGGTGACCTCCTCTGATGGCCGGTGAGCCTCCTACAACCTTGTTTGGGTCAGATATGTGGTTTGGGGCCTTCATTGCTCAAGACAGTGCAAGACAGTGCATTTCCGAAGCTTAACCGGCCTCCGTTTTGACCTCAGACTGTGTCTTCTATGCGCACCACTTGAATATGTGCAAGGTGTATCCTTTTTGTATCCTTTTGTCCTTTTCAAGATTTCAAAGTTGCCCCACATGCGTTGCTTTACAACGCTTTGACGTGAACGCGTGTTGGGTTATACGTCATTATGCTTGCATTGTATGCACCGCCCCCTCGCACGGTCTGGCGAGACCTTAAACACGCTCGGTCTAGGAGACCTTAAACCCTCCAAAGATGCAAGACCTTTGGTTTTTGCATGCATACACACGTCGTAACAAGCACAACTAGCATTGATGTGCACTCCTCACATGCATTATCATGCATTTCAAGCGACGCGCGTCATCGCATATTCGAGTTCACATGCATTTCAAAAGCCGTGCGTTGTCGCGCATTCCAAGATCATTTGCATTGTCATGCGTCTCAAAAGCCACGCGTTGTCGCGCGTTTCAAAAGAAAACAACAAAAACAACATGCATCATCATGCATTTGCATTTCAAAAAAAGAAAACAACAAAAACATGCAGCATTTGCATTTTAAAAAACAAAAACACAAAAAAAAAAAAAAAATGCATTATCATGCATTTTCCCTTCATCATGCATTGTCATGCATTCAATAAACAAAACAAAAAACAAACATGCATATGTCATGCATTTCACTGTAAATAGTGCATATGTCATGCACTATAAATAACATGCATTATCATGCATTTTCATGCATTTGTCATGCATCCACTGTATATAGTGCATATGTCATGCATTTTTATTGTAAATAATGCATATGTAATGCATTGTACATACATACATCCCATTGCATATTGTAAATATTGCATTGTAGCTTGCATGCATTCGTTGCATCACCTCAATTTATGGCTTGCGCCTTTCCATGATTGAGCTTGGTCTGGTATGTGCCCATATCTTTCACGTCAAAGCACAGTTATGATATTATGTGTACGCACCTATTCCACGCTGGTATGTTGGTTTGAGGGTGACGGCACCGTTTCTGTGTTAGACGCGGCTTGTATGTGTCCATGCATTTCCTAGGCAAAATACGGTTTGGCCGCAGGCTTTATCCACTACGTCCATTGCATTCTCCCTGGTAGATCGCATTGTACATAGCATTCATTGTATATAATGCATTGTACATACATACATCCCATTGCGTATTGTAAATATTGCATTGTAGCTTGCATGCATTCATTGCATCACCTCCATTTACGGCTTGTGCCTTTCCATGATTGAGCTTGGTCTGGTATGTGCCCATATCTTTCACGTCGAAGCACAGTTATGATATTATGTGTACGCACCTATTCCACGCTGGTATGTTGGTTTGAGGGTGACGGCACCATATCTGTGTTAGACGCAGTTTGTATGTGTCCATGTCTTTCCTAGGCAAGATTTGGTTTGGCTGCATGCCATATCCATTGTATATATTACATTGTAGTGTAATTTTTGCATCCAGCATTAGGATCATTGGTCTTTCCTCAGCGGGTCATTTCCCCACTTATGTCATTTCACCCAATTACTTGTTCTTGTGTCCGTCTACATCACTCATAGTTCTGCATGTGTACGTGCCTATTCCACGCTGGTATGTTGGTTTGAGGGTTGCGGCACCTTTTCTATGGTAGACGGACTTTGCATCTCGATCATCCTTTTGACATTTCTGTGGTTTTGTACCGCTCGTGGTTCGATTATGATTCAATTGCATTGCATTATCGTTTGCATTGTTTATATATAGTTTTGTATATATTGCATATCATTTTGCATTATCATGCATGTTGCTAACAATATTGTACTTGTTAAGTTGCTTTCTTTTACAGGCACGATATTATATGTACAGTTCATTTGAAGCTGGTGCAACCAGACGAACCGCGCGGGTATTGTATTCTTCGAGTGAGACGTATCGAGAATTGCATAATTCTCTTACATCCTTTCTGCATTGTAGTGTAGTTGGATTGTTGTATGCTAGCTTAAAACTGTTGCATGACATGCTTCGTTACAGCTTTCTTTGCATGATCATAAGTTATGCTCGGCTTCTTGCATTATCAGTTGCATTTTGCCTTGCCTTTGGGCGCATATCTTTATTGTCTTACAGGCTTTGTCTAAGTCTTCAACCTTGTCAAAAATGGGTCGTCTCTAGGCTTTGACACCCACTCCCGTCATTCTTATGACTTTCGAGTTCTGTCAAAGAGGGGCAACTGTAGACACCCCATTTTTGATCGTCCTCAAGACCTGAACGTCACCGTTTAAACACTCGGTGATCATTCTTGTTTGTGTTCGTCTTGAGTTCCCGGAGGTCTCGGCTACGCACCTTGTCTCAGGATCTCTTGACTCGACTATTTTGTGTTTGGGTTTGCACCAAACACTTGTGTTTTTGCTTTGGAGGGCAAGGAATGGCTTGTTGGCCATCCCCACACTCCAACGGCCATGGCTTGAGGCCACCGGCTGTGTTTTGTTGCCATCAGCCAAATGTTCGGCCGACCGACACTCTAGATGGTCGACTGGCCATCTATTTTGGTCAAATTGCATTTTTGGTTGGCCAACCACTGCTCATCTACTTTTGCAGATATTTTTATGCCAACTGTGCTAGCTGGCATACACTTTGCTCCCCTCCATACACGTGCATGGAGGGATCTCCCTCTTGACTAGCTTGTTTGGAAAGCTTTACAAGAGGGATTGTCTATAAGAGGGAGCCTTTTCTCCCTTCATTAGGGTTGACAAATTTTTCAGAGCTTTGAGTTTTAGGGTTAGGGTTTGTTCATACTCTATCTCTATATCTCTCCCTCTCTTGAGTGTTTAGTGTGTGTTTGTTCTTACTATTGCACACAAACACCTACCATTACACATTTCGTTAGTTGCTGAGGCATTAGATGGTTGATCTTGGACTTTTTGAGCTGGTTTTGATCCAAGAAGAGGTCTGGTCTTGTGATCTTGGAAGTGTTCTTCAAGGGTGAGTGTTCTTGCCCTTTATTCCCCTTTTTTGCATAGCTTTTTTGACTAGCTTGCAACTGTTTTTAGACTTTTCATATAACATATAAAAGTTTTGTTTTTACCTGCTTAAAATAGTTGTTTAAGGTTTCTTTGAACTTTGGGGTTGTTTGACCCCTCTTAGGCCTTGTTTGGCCCTATTTTTTTGCTATTTTGGTGAGCTCCGGGACCACTTTGTTTGGGCCTCCTCACCACTGAAATGTTGAGGGATTTTAGTGGTGAGGATGGTGGTTTAAGGTCCTAAGAAGGAGAGGGCCACCCCCTCTCCTTGTTGTCCTTGAAAATGGCCATTTTAGCCTCATTAGTGAGCACCTTGTTTAAGTGTATATTGGCCATGCCTTAACTATTTTTTATGACTATCTTGCCATGATATAGCATTGTCGTTAGTTGTCTTAGGCACACCATGCTTGCTTAGCATACATGTCTTGTAACGCCATGAATTGCCTTAACATGCCTTGTGCTTTGAGCCTTGTTTCTAGCATGTTTTTGGCTTAGCTTTGTGAAGTTTTTATGCTTGTTTTAGCATGCTAAAGGTCTATTTTTGGTCATTTGAGTCATCCATGCTTTGCTTTGTATAGCTACCATGCAAACTATCTTGTATGTCTTAAGCATTAACCCCTCTAGCATGCCATCCTTGTATCATTTCAGTGGTTTGGCACTACTTATAGCACCATTTCAGTCCTCATGGTATGCTTGTATGCTTGCATTTGATGTCCCTTTAATGCCTTACAAGGTTGTCATCTTATGCTCCATGTGTGGCCTCTTTTGTATGCTTGAATGTTCAGACCACGTATATGCCATCTAGGTGTGTCCTTAGCTTTGTTTAGGTCTGCCTCGGACCTGTTTTAAGTCCTTTTAGCTTTGTTGGGCTTGTTTGACTTAGCCATGGATTAAGCCCCTTAGGCTTTCCTTGAATCTTGGACCATTGTTGCACGTTTAGCTTGTCTTGTTTACCTGGTTTGGCACCTTTATAACATGATTTTTAGAGCCTTCTGTGCATGCTATGTGTCCATGTTTGTCCTCTTTTAACTGTGCTTAAAAGTTGTCTCTATATGCTTAAGTGTTTAGGCCTTAACATATGCATGTTTGTGTGTGTTTTGCCTCTCATTCCTTAGTGTGTTGGCCACTGTTTTGGGCCTAGTATAGGGCTGCTCAAATTGGTATGAGTCCATTGTTTGCATGTTGTTGCATGCTCACCTTGTGTGTTGTCATATACTTAGCCTATTGCATGTGTTGTATGCTTCAATCGCTTTGCATTTGGCACGCATTCTCTTGGCTAAGTTGCCTAACATGTTGTCCATGTTGCACCTTGCATGCTTGTATGGTTAAGCTTGCATAGTTATTCCATGTCTTGCATGCTTATTTGCTTAGGTTGGGTGCCTATTGCATGCTTACTTGTTTGCATCTCATGTTGCACACTTAGCTCACATATCTAGGTTGCATATCATTGCATGCATCTTTCACCTCTTGATCAAGCCATGATAGCGGTAGAAAGCCCCCTTGTATGTTTCTACGCATTGTATTTCATTTGAAATCAAAATGCATGACTTGGTTCCTTGGGCCATCACGCATTGAAATGCGCGATTGGTGGTCCGAGAATCAAGGAACATACCCCTTTGAGTCACAAACATGATAAGGGATGTGTTGGTGCACACATTTGCTTGAAATACATTGTCATGCCTTATTTTGCCCTCTGCTGCTGTCAAAGTAGTTTCTGCAAGAAGCTTTGGCCGGCCAGCCACCCATACTGCCGACCGACCAATTATTGATGGCCGAGATCTCAACAAATGGTCGATGACCATCCGGACATGGTCGGTGGGGTTTCCACTTGGTCGGTGGTGATCCACAGTGTCCATGGAGCATACCTTGGGAGTCGTGCAATTTTTAGAAGAACAGAGCAGGGGAAACAGAGGCAAACTTGTGCATGACAGTGGACGTCTGAGCGGAGACGAGCACGCATTGCATCGGGCCCTCTCCCCGAGGCTGTTTACTGTTTTATCAGATTAGTTAATTTGCTTAACTAGTTTAATTGGTCTGTAATATTTAATTAGCTTGTAGGTTAGTTAAATATGTATTATTCTTTCGGTCCCTCTGAGCGAGGGCAAATTTGTAATAAGTGTGGGTTCGTGTGTGCATGTCATCCAACCCCCACTTCTTTCTCCCTTTTACTTACCTGCTTTCATGGTTAGTACTAGGTCATATTTAATTTAGCATCCTTATACTATGCATGCGTGCATCATTCATCGGTATTGCTTGCATTGGGCTAGGCACATCATGCTAACTGCATAGTATTTCAAATCTAACTTGAATACGTGCATCAAATGGTTGATTTCACATGCCATCCTAGGATTAGCCGAGCCTATCCTGATTGCATTCAGTATGCGTTACATTAGGCACTTAACATTGACTTGGATCATACATTGATTGCTAACGAGTTCTTTGTTTTGGCTTGGAGTACACTGTAAGTAATTTGTGCTTTAGCATCTTTCACGTGTGTGAATGTTAACATGACAGCATGCTTACCATACGGCTAGATGCTTATGTGATATGAACTGCCTGAATGCCTGTGGGTGAAGGTTGGATTTTCATCAAAATCCGTGTTTTAGCCTACTCACGAGTAGCAAATCTCAAAACATTTTCCAAACAAACGGATATGCGATGCTTTGTTCCGAATTAGGCGATTTAGTCTATACTTGTTTTGCTGCGCACATCACATAGTAATTCTAGCTAATTAACCGGAATAAGAACGCATAACGTTTTCGAAATTGGATATCTTGATTAGTAGAGGCCGATTTTCGGATCGGGGGAGAGGGGGTGCTCATAACTGACCTTCCCCAATCGTACCCACGTTCCCGAGCCGAGACAACTCTGGTGATGACGGACACGTGTCCTTAGGCAAACGAGTCAGGGTTTCCTAAATTCCCCCATTAAAAAATATTTAGGTGGCGACTCTGCATCTGGCAAAGCAGTCCATGTTTGGCATTTCTTTCTAAAAATCTGTTTTCCAAAACGATTTGCCGGATTTGGACTCTTTGGTTCAGATTAAGAATCGTGACAATTTGAGAGTCCGAACTGTAGTGAGCCCAAAACGAACAGAACGGGACTCATCCTCCCGGGGCGCTCGGGGACGTCTACACTAACATGTTACTCAAAGCACTTTTTATTTTCTTCCTATTTCTTTTGTTGATCAGATTGCTGACATTTTCACCAAAGCCCATCCACCCGGACGTTTTCAAGATTTGGTTTCCAAACTCAAGTTAATTTTTTCCTTGCCAACTTGAGTTTGAGGGGGATGTTAATATATAAAACATGTATGATATTATTCTTTGTAAATATTCTATTGTATCTGTTCCATATTTAGATTATAAGCTCCTCTCTCTTGTGTTCAATCTTTTCCTTATTCTTTCCCTTGTACATCACTCTTACGTAGTGCTATATATACCCATAGCTTTGTATTGTTTAATACATCAATTGAATACAAGTCTATCTCTTTTTTTCACTTTTTGTCTTTTCTCTTATTTGTCATATGAGTATTCTCCTTTCAATGTGTCAAAATTTATAATTCACCAATCTGCCCAACCTATAAGTTCAAAACTGTCATAATATGCAAATCATCCCACTAATTTTGAAGTTGTATGGATTGGTGGTGACAGTACAAGAAATATGGGTTGTAGTGGCGTATTTGTAGCGACATTTTTTAAAATGCCACAGTTTATAATATTTAATGACGTTTCATAAACGTTGTATTTTTCTTTAAGTAAAATAGCGTCGTTTCATGAATAGAAGACATTTATAAACGTCTGCAAATGGTTTAACTCTCGCACTCTCCCTCTCTCTCTCTCTCTTTTCACCATTATTTTAAATGTCCAAATCTCTCTCTCTCTCTCTCTCTCTCTCTATGCAATCTAAACCCCATTAATATCTCAGAGCCATTTCAAACTCCATTGTCTCAAAATTGAAGTTCATCTCAAAATCAATTTAGATCGGTAAGCTCCACTCTGTGTGTGCGTGTGTGTGTGTGTGTGTGTGTGTGTTGTCTAAACCCTAATTAGATTCATAGATTCAGATCGGTCTCAGGGAAATAGATCGGTGATTCAGATAATTCGAAGTTCAAAGTTCTCTCTCGAAATTGAAGTTCAGATCATTTCAGATCTGTGATTCAACCATTTCGAAGTTTTATCTCGAAATTGAAATCGAAATTCAACTCAGTGATTCAGATCGGTGAGCTCCACTCTCTCTCTCTCTCTCTCTCTCTCTCTCTCACACACACACACACACACACACGCACACACACACACACAAGATGAACTGATAGTGTAATGTCGATTTGGTTATTGAAATCAATCCTGTGAAATCTTGTGAATGGTTCTGATATTTGATTTGAAATGATCCTATCATATCCTTTATGCTTGTTCAGCATGGCTATTATCCTTCATGCTTGTTCCACAACTAATATTGAATAAAGGAAGCCCAAATGGCCTACAAATTTGTAATGACCCCAAAATGCGTATAAGAAGTCATTTTATTTAACTATGAGATGATGTGTTTTAATTTAATTATATATATTGGAATTGAAGTATTATCTGTTGAGTTACGGATTTAAAATTGAAATTACCGACCTTTATGGGTTCAAAAATTAAAATTAAGTACTTGGGTATGTTAATGGGAATTTTTAGAACTATTTGGGAAAATTAATTGGAATTCTAATTTGTCTGATTCGTTAATGCACGTTTGGGTGGTTAATTTTATACTGCAAATTGAAGGCCTTAGCGGCTTCAGAAACTAGAACAGAGGACATATTCATGATCAGCGTAGTTTTTAGAGTCATCTGAAAAGTTTAATAGAAATTTAATTCCGTACGATTCATAAGGCCACGTTTGGTTCTCCCTTGTGTTAATCTTGTGTGTGTATATTTATATAAATAGAAGCCTTATGAGTTGTTGAACTCATTTCTTTGAACCAAAAATATCTAGAGAAAGGGGAAGCCACGTGAGAGAGAGAGAGAGAGTTCTTGAGAGAACTCAAAGAGAAAAGGAAGGAAAGCTTGGAGATTCAAGAGCTTTAAAGGGGAAATTCAAGGATTTGGGTTAAGGTATGTGGTTTTAACTATTATCTTTGTAAATAATTCAATTACTACATGAAATCAAGGATTGACTTGGAAGTTTAAAATGTAAATGAACTAGTGTTTTGGGAGTTTGGATGAAATGGATTGAATTCAAGGAATTGACCTTTGCTTTCCGTAAATTTGTTTGATTTGGGTCCAATCTTAAGAATGATTTGCGGAATAACAAGCTTTGGTGTGAAAATCAACCATATGTAAGATCTATTTTTATGATTTTGGAGTATATATTTTGGAAGCTTTGGTGTGAAAATCAACCATATTTAAGATGTATTTTTATGATTTTGGAGTATATATTTTGGAAGTTTGATTATATAGAAAAATGGGACTTGAATTTTTAATTTGAGGCAAAGATTGATTTGTTTGAGATGGGGTTACACTTGAATGTTGATAGTTTATCACCTTGTGGGTCAATTTTACATGTTTTTGAGTGATTTATGTTTAGAACCAAGATTAAAAATGGAAAGAGCCAAGTGTTGGAGGAAAAGAACTATTTTCGGACTGTTGTTTTTGCCCAGACTGCACGAGCGGCCATGGGCATCGCACGAGCGGACATGAAGAAAAAAAAGAGGTTTTCATTCTGCTTTTGGGCGCTCGAGCGGCCGGGCTCTTCCGCTCGAGCGGAATTGGGCCGCACGAGCGGCCAAAGTGGGCGCACGAGCGGCCAACCCTGTTTCAGCTTATACCTTGTAACTTCGAACAAGTATATCTTTTGCATCTGGACTCCGTTTTGAGTGATTCTTGAGCCTAAAATCAAGCCCCGGAAGTCTAGTTTCCGATGGTGGAAATTTCACTCCCAAATTATAAGTATAGAAATAGTTATGCCCAAATTAGTGATGACTGTTCACTTTCTATTTACTGAGTTTGTACTATTTTTGCGTCTGAACCTTTCTCCTATCGATTCCTCCTATTTTATGCGGCATGGATTATAACCTATGGAGGACTAATGAGTCTAGAACTACCATAGCTATTGAATAAGGAATAAAAAGAGATTGGTTTTCTTCTCATAATCTGCTATGTGCATTATGTTTGTTGGTCAAGACGAGGACATCGTTCCACCGCTATCAAAGACCTACCACTGTGAGTAGTAGTATGGAAATGTACATTTTATTTACCATTGATAATTATTGTTATTAACGCTCTGTTCTTCGTAAGTATTACACGAACATTTATTACGATTGGAAATCAATGTGAACTTATATGAACGTTGAAAGATTTGCGTACATTGGTATGACTTTGGAATCCTTTAAGAACTTATGTTCATCCTTGAACAATGTATCTATGTGAATCCAAGATTATTCTGTTGTGTTATGTATGGACCCGAGATCGTTTAGAATCTACGAAATGAATGCAAAGGTTTAACATCATTATGCAACCCATGTTAGAATGTGAATTGTTCTGTCTTTGTTAAGCGTACTGTAATAACATGATATGATAAAAAATACTCTATTTTCTGATATGTTACGTTTTGAATTAATGAATGATTGTTTGTATATATAAAAGTATTCATGGCATCCTTAGCACAAGGCCCTTACCCGAGGTAATAATACCGTGGTTCAAGTATGTTACAAGTTTCCGGTACCGAAGGTTCCGTTATGGAACTAACAAGCATGCTCTATATTGATTTGTTAGCGCTATTGGATGTACCATGTATAATCAAGCATGAACTCTGATTTCTGTTTATGATTTAAGCATAATTAAAAATATGTATGAATTCATTTCTGCTTATCTGTTCCGGTTATGCTATGCTATGACATGATATGGATGGTTCGGTCTTTAAGGCCTGATGATTTCTGGTATGGAACAAAGTGTTGTACGGAACTAAGTGCTGCAATGCGAACCACCTCTAGAATCTGTACGAGCCACCTCTTGAGTCCATACATCTCTGAACTGGGCTTAAAGCCATCTAATAGGCCTATGGCCGTTCTGTATCTGTTAGGCCTATGGCCGTTCTGTATCTGTTAGGCCTATGGCCGTTCTGTATCTGCTAGGCCTATGGCCGTTCTGTATCTGCTAGGCCTATGGCCGTTCTGTATCTGTTTGGCCTATGGTTGTTCTGTATCTGTTAGGCCTATGGCCGTTCTGTATCTGCTAGGCCTATGGCCGTTCTGTATCTGTTAGGCCTATGGTCGTTCTGTATTATTTGTGGGCCAGAGGCCGTTCTGTAAGATTTGTGGGCTTAAAGTCGTTCTGTATTATATATGGCCCGAGGCCGTTCTGTATTAAATGAGAACTTGAGACCGTATTGAAATATAGTTATGGATAAGACCTGTATATGGTTGGTATCTGTCTATTTATTTTATCCAAGGTTTTGCTTATTCAATTAACCTTCTTCAGTTGCTATTATTCACTGAGCCTTGCTCATTCTATTTTATGTATATTTCTGTAGGTGAGCCATCGGGGATTGACACCAGAGTTGTAACAACCCTCACCTTACTCTTGCCGTACTTGCATATATTCTTGCATGGTCTTGCTTGTTATGTTAATTTGAAGGTCTTATCTTGCCTTGATTTGCTTAAGTTGCTTGCATGATTTTGTTCCTTGCTTAGTGTATGTGTGTGCGTAGCCGAGATCATCTTGAGCTTAGTCCGCCTTTGAATCTTGTACTTAGAACTATCTTGAGATCTTGTCCAACCCCATCTTCACCTCGGGCATTCATTGCCGAGATGTCTCGCACTTGAACCTTGTCCGCAGGCAGGTATGGCCTAGGCCGAGATGTGGCACACCCCGGCCAAGGTGTGGCACAGCTTAGTCAAGTGTCGTCCTCCCTAGCCGATGTTTTTCTATCCTGTTGCTGGATCCTTGTTTTGAGCCGATGTCATCTCTTTGCCGATGTGTCTTACCCGAGCTTACCGCATACGATTTGTTAGAGACTTGTCTTGTCTATCAATCACCTTTTTGGAGCTGAACCAACCCGATTATGCCACGTGTCCGAGCTGTTGTTAAGGCAGCCGACAGATCTTGGAAACAAATCATTTTTGTTGTCTCAAACCTTTGTTTTAGAGAGAGAAGCTCTAGAGAGGAGGAAGAAGAGTTCTTGAGTGAGAGTAGTCTCCCAAGCTTGATCTTTGTGGCTCGAACCGTTAGATCCGAGTTTTGAGGTTAGAATCTTGATCTCCTTTGGTTGTTCTTGTTGTATACCTAGCTGCATTGCGTGATCGGATTTGTTTTGCATGTCATGCATCGTTTTGAAGTTGGTTTTGGAAAGAGAAAACGGTTTTCCATGTGTTCTTGAAAAAGGTCTCATTTTGATCGAAAAGTTGGAACGAAAACCATGCTTTTGTGTTTGTTCTTGCATGACTTTCTTGAATGGGTACCCAGGTCCATATACTTTGAACTCTTGGCATGAAAACTCAGATTTTTGTAACAAGTTGTGATCTTGCATCCATCTTTCAAATGATCATGTTCTTCATATTCTTCAAAGGAAAACCCAGGTTTTTCCTGACTTTGTATGACGGGACCTCGGCTTAGTCCTGAGTGGTACCCAGTGTGTTTTCGAGGATCGGGAGCAGTGTTTAAGCTCCCAGCTTGTTTTGCTTTGCCTTTGACTTGGATCTGGCAAGAATGCCGAGATCATTTGCATGTATATATATAGAGCTTGCTTTGAGAATGTGACTTGCCATGTGATTGTAGGTCCTTGATATTTGCTTGAGTCTACACCTGAAGAACTAGGTGAGTGGTATTTCTAATAAAGCTATGTTACACTTGCTTTTGATAAATCTTGTTTTGTTTGTTTTGACGTGGTATTTGCTAAGCATGAATGAATGGCCTTGTTTGATTGTTAACCTCGGAAAGTCCCTTATGCTGGAGGACTCTAAACTTTCGCAGTACCAAGTGTAAAAGGATACGGTCCTTGTTAAATCGGGCTACGGGCCTAAGTAACACAAGTCCCTTGTGCTGGAGGACTCTAAACTTTCGCAGTACCAAGTGTAAAAGGATACGGTCCTTGTTAAAACGGGCTACGGGCCTAAGTAACACAAGTCCCTTGTATTGGAGGACGTTAAACTTTCGCAATACTCTTGACCAAACGATTACGGATCGTACAGCCTTGATATTTGAATGATGAATACGGTTCATCCCTTGCTTCGCCGATGTTATGATATTTGAATGATGAATACGGTTCATCCCTTGCTTCGCCGATGTTATGATACTTGAATGATGAATACGGTTCATCCCTTGCTTCGCCGATGTTATGATACTTGAATGATGAATACGGTTCATCCCTTGCTTCGCCGATGTTATGATACTTGAATGATGAATACGGTTCATCCCTTGTTTTGCCTATGTTAGTAAACATCTCTGGATACTTGTAATAATTGATTGATGAATACGGTTCATCCTTTGTCTTGTTAAAGTTCTGATGTGTTTCGTCTTGAAGGACCTCAGCTTTATTCATGCAAAACCATTATTTTTAGTACCATTCACTGAGTTTTGTACTCACCCCTCTATATATATGTAGGTGATGAGCAGGACGGCGGCGACGCCTAGTTCGTTTTGGATGCTTGTTTTGGATTCGCATATATGTCGGCCTTACTTTTGTATTTACGTCGGCGATGCCCTGTTTTGCATGTCGGCAAATCTTGAAAATCATGCTTCTTGACTTGTATTAGCTGTATTTTTTGTATATGTCGGCTCAAGAAGCCTTTTGATCAAGATGTAACATGTATTTTACCTTGTTGTATTTAAGTTGTAAAGTTAATTGAAATGTTTGGCATTGCTTTTGATCTACGCACAGCTCTTATGGACCACTTGTATTTGATTTATTGCTTCCGCGTTAGTGAGCCCCCTATATTCATACTCTGATTGTGTTAAGTTTTGAAAAGTTGGCCTTCGGTAATTACGGATTACTGGCCATCACGGCACCAAACTACTAGGGGCGGTTTGGGGTCGTGACAGAATGGTATCAGAGCACATGTTCCTCGGTATACGTTAACCACACACTTTGAGTCCTGAAGAGCATAGGATTTCCCTTAGAAAGATGTTAGGGTTGCATCATGGTATTTGTTGTTTGAGTGAAGTGTGCATTGTCTTGATATGCTTATTTGTTATTGCCTATGTGGTTATTTGCTTAATTGTTTTAAAGTCATACCTTGTATACTCCTAGCGTCATGAGGAGAGGTAGACCACCGCTTGGCCGAGATCAACCCGAAGATAGAATGGACAGATTGGAAAGATTAGTTGAGGGTTTGGCCCGCGAGTTGAGGCAAACCAGACAACAGTTTGCGAGTGCTACGTCGACTCAGGCCGAGCAGACCAACGGCCGAAATGTAGTTCCACCTCCTCCAGTGCCGCAGGTTCCCCCGCAACCAGCCTTATATGGGGATGGCACGATAGCTTTGATCAGGGAGTTCAAGAAGATGAGACCACCAAGGTTCTCTGGGGGTATAGAGCCGACGAAGGCCGAAGCATGGGTTTTGGAGATGGAAAAGTTGTTTGAGATCTTCCCTAGCACCGACGCTCAGAAAGTGACGTTGGCAGCATTCACATTAGATGATGACGCCCGCAGATGGTGGATGATGGTTAGAGGGAGCAATCCAGATTTGACTTGGACCCGATTCTTAGAGTTGTTCTACAAGAAACATTTTCCCTTAAGTGTTCGAAACCGTAAAGCTACCGAATTTCATACTCTGACGCAAGGTAACAGGACAGTGGCGGAATATGACCGCGCTTTCACTGAATTGGTAAGGTTTGTACCTCACATGACCAACGATGAATATATGAAGGCCAGGAAGTTTGAGTGTGGACTTCGTGGACCGATTCAAGACTGGGTCAACTTGCTTGATATGCCGACCTATGCCGAAGTATTGGACAAAGCCATTCAGGCCGAAGCTAATCTGAACCGATACCAGAGCTCGGGAGAAAACCAGCGAAAGAGGCAGAACTATGACAATCGCCGAGGACAACTGAGCACCAAGAAGAGAATGAACATGGGCAGTACTAGTAACGTAAGGCAAGAAGGGAGTGCTAAACCGATGTGTTCGGATTGTGGGAAACAACATTTCGGGATCTGTCGACGAACGTCTGGAGCCTGTTATGAATGTGGCGAGATGGGCCATTATGTGAGAGATTGCCCCAAGACAAAGGCCGATGACAACAAGAAAGGAGAGAATACCTCGGGTTCCGTTCAGAAAGGAAATGCTGGGAAAGGACAGATGAGACAGGGTAGAGTGTTTGCATTAGTACCAGGAGACAACCAGAATGCTGAGGCAGTAGTGTCAGGTATACTTCTAATTTGCTCCCAAGATGCTTATGTGTTGATTGATTCGGGTTCTACTCATTCGTTTATATCTACTAAGTTTGCCGAGAAAATTAATAGAGAACTAGAGCCCCTTGGTTATGTGTTGTCTGTATCTACTCCATCTGGGAGATCTATGTTTGTTACATCCATTTACAGAGCATGTGTTGTTGTGATTAAGAATGTTGAATTGCTAGTAGATCTAATGCCTCTAGACCTAGCTCATTTTGATATCATACTGGGAATGGACTGGTTAGTTGCAAACGATGCATTTATTAATTGTGTTTCGAAAAGTGTCACACTGAGACCCCCAAACCTAGCCGAGATTATTTTCCAGGGTAAAGGGATAGTGCCCCCACCATACTTGATTTCATCCATTAAGGCCTGTAAGTTAATTCAGAAGGGGTGCCGAGGTTACTTGTGTAGTATACTGAGTGGTCAGAATGAAAATGTTAACTTAGCCGACATCCCGATTGTTAGTGATTTTCCCGACGTCTTTCCAGACGAATTGCCTGGCCACTTGACCGATAGAGAAATAGAGTTTACTGTTGACATCATATCGGGAACGCAGCCGATCTCCAAAACACCTTATAGGATGGCCCCCGCTGAACTTAGAGAATTGAAACTGCAATTGCAAGAGTTGTTAGATAAGGGCTTTATTAGGCCGAGCACTTCACCATGGGGAGCACCTGTTTTGTTTGTTAAGAAGAAGGATGGCACACTCCGTCTTTGCATTGATTATAGGGAACTTAACAAGGTCACCATTAAGAACAAGTACCCGTTACCTAGAATTGATGATTTGCTTGATCAGTTGCAAGGAGCACGAGTCTTTTCTAAGATCGACCTTCGGTCTGGTTACCATCAGCTCAAGGTTAAAGCCGAAGATGTTGAGAAGACTGCTTTTCGAACAAGATATGGCCACTACGAGTTTTTAGTAATGCCTTTTGGAGTGACTAATGCCCCTGCTGCATTTATGGATTTAATGAACAGAATCTTCAAACCGTATTTAGATGAATTTGTAGTTGTTTTCATTGATGATATATTGATCTATTCCAAGAGTAATGATGAACATGAAAACCATTTGAGACTTGCCTTACAGATTTTGAGAGAACGGAAATTGTATGTGAAGTTTAACAAGTGTGAGTTCTGGCTTTCTACCATCTCATTTCTGGGTCATGTAATTAATGAAGAGGGTATTTCAGTAGATCCTAGCAAAGTTGAAGCCGTAGTAAATTGGCCGAGGCCGACTAATGTGTCCGAGATTCGTAGTTTTCTGGGTTTGGCAGGTTATTACAGAAAGTTTGTGAAAGATTTCTCAAAGATTGCAATTCCGTTAACGCAACTGACTAAGAAGGGAACACTGTATGAATGGACTAAAGATCGGGAGTCAGCCTTCCAGGAACTGAAGACGAGGTTAATTACAGCACCAGTACTTGTACTACCATCAGGTGACGAAGAATTTCATGTCTATAGTGATGCATCGCATAAGGGTTTGGGTTGTGTATTAATGCAAAAGGGTAAGGTTATAGCTTATGCATCTCGTCAGTTGAAACCTCATGAGAAAAACTACCCTACCCATGACTTAGAATTGGCGGCCGTAGTATTTGCTTTAAAGATTTGGCGTCACTACTTGTATGGAGCTACTTGTCAGGTTTTTACAGATCATAAGAGCTTAAAGTATCTATTCACCCAGAAGGAATTGAATCTGAGACAGAGACGGTGGCTTGAATTGTTGAAGGACTATGATATGCAAATTCAATATCACCCCGGGAAAGCTAACAGTGTAGCCGACGCTTTGAGCAGGAAGTCAGATGGAAATTTGGCGTGTTTAACCGTGATGTCAGTGGAGCCGACTATCGTTAATGAAGTAAAGACAAGACAGATGGAGGATAACTTCCTCAAGAAAATAGCCGAGGAAATTGGCACAAAGCCGAGACCAGGGTATACCATCGAAAACCAAGTACTCAAGTTTGAAGGAAGGTTATGTGTGGCCGACATCCCAGAGCTGAAGAAAAAGATTTTGCAGGAAGCTCACAGCACTAAGTTTGCTGTCCATCCAGGGAGCACCAAGATGTATCAAGATGTGAAGCAGACCTTCTGGTGGCCAAATATGAAGAGAGAAATAGCCGAATTCGTGTCCCAGTGTTTACAATGTCAGCAAGTGAAAGCGGAACATCAAAGACCAGCAGGACTTCTTCAACCTTTGCCGATTCCTGAGTGGAAATGGGAGCACATCTCTATGGATTTTGTGATTGGTTTGCCGAAAACACCGAAGGGTATGGATTCAATTTGGGTTGTCGTTGATAGGTTAACTAAGTCAGCACACTTTCTACCCGTTAAGACTACCTTCAACGCCAATCAACTTGCCTTGCTATATGTGAACGAGATTGTCAGACTTCATGGAGTGCCGATGTCAATTGTTTCAGACCGAGATCCTAAATTTGTTTCTAGATTTTGGCAGAGTCTACAGAGGGCTTTTGGAGCCGAGCTGAAATTTAGTACAGCCTTTCATCCCCAGACAGATGGACAAACTGAGAGGACAATTCAGACGCTTGAAGATATGCTTAGACTTTGTGTATTGGACTTCCAAGGAAGTTGGGGAACACATTTGCCCTTAGTGGAATTCGCTTACAATAACAGTTATCAAGCTAGCATTGGCATGGCGCCGTATGAGGCTTTGTATGGAAGAAAATGTAAGTCGCCGATATGTTGGACCGAAGTCGGAGACAGAGCTCTGCTTGGTCCCGAAATGATTCAAGTGACAACAGAAAAGATTAAACTTATCCAACAGAGGATTAGAACTGCCCAGAGCCGACAAAAGAGCTACGCCGACCAGAGAAGGAATGAGTTAGAGTTCGAAGTTGGGAATCACGTATTCCTGAAGGTCTCACCAATGAAAGGAGTTTCCCGATTTGGAAGGAAAGGTAAGTTAGCACCTCGCTATATTGGGCCATTTGAAATTCTTGAGAGAATTAATCCCGTTGCCTACAGACTTGCTTTGCCGCCAGATTTGAGCCAAGTCCACAATGTGTTTCATGTTTCGATGTTGAGGAAGTACATTCGAGATCCACTACATGTAATAGATCATTCCGAGATCACAGTTGGTAAAGGTTTAGGCTACGAGGAGAAGCCAACGAGGATTGTTGACCGACAAGTGAGGCAATTGAGGAACAGATCGATACCGATGGTAAAGGTCGAATGGAAGGAGCATTATGGCACAGAAGCCACGTGGGAAGAGGAAGAGGACATGAGAGTCCGTTATCCGGAGTTGTTCTGGGAACAAGGTAATTCAAGTTTGGGGACCAAACTTCTTTAAGGGGGGTAGGATGTAACAACCCTCACCTTACTCTTGCCGTACTTGCATATATTCTTGCATGGTCTTGCTTGTTATGTTAATTTGAAGGTCTTATCTTGCCTTGATTTGCTTAAGTTGCTTGCATGATTTTGTTCCTTGCTTAGTGTATGTGTGTGCGTAGCCGAGATCATCTTGAGCTTAGTCCGCCTTTGAATCTTGTACTTAGAACTATCTTGAGATCTTGTCCAACCCCATCTTCACCTCGGGCATTCATTGCCGAGATGTCTCGCACTTGAACCTTGTCCGCAGGCAGGTATGGCCTAGGCCGAGATGTGGCACACCCCGGCCAAGGTGTGGCACAGCTTAGTCAAGTGTCGTCCTCCCTAGCCGATGTTTTTCTATCCTGTTGCTGGATCCTTGTTTTGAGCCGATGTCATCTCTTTGCCGATGTGTCTTACCCGAGCTTACCGCATACGATTTGTCAGAGACTTGTCTTGTCTATCAATCACCTTTTTGGAGCTGAACCAACCCGATTATGCCACGTGTCCGAGCTGCTGTTAAGGCAGCCGGCAGATCTTGGAAACAAATCATTTTTGTTATCTCAAACCTTTGTTTTAGAGAGAGAAGCTCTAGAGAGGAGGAAGAAGAGTTCTTGAGGGAGAGTAGTCTCCCAAGCTTGATCTTTGTGGCTCGAACCGTTAGATCCGAGTTTTGAGGTTAGAATCTTGATCTCCTTTGGTTGTTCTTGCTGTATACCTAGCTGCATTGCGTGATCGGATTTGTTTTGCATGTCATGCATCGTTTTGAAGTTGGTTTTAGAAAGAGAAAACGGTTTTCCATGTGTTCTTGAAAAAGGTCTCATTTTGATCGAAAAGTTGGAACGAAAACCATGCTTTTGTGTTTGTTCTTGCATGACTTTCTTGAATGGGTACCCAGGTCCATATACTTTGAACTCTTGGCATGAAAACTTAGATTTTTGAAACAAGTTGTGATCTTGCATCCATCTTTCAAATGATCATGTTCTTCATATTCTTCAAAGGAAAACCCAGGTTTTTCCTGACTTTGTATGACGGGACCTCGGCTTAGTCCTGAGCGGTACCCAGTGTGTTTTCGAGGATCGGGAGCAGTGTTTAAGCTCCCAGCTTGTTTTGCTTTGCCTTTGACTTGGATCTGGCAAGAATGCCGAGATCATTTGCATGTATATATATAGAGCTTGCTTTGAGAATGTGACTTGCCATGTGATTGTAGGTCCTTGATATTTGCTTGAGTCTACACCTGAAGAACTAGGTGAGTGGTATTTCTAATAAAGCTATGTTACACTTGCTTTTGATAAATCTTGTTTTGTTTGTTTTGGCGTGGTATTTGCTAAGCATGAATGAATGGCCTTGTTTGATTGTTAACCTCGGAAAGTCCCTTGTGCTGGAGGACTCTAAACTTTCGCAGTACCAAGTGTAAAAGGATACGGTCCTTGTTAAATCGGGCTACGGGCCTAAGTAACACAAGTCCCTTGTGCTGGAGGACTCTAAACTTTCGCAGTACCAAGTGTAAAAGGATACGGTCCTTGTTAAAACGGGCTACGGGCCTAAGTAACACAAGTCCCTTGTATTGGAGGACGTTAAACTTTCGCAATACTCTTGACCAAACGATTACGGATCGTACAACCTTGATATTTGAATGATGAATACGGTTCATCCCTTGCTTCGCCGATGTTATGATATTTGAATGATGAATACGGTTCATCCCTTGCTTCGCCGATGTTATGATACTTGAATGATGAATACGGTTCATCCCTTGCTTCGCCGATGTTATGATACTTGAATGATGAATACGGTTCATCCCTTGCTTCGCCGATGTTATGATATTTGAATGATGAATACGGTTCATCCCTTGCTTCGCCGATGTTATGATACTTGAATGATGAATACGGTTCATCCCTTGCTTCGCCGATGTTATGATACTTGAATGATGAATACGGTTCATCCCTTGTTTTGCCTATGTCAGTAAACATCTCTGGATACTTGTAATAATTGATTGATGAATACGGTTCATCCTTTGTCTTGTTAAAGTTCTGATGTGTTTCATCTTGAAGGACCTCGGCTTTATTCATGCAAAACCATTATTTTTAGTACCATTCACTGAGTTTTGTACTCACCCCTCTATATATATGTAGGTGATGAGCAGGACGGCGGCGACGCCTAGTTCGTTTTGGATGCTTGTTTTGGATTCGCGTATATGTCGGCCTTACTTTTGTATTTACGTTGGCGATGCCCTGTTTTGCATGTCGGCAAATCTTGAAAATCATGCTTCTTGACTTGTATTAGCTGTATTTTTGTATATGTCGGCTCGAGAAGCCTTTTGATCAAGATGTAACATGTATTTTACCTTGTTGTATTTAAGTTGTAAAGTTAATTGAAATGTTTGGCATTGCTTTTGATCTACGCACAGCTCTTATGGACCACTTGTATTTGATTTATTGCTTCCGCGTTAGTGAGCCCCCTATATTCATACTCTGATTATGTTAAGTTTTGAAAAGTTGGCCTTCGGTAATTACGGATTACTGGCCATCACGGCACCAAACTACTAGGGGCGGTTTGGGGTCGTGACAAGAGTTGTACTGAGGTTCGCTTGTCTGCCAAGTCACCTGGGGTATGTCTCCACGTGGAGGCCTTAATTTATTGTTGAGAGTCTTATAAATTATTAAGTCTTATGTAAGAGTGTGTGAGATCTATATAAAATTTGTGATTGTATAGGTATATTTGGAATGTATTTAAATGCTCAAATCTAATTAAACCATCATGTATGCACAAGCTCAATGGATGTTGTCTTTTATTGATATTGCTTCCGCCTAAGGCCCCATATATGGTTAGATATTATTTTAAAATTCAGTTTTGAGGCCTATGTATAGGCCGGTGATGGACCAAACTTTTAGGGGCGGGTTTGGGTTGTGACAAAATTAGAGAGAGCAATGTCAAAAGGAAGAAATTTAGTTGACCACATCCTAAACTCTGATGTGGCTCAAATCTATGCTATACACTTTATTTTTTAGGTATTTTTTTTATAGCTTTATCTTCTAAAAAATTACTAATTGTAGGTGTAAAAATTTTAAAACTCTACCCTTCTTATTTAATTTTTTTTTAGCTTTTTTAATAATCAACAGAATTATAGAAGAGTTGTAGTGATCTTATTGTTATAGATTATGCTTCTACACATTTACCTTATATTAAAAAAAAAAAAAAAAAGATGTTGAAATTTTTTATTTAGTTTTGTTTTAACTACGTGATCAAAACAGGAAACATGATGTTGAAATAGTTTTTAAGCATAATGCTATAAACATAAATTCACTGTGGAAATAGAAAAATGCAAGTATGATGCGCACAAACCAGAGCACTGTATGCAACAATCCCAATTCCTAGTTCGCTACTTATATCAAAATAACAATGGCAAAGATTAGAAAACATTGGATTCTTGTTTATTGCTTGCAAAACTGACTAGTTAACTTAACAATAGTACCTCTACACCTCACTTGCAAGTAGGAATGATTTCTTCCTCTGCACCTCTTGTCCACAAGGACCACTCCAACTGCACTGATGTTAGATGTAGCTAGCTTCACACCTCTCCACCATTCTCTCCCATGTTTTCAAATGTCTTGAAAACATTTACATAATATGATTGTACTAAAATGGCTTTGATCATATAGATAGAAGTTGCATTACTCCACCACAATATAGCCTTTATGTTTCTACTCGTTCTGTTTGTTTTCTATATGAGTGTGTGATTCTAGTATTTATTGTAGACTTTTACATTCTATCGGTGTGAATGAGCTAGGAAAATTTATTTGTGGGCATTGTTGAAACTATCGAATTTCTTCTGTTGGTTTAAAATGAAATTGCGGTTTCTATTCAATTTGAGGAAACTTGTGGGATAATATATTTGTTACACTTGTAGCAAGTTGGACCTAGAACTCGAGAGGCCTTTGCATTGCTTGACTTTTTGAGGTTTTCTATGTATATTTTGACAATCCTATGCCTATTTGTCGAGACAAGGTAGAAAATAATTAAAATTTTAAGCATCTTATTCTCTTCAATTGGATTTGGTACTTGATTTTGAGCATGGAGGAGACTTCTTTTTGGCATTTGGTTGCTTTATAATTCACCTTTGTTTGGGTTGAAAGTTAAGAAGACATGAAAACTTCTTGTAGTCAATTTTTTAAAAAAATAATATATATAAATAGATTTTCTCAGTCTATCAAATTATTTGTAAGATTATTGTTGCTTTTGTCAGTCTATCAAATTTCATTTCTAAGATTATTGTATTTGTAAGATTATTGTTGCTTTTGTCAGTCTGTGAAATTTCACTCTCGCACTTTCTCACTCTCTTTTTTGTTTCTTTTCATTTCTTCTCTCTCAATTGGCAATACTGAAGCCCCTTAGCATTCTGAGATCAGGATTCCAAGGAAGAACCATTTACATGTATTTTTCCAATTCATCACAAACTTTGGTTGCAAACTTCAAAATAGACTTTGAGATTTTATGAATTCTGAATTTTGCTTTATATTTTTTGATCAGCAAAAGATCCAAACTTTATTAGTGAAAACCAACTTACAAAAGATAGGTATAATGAGTTGAGATTTGAAGTTATATATATATATATATATATATTTAAAAAAAAAAAAAAAAAAACAAAACAAAAACAAAAACAAAACAAAACAACAAAATCAGTTTATATCTATTTTTTAGATGCATAAGGCCTCTCATGATTTATGATTTTTGTTTTGTTTTGTTTTTGTTTTTTGTTTTTTTTTTTTTTTTTGGTTTTTGACATTGGCTAGGTGAATTCCGATTTGCAGTGGTGAATATCAAAGCTTTCAAGAGATTTCGTTTTGTCCACACATGGAAAAACTAGGATCATCTTCCTTTTGCAGTCCTATATACTCTCCTCAAATGAATGTATGGTTCAATCATAAACCCAACCTACAATACATGCATATATATATATATATATATATATTGGGAAAGAAAATCTGTTTATATATATTATTTTAAAAAAAAAATCGACTACAAGAAGTTTCATGTCTTCCTAACTTTCAACCCAAATAGAGGCGGCCATGGAGGTGAGCAATTATTTAATCAAAGCCTTTTGACAATACAAGACCTTATTAATTAAAATACTTGATCTTATTAAATGTAGGTTCACCTTTCAAAGAAAGAGAAGAAGAAGAAGAATAAGAAGAAAAAGAACTAACAAGGTAAAAGTACAATTCGAAAAAAAAAGTTCCACAAGGACAAATTATATCCGAGTTTGTGATCTAGGAATTTGATTGTTTTAACATTAGCTTCTTTTTAATTTTTAAATATTGTTGTTTCATAGTAGTTAAGAGACTTTTATCTCCATTGAAAGGGACAATAGAAAGTGGCCTTCATTAAATACCTAACAAGTTGTATATATCCAAGTTTGTGATCTAGGAACCTGGTTTGGAAGATTGTTTTCACTCCCTCTGTAATGCCTTCAATTGTCAACAATAATAGGTATGGTTATAGTGTTAGTGGTTGGTGACTGCGCTGTAATGATGGGGGAGTTGGGTGGGGATAGAAGATTGTGAGAAAATCTATCAACACATAAAAAAACCCCGAGAATTTATCATCTTGACCTTAGATTGTATATTCTGAATAATTTTCTAATTTCTTTTTATGTGTAACTATCGAGACACGCTCTTAACAACATCTTGATAATGTATGAATTTTTTATTTATTACCTCATTCATTGATGACACTGAATTTTAACACTCTTAGATGTTACTAAAATCTCAAAAATTAATTGCTACAATTATTATTTTGGTTGTCTTGAAATCTTGATTTTTACTTCTAAAATGTAGGATGACTTGATTGTTGAACTATTCTATGTTTATATTCATTTCTGTTTCATTTCAAAATTTGATAGTTTTAAAAATTACAAGTGATGATTTCCCTTGGTTTGATGTTCCCCAATCAAATATTAAAACATATATTTACATGATTCAATGCTATAATTAGTCTTATTCTTTTTTTTTCTTTATATATATATATATATATATATATTTTTAAACTATTACAAGTGATGATTTCCCTTGGTTTCGTTTGCTTATCTCTGAATGATGTGCAACTGTGCAAGGACTGTCAAGTGTCATTTGTGAGGTGTGACTAATGTTTTCATTGACTTACAGATGATAGCATTCCAAAGTCCACAGTTGGAGGTTTTAGGCTTATCCACAATATTTGGTAATGTTACTACAAAAGATGCCACTTGCAATGCATTGCTCATGGTATGTGTTTAGTTTATTCTATTTTCAACACAGTAATTCATGATTTGGCTTAATTTCAGGTCTTTTATATTCTTGGAACATGTTCATGATGAATAACTATTTTTAATGTTCAAAAGGACAGTGTGAGATTTCTGGATGTCCAGGTCTTCCTGTGCCAGAGGGTACCCTTGAGCCTTTGAAGGTAACTGCTTTTACATATAATTTGAGGCTTAATCAACGAGTTGTCCTTCATTCCTTCTCCACAATTGGATTGTGCCAAAACGTTTTTCCCTCCTTCTAATAACATGCTCAATTTGTTAAACCTCTCTCTCTCTCTCTCTCTCTCTCTATCTCTGGGGGTGGGGTTGTGGTGGTGGTGGGTTGGTAGGAAAGACTAGCTGACACAAAGAGGTGTTTCCTTCCCTGTTTTTTCATACGACTCCCGAAGCCTGATCTATGGCATGACTATATGGACAACCAAAAAAGCAGGTGACTTCAAGTGAATGAGATTGTTATCCATAAGTAATGATCTGATTAGCCCTTCATGAACAATTGCATTCGACGTATTACCTTTAAATTATTTTTTTGTACGTAGTATGCATTGGTTATCTCAAATTACATTGTCCATTTTTTTTAGTCAGTCAACTTTTCTAGAACAAGACAAGAATATACAAATCTATGTTCTCAGTTAGTAGCATTTCCTTGGCGGAATATATATGACCAGAATAGCTTCTCTTTGTAAGAAATAATGAGGAAACTAACTTTATTGCTACTATTCTTCATCATAGTGACATATTTGTTTTTCCCTCTCTCTCTCTTTCTCTCTCTCTCCCTCCCTCCCTCCCTCCCTCCCTCCCTCTTCATAGTATTGAAATCTTTGGTTATGTAGTTGAGTTTGAATTTGAGTTGAATCTCTTCATTAATGTACTTTCAAATATGGATCAAATAGATTATTGAAATGCTAGAAGCTTCCACCAGTTTTGATTTTAGGTTATGGCCGGACATAGGTTGCATATGTAGGACTAAAAACATGATATTTTGTGTGTGTATATGTACTACATAAAAAAAAATAAATAAATTGGTTTTATGTTTGTAGTTTCTTTATAGATTATCTATGAGTTCTAGCTCCGAGAGTTCTTCTAGTGAGAGTGAGCAATCAAGCTCTAATAATTCTAGTTCAGATGAGACTCATGCCACACTTAAGATGAGAGTCATACCCGATCTACCAGCATCATGGCATCCACCAGGAGGTCTTCCTACCACATCACATAACAGTAGTATATCACATGGCTCAATTTCAGCTGGTACGTAAAAGCTTTTGACTTTTGTTGTGACTAGTCAACTGCTCTTAGATTTGTTATTCCTCAACTCTAACTCTAAGATGCGTACCCATTATTAATTTCAATGTAAATCCATGTATATTTAATTTTCTTCTTTTATTAATTTTATTTTGTTTTTGGGAAAATCTTAAAATGGTTGAATATTTATATTCAACTTTAAAGTAGTTCAGGGTGTCACACTATCTATCAAAATTAGAATCCAGCTCACTCTTTGGGGCTGTTGATGAATTTTTAAACTATAGCTTCTAGGCTTAGTTGCACTAAGTAGGAACAATAAACTCATTGGCCCTTCAATAAGTTTACTGTGAGACTAGATTTATTTCTCTGTTTTGCAACACCTCAAGAATTCATGTTTGACATTTGTTTTATCAAAATTTTGATGCATCACATAATGCCTATGAACTACACCAGGTTTTGGAAGAGGTGAAATAGGGATATTGGTGAAGTTTTGGTGAAATAGGGATATCTGTAAACAAATTTTTATTTGGTTATTACTGTGCTAACCAAGGTTTATTTTTCCTATTTTGTTCTTGAAAAAGATTATTTATGCATTCTATTTTTTAGATGAACTTGGAGATTTCACGGCTGAGCTTAAGCTTTCCCTTTTTCAACTTGGAATCAGTCCTCAGATTGCTGCATTAATTCTCATGTAGGTTTGCTGTTCTTTTATCCTCAGGTTTACATTTCTTGTCCATTAATTAAGACTATTGTGATTGTCCTTAGAAAACCACGTTCGATCCAAAAACTAAACTTGTAGAGGATTTACTTCGCATTTGATCTTTCAAGAGGATTTACAAATACTAGATTATTTGATATCACTTTCCCCCCCCCTCCCCTCCCCCCTTGAGTTGGGATGATTATGCTGCTAATGATGATCAATATGAACAAAAACTGAAGAAAGAGACTTTGGTACTTTTCATGTTGGCAACGTAAGATAGATTTGTAAATTTTCCTATCTGGAAATGCATGACATTTTTTTAACAAATTGAACTTTGTGGAGGTGAGATGCTTATTTAATTTACATTTGAGCTGGTCACTGTAGTTATGGAGATGGAGAGACAGCTGATAATGCTGCAAGATTCTACAAATAGTTTACTAAGGTGGGTAGTTTTGTCATTGTTGAACTAACTTTAGTAGTGCATTGTTTTTAGAAATTTGCGTGAAGAGGTATTGAAAATGTTTTCAAGAAAATTAAAGGGGAGCCAGGCTTCAACGGCTTACATATGGTGTTTTTAGTATGGGTAACCGTCAATATGAACATTTCAACAAGGTAAATTCGTTATAGATTCATTTCAATCCATTATTCTCTTTCTGTGATTTTTTCTTTCTTATCTTTTTTGTCCAATTTTTATTTATTTATTTATTTATTTTTTTTATCTATCACTGAGCATATTTCGGAAGATCCTTAGGACACCATAATGTTGTTACAAAGCCAAATATAATCAATGACTAGTCACCGGTAATTGTAAATATAATGTTGTATATTGAAACTTCTTTCTAATTGCCTCAATAATTTTTGTGTGTATTTTAATCAAATCAGGGGCGTGGCACTGAAAGTAATAAAAGTGATAAGCCTTTTGATCCTTTTTTTTAAATAAAAAAAAAAATGGTACACCCAATTTAGTCCCCACTAGATGGAGGTCTCGAATAATTTTGTTTATCTAGCTTTCTTACATTATATTTAACTCTTTGCATTGCCTTAACTTTTTTTTTTTTTAATAAAGTTTACTTATTTATCCCCCCCCCCCCAAAAAAAAACATATATTTTACTCTTTACTTCCAAACATAAATTCTTGCAATGTTACTGATTTTAATCTGTACAGATTAAGGATAAAACTGGTGAGCAAATAGGTGAAACTGAAGGTATGATGTGTGATTAACAAAGAAGTTTTTCTTAATATTAGATGACATTTATTTGATCAATTACTACTACATGCTGTTTCAATGGTGGTTTTATTTTGATGGTAAAACATGACAACCATCTGAATAGTATGATAGCTGACCTGGAATTATCATGAAGAAAAAATTATCTAAATTGATAGTGTTTTCCTGTTTCAAGTTAATAAACTGCCATACCTGCATTTAATCCCAAACAATTGCTCGATTTTAAGTAGTAGTTCCCCCATTCAAAAATATAAATAAAAATCTTATGAACAAGGTAAGTTGTTCTGACTTATTGAACTTAACTTGCAGGAAATGTAGTGTTGAGAGCTATATCATTTCAAAAAATGTGGTATGGACATATCATTTCTTGATCATTTTGGTTATTATGGAGTTTTAGTGTTTCATTTGTCTTTAGAATTTCAGAATGATGCAGTGAAGAGCCTAGTGACTAAGTTACACTTTGCTAAAGCTAAGCTTCATTTGGTGACACAAACAAAATCCAAATTTGTTTTGGAGAATAGCAAGGTTCATATATTAAATTCTGATTTTTATAGCTTGAATGGATGTACATAGATATTAAGGGTAGAGTTTTTTTTTTTTTTTTGTCATTATTGTTACTGTTTATTTTTTTACTGACCATTAAGTGTTTTGAATTGCCTAAAGAGTTAATGTTGTTGTTCAGAGAGAACTTCACAAACCCGAGTCTGATAGCTCTTGCATACATCTAGAGTTCGATATATTTTTTCCTTTTTTTTTTTGGTTGTGTTTGTTGTTTGATTTTGGTTTAGAAAATAATCATACAATGTTTGCCCAAATTTATTCAATAAGGTTTTATCCACATTATTGCTATTTTTCAACTTTATTACAGACATGTTTTTTAGTTAAATCTAATAGAAGTAGCACAATCTTACCGAAAAAAAAAAGAAGAAGCTATAACGGCATTTTCCCAAAACGTCACTACAATGCCAGCGGTCATATTTTTAAAATAGAAAAAAAAAAATCTATCACGGCGTTTTTAAAACGTTGCTAAATACTGGATGACATTATTTTACCATTATTTATCACATTTAACGGTGTTTCGTTTTTAAGAACGCCATCTATACTAATCTAGCGACGTTTTTAAAGCATCATAATACTACAACGACGGCCGTGTCTTTGGCATTTGTTACTAAACGTCACATGAACAATTAATGGTGTTTTTTTACACTTATAGCAGCGTTTTTAAACGCCACTAAATGTAAAATTTTCAGCAGCGCGACTGAAGAAATTATCAACTTATCAAAAATAATTTTGTGAAGATTATTTCTCCCAAACCGACTTCCGCACAACCCAACTTAGTATTATTGTGACATAGTGATTTGCTCTCCAATTCTCATAGTAAAAGTTGAGTTCGACTCTCATGTGGATCCCATTTTCGTTAGCAGTGATCCCATTCTCTCTTCTTCTGAATCTGAAATAAAGTAGATTTTAACTTAAAAAAGAAGTTAGTATTGTGTAGGTTACTGACTCCAATGGGCAACCATGTGAAAGAACATTCTTTTTAGATGGTGCCACTTTATCACAATATCATTCCTTGGTCCTCGTTATCCTCTCAACATAGGCCATTGTGATCTTTTTCTTTTATCACTCTTTTCCTCTACTTTCTCCAAAAAGTAGGACTAATTTCCAACAGACAGCTAAGGTTGTACGAATAAATAAATAAATATATATATATATATAGAACAATCTCATCAATTTGGATTTCTTAAAGATCATTGGAAAAGAAGGAGTAGCACATGTTCAATGGGGGGTTGGAGACATGTCGAGTTTATGTTTTGACACAATTTAGGTTCTATATGGATGGAATTGGTGACATGCTTAAGACATTGTGTCAGCTATTATTTAGTCACCCATCCATTCTATGTAAAAATAGAAATCTCATAATATGGACACCATGTGATATGGTTTTAGCATGGGCAATTGTTTTGTTTTGGAGCGTTTGTTGGAGAGGGAAATCATTTTAACTGTTTCCCATTAAATCATATGATTTACAAGCATTGAGATCCTTTGGGAATTCAAAACCCTTCATTGTGCTACCCAAAAAGCTCACAAAACTTGTTCAGTATTATTTTTTAAAATAAAAATAATGAAAAGTATAAAAATATATTCATTTTTGTGCAAAAACATATTTAGAAAATTCAACAATAAATTTTTAGTATTTTCTTAAAATGTTAGCTGTTTTTTTCTCTTGTCTTTTTGAAAAATAATTTTTAGAAACAATTTGCATAACAAAATTTCAGCAATTTCAAAAAATTAAAGTTAAAATGACACCAACTAAATCTTTGATTTTCTTAACACGGCTTCTGTCCAGCCTCTTAAAGGAATAAACGGTTTAGTTTAGGCCCATAAGACTTATTACAAGTTCTATTTTAATGATTCATTCTATTAATTTTTTGAGTTCTCGTATGTAAATTATTAGTAAATAAAAAAATTAAATCAAATCAAATCAAATTGATAAATAATTTTAACTACTTGATGTAATCACATTTATTGTTTAAAGGATGAACAATTTGCTTTTAAAATTATACCGTTAGTTTTCTTAAAGACCAATATAATGAAATTTTATAGTTATAATTATTAGGTTAATTTATTATTATTATTATTATTATTTTTTTATAAATGATCTAAGATCAAACAAATTAATAAATTAAATTGTTAAAATAAAAATCGTAATAAGCACACATGCCTGAAGTGAACTAGTATCCCATCGCTAATTTCTTTGCCAACAATTAGAGTGCAATTGTTGGTTGGTCACTGGTTTGGCTCGTACCAGCTGTGTATATCAGTTGGTTTCTTAGTTCCATTTTAGTTTAGTCTATCCTTTAGCTTGCTCTTCTTTCTTGCTCTCTCTTGTTGGTTCCTCACCAGCACGCGCTTGGTGCTTTTTTAGCAACAAGCTCCTCTTTATTGATGTAATATTGCATTCTGTATGTCTCATCAATAAAGATTTCATTTTTGCCGATCAAAAAAAAATTAGAGTGCAAAACCCCTAAAGATTGACCTAGTGGTGTAAGCTTGGGACTTAGGAGTTTGCTCATCTTTAGGTCTCAGGTTCAAAACCTCTTACGTGCTATCAATTCTTGTATTGGGCTAGTCCATACAAAGCTCTGCTCAGGTTTTAAATGGGCCCCTCACTAGTAGACGGTGGGATTGGTCGCCCAGAAATTAGTCGATGTGCATGTAAACTCGCCCGGACACTTGAGTTATCAAAAAAAAAAAAAAACAAAAAAACAATTAGAGTGCAAAATAAATTGAAAGTAATGTCCAAACACATAAAAGTAATACAACTAATATATTCTTTGACAAGAAAGAGCAAACAAACATGATAGGCTCCGTCATGTTCATGTGGGCACATAATGATCAACCATAAGGTCCATATCATTAATACAAGTGTTGTACAACTGTTGACCACAATGACAAGCAACCCCTTGATCAGTCACTATTTTCCATGTTTTAATCAGACGGTTCATCAAAAAAAAAAAAAAACAAAGTGCAGTGCCAAACTTGATCATGTGCATGGCTTTTAGGAAAGCATGAACTTTGAGTAGTGTCTCTCTCGGACCTTTCTTAATCTAGGAATGAACTAATCAAAAATGATCATCCACCGACAACTTTAAGCTTTGAGAGACTCTTATGGTCCAGTGTGTGATCCTCGAATCGTACACTTTTAGTAGCTAAATGTAATTTCAAATTGACCATTCGGATTGATCCCACTAAAAAATAGAAATGTCATAAAGGCACAATTTTTTATTTTTTATTTGTACTTTTTTTCTGTAACATTTTCACACTAAAAATCCAAAATTCTTTAAACACGTAATAATAATAGTATTTGAAAAAATTACATGAACAGTTCACGTATTTTGTTTTTTATATAATAATAATAATAAAATTGTGTCATCAAAAGGACAAAAGTATCATAAGGGGTGTTTTACGTCTTTTCCATGACACATTTTCTATATTCGGAGTATTTTTGCACCTAGAAAAATAATAATAAAAAAAAGACATCCCGAGTCACCACTAATATTAGATCAAACTAGGTTGTCATGATCATTAAAAGATGGTCCCGAATAGTAAAAATGTCTTTTAGCAATAAATTTTATTTATTTAATTTATTTTAAATATTGCTAAAAAATGTAATTTTATGGACAAAATAATTTAGTGTACCAAATATTTAGTTTTTGAGACAATTTTTCTTTCAAAAGAATAATAATTAATCATTAAATGTCTAATTTCGTCATTAGAAATATAACAATGATACTCTTAGTAATTAAGATACTTTGTTTTGGGAGATTTGATCAAAACCCCCTCATAATAAAACTTTAATGCATTAAAGACAAGCATAAAAAGCTTTTCTTGAAAAGTCCAACACATACTATTATTATCAAAATATTAAATTTTAAAATAATAAAACTTTTGATATAAATGTCGGTTTTTAATAAAATTAGTATTTTGAAAATTCTCTCATCAAGATCTATCAAATAAGATTCATGTTGATTATGAAATTTAAAAAAAAAAATTATTATTGTTAAAATTGATGTAAACAGTAACAGTAACATGTTACTCAGTTTGACAATAACATGTTACTTTAACAATATTATCAAAGAAAAAAAAAAGATATTTTATTTTATCTTTACTCAATTATGTATTTTTTCCTTAAAGGGTTTATGAAATAAAGTAAATTAGACTGCTGTTTTCACCAAATAAAGATCTAATAAAGAGACTTTGACTAAATTTTCCTATATCTCTAAAATCTTAAGTTGTTAAAATACATACATCGCCTAATGGTCATCTTCATGCCTTGTTAGAAATTAAACTAGATTTTGGTATGCCCTACAAAAAGATTAGGTATAGGATATGTCTAATCTGGTTGCATGTGAGAATGGGGAAATTTAGGAAACCCTGACTCGTGCCTAAGGCCACGTGTCCGTCATCACCAAAGTTGCCTCGGCTTGAGAACTTGGGTACGAGAGGGGAAGGTCATGCAATGAGCAACCTGTAGACACCCCTTTTTTGACCGTCCTCGAGACTTAGTTGTGCTTGCAGGTACACCCAACAACTAGTTCGATTGCTCGCTGAGTACTCAACTGTCGCGACCGAACGTCACCAGTTCGAGCTTCCCGGACCCTGTATGCTTTCTGCCTTTTTTTTTGACCTTGACTAGGTCCTTTCAAAGTGACCTTCTTGGTGCACTGCCAGCCATTGCCTCGTTCCTGCCAGCCATTGGTGATGCCCTGCCCGCCATCAGTGAGCCACTGCCGGCCATTGATGATGGCCGACACCCCCCCTGTCTCAGTTGGTTTTCCTCTAGATCTTTTGAGCCAGCTGATTTTTTGTTTGCTCCCCTCCATACACGTGTGTGGAGGGATGAAGCCCTTGTAAAGCTTCTTGAAGAAGCTTTGGCTTTGCATTCCTCAATATAAGCAAGAGACCTCCCTCTTTGCCGGGCTTCTGCAACTTTGGAAGAAAAAACCTCTCTTTCTCTCTATATTGTTTGTTTCTTGTGCTTTGGAGTTGGATTTCCTTCCACTTTTACACTACAACACCTAGATTTACACCACCACCATTAGACAAAGCTTCTTAGGAGGTCTTCTTGAGGTCTGAAAGTGAGTTTCTACCCCCTGAAGTTGCTGGTTTCGAAGAGGGTCTTCAAGGGTAAGTATTTTCCCCATTTTTGCACTTTCTTGCACCTTACTTTAGCCCTCTTTGCATATTGATTTAGGCTTTTCTTATAACTGAAAAAAGTCTTGTATTTAAGTCCTTTTTAAGTTTGTTTAAGGTCATTTTGCTGTTAGGAGTGTGTAGCCCTCTTGCATGCTTTGTTTGGCTTTGTTTTAAGCCAGATCTTGGAACCTCTGAGCTAGTCTTAGTTTGGCCTTCCTACCACTGAAAGCCAGCGGATTTTTAGTAGTAAAGGTGCAGTTTTGAGGTCCTTAATCAGAGGGGGTGCCCCTCTCTCTTTTGGTTCCTCTTTGCTTGCATATTTGGCCTTCCAAATGACCATCCCTCTATGTATCTTTGATGCTCGGTTCAAGCCCTTTTTTGTGACCTTTAGGACCTTCCATAAGTCTTTCTATGGCTGGTTTGGTCATATTTTGCATGCATATAGTATGTGTAGTGTAACTCCATCCATAGCTCATCAAAGTAGCATGTGTGCTTAGCTTGTGTTGAGTCCATTTCAGTGGGTTTTTGGTGATGTTTTACCATGCCATGAACCTTTTTTGGATTGGTTTTGTTACTCCATGCTTACATGATGCACTTGTAGTGTAAATCTCCTAAACTAGCTTCATATGATCTATGTCATGCCATGTCATTTTAGCATGTTTGGTTTACATTTCAGCATATATTTGGTCATCATTTGGCATGTTATGACCCTATCCATAGTTGGTTCGATCATCCTTTGCATGCTTCATATAGGTGTAGAACAAATCTTGTTTACTAGCCATTTGTGCATGATGTTTTGACTCATCATACTAGCATATTTTGGCTTTACTCAAACTTGATTTTATGCCTATTTTGAAGTGTTCTAGGATTGTTTTGGGCTGCCATGGCCATATCACTCGTTCTTTGTATAACTATAGTGTAAATGCTTAGGCTAGTCGTGGGTTTTGAGTCCCCTACCACGTCATACATGTGATGTTTGCATGCTTTGCCCTCATTCCATATGCTATTTCAGTCCATGAAATATTGTCATACACTTGTATTTGACATGCCTTGAATGCTTTATAAAGCTTGTGCTTTATGCCTCAAGAATGAGCTTTTGTGCATGCCATTAAGCCTAAGCCTTTGGCTCATCATTTCAGTTCATTTTGGGTCCTATTATACCATGTTGTAACTCTGTTTTATGTCGCCCAAGTCATGCCATTTTGGTTTCAATAGGTGTAGTGCATTGCCTCTTTAAAGCCTTGCATGCTCCATATTTTTGGACCTACCCTAGGACTGTTTTAGGTCCCCTCGGCCCCTTGGGGCTTGCCTTGTATGGCCGTGGATTAAGTCCCTTTGCTTACCTTGAGCTTTGAGCATCATGACATGCTATGCTTGCATGGTTGATTTGATTTGGCATCACTTTACATGAAATTTCAGAGCTTACCTCATTGTCATACATCCGTGCTTGTTGCTCCTTAAGTGTGCTTAAGAGTTGTCCTCTTTGTGCCTTAATACTTGAGCCACTTGGCATACATATTTGCCTTGCCATTTCATGCTTTTCATGCCATCAATTCATCACTTATGGCTACTGATTTGGACCTATTTGAGAGTTGTCCATCTTTGGTGTAAGCACATCTTACCATGTTATCGCATGCTTGTTTGATCTTGTATGTTGTTGCATACTTGTCCACCTTTGCGTGCCTTGCATGTTTGCATATCCATATTGCATTTTGCCATGTTGTTCAAGGTTGTCACCTCACATCATGCCTATGTGTTTATTGCATGTCATTAGCCTTGTTAGGTTATTCACATTGCATGTTTTCCATCCTTACGCGTTGCATTGTTTGGATTAAGTTTTAATCTGAACACGAGGAACGAGGGGCTTTTCATACTCCGAGTGATGGAACGTGTCTCAATTCTCGGTCGCCGAAGCTCCTGATGATTCGTGATAGAGTTCTAGGCTTTACTTGCTTTATTTGTGCATTCATTTCCATATTGATTTGCACAAGTTGGATCTTTGGCCATCATGCATCAGGATGCGTAATTGATGGTCGTGGATCTGACTAGGCCTTTCCCTTGATGTTTTGAGGTGATTTGGGGTGGCATAGTGCGTATATACCCTTGGGAGACCCTCTCATTCCTTTATTTTGTGCTTTGTTGCAGTTTGGTGTCATAGCACACTAGTGGCCGGCAGTGTCACACCCTTGGCCGGCAATGCCCTGTTGTTGGCCGGCATCTCTCCTTTCATGGCCGGCAGGCCACTGGTGAATTCCCCAGCAGTGTTTTGGTAAGTTGCAGCAACAAACACTGGAAGACACCCTGCAAACAGAGCCTATAAAGAGCAACCGGAAGGCGTTTCAAGGCAAAGAATAGAAGCAAGTATGCATGCCCTCCTCTTCTTCAAACAGAGCTGGAGCAATTCTCTTTTACTGCTTACTAGTTAGTTAGCATTTGTTATTTGTAATAATTAATTTTTTAATTAATTAAGTTGTGTAATAATTAGTTGTAACTAGTTATTCATAGGGTTTTTTAATAATTAAGTAGCTTGTTAGCTAGTTAATTAGGCGGCTTGTATTATTTATTTGGACCCTCCGAGCGAGGGGACAACTGTAATAAGTGTGCGTGCGTGTGATGTATGTCTTCTAACTCCACGTCTTTCTCCCTTTTATTTGCCTACTTATGATGGTTAGATTAGGGCATGTTTCAATTAGCATACTTATGCTTGCATGTTTGCATCATTCATCTGTATTGTATGCACCGGGCTCGGCGCATCATACTAACTACATTGTATTTCAATTCCAAATTGAATACGTGTTAGCTGTAGCATCATGATATGCCATGTTTAGAATAGCCGAGCCTACTATAGTTGCATTTTGCATGTGCTGCATTAGGCATTTTTATATATTTAGGATCATGCATGATTTCTAATCAGCTTCTGTTTTGGCTTGGAATACTCGGTAAGTTTTATGCTTTAGCATCCTTGCATGCGTGTCAGTGACTGCCATGATAGCATGCTTACCATGAGGCTATTTGCTTATATGATATACCTGCTTGAATGCCTGCGGGTGAAGGTTGTGTTATTTGGATTGGAACAATTCATCGATTGTGAGTTTTAAGCCCACTTGAGAGTGGCAAATCATCTTGTTTTCTAAGCCCACCCGAGGGTGGCAAATCCACGTCTTAGCCTACTTACTAGTAGCACCATCAAACCATTTTTAAATAAAAAACATGAGATGTTCTGTTCCAATTCAGGCGATCCGGTCTATATTTGTATGCTATGTGCATCACATAGTAAATCTAGGCTAATAACTGGAATAAGAACGCATAGTGTTTTCAAAACTAGATATCATGGTTAGTAGAGGCCGATCTTTGATCGGGCGAGCGGGGGTGCTCACGTTGTGACCTTCCCCAATCGTACCCAAGTTCCCGAGCTGAGGCAACTTTGGTGCTGAAGGACACGTGGCCTTAGGCAACGAGTCAGGGTTTCCTAAATTTCCCAAAATAAAATATTTAGGTGGCGACTTTGTATCTGGCAAAGCAGTCCATGTTTGGCACTTCTTTCAAAAAATCTGTTTTCAAAAATGATTTGTCAGATTTGGACTCTTTGATGATTCATCGGTCTTGCATTGCACTCTGCGAGATTAGATACAGGACCGTGACATTTGAGTCTGAACTGTAGTGAGGCCCTTCAGGGCGCGTCGACAGTTTCTGGCGACTCTACTGGGGACTTAGAGAACTTGACTCGAACTCATGATATCTTGTTTTGATGACACTTATGTGTTTCTTTGCATTGCATGTGCATTGGTGCACCTAGGACACCGTGTTTGACGTATGCTATTCCTGAACGGTTTGTCGGAGGCTCGCTTCGAGAAGCGTGCCATAAGGCTGACCGGTTGCGGGCTCTGCCACGACGGGAACACAAACCCCGGTTTTACCGGGGCTCCGTTTTTGACCATTCAACCTAGTGCATATTCAGAATCCATAGTGACCATTCCAAAGCTAGGACAGGTTGCTTACCCGAGTTTAGGTTGTTTGAAACTGCTGCGTGCGTAGTGAAACCCTAGCTCCTGACAAAATAGGACAGGGAAACCCTATCCCAACATAGGGGTGTTTTGGCTCTCACTTGTTTGTTATGTGCTTTAGAGTTCGCCTCTACAGGGAATGCACGTATCAGTTTGCAAATCTGAGAACCAGGCCTGAGGGCACCACTATCAGTATCTGGGAATCAGTTATATCTGCGGGTATCAGATTCAGTTTTGGGGTAACGACTTTGCAGAACAGTGATCAGTAGTAGAGTACATTGATTCAGCTATGCTTATGTCTGTTTTGCTTGGGCTGAAATGCTGTGTGTTTTCTGTTTCAGGGGGGGTTCAGAGAGTTAGTTCAGAATAGCTAGTGTTCCCTCTTGTTGAGGCAAGACAGGTATCTGATCCATCAGTCACCAGTTGCACCACCTCCGTTCAGTTCAGCGGATCTATGATGACGCAAAATTCAGAGGAAATCGTGGTTATGGCAGCCACATTAGACCAAGGAATCATCCTGCAAAGTGAGACCAATGTTGATGTACCACATCCACCCAGGTCGCCTGTTGCACGCCCGATCTGGGAGCCCCAGTTGTTTCATGCCCGTGAACCTACCACCTTTGAATTAATGGGAATGATTGGTGACCTTCAGAGGTTCGTGGCGGATCTCGCTTACGAAATGTCATCTTCGCGACCAACTGCATCATATGCCAGCAATTTTGTACTGCAGGAGCCCCCGCTACTGGGGCGAATTGTGATAGAGCTCAGCCAACCTGAGGTTTTCCCGAGCTATTGCAATGACATGTCAACAGCAACCCAAACCCTTGATCAGGCTGAGGCCAGAGGTAAGAACAAAATGAAGGCAGACACCGATCCCATTGAACAACTGTTGTGGGCAGTCGAGGCTTTGAAAGCCGAGAGGATGAATAAGCAGCAGGTATTCATAGTTGTGGCCAAGACTGTAGATGATGCTTTCCCCATTCCAACCGAGGGCAGTTCAAGCCAGACGAAAAATCGGGATAAGCCCCGTCATGCCAGAACAGTTCCTTCCACTCACAACCCTGCACCTGGAAGAGATCAGAAAGCCAAGGCAGTGCCTGCCGACCCTTTCGCTAGTGCGTCTAGCAAGAATCCACAGACTTCAAAGTACCTGCCCCGAGGGCGCAGACTCTTTCACGCCCTCTACATGCCTCTGTCTAAAGCACTTCAAATCCTGGCTGAAAAGGGGCATCTTAAAACCCTCGAGCCTAGGCCTCCCACTAGTCATCTTCCAGCAGGCCATGACGCTACTCAGTACTGCGCGTACCATCAGCAAACCGGTCATGCCACCGACAACTGCTTCCGTCTTCGCCAGGAAGTACAGGACTTGATCGACAATGAGGTCATCCTCCCACCTACCTCAGCAAAGTCTGTCACCACTGAGCTTTTGGACTTCGAGGATACCACGAGTATGTGATCAGGGGTTGGACCACCTGCGGGCGGCGCTCGGTATATTTTAGATGTGGCGTGTGGTACGCACTATTTTGAGCATTTGCGAATGCTGGTTTTTGTAGCCTCTGACTTGGGTGTTGAGTCAGTTCTATGGTTTTGTTTTGAGTCTGTCTCTTTGTTTTGAGTCTGTCTTTTTGATTAAGGGTCTGTCTTGTTGTATCAGTCCTGTTGTACAGAAGTCGGGTGATTCCGGGGGTGTTACTTCGGATATCACTATTTTGTTTTGTGTTTGTCCTTTTGTTTTCTTTTGAGTCTGTTTCTGCCGGGGAGCCAGTTGTGCCAACAAATTTGAATGAAACAGCAGTGATTTCCACACCCTTGTGTTTGCTTCTACCTTGCGCCAGTTGTGCCAAAAAGTTTTAATGAAACGGCAGTACCTTTTGCCTAGTTCTCTGTGCCTCAAACTCATTGCATGGACCTAAGTTTTTCAAAACTTTTTTAACATTGTGATGGAAAACAAAGAGGAAGGAATTCCTCGGGATTTACAAAATTTTTTTGATCAATTGAGAGAAAGAGAGGTGTGCCAAGCCCTTAATTAATGAGATCATGTTTGTTAATGTGAGTACTGAGAAGGATCCTGGCTTGATCTAGATTGGTTTCACATTGTCTTCCGCGTGAGCGATTAGTCGCTTTCTTAAAAGATTTCAAAAAATATTTTGCGTAGTCCTGCGAAGACCTGTGTGGAATCGCTCTTGAGATTGTGCAGCTTAGGATCGCTCTCAGCCTCGAGACTCGACTCCTTTACTTTCAAACCTTGAACTTGGATTCAGAATGTTCAACGGTCAACCGCAATGTGAGGCCTGTGTGGCCAGATTCTAAGCAGCCCTCGACCTAGGGGCAGAAAAATGTCAGATATGCTTGAGCCGAAGATGGATCATCTTGCGAATCAATGAAGATTGGCAAGAATGCCAAATCCCAGACAGGAAGAAAGAAGAAAGTATTGTTGAAGAACAACTGAGTTCCTATCCACAACACTAGGGGCAAATTCAGCCCCCATGGGATGGACTCCTGCATCGTCAGCGAACAGCAATCACTCTCCTGGATTTAGAAGGATTCGAGATCTCAGAACCATTTGACATGGACCAAGCTACACTTTTACCCTTGAGAGGCTCGCTGGGCCAAAAACCTGGAAGGGCGCCCCAGGCAAAAGTTAGAGCAAGAAAAAGAAGAAAAAGAATAATAAAAAAAAAATGCAAGGAATGAAAAAAAGGAAAGGAAGAAAAAAGATGAAAAAGAAAAAAAAAAGAAGAAAAGAAATGAAAAGAAAAGAAGAACAAAGCCCACAAGGTTGAAAACCCAAAAAGGGCGACCTTGCCAAAGTTAGAGCGCAAAAGGAAAGGTTAATACCCGAGTGTACCTTAACCCCGAACTACGTAAGGCTTGATTCCCATGTTTGGGATATGTAGGCAACTTCATTCTGAAGTCCAGCCGCAAAACACTTCTACAATTGATTGTGTCCATATAATGGTTTTTGATCGTTTTGCCTTCTCTGTAACCGAGAGTTCGGTTGTGATCGTCACTCTGAAGACTGATTGCAGTGTGCTATGGCGCTATCCGAACAAGGGGCAACTTTCCGTTGCCATTCAATGCGTCGTGGTGCCACTCAAACAAGGGGCAACTTTCCGTTGCCATGCAGTGTCCTTCCGACAAGGTGCAGTTTTCCTTCCGATCTGAGGTTGTGCATTTCAAGAGTAAGTTCTGTGCTCGTCGAGCAGTGGCCGTTTGCGAAAATAGTTTTTGAGAATTTTTACTGAGGTTGACTAATTTCTCGAAAATTATTTCATTTTCCAAAACTGGACCATTTTCTTGGACCCAAAAAAGGAAAATTTTCAATGCTCATAGCCAGACTTGCATGATTTTAAATCAGAAAATTGAACAAGCGTGTTAATCTAACTCTCATTTTGGTCAAAATTATTTTAGTAGAAAACAAAACAAAAAAATGGTCCAAATGATGAAGTAGGGGCGCAGTTGAGTTAGGTGTTCTGTCTTTTCCCCGTTGATAATGCATTTGCCAGAATGGGCACCGTACTTGCCAAGAAGGACACCTTGTTCGCCAGAAAGGGCACCACTGAAGCTGACCACAAAAGGGCAGAAAGCTCTCACATCCATCATGCAACGAGGTATCAAGCCAAGTGCGAAGCACGAACTGGAATGGAGCAAGGCATTCCGCTCCCTCATCTGGACAGATCTGATCATGTCCAAACTCCCTGGCAGAGCATCGTCAACCGATGTCAGTTGCAGATTTGCTACACACCCAGTTGTAGCACAGCCCCTCTGTGGGAGAAACTCACTGTTGTGAACAAGAAGAAGAATCTAGCGGAATGCTAGGGGCAAGACCCCGCAACTATCTATTTATTCATCAACCACCCAGGGGAGGGATTGAAAATGAGAGATTGAAGAATAGAGAGATGTGCATTGAGTGAAAAAGTGAGAAAAGGGCTTTTTTTTTTTTTCCCAGAAAAACAGAGCTTGAGGGCCGAGTGATGTGAGAATCACAAATGAGAAAGGGTGGGAAACAATACCCGAAGAAACAGGCTCCCTGTGCACGTCTGTATGTTGTGTCTTTTGTTTTGTTTGTCTTAAATCTTGTTTTGAGTCGTTCTAAGCGTGTCTCGTTGTGTTTAGGTTATTTTACCTTTCTCTTCCATTTTTGAGTCATTTTGGCTGTGGTCAGTTGTAGGCTTAATACCCGGTCGAGAACTCATTCTCAATTTCAAAAATGAATCGTTTTGTGCTCAGAGTGCTGTGCCATTCTCCACATTTGTACAAAACGAGATTTGTTCTTTCATAAAAACCGTCGGGTTCAACCCAGGTCATGTGAGAACAGTAAAACCAGGACCTATCTGAAGTTATATAGGTTCCACACTGCAAAGCAAAAGAAAAGAGGGAAAATCGGAGCATCTGAGTTTGTTTCAAATTCCATGATTGTATTATGGATGCACCTCCTCAGGCCTTGTTAATGCTACCGAAGTATGAGTGCGCCTCTACCTCAAGTGTAAGCCTGCTTCAAGTCAGAATGGCAGTCCAAGCAGCACATGTGGTCTTCACATGCAGATGTCATCTCTTGTCAATATGAACAGGGTGTGCCCTTTTCAAGCTGAGTGTGTTGCAAAGTTCTCTAAGAGGCAAATCGGAGGCACCGGAGTACATGTTTGATGCCCCTCTATTGCATAGGATGTGCACTTTCATATACACTTTTGTTGCATACGTGTTGTGCATCGTTATGATTCATGCATAGAATATGCTTGCTTTCGGTTCCACATAGAATATGCTTTCCATGATTGCATAGAAAATACCCCCATACTTGCATAGAAAATGCATCTTATCGCACTTCTTTTGTGCACCTCACTCGCACTGTCTTGTGTACTTGTATTGAATTGTTTTGCACATCTCTAACATGCGTAGTCATGCACTTTCCACTTGCATTGTTATGCACGTTTCAATCGCATTGTTATCCACACTGTAGTTGCATTGTTATGCACACTTCACTGGCATTGTTACACGCATTCCACTCGCTTTGTTATGCACCCTTTCAATTGCATTGATTTGCACTCTCATTTGTTTCTAAACACCGGGATATGTCCCTATGTTTCTCTCTTTCCTAACCACTGGGATACGTCCCTAACCGCTGGGATACGTCCCTAACCACCGGGATACGTCCCTATGTTTCCCCCTCTTTGGTTAAGAGAATTTGAAATACGTTCCAATGCTTATACCTTTTCGAAACACCGGGATACGTCCCTACGTTTCTCTCTCTCCGAAACACCGGGATACGTCCCTATCTCCCTATCTTCCTATGTTTCTCATTCCTTCCGAAACACCGAGATACGTCCCTATGTTTCTCATTCCTTCCGAAACACCGGGATACGTCACTATCTTTCTATCTTTTTATGTTTCTCATTCCTTCCGAAACACCGGGATACATCCCTATCTTTATATCTTTCTATGTTCCTCATTCCTTCCGAAACACCGGGATACGTTCTTATGTTTTCTCTTCTCATTCCAAAACACCGGGATACGTCCCTATGTTTCTCCTTCGTTTTGAAACACTGGGATATGTCCCTATGTTTCTCCTTCATTTCGAAACACCGGGATATGTCCCTATGTTTCTCCCTCTTTGGTTAAGAGCATTTGGAATACGTTCCAATGCTTATACCTTTCCGAAACATCGGGATACGTCCCTATGTTTCTTGCACGATCATAAGTTATGCTCGGCTTTGTGCATTGTCTTGCATCTTGCCCCTGCCTGCGGGCGCGTTTTTTTATTATCTTGCTTGTTTGTCTGAGTTTTCGGCTTTGTCAAAAATGGGTTGTCTCTGGGCTTTGACACTCACTCCCGTCACTTTGTGACTGTCGAGTTCTATCAAAGAGGGGCAACTGTAGACACCCCATTTTTGACCGTCCTCGAGACTTGGTTGTGCTTGCAGGTACACCCAACAACTAGTTCGATTGCTCGCTGAGTACTCAACTGTCGCGGCGGAACGTCACCGGTTCGAGCTTCCCGGACCCTGTATCCTTTCTGCCATTTTTTTGGACCTTGACTAGGTCCTTTCAAAGTGACCTTCTTGGTGCACTACCGGCCATGGCATGGAACTACAGGCCATTGCCTTGTTCCGGACGGCCATTTGTGATGCCCTGCCGGCCATTGATGATGGCCGGCACCCCCCCTGTCTTAGCTGGTTTTCCTCCAGATCTTTTGAGCCAGCTGGTTTTTTGTTTGCTCCCCTCCATACACGTGTATGGAGGGATGAAGCCCTTGTAAAGCTTCTTGAAGAAGCTTTGGCTTTGCATTCCTCTATATAAGCAAGAGACCCCCCTCTTTGCCGGGGCTTCTGCAACTTTGGAAGAAAAAACCTCTCTTTCTCTCTATATTGTTTGTGTCTTGTGCTTTGGAGTTGGATTTCCTTGCACTTTTACACTACAACACCTAGATATACACCACCACCATTGGACAAAGCTTCTTGGGAGGTCTTCTTGAGGTCTGAAAGTGAGTTTCTACCCCCTGAAGTTGCTGGTTTCGAAGAGGGTCTTCAAGGGTAAGTATTTTCCCCATTTTTGCACTTTCTTGCACCTTGCTTTAGCCCTCTTTGCGTATTGATTTAGGCTTTGCTTATAACTGAAAAAAGTCTTGTATTTTAGTCCTTTTTAAGTTTGTTTAAAGTCATTTTGCTGTTAGGGGTGTGTAGCCCTCTTGCGTGCTTTGTTTGGCTTTGTTTTAAGCCATATCTTGGAACCTCCGAGCTAGCCTTGGTTTGGCCTTCCTACCACTGAAATCCAGCAGTTTTTTAGTGGTAAAGGTGTGGTTTTGAGGTCCTTAATCAAAGGGGGTGCCCCCCTCTCTTTTGGTTCCTCTTTGCTTGCATATTTGCCCTTCCAAAGGACCATCCCTCTATGTATCTTTGAGGCTTGGTTCAGGGCCTTTTTTTGGGACTTTTAGGACCTTCGATAAGTCTGTCCATGGTTCGTTTGGTCATATTTTTCATGCATATAGTATGTGTAGTGTAACTCCATCCATAGGTCATCAAAGTAGCATGTGTGCTTAGCTTGTGTTGAGTCCATTTCAGTGGGTTTTTGGTGATGTTTTACCATGCCATGAACTAGTTTTGGGTTGGTTTTGTTACTCCATGCTTGCATGATGCACTTGTAGTGTGAATCTCCTAAACTAGCTTCATATGATCCATGCCATGCCATGTCATTTTAGCTTGTTTGGTTTACATTTCAGTATATATTTGGTCATCATTTGGCATGTTATGACCCTATCCATAGTTGGTTCGATCATCCTTTGCATGCTCCATATAGGTGTAGAACAAATCTTGTTTACTAGCCATTTGTGCATGATGTTTTAACTCATCATACTAGCATATTTTGGCTTTACTCAAACTTGATTTTATGCCTATTTTGAAGTGTTCTAGGATTATTTTGGGCTGCCATGGCCATATCACTCGTGCTTTGTATAGCTATAGTGTAAATGCATAGGCTAGTCTTGGGTTTTGAGGCCCCTACCATGCCATACATGTGATGTTTGCATGCTTTGCCCTCATTCCATATGCTATTTCGGTCCATGAAATGTTGTCATACACTTGCATTTGACATGCCTTGAATGCTTTATAGAGCTTGTGCTTTATGCCTCAAGAATGAGCTTTTGTGCATGCCATTAAGCCTAAGCCTTTGGCTCATCATTTCAGCGCATTTTGGATCATATTATACCATGATGTAACTCTGTTTTATGTCGCCCAAGTCATGCCATGTTTGGTTTCAATAGGTGTAGTGCATTGCCTCTTTAAAGCCTTACATGCTCCATGTTTTTGGCTTTGTGTTCTAGCCTTTGTTGGCTAGCTTTGAGCTTAGTTTTGGTCTTGTTTGGACCTACCCTAGGACTGTTTTACGTCCCCTCGGCCCCTTGGGGCTTGCCTTGTATGGCCGTGGCTTAAGTCCCTTTGCTTACGTTGAGCTTTGAGCATCATGACATGCTATGCTTGCATGGTTGATTTGAATTGGCATCACTTTACATGAAATTTCAGAGCTTACCTCATTGTCATACATCCGTGTTTGTTGCTCCTTAAGTGTGCTTAAGAGTTGTCCTCTTTGTGCCTTAATACTTGAGCCACTTGGCATACATGTTTGCCTTGCCATTTCATGCTTTTCATGCCATCAATTCATCACTTATGGCTACTGATTTGGACCTATTTGAGAGCTGTCCATCTTTGGTGTAAGCCCATCTTACCATGTTATCGCATGCTTGTTTCATCTTGTATGTTGTTGCATACTTGTCCACCTTTGCGTGCCTTGCATGTTTGCATATCCGTGTTGCATTTTGCCATGTTGTTCAAGGTTGTCACCTCGCATCATGCCTATGTGTTTGTTGCATGTCATTAGCCTTGTTAGGTTCTTCACATTGCATGTTTTCCATCCTTATGCGTTGCATTGTTTGGATTAAGTGTTAATCCGAACACGAGGAACGAGGGGTGTTTCATACTCTGAGTGATGGAACGTGTCTCAATTCTCGGTCGCTGAAGCTCTTGACGATTCATGATAGAGTTCTAGGCTTTACTTGCTTTATTTGTGCATTCATTTCCATATTGATTTGCACAAGTTGGATCTTTGGCCATCATGCATCGTGATGCATGATTGATGGTCGTGGATCCGACTAGGTCTCTCCCTTGATGTTTTGAGGTGATTTGGGGTGGCATAGTGCGTATATACCCTTGGGAGACCCTCTCATTCCTCTATTTTGTGCTTTGTTGCAGTTTGGTGTCACAGCACACCAGTGGCCGGCAGTGCACCACTAATGGCCGACAGTGTCACACCCTTGGCCGGCAGTGCCCTGTTGTCAGCCGACATCTCTCCTTTCATGGCCGGCAGGCCACTGGTGAATTCCCCAGCAGTGTTTTGGTAAGTTGCAGCAACAAACACTGGAAGACACCCAACAAACAGAGCCTCTAAAGAGCAACCGGAAGGCGTTTCAAGGCAAGGAACCGAAGCGAGTATACATACCCTTCTCTTCTTCAAACAGAGCTGGAGCAATTCTCTTTTACTGCTTACTAGTTAGTTGGCATTTGTTACTGCTTACTAGTTATTCATAGGGTTTTGTAATAATTAAGTAGCTTGTTAGCTAATTAATTAGGCGGCTTGTATTATTTATTCGGACCCTCCGAGCGAGGACACAATTGTAATAAGTGTGCGTGCGTGTGATGTATGTCTTCTAACCCCACGTCTTTCTCCCTTTTATTTACCCTCTTATGATGGTTAGATTAGGGCATGTTTCAATTAGCATACTTATGCTTGCATGTTTGCATCATTCATCTGTATTGCATGCACCGGGCTCGGCGCATCATACTAACTGCATTGTATTTCAATTCCAAATTGAATACGTGTCAGCTGTAGCATCATCATATGCCATGTTTAGAATAGCCGAGCCTACTATAGTTGCATTTTGCATGTGTTGCATTAGGCATTTCTGTATATTTAGGATCATGCATGATTTCTAATTAGCTTATGTTTTGGCTTGGAATACTCGGTAAGTTTTATACTTTAGCATCCTTGCATGCGTGTGAGTGACTGCCACGATAGCATGCTTACCATAAGGCTATTTGCATATGTGATATACCTGCCTGAATGCCTGTGGGTGAAGGTTGGGTTATTTAGATTGGAACAATTCATCGATTGTGAGTTTTAAGCCCACTTGAGAGTGGCAAATCATCTTGTTTTCTAAGCCCACCCGAGAGTGGCAAATCCACGTCTTAGCCTACTTACGAGTAGCACCATCAAACCATTTTCAAATAAACAAACATGAGATGTTCTGTTCCAATTCAGGCGATCCGGTCTATATTTGTATGTTGTGCGCATCACATAGTAAATCTAGGCTAATAATCGGAATAAAAACGCATAATATTTTCAAAAATAGATATCATGGTTAGTAGAGGCCGATCTTTGATCGGGCGAGCAGGGGTGCTCACGAAGTGACTTTCCCCAATCGTACCGAAGTTCCCGAGCCGAGTCAACTTTGGTGATGACGGACACGTGGCCCTAGGCAACGAGTTAGGGTTTCCTAAATTTCCCAAAATAAAATATTTAGGTGGCGACTCTGTATCTGGCAAAGCAGTCCATGTTTGGCACTTCTTTCAAAAAATCTGTTTTCAAAAACGATTTGCCAGATTTGGACTCTTTGATGATTCATCGGTCTTGCATTGCACTCTGCGAGATTAGATACAGGACCGTGACATTTGAGTCCGAACTATAGTGAGGCCCTTCAGGGCGCGTCGACACAACCTCGCTCGCCCGATCAAAGATCGACCTTTACTAACATGATATATTGTTTTTGAAAACACATGTGCTCTTATTTCGATTGTTAACCTAGAATTGCTTTGTGATGCGCACAACATACAAGTATAGACTGGATCGCCTAAGTTGGAACAAAACATCTCATGTTTGTTTTTTTTTAAAGCGGTTTGCTACTCGCAAGTAGGCTAAAATGCGGATTTTGCCACCCTCAAGTGGGCTTTTAGAAAACATGGTGATTTGCCACTCTCAAGTGGGCTTAAAACTCGCAATCAATGAATTGTTCTAATTCAAGTAATCCAACCATCACCCACAGGCATTCAGGCAGTTATATCACATAAGCAGTTAGCCTCATGGCAAGCATGTTATCATGGCAGTCATTCGCACATGCAAGGATGCTAAAGCATAAACACTTACCGAGTTCTCCGAGCCAAAACAAAAGCTATGTTAGAAATCAATGCATGATCCTAGCTATGTCAAGAATGCCTAATGCAACACATGCAAAATACAACTAAGATAGGCTCGGCTATTCTAAAATGTCATGTGAAATGCAATTTGATACATGTATTTATACAGGAATTGAAATACAATGCAGTTAGCATGATGAGCCGAGCCCGGTGCATGCAAGACAGATGAATGAATGTGAACATGCGAGCATAAGGATGCTAATTGAAACATGCCCTAAAACTAACCATCGTAAGTTAGTAAATAAAAGGGAGAAAGAAATGGGGGTTGGAAGACATGCATCACACACACGCACCCTTATTTACAACATTGCCCTCTCAGAGGAGGGTCCGAATGAATAATACAGAACCAACTAGCTAATCTAAGCTAATCTAATTATACTAGTTATTACACAACAAAATGAATAACAAGTTACATCTAATTATTACACAACTCTAACTAATTAACAAATTAACTAAGTTAGAAATTGAATAAGAATATAAACTATATGATGTAGGCTGCCTCAGCTCTACCTTGGAGGACAAAGGATGCATGCATGCTCGAGTCGCCTTGTTCGGAAATCCCTCGCGACGCCCCGATTTGCCTCTCTTTGCAATTGATCTCAGAAACTTGCTCTAAGATCTAGATAGATGAAACTCCACCTTGGGAATCTGTAGGGATGCTGCCGACCAGATATTGGCCTTGGAGACCACGTATCGGCCAACTTGTTTTTGCTGCTGGTTTCTGGTTTTCTGCAACAGAGGGCAACAGAGGGGCATGGAAATCGAGATGCATGATTGATGGCCCGAGGATCGAGAACTATACTCCCTCGAGCTCATGTAATGATAGGGAGCTCATGTAACCATCCTCCCTATCATTACATGAGCTCGAGGGAGTATAGTTCTCGATCCTCGGGCCATCAATCATGCATCTCGATGCATGATGGCCGAGGAGCTGAATTGCGCAACTCAATATGAAATGAATGCACATATGAACCCGTAAAGCCTAAAACTCTATCATGTATAGTCAAGAGTGTTGGCGACCGGGAATTGAGGCACGCTTCATCACTTCAAGTATGAAACGCCCCTCGTTTCCCGTGTTTAGGCTAACTCCTATCCTAAACACAATGCAGCAAACATGTCATGCACAATGCGACCTCAAGTATGCAACCTAATGCGATACAACTTAGACATGCAAACATGCAAGGGATGGACATGCAAACATGCAACTAGCATACGCAATGCTATGAATTACATGGCATACACAATGCTCATGACGCTTGCATACACAATGCACATGGTAACTAACATACATAATGCAATGAAAATGGCATGCGCAAGTGTAATGATCAATCATGCAACAACATGGCATACTCAATGCTATGAACCACATGGCATACTCAATACACAATGGACTTAGACCAAGATGGATAGGCCTCAACCATGTCCAAATCAGTGGCCAATGGTGATGAAATCAAGGCAACAAAACACATACAAGCATGCACAATGCAAGGGCCCAAGCCTAAGGCACAAAACACAACTTTCCAAAAGCATTGAAAGGATGCAACATGGAGTGCAATAGCATATGTTCCAGCACTGAAATGGCATGCAAGATGACTTAGAATCATACAAAACAACTCATGCAATGCATGTTGAAAGGCTCAAGCATCAAAAGCTAGTGAAGCATATTACACTACAAGCATGCATGGCAAGCATCATTTGACCAAGGGGTCTCAAAACAGAGCTAAGGCAGCCCAAAATATGAACAAAATCATGTTAGAGCATGGCCAAAATATGCTAGAATGGTGAGCCAAAACGTCATGCATTCAAAGCTAGTGAACAAGATTTACACTACAAGCATATGAACCATGTAAGAGATTATTAAACCAGCCATAAATAGAGCCATGACATGACAAATGATGACCAAAAACCCACTAAAATGGAGCTAAAACATGCTAGATTGACGTGCTACATTGATGAGCCACAAATGGGATTACACTACACATATGAGAAGCATGCCAAGGGTGACCAAACCAACCACGGAGAGAGTCTAAGCAGGCCCTAAAAGTCATCAAAAAGTGCCTGAGCCAAGCCTTGAAAGTATGAAGGTGTATGCTCCTTTGATAGGCCAAAAATGCAAGTAAACAAGACAAAAAGAGAGAGGGTCACCCCTCTCTGATTTAGGACCTCAAAACCACATGCCAACCAATGAAAATTCACTAGATTTCAGTGGTTAAAAGGCCAAGAAAAGACTAATTCAAAGGCCTCAAGGCATGGCACAAAACAAGACCAAACAAGGCACAAAAGGGGGTAGAACACCCCCAACACCCAAAGAGCGTTAAACAAACATGTTAAGTACTAAAAAATAAAGATTTTTGTAGTTTAAAGTTAAGCCAAGAGAAGCATGAAAATATGGCTAAGAGAGTAATCAAAATAGAGCTAAAAATGGGAGAAAAGAAGGTTACCGTTGAAGCACTGCAACAACAGCAATTCCTCTAGCCCCAAACCAACTCTTATGACCCAAAAACCTCCTCCAACGATCTCAATTCAAATGTGGTGGTGTGTGGCTAGGAGTTGTAGTGCAAAAGTGAAGGAATAACACTCTTTAAGGCACAAAATATAGAGGGAGAGAAGAATATAGAGAGGGAGATGTATCTATCACCCTTAGCAAATTTCAGAACCTCTCCCATGGCGAGGGAAAGCCTCTCTTATAGAAAAACAAAGGGTACAAGCTTCTTGGAGAAGCTAAACTTGGATGCAATCCCTCCATACACGTGCATGGAGGATACAGTCTGTGCCCTCCAGCTGGCACAGCTGGCATCCATTCAGTCTGACAAAACAGAAGGAAAGCTGCCGACCAGAAAAGGTGGTCGGCCTGCTACTTTTAGTGGTCGGCTGACCACCCAAAGTGGTCTCCCAGGCAAAAAAGTGGTCGGCAGGGGGAAATGGTGGTCTCCACACTGAAAGTAAGCCAATGGTGGGGTGGGAAACCAGAAAATGTGGCCCAAAGACCAAGAAAAACAATTTCCCAACCAAAAAACCGGTTGGCAGGTAGAAAAGTGCTCTCCAAGGATAAAAGCTGGTCTCCCACCCTTGCACCACTTCCCGAACAAGGAGAGTAAGGTTTGTGCCCAAGACAAACCATAACGGATGCAAAACGAGGGTTCGGGAGGTAAGACGCGCGGCCTGGAGCCCCGAAAATCAGCTGCCGAGCATCAAAAGTGGCGTACGACCACAAAAGTGGTCTCTCGAACCACAGTGTCCCTCTAGATAGAGGAAACGAGGTGTGTTCCAAAAACCATGCCAAACGGAGAATGTTAAGCGGTCCCGAGCCGAGTCGCACTGCCGACGGCTCTGAAAATCGAAAACTAGTGTCCAAATGGGAACAGTAGCCTACGACCACGAAAAGTAGCCTGCAACCACTGAGAGAAGGTCTACAAGACCTCTCCCTCCCTCCGGGAAGAGAAAACAAGACTTGGTCCGCGGATCGAGTCAAAATACAAAGCGTCCCGAGGTCCGGAGACGAGGCTCTCAGCCAAGAACTCCAAAACCTCGAAACGAGCACAACAAGCGCAATCACTGAGCACTCAATCAATGACGTCTGAGTCTTAAGGTCGGTAAAAAATGGGTGTCTACACCAAGTACACCTATTTGTTTTAATTTTTTTAATATAGAAATAATTTATTTATTTATTTTATATAAAATTAATTTAACAATTCTATCACTAATCATCTCCCACACTATTATCAAAACAAACACACTTTTATTTAATACTCTCACTAACAATTCACACATTAACAATCTCTTCACTAACAATCCTCTCACTAATAATTCCATCCAACTTAATCCATCAAACAAACGTGACCTTAATTCCATCTTTCTCACCACGTCATGGCTTCACAAGAATGCCACGAGTTCAGAGTTGAATAGATAGTCCAATTATTTATTTATGTGTATAGGACTTACTAATTCATTTGAACCCAACAAATTGATAACCTATTTGAATTTTGATTTTAGTTCTGTAGAGGAGCTAGGGTTCTTATAGAAGTTATAAATCACAAGTTGCATAATCTCGTTAAGTTTATTAATGAAAAAGAGAGTAGAAATCATCTCCCACACATCAAGTTGCCGGACATAAGTATTCAATTTTTTATGCATACATTTATAATCTTGAAGAATATATTATTATGATTTGATTGTTTCAACGGAAAATATTTTTCATAAATTTTTTATTTTTTTGTATTTGGTTGTGTTTTTACAACTAATCTACTAGTGGTTGCATTGGTGGTGGTAGTGGTGGCAGTAGCAGTGGTGATGTGGAGTTGGAGGTGGAGGTGTTGGAACTCGAACAAAGTGTGCCAATGTAAGCTCTTAAAGTTGGGGGTGGTAGTGGACCGGGGCAGAACCAGGAATTGTTTTTAGGGGGGCCAAGGTGTGCACATAAAAAAAACTTAGTTTTGGTACATTACTAATATAAGATAATTTCTTATATAATAAAGGTTGTGGAAAAAAAAGTAATTTAAGGAGAAAAATAAATAGTCTAACTAGTTTATTATTTTTTTAAAAAGTTTTCAACAGTTAATGAAACCATTTTGTTGGTTAAAATATCTAGTGAATTAAAAGTATACATACCTTTTTTATTTTAAAAAAAAAAACCTAAAAACAAAAACAAAAAGAAGTGGCATGTGTCTATTCTATAAATAAAATTAACTAGAGTATATTAATGTTATTAAGTAGTACATGAAATAGTTAGAGATCAACTCATTATACATTATAAAATTAATGAAAGAGAGAGGTAAGAAAATAATTTTTCAAAAATTAAGAGAAAATCATAAATTTTATAAATATTTAAAAATATAGAGGTACTAACATAATTTCCCAAAACTTGGGGGCATGAACCCCCAATACCTATGTTAGTCTGTCATTGGTGGCGGCGGCAATCGTACTGCCATCGTGGTGGCAGTGGCAACAGCGATAGTGGTGTAGTGGTAGTGGTAGTGGTAGTGATAGGATGAGGTGGTAGTAGTGGTAGTGGTGTGGTGGCAATGAAGGTGGTGGTAGCGACAACGGTGATGATGGTTGTGGCCCTGGTGGTAGAGATGATGGCCGTGGCTCTGGTGGTGGTGGAGGTGATGATAGTGGTGGTAATGTGGTGGCATTGGTAAAATTTTATTTCAAAAATTTTTTCCATCAAAATAGACTTGTTTAAAATTCACCATGAAAAATATTTTTGCTAACTTTTGGTTTTCGTTGTATTAAATGCTAGAAAATACAGGAAACATACGGAGCGTTAACTTTAAAGATATATCTTGGAACAAAAAAAAAAAAAAAAACTATGGCCATCCTGTTTGAAGTCATTTCTCCACTTACATTTCTCTTCGGTGTCATTGTAGGTTGAAAAAAAAATCTTTGAGATAATCATATTTATAGGATAAATAAGGCTAACATAACACTTAGTTCTGGGAGACCGTTTAAGCGGTCAAGTGGTTGATCAAGCGGTGATTCAAGGCTTCCAGTATTTCGCCTGCAAACTAGATATAAGGCGAGACTGCTCAAGCGGTATAGTATTCGCTCAAGTGAATATGAGAGGCTTCCAATATTTTCACTGTAGACCTATAAAATTTCTAAGACTTTGTGTTTACTGCTCGAGCGGTGGATTGTTCGCTTGAGTGGTCTTTTCAAAATTGTGTTCGTCACTCGAGCGTTGAAATGTTCGCTCGAGCGGTTTGTTCAGGACAACATATTTAAAAGTTGATCTAAACTCATTTTTATCTCACTTTTTCACACTCTTTCTCTCTCTAACACCCATTTTCGAAACCTAGTCCCAAAAATACTCGATTTCCCCTATTTTTATGAAGAATCCATCCTTACATTTTGGACCGATTGGATCGTGATATCTTGGGAGTTCATTCGTTGGGTCTCCAACTCTACTCACACAACCTTGAGGTAGGAATATCTTTAGCCTTGTATATCTATGTTTTGGTTTGATTATGTGTTAATCTCATAATAGGGGTATGATATGGGATGGGTGATTAGTATATGGGCATTAATGGTGATAGAGGGAAATTGCCTAAATTTTTTAAGAATAATTGGTAAATACTTAATGAAAAACAATGTGTACACCATGAATCTTGGAAAATGAAATAATAGAAGGAAAATCCTCAATTTCTTGTGAAACCTTAATCATTGTTCATGGGCCTTGGTTTGGTAAATAAATGGAAATTAATGAGTGAATTGGAAATGTGTGGAGCCATCTTGTATTGAGATAAGTTTTTGATAGTTGTTTGATGTGTAATGTGGTATTACTTGCGTGGGGAAATTGAGGTGCCCACTTGCCCAATCGTGTGAGGACGATAAATGTGGGAATTTATGAGGTGTCGACATGCCTGATCATGTAAGCACGATGAATGTGGAAGGTTTGAGGTGTCCACTGGCCATTTGTGTGAGGATGGAGAACTATGGAATTAAACAGAACAACGTGCATTGGGATGAGATTGTGGAACTAGTGTTCATGGGTAAGGAATCATGAGTTACGCATAATTTAAATCAAATGTTTATATATTTGAACATGTGACATGATAGATTGGAGCTTTGTTTTCTTTTGTGATTGATAGTCCTTTCTGTTTAATGAAGTCTTAGCCTTAGAAATTGTAAGCCATAAGGCATTTGTTATGATTTTCTGTAGCTTCTTGAACTGTGAACACTCAACATGTATTTGTAACTATTAACTTATAGTTCAATGGGAAAGAGAACCATTGGGACTAGTTTAGTAATCCTTGTTTTCTATATATATATATGCAATGTTGGACATTATTCTATTTAAATTATTTGGGGGCATGACAAATTGGTATCAGAGCTAATCGGATTTGAATACCTAGAGCTCGTGGGATGTGGCTTATGCCATAATGGGTTTATCATGCTGGGATGGGACGTTAGTTGCCTTACAAGTTTATGTACTTATGTGACTATATGGGTATGGGGTTAAGTTTCCCAAATATGACTTATGTCCATTGCACTCATCGAAGTTCCTTTAGAAAAACACCAGATCAATGTTTTTTCCACTTTGAAGACCTTGAGCATTAGGGGATGACTTAATATCTTAGGAAAGTGATTCGTATTTTGTGCTCTACATGTTTTTGTGCTTATGCAGTTTGTTTTATGTGAGATAAATATATAAGTAAATTTGTGATTATCTAGGTGCGACACGTGAAGTAATGCGTGAATTTGTGAACTGTGAGCTTAATACTACCACACCTATACTCTTATATAGGATGTCTGGACGTGGCAGAGGCCATGATAGACCTCGCTGAGGTGGTCAAGAAATTCTGGCCAAACCAGAGATCCCTCTTCAAGAACAAGGAGTGGGTCAAAACAATGTGGCTTCTCTACTGCCCAAGACGATATGGGTGTAGTAGCGCTAGAAATGGCTGGGGTTCTTTGAGAGTCCATGGATATTCTTAGAGCCAAGCAGGTAGCTAGGACCATTAAAGGAGTGTCTCGGATTTCTTTTCTGAAGAAAAAGTTTTTCTGTTCAAATCCAGCTGAATTTCACGGCCGCATTGAATCGTTAAGGGCTGATGAATGGTTAAATCAAATTACAAAGTCTTTTTAGATTTTAGACATCTATAAGGGTGAACTTCGGGTAGCGCTTGCCACCTATCAATTAAAGGGTGATGCAGACTAATGGTAGAAATATGCCAAGGATCGAATTGAGCATGCTTGGAAGGCGTTTTCCCATGCTTTTCAGGAAAATTACCTTCCTTCTACTGCTAGGGAATGTATAAGGAAAGAATTTGAGGAACTTGAGCAGTTTGACTCCACCGTAGCAAAGTTTGAGGTAACCTTTACTAGTTTGTCTCATTTTGCACCTGATCTTGTAGCAATAAAAACAAAACAATACATATATTATCAATCATTCCACAATCTGTATCCATTTCACTTCCAACTATCCAAAAAAGGAATAATTTTTAATGTCAAATTCCATACAAACCAACTATATTCCAACCTAAGATAATAATTCCATACAAAACAGAGAATCATGCCTTCGTATACAAAAAATATATTCACTACCATGTGAAATGGCCATTTGGCGTAGTTCAAATTACCATGGTAATCTGTATCACGACAAAAGGTAATTTATATACCACAACAATAATTGTCCGTTCGATGCCAAACGTTATATGTACAAGTAATACTAATCCACACAAAAGCAGAGGATGACAAAATAGTCGTATTATACAAAAGTGTAAATTGTCCTCCATACACAAAAATGGAATGTCTAGAAGTCCACGCCAAAAGCCATCTACCAAAAAAATAAAAATAAATAAACAAATAAAATTGCATCCATTAGTATCAGAAATGCAGGCAGAACTTGCTAGTCTGAGGCAAAATGATCAAAGGTTATGGTGAGTGAATTAAACTGTTCATCTTTTTCAATATTTTTTCCATTAGACTCTTAGACATGGTTGAAGCATTGGCTGAAAGGATGACAGTTTGTATTTATTTATTTTATTTTATTGAAATAACAGATGCATGGAAACAAATAGCAACACTTATTGCCATAAAAAATATTAGTAGATTTAGTACAATGGACTCAAGCAACATAAAGTTCCAAATGCATGTGAATAATAATAATCACTTGTAACATTTAAGATTAAGAACGGTGATAAAATATGTTTGAAGACTCAAAAAATAGTTATCTACAATTGTGGGAGCCAAATAATAGGGGATGCAAAGAGGCCAAATACACACTTAGAAAGTAAGGATATGTATTATATTCGGCCTCGTCTTGTACGATCCAGAAGCCGAACATCCTAATCGGCCATAGAACCAGTTGAGCGAGGAGCCAAGTGGGAATTGATGTACGACAGAATGAGCCGGGTGAACAATCACACGGTGGATTAAAAGTGGGCCGACCCTGAGGCCCAAAAGCTAATATAAATAGAGGAACATCAGCCAAAGAAAGGTATGTGAGAGATAACCCTAAGAAACTTGAGACATAAGCAAACGTGAGACATATACTGACTTGTCCGTCGGAGTGTTAATTCCAACTTCCTCGACCGGAGTGTTAATCCCTTTTCAGGTGGCAATCAAAGGATCAGGAACGTCCTTCAGGATCCAAGAGTATTTCCAAACCACATCACCACAATTGGCGCCATCCGTGGGAATACTCAAATACATCCATGGCGGGCATAACGGAAGATCCTCTGATAGTCGCTGACGAAACTACACCAAAAGACGACCTCACACCAAGAAACATGCTGGGACCAGAGAATATCGCCGCGCGACGTGCCTTGAACTTTGACTCAGTAGCTCAGACATCGCCCTCAACTTCGATGCATGAGACAATGCAGACAATTATGGATCAGGCAAAGCAAAGTGAATAGCGGCTGGAGGATGTGCTAGCTGAGAATGAGCGCCTGCGCTAGGATTTGGCCTTGGAGGTAGCGAAATCCCAACAAGCTGCATGCCAAGATCGGGGTCGACCTTCGGGAAAGAAGGATGGTCGCCGACGTTGACTTCAGAAACGTAATAGTGAGAGTGATTTAGACTCACCATCCTTGGAGCCCTGAAAGAAAGGGCGCGTTGATTTATCTAGCTCGTCTGAGGGAAATCCATATGTACGATATAGACGAAGGAAAAGCGATGATTCAGATGAGGAAGATAAACACGACCCATTCGTGCGACGAATGGCCAGGGCTGTGCCACCTAAGAAGTTCAAGGCACCGTCATTCACCCTTTACGACGGAAAATCAGACCCCATTGATCACATTCGTCATTACAAGCAAGCAATGATGCTCCATTCTGATGACGAAGCCCTCATGTGTCGAATATTTCCAAGTAGTCTGGGACCACTGGCTGTGAGGTGGTACTATAAATTGGAGCCGGCATCAATTAAGAGCTTCCACCAACTCCAAAAGTCATTCAGGGCAAGATTCATCACCAATGAGGTCCAGCCGAAGCAAGCCGACTCCCTCTGGGCCATGCAAATTAAACCGGAAAAAACTCTTCGTGAATACTCGGCCCGCTATTAGGAATGCTTTAATTTAGTTGATGATGCTTGCAATGATTCCATGGCCATTACGGCTTTGAAGATGGGATTGCATCCCGACAGACCCCTCTGTAGTTCATTGACCAGGCATCCCCCTAAAACCGTCTGGGCATTAGTGAAGAAGGTTGAACAATACTGCAAAGTGGAAGATGATTCCCTTCTCGTCAAAGTAGGACGTAAATCCTTTGAGACGGCCACGTCGGGAGTTGTTCTGTCAATTAGCTTCGTGCGTCCAAGAAGCTCCGAACAGCGGAATCGACCCAAACGAGACAAAAGGCATGATTCGCGCCGATCAACCGACCAATGTTCACAACAAGCTAATGAACAATACCAAGTGGATAACAGGCACACAAGGCGTCCAGGCAAGAAATACATGGAGATGACAGAGCCGATCAATAAGATTCTGTCGAAAATACAACACCTTTCGTTCTTCAAGTGGCCGCCCAAGATGACGGGACCCCCCGATATGAGAAGACAAGATAAATGATGTGAGTATCATAAAGACCATGGTCACAACACCGATAGCTATTTTTCTTTAAGAGATCACCTGGAAGAATTGGTACAAGACGGTCGTCTTATGCAATACGTCTGAAAGAACAATTCAACAAATACAGTAGTTCTACAGCCGGAGTCACCCCCTCTTGGTGTAATCCATATGATATACAGCTTGCCAACACCACCTGTGGTGTACACAATACAGTTCCCGTCTAGCACACATAGCTTAATGACACTAGCGAAACGGCCACACGACACTGAAAGGATTAGTTTCGATGACAGTGATTTAGTTGGAGTGACCAACCCCCACACTGATCCCCTCGTCATCGAGCTACGTGTAAACAGATTCACCATCGAGCGTGTCCTCATTAACCAGGGCAACACTTCGAAGATAATGTATTACAAAACTTTTGTCAAACATGGTTTTACCAATTCAGACCTATCTCCGGCTGATTATTCGTTATTCGGATTCAATGTAACCCGGAGTACCCTATGGGCAAGATCACACTACCTGTGCGGGCCAAAACTAGATTAGTAGACATAGAGTTTCTGGTTGTTAAGCTCCGTTCACCGTATAATCTGATCATGGGTAGAACTTGGTTACATACGATGCAAGCCGTGCCAAGCACCTACAACCAACTGCTCCGTTTTCCGACTGAATACGGTATTGAACAAATTCGCGGCTCTCAGAAGTCGGCACAGGCAGGCTATCTTCTAGCTACAAAGTGACCGAGGGAACTAGAAGTGCATTCAATTGAGGTGCCAGATAGGGAGAGTCTCAAAGACATTGGGAGGATCCCAAGTGAAAAAGCAATCGAAGCCTTACATCGGGTCGAAATTGACGAAAATCCTGACAAGTTCTTCATGATTGGCGCTTCTTTAGATAACATCGAAAGATAGGAATTAGTAGCCTTCTTACTTGGCAATATTGATGTGTTTGCATGGTCCCCATACGAGATGCCAGGAGTAGATCCATCAGTGGCCCAGCACCGCTTGAATATTGATCCAAAATGTAAGCCAATTGTTCAAAGAAGCCGGCAGTCCGCCGCAGAGCATACTTCAGCCGTCGTTGAAGAGGTGGATAGGTTACTTGACGCTAGGGCGATTTGCGAAGTAACTTATTCTACATGGTTGTCCAATACTCTAGTCCTAAAGAAGAAGAATGGCTCTTGGCGCATTTGTGTGGATTTTACAGACTTGAATAAAGCTTGTCCCAAGGACTGTTTTCCCCTGCCTAGAATAGACCAACTCGTAGACACAACGACATATCACTAACGTATGAGCTTCTTGGATGCCTACAGTGGCTATCATCAAATTGTCATGCATCCAGAGGATCAAGAAAAAATCGCATTCCTCACGCCAAGAGGAATCTATTGCTACAAGGTCATGCCTTTTGGACTGAAGAATGCGAGGGCGACTTATCAAAGACTAGTGACTTCCATGTTCAAGGAACAGATCGGCCGTACCATGGAAGTATATATCGATGATATGGTGGTCAAACCCAAGGAAAAGCACTCCCATCTAGCCTATTTATCAGAGACATTCGGCATTCTTCGAAAGTACAAGGTGAAATTGAACGCTTCTAAGTGTGCATTCGGCATCAACTCCGGTAAATTCCTCGGCTACATCATTAACCACAGCGGAATTGAAGCCAATCCAATGCAGATCACGGCAATTCTAGAGCTTGGATCCCCTCGGTCAGTCAAAGAGGTTCAGAAGCTACTGGGGATGGTGTAGACACCCCATTTTTGACCGTCCTCAAGACTTGGACATCATCATTTGAACATTCGATGACCATCTATGCTCGTGTTTGTTCTGAGTTCTCGGAGGTCTCGGCTACGCGCCTTGCCTCAAGATCTCTCAACTTGTCTATTTTGTGCTTGGTTGTGGACCAAACACTTGTGTTTTTGCTTCTAAGGGAAGAGGGTGGCTTGTTTGCCATACCCTCAACCCACCGGCCAAGGCTTGAAGCCATCGGCCCTGTTTTTTTTCCATCGGCCAAAAGTATTGGCCGATCGGCACTATATTTGGTCGGCCGACACTTATGCTGATCGATCGGCCTTTTTTGGTGGCCGAACCCTGTTCATCTGCTTTATGCAGATATTTTGTGCTAGCTGGCACAGCTGGCATCCACAATTAACCCCCTCATACACATGTATGGAGGGATTTGCCCTTTGCTTAGCTTTTCCAAGAAGCTTTGCAAATTGGACTTCTATAAGAGGGGAGACCCGCCTCCCTTCTCAGAGGTTCTGAAATTTGGGTTAGAAAAAGTTGTATCTCTCTATCTTTATATCTCCCTATCTTTATCATTTGTGTGTGTATTTGTGACCTAAAGTGATTTTTGTTCACACTATTGCACACAAACACCTAGCATTACACCATCCTTGGTTGCTGAGATTCTAAGGAGTTGTTGTTAGGGTTCTTGGAGTGGTTTTGATCAGAGAAAGGTGTTGGGTGAGCATTCTTGCTTTAGATACCCCTTTTAGGCTTTTAGCCCTTCTTGCTTATTGTTTTAAGCTTAGCTATTAACTGATAAAAGTTCTATTTTTACTTGCTTTTGAACTTTGTTCAAGGTCATTTTGTGGTTTGGGGTTTTTTACCCCCTTCAAGGCCTTGTTAGGCCTTGTTTTAGGCCATCCGTTTTGGCCCTTGCTTTGAGCTTTGCATGGCCTCTCTACCACTGAAATCCAGAGGATTTTCAGTGGTGGAGAGGTGGTTTTGGTGTCCTAAATAGGAGAGGGTCATCCCCTCTCCTTGTCATCTTGAATACTAGCATAAGTGGCTTATGTTGGTGCCTTGTATGCCTAGCTTGTTTTAGCTTCATTTCAGCAAGTATTTGGTGTTGTTTTGCCATGATTTACCTCTTTTTAGAGTTGGTTTAGTGGTCTCTTGCATGCATCATATACTTACCTTGCAATCCCCTCATTTGCCTTAACATGTATCTAGCATTTAGACTACCATGCTTGCATGTTTTGGCTCAACTCCATGAAGCTTCTAGCCTTGTTTTAACATGCTTGAGCTCTGTTTTTCATTGTTTTGGTCATGCTTACATTGTTTTGTATAGCTACCATGCAATCTAGCTTGTTAGCTTTGGGTGTTTGAGTCACTAGCATGCTCTATTTGGATCCTTTCAGTGGTTTGGCATCACTTGTAATATTATTTCAGTCCATATAGTATGCTCATGTACTCGCATTTGTCACTTCTTTAATGTTTTAAAGGGTTTGTGTTTTATGCCTCATGAATTTGTCATTGTGTTTGCCACCATGCTTAGGTCTTTGGGATGCCATCTAAGTGAGTTTTTGGGCTTACTTTGACATTCCATAACTCTGTTTTTCATTGCTTAAATCATGCCATGTTTAGTTTTGATAGGTGTATTGTAACACCCTCTTTGGTAGCCTTGCATACCTCATGTTTTGGCGTTGTGTTCTAGCTTGTGTTGGCTAGTTTCAAGCTTGCTTTCAGTCTTGTTTGGACCTGCCTTAGGACTGTTTTAGGTCCTCTTGGCCCTTTGGGGCTTGGTTTGTATAGCCATGGTTTGAACCCTTAGGCTAGTTTCAAGCTTTAAGCTTTCTTGCATGCTTTGCTTGTGTACTTTGGTCGGTTTGGCACCTCTCCTAACATGATTTTAGAGCTTAACATGTTTGTCTAATACTCATGTTTGTCTCTCTTTAAGCGTTCTTAAAAGTTGCTCTACAATGCTTAAGGTAATGGACTATTAGCATGCATGTTTATATGTGTATTTCATGCCTTTGTTTCATCACTTTGGCCACTGATTTGGACCTATTTGAGAGCTGTCCATTTTGGTTTAACACCCTTCTCGCATGTTGTTGCATGCTTGCCTTGCATGTTGTTGCATACTTGGCCTATTGCATGTTGTTGCATGCTTGAGTTATATCGCATTTGGCATGCCCCTTTCGTTAAGTTGCTTTGCATGTTTGCATGTATTGTCCCTCGCATATTGTTGCATGCTTGCCCCACATGTTGTTACATGCTTGCCTATCCTTGAATGTTGCCACATGCGTTGCATGTTTGCATGCTTGTTTAGGTTGCATTACATTTGGCATGCTTATTACCATTAGCCTTGTATGGCATTGTCCTTGACATGCTTCATGTTGCATTAGTTTTGCTTGCATGTTTGCATCCCTTGCCTCTTGATGAAGCATGATAGAGGTTGGGGTCCCTTATGTGTTTTTTTTTTGTGCATTTCATCCCATATTGAATTGCACATTCGGCTCCTTTGGCCATCATGCATCGAAATGTGTGATTGGTGGTCAGAGGGTCGAGGACTACACTCCTTTGAGTCTCAAACATGATAAGGAGGGTGGTCGTGCAAACATTGCCCTGTAAATGTATTGCCATGCTCTGTTTGTCCTCTGCTACAACAACACAACATTCTGCAGGAAGATATGGCCGGTCGGCTACTTTCAGCGCCGGTCGGCTAAACATTGTTGGCCGAGAGCTTTACATTTGGTCGATGACCAATTTCCCATGGCCGATGGCCCTATCTCTTGGCCGATTGACTCTCAGAAAGTCCCCAAGCTGGTTCAGAAGTGTCGCAGAAGTTGGCACAGTTTTCAGAGGTACAGAGCAGTGTAAACAGAGGCAACATGTGACATGGTGATGGATTTCCGAGCAAAGCCGTCCGAGCACGCATGCATCCCTCTTCCCGAGGCTGTTTTTACTGTTTTCATAGCTTAATTGATTTGCTTAATTAGTTAAGTGTTGTGTAATAATTAATTACCTTGTTAGTTAGTTAATTATGTAATTTGTATTATTCTTTCGGTCCCTCCATCGAGAGGGCGCAATTGTGTAATAAGCGTTCGTGTGTGTGATGCAAGTCTTCCAACCCCCACTTCTTTCTCCCTTTTACTTAACCGCTTACGATGGTTAGTTCTAGGGCACGTTTCAATTAGCATCCTTATGCTATGCATGTTTGCATCATTCATCTGTATTGCATGCACCGGGCTCGGCGCATCATACTAATTGCATTGTGTTTCAATTCTAAGTTGAATACATGTATCGAATTGTTGCATCTCACATACCATTTTAGACTAGCCGAGCCTATTCTAGTTGCATTTTGTATGTGATGCATTAGCCATCTTAACATGGACTTGGATCATACATTGATTACTAACATGTTCTTTGTTTTGGCTCGGAGTACACTGTGAGTGTTTATGCTTTAGCATCTCGCATGTATGTGAGTGTCAACATGATAACATGCTTGCCATGAGGCTAATTGCTTATGTGACATAACTGCCTGAATGCCTGTGGGTGAAGGTTGGATTTCTTGAATTGGGGCAATTCGTTAAAATTCGCATTTTTAGCCTACTTGCGAGTAGCAAACTTCAAACCATTTCCAAACAAACATGAGATGTTTTGTTCCAACTTAGGCGATCTGGTCTATACTTGTATACTGTGCGCATCACGTAGTAAGCTAGCTAATAACCGGAATATGAACACATGTATTTTCAAAAACAAGATATCATGCTTAGCACAGGTCGATCTTCGGATCGGGCGAGCGGGGGTGCTCATAGATAACATTTCCCAATCGTACCCAAGTTCCCGAGCCGAGGCAACTTTGGTGATGACGGACACGTGGCCTTAGGCAACGAGTCAGGGTTTTCTAAATTCCCCCAAAACAAAATATTTAGGTGGCGACTTTGTATCTGGAAAAGCAGTCCATGTTTGGCACTTCTTTCTTAAGAATCAGTTTTCCAAAACGATTTGCTGGATTTGGACTCTTTGGCGATTTATCAGTCTCGCATTGCACTTTGCGGGATTAGATTCAGAACCGTGACATTTGAGTCCGAACTGTAGAAGCATGAGGCCCTCGGGGTGCGTCTACAGATGGCCGCCTCGCTCAACAGATTTATCAGTCGTTCCACAGATCGCTGCCGACAATTCTTCCACACACTTCAGCAAGGTAGAGCATTTGATTGGACTCCTGAGTGCCAGGCCTCCTTGGATGGCTTGAAATCTTACCTCCGAGCAGTTCCACTCTCGGCAACACCTGTAGTCGGCGATCCACTCATTTTGTATCTGGCAGTATCCGGCCGGGCGGTCAGCATCGTATTGTTAAAGGAATAACTAGGAGAGCAATGACCAGTTTACTATGTGAGCAAAGCTATGGCCGACGCTGAGACATGTTACCTTCCACTAGAAAAGCCTATCGTTGCTCTCGTCATGGCTACAAGAAAACTGATGCACTACTTTTAGGGGCATACCATTGGGGTGCCGACGGAATATCCCCTTCGGTCAGCGCTTCGCAACGCGCAGGGGTCTGGGTGCGTCTCGAAATTGGCTCTTAAACTCAGCCAGTATGATATCCAGTTTCTACCCAGAAATTCCATCAAAGGGCAAGTGCTCGCCGACTTTGTTGCCGAGTTCACAGGATCCCTGGCCGACTTTAAGTCTGATCAAGTGCAAACTAAGCCCGACTGGAGAATGTATGTTGGCGACATTTGGCAGATGTATGACGATGGGTCATCCAACCAGCGTGGCAGTGGGGCTGGCATAGTAATCATGACCCCTGAAGGGGCAATAATCGAACAGGTCGTCAAATTGGGATTCGACGCATCAAGCAATGAGGACGAATATGAAGCACTGTTAACCGGCTTGCAAAATGCACTTCACCTCGGTGCGCAGCGTCTGCTTATTTTTTGTGACTCAAAGCTAGTAATTAACCAGTTGAAAGGGGAATATGTAGCCAAAAATGAACGCATGGCAGGCTATATGAAAACGGCTAATTCCTTGCTCGCAAAATTTGATCACCATGAACTGAATCAAGTAACCCAAGATCAGAACACGTATGCAGACGCCCTAACTTGCTTAGCCTTTGCTATCAACTCAGAAATTAAGCGGACAATTGAAGTAGGGCTTGTCTCCGAGTCGAGCATTGCCTCTTCAGAACCAGTTCAGCTCAACGTTAACGAACCCGGCCCGAGTTGGATGGACCCTATCGCCACATTCCTATCTTCAGAACAGCTCCCAATGGATAAGAAAGAAGCACACAAACTCCGAAACAAAGCCCTCCGATACTATTTGGATCTGCAGGGGAAGCTCTACAAAAAATCTCTCTCCGGGCCGTGCTTAGAGTGTGTTCACCCAGATAAAGTCGAGGAACTTTTATCTGAAATACATGAAGGCAGTTGTGGAGCCCATTTGGGCGGACGTTCTCTGGCTCACCGTGCCGTATCGCTGGGTTACTATTGGCCGACCATGCGAATCGACACCGAGTGTTATGTCAAGAAATATGGTCAGTGCCCGAAGTTTTCCCCTCTAACTCACCTGCCAGTTGAGGAGTGAAATTCTACCACTAGCCCTTGGTCATTTGCTCAATGGGGCCTTGATATCGTTGGACCGTTACCACGGGCCTCGGGTAACAGGCAATTCCTAATTTTTGCAACGGATTATTTCACAAAATGGGTCGAAGCAGAGGCACTAACACATATTCGAGATTCCAACGTCAAGCGTTTTGTAAGGAAAAACGTCATAACAAGATTCGGCATACCACAAGCACTTTTTTTTGATAACAGTACCCTATTTGATTGTGGTATTTATCGAGAATTGTGCGACACCTATGGTATCCGGCCCTACTTTTCCTCGCCGGCTTAACCCCAGAGCAATGGTCAAGCGGAGGCCACTAACAAGGTTATTTTGGACGACATTAAGAATAGGCTGGAGAAAGCTAAAGGCAGATGGGTTGAAGAATTGCCCAATGTGTTGTGGGCTCATCGTACTACTACAAGGCGATCCACTGGGGAAACGCCGTTTGCTCTATGCTTCGGAACCCAAGCAACCATCCCCCTGGAGATCGGCCTCCCAACCTTGAAATCGAAAGTTTTTGATATGGGTTGAAATGACATGATGTTGGCCTTAGACTTGACTCTGATTAAAGAATGCCGAGACCATGCCCTTGCATCCATGGCACGGTACCAGCAACAGCTCGATAAGTCGTATAATCAACGTGTTCAGCTGCGCCGTTATACACCAGGAGAGTTAGTCCTCAAGAAAGTGCTCCCCACTGCTAGAAATCCGGCTAATGCAAAATTGGGTCCCAACTGGGACGGCCCCTATCAGATTAATTCAATCGTAGGGACAGGGGCATATCGGCTCAAAGACATGGATGGGAGAAGCTTGTCGCGCCCATGGAACTCAACACACTTGCGCAAATTTTGTCATCAACTTGTACGGCACGACAACTTGTTTTGATTTTACGCCGTGTATATCTTTATTTTTTCTAATATAATGTGATGTTGCCCAGTGAGTTTTGGTTGTGTGAATAAGCCTCCGAATTCGGAGTGCCCTTCGTGGAAATCACGATTGGCCAAGACACAAAGCCTCCGAATTCGGAGCACCCTTCATAGAAAACACGGTTGGGCCAAATAAGCCTCCGAATTCGGAGCGCCCTTCATGGAAATCATGATTGGCCAAGGCAAAAAGCCTCAAAATTTGGAGCGCCCTTCGTGGAAAACACGGTTGGCCAAGACACAAAGCCTTCAAATTCGAAGCGCCTTTCGTGCAAAACACAATTGGCCAAGACACAAAGCCTCCGAATTCGAAGCGCCCTTCGTGGAAAACACGGTTGGGCCAAATAAGCCTCCAAAATCGGAGCACCCTTTGTGAAAATCACGATTGGCCAAGGCAAAAAGTCTCTGAATTCGCAGCGCCCTTCGTGGAAATCACGGTTGGGATGAATAAGCCTCCAAATTCAAAGTGCCCTTCATGAAAATCACATTTGGCCAAGGCAAAAAGCCTCTAAATTCTGAGCGCCCTTCGTGGAAAACACGGTTGGCACGAACAAGCATCCGAATTTGGAGCTCCTTTCAGGAGCATTGTGATTGATAAGCGCCAACGCAATTGGCATACAATGGTAGATGATCATAGCTTAATTTGTAAACATTGACTGAAATAACTTGCAAACATTTCAAATAATATGTTTCATTAAATTGATCGTGAATACATAATCCGCATAAAATTTGCGTTAAAAAGGTACAATGTGTTCAATTTTATTCGGTGGCACCTTCGTCATCACTCTTCTCCACTTCAAAAGTCATGAAGCGAAAATTGTGACCCTGATATAATGGCGATGCCGAATCAACGCCTGCTGCACAGAGAGCCTCCGCGGCCTGGAGAGCCTTGATCCACCCGTGCTTAAATCTACGATTCTTGCATTGACAGACCTCTTCGGCTAGTTTTTCCTTAGTATTTTCTATTCCAATTTTTTGGCCCTCATGGAAGCCTTGTTCATAGGCCCTAGTCTTTGCGGTCTCTATTGCAAACATGCTTGCCGTTTCTCGATCGGAAATCGCATGACTTATAAGCCGTTGGGTCACCCTTTCATCCACAATCGGGTTAACTTGGCCTGCCGACGACGTCTCGACAGTTTTGACTCTTCTTAGTTCACGTTTAACTTTCTCCACGCGAGCTTCGAAGTTTCGAATGCATTCATTTTTCTGCTCTATCTCCTGCCGCGCGACATGTAGGCGAATGCCGATTTCGTAGGCGGTGTATAGCCCTTTCACCGCTCCACGAACGCCCTCCCGAAACACTTCGAAATGAGGTCGACCAATCATCGACTGCTGGACTTCTGACTGAAAAATCTGTCGTGCAAATTCAACTACCACGTGTGGATCTTGGATGATCGAATCTGCCTCTGTCATCGGTCTGTTCCCGATAAAGACTAAAAAACTTAACAGGCGCGGTGGCCCATTGGCCTCACTTCGCAAATGAGGGGAGTTCCCCCGCTGCCGCTTCTCCTTCCTAGGTGACCTGCTGCGATGACGTGGAGAGTGGCACCTCTCATGGTCCCCAGATGTCCTACTTCCTGTTCGTGAAGGTTCGCCACCTTGATTCATCGCTGAGTCCAGCTCAGCCAGTGTCCTACCTTTCCCTGTGCTATTGAAGAATAGTCTACTAGACATTCACACTTTTCTAACCTCGTTCGACGCACTGGGTTGAGTTGAGTTTGGACACACTAATGGAATCTATGCACACGAAGCGACCACCCCTTTTATTACTCTCGAGTGCACCCCTCCCAAAGTGATCTCTTCAAAGTTCTACGCCATGAACTACCAATATTCAGTGACCGCGTTCACTAATCTGTTGGGGCAAAGGGCAGATTCGTTGATCTATTCGACCTAGTATTAGTAATTTGTAATTTGTGCCAAAACGATAATCTGCCCCAGCCAATTCATGAGCTACCGATATTCGGCGGCCACATTCACTAATATGCTGGGGAAAAGGGTAGATTGGTTGATCTATTTGGCTCAGTATTAGTAATTTGTAATTTGTGCTGAAACGATAGTCTGCCCCAGCCAATTCATGAACTACCGATATTCGGCGGCCATGTTCACTAATCCGCTGGGGCAAGGGTAGATTGAGTGATCTATTCGGCCTAGCCTCAGTCCTTTAATTAACTAATTTGGCCTACTTGTAAAACCATGCAGTTATTTGCCTGCCGATTTATCTTATTAAATTGTTTCAACAATCCCATTCTGTGATTACACATGTAACAAACAGAAAAACAAAGGAAATTTTCATTAATAAATTGAGTACAGATGTAGTCATTTTACACACGAAAATTAAAACAGAAAAACAAAGGAAATTTTCATTAATAAATTGAGTACAGATGTAGTCATTTTACACATGAAAATTACCTTACATTTAACTTCCAACTGAAGTAAATAAACAAAAATCTACAAAAATTATACACGGAAGATTTGTAAACAAAAATCAAGTTATAACCCTAATCATTCTTCAGGGTCAGACTCGAAAGGCTCAACATCCACCTGCTCGTATGGAATCGGCTTGGCGAATGTCACATTAGCGGCAGTGAGGGCTTTGAGCCAGCCGTGTTTGATGCCCCGATTCTCGAACTTGGGAACTTCTTCCACGTAGTCGTCCAAGGCGGCGTCCTTCCCAGCTTGGTACGCTTTGGAAATCTTGGAGTTGGCTACTTCCTTCGCCTTCTTCGACTCTTCAAAATCGGCTTCCAGTTTGGCAATTAACTCCTGGGCTAACTTGAGTGCGTCTTCGCTCGTGTTTGCCATCTCTTCGGCGGCCATCCTGAGCTGGTCAGAACTTTTTACCTTTGCTAACTCAGCATCGGCCCTTGAACTTTCCTCGGCCGCTTTTGCCGCCTCATTCTCGGCCCTTTGAGAGGCCTCCGCTGCCTTGCTCTTCTCACTTTCAATTTCTGCTTTCAGAAGGCAATCTGTTCAATGGCATCGTGTTGATGGCGGCCTATCTTGGCTATCTTTCCCGCCGTCTGTAAAACAAGGAATTAGAATAGAAGTAAAAATATAGGCAAAAAGCGGCATATAAGGATCAAGTCATGTACCAATATGGCCGACTAAGTGGCTAATGCTATTGCCAGCAAATTTGGCTCTGCCCGAAAAGTTGCCTTGTCAGTCAGCCGGGAAATTGAGGAAGCCATGCTCAATGCCACGGCCGAATCTTTCAGAGCCGACGCATCAGAGAAAATCGGCACGTTTTTTATCCTTGGTTGAACAACAAATGGCACAATCGAGTCTGAGTCCTTAATGCAGGGCCATTTGTCAGTAGGGTTTTCCTCAGAGCCAACTTCGCTCTCGGCAGGACGTTTCTTCCCCCTCTGATCGGTCTCCTGACGCAACCGTTCGACTATCTACTCCGTCTCGGCCATCTCAATTTGAGCCGTTTCTTCCACGATAACAGGCGGAGAAGACTTTGTCGCGACAGCATGTTCAAATAGATGGTTTCAGCCCTCCTCCAGGCGGCAATTCGTTCGGCGTTTTTCCTCATTGCCAGCTGCATAAGCGATTCCCCCACCATGTTCTCAGGATACGAGTCGTGGAGGTCTCCAAAATCAGTAAAAATGCCTTCAAATGTGACATCCCCTCGACCTGAAGTGGATAGAGGATTCGACGGATTAAGGCCGGCTTCTTTAAAAGCCAAATTTAGGGCCTCGTCAATTTCTTCGGCTTCCAAAGCGGACTTCCTCAGCTACTAGTTCCTTTGCCTGCTCCGAATCAGAAGCTTTCAAACTAATCTGCCTAATGATTTCGAAGCGGGGGAAGATAAGGGCCGTGAGCTGTTGCTCGCACCATGGAATCGGAATGTTGTCTGCGGTCGAAAATGTTGTGTAAGTCAGCTTGTACCTCAAAAGTATATGGGCCGCCCTCCCTTGCTTCTGGAGGTTTGGACAGCCAAAGAACTGGATTGCGGTTTTGATTTCAGCAAGCACATCGTCGTTGGCCGAAACCAGAACTTTCTTCAAATCATTGCCTGCACAAATAAAATGATAAGTACATAGAAAGAAAGTCGAGTAAATAAAAAGTTGATAAACGTAAGGAACTATACAGCCACACGGTTCACCTATCCGTCTAGGTACAGGATCTAGGTGATCTTTGCCTTCACCGAATTCCCAGTTACCTCAGACAATGACCATAACATTATCAACTCGGTTGCCAGAGCTGGCAAGCATAGTCACCAAATGATGGTCGGTCTCCTTGGCCCTGAGAAAATAGCGCCCCTGCCAGCTAGAAGATTTGGCCAAGGCATAACAATGCTGAATAGCAAGTATGCCAAGATTGATCCTAAGGCGTCGGTTCAACTCTATAATCCCCATTACGATTCGGAAAAAAATTACATTAGGTTGAGAAGGGATTAGACCCCAATGGAGAAGGACGAACCTAAGAAATGGGTGAATGGGGAAACAGACTCCGCCCTCAGCAATTGATAGGAGAGGAAAGATGATTGTACTTTCATTCGTCCTCTCCATATCAAGGGTGTTGTCTGTCATGAGTGACAGATGTACATCGTCGGGGATGGAAAAATGGCGTTGAAAACTAGAAATTCGATCCGCTGAAATGAGGTCTTTCAAATGTTTTGCCATCCTAGCCAGTCTAGGAAGTATGCTAAACTAAAAACAAACAAGGAAATGAGATTCGAAATGAAGGAGAAGAGAACTTACAAGAAGTAGAGGAGATAGAGAAACGAAAGGAGGTTGCAGAGGTCGCGAAATGGAGGAGGTATACCGAAAGGCAAACCAGGAGCTCTGAGTATTCAAAAAACATGCATTCGAAAGGACTACAAAATTTTAAATCACAATAAATGAAAGAAGCGTACGAAGGGGCGAGAAATTGTAATGATGACCAAAAAGCGTGTGCGTTCTGACACTCGCGTTGGAATGAGGTTAACCGCCGAATTTCTGTTTTGACTTTTCAAGTTTGAAACCAAACACGTTGACTAATTGGTGTTAGTGGGATGTTTGGGGGGCAATTGTGGGAGCCGAATAATAGGGGATGCAAAGAGGCCGAATACACACTTGGAAAGTCACAATATGTATTACATCCGGCCCTCTCTTGTACGATCCAGAAGCCGAACATCCTAATCGGCCATAGAACCCGCTGAGCGAGGAGCCGAGTGAGAATTGGTTTACGACAGAAAGAGCCGGGTGAACAATCACACGGTGGATTAAAAGTGGGCCCAGCCCTGAGGCCCAAAAGCGAATATAAATAGAGGAACATTAGCCAAAGAAAGGTATGTGAGAGATAACCCCAAGAAACTTTAGACATAAGCAAACGTGAGACATATACTGACTTGTCCGTCGGAGTGTTAATTCCGGCACCCCCGACCAGATTGTTAATCCCTTTTTAGGTGGCAATCAGAGGATCAGGAACGTCTTTCAGGATTCAAGAGTATTTCCAGACCACATCACCACAACAATTAATAATACATGTGGCAAACAAGATAGTAACCAATGTTTTATTTACACCCAAACAACCCTAGATACACTTTGTTTAAGCCAAAAGGCACAACATTGCACACCTCTAATTGGATATTCATGGAATATTACATATCTCCTCCATCCATTTCTAGTAAATTGAGACATCTTGCCTACTGGCAAATACCTTTTCTTAATTAAATCTTATGGTAACTGAGTTTAAAGCCTGAACGCCCTTTTTTTGACTAAGTTGAAGGCGTTTCTGACTCTGATCTGTGCTAATTACATATCGTCTATCCCTACAGGTCCTATTTGTCACGAGGAAGCTGCCTGTGACATCTATACAGTGGTTCGGGAGCTGTTTTGCATTTTCACCCAAGTTCTATAAGAACACACGATTCCTCTTTGAATCAAGTGCAACCATACAACTTGTCGACTAAATTTTGTGCCATTCAAGCAATTGACATATAAACAACTAATGTCATACTGTGGGCCTAAATTTTTCATCGCAAAGTAAATAAATTATTGAACACCTTGTCCACATTCTTTACTGTTCAACCTATCTTTTATTATCATCCAACACTTGTCCATCTTTTGAACCCTACAAATGAAGTAAAGATGAACATAGGAATGGACAACACGTAGAAAAATACTCAATAATGGAAAGTCCACAGTATGCAAGATTTCTCGATAGTAGACGATTAGTTTGTCCTATTCTCTATTTTGTAAGATTCTTCTAAAGTGTAAACTCAACCTAGTTGACAATATATATGTCTTACTATAATAATTATTAATAGTTGACTATAAGCTTTAACAGAAAACATGTTGTATTGAAGCTTCTTTTTTCTTCTTCTTTTTTTTTTTTTTTTTTTTTTCACTTATTTGTAACCAACTTAGCTTAAAATTTGAAAACACATGCTTTAGCAATTGTACTGAAAAACGTTAGGGGGAAAAAGCTAACTATTTGGTTTTTAATAAACTTACTTGGATTTAAAATAAACTGAGAAAACTAACTGTAATGGAGTTCCAATTTGAAAATTAGTGTCAAGCCAGCCCCTTATATTTTTTTTGGTCTTTGCAAAAGAAAAAAAACCTCATCGGTCATTAAGAAGGAAAGTAGAATAAGGATTGTACAATTAGAACATATAGAAAGAGACACATATATGAATATAAAAGAGTGCAATTAAACCTCATTAGTATAAAACAAAGGAAGTAGATTAGAAAATCAATAATAATAAAGACAACAATACAATTAAAGATCACGAGAACAGACAAGAAAGTAAACCTATTAGAGAGCCAAAAATGTAACAACCCGAATAACATTTTTTACAAAAATTATACGATAGTCTACTTTTGAATTCGTTAAGCTAAATTAATATAAAATAGTAAATTGATACTTGGAAAAGAATATTTAATTTTATAATTGTGTGTGTTAAAATGTAATTTAATTTATAATTATGCATCATTAATAATAATAACAACAACATCAACAACAACAACATCAACAACAACAACAACAACAACAACAATAATAATAATAATAATAATAATAATAATAAATAAATAAATAAATAAATAAATAAATATATGAATGATACATCTAATTATATAACTATATTACTAAAGATGTAATTTAATTTGGCATTGAGTTATCAAAAGTGTGATTAATATATTGTTTGGGACCAAAATAACACAACTATGGAATTATGATAAAAGTGGGGCCACAAAGGAAATATGAGAAAGGTGGACAATTCGCTGGTAAACTAAGGGAAAAGCCACCTGTTGAGCCCAGTATGTAGGGAGAGTGAATCATCCATGAGGATGATAATTTAGGGGAGAGTCATTGTGTGAAGCTCAGTATATAAGGGAGTTGAAACAGCAAACTAAGGCACAAAAAGGTAAATCAATAGAAATAATAGTATAGTAGAGGAGCCTCGAAGAGATCAAGGGAAATAGGAATCGACATTAAGGTGAGTTGTATTATATTTTGAGCTATTACAAAATATTTGGTGTAAATTATGATTGTAAATTATATTAGCATTTTTAATTATGTTATTATTTTTATGAACCTTATTTTATATACTAAGGAAAATCCATGGATATAACCGTTTATTAAAATGTGTTTTAAATAATTATGTTATATGTATCACCACAAATGTCTTACGCCTCGAGGGACTTAAATAACCATTGGCCCTCTGATTAGTCACTCTGTGATCCTCTGTCTGTCATGGATCCACTGACCCTCTGATTTCTGGTGTGGAGCAAAGTGTTATGCGGACCTAAGTGCTACACTACAGTGGGAGCCACCTCTAGAATCCATATGAGCCACCTCTTGAGTCCATACATCTGTTTTGTTCCGTTCTGTACTGTGGTTTTGATTATTTTGTCTATATGATTTCTGTATTATACGTCAACTGATTTCTGTATTATATATTCTGTATTTTAATACCAAACTATTATCTGTTTAGCTCAATAATTATCCATGGTGAATTTTATGCCCTTATGCTCTTAGTATAAAATTTCTCACTCCATCATGTGCTTATAGTTGTTAACCACTTTCAAGTGGCGGGTCAGGATCATTGCATGGGTAAGCACAAAGCACTTTATAGACAAAATTCAGCTCTGACAACGTAATTAAATAGAAGCCCCAATGTCTATATATTTTTGTTATGAATAAATAAAGCTTTTGGTACCCTTTTATTTTACTACCTGCACTATTAATTTGTTATGACTTCAGTTATTATCTTGTCGCGACGCCGAACCCCTGGGTACCGGCTTCGGGCCGTGACAAAATGGTATCTGTAGACACCCCATTTTTGATCATCCTCAAGACCTAGACATCATCGTTTGTGCACTCGATGATTGTGTGTTTGTGTTCGTTTTGGGCACTCGAAGTCCTCCGCAGAATGCCCTATCTTTGAGCCTTTGAACCTTGTTCTTTCTATGCCTTGTTTTGGACCAAAACTTGGTGTCTGGACCTCCAGGTGACCTGTCGGCCACCCCCCAAGGCTGTCGGCCATGGGTTGTGCCCGTCGGCCATGGATGTGGCTGGTCGGCCACCAGTGGTGGCCGGTTAACTATCAGTGGTGGCCGAAAGGCACCAGTCTCTTTTCTAGATATTTATTGATAGCTGTGCCAGCTATTACACATTGAGCTGCATTTTCATACACATGTATGGTAGGATGTATCTAAGCTCAAGGGGTGTTTTCTATAAATAGGGGGGTTCCTCCCCCATTTTTGAGGGTTAGAAGATTTATACAAAAAATATCTCTCTCTCTCTCTCTCTTGATATTCTGTGTCTTATAGCTTGTTTTCTCTACACTTTTACATGCACTACCTTAATCAAACTTGACCATCTTTGAGCTGAGGTCCATTGGAGCCTTGTTTGAGCTCTAGAAGAAGGTTTGGGCTTGGATTGTTGCCTATTTTGTGCCTTAGCTTCAAGAGGTATAACACTTGTTGTTTAAGCTTGTTTTCAATATTTGTTTTGCCATCCTTTTAATTGTTTTTGGGGCTGTTTTGACATGTAAAAATTTCTGTTTTGGTGACATAAAAGTGGTGGTTTGAGCCCGTTTTTAGTTAGGGGGTTGTCCACCCTTTTTGCTTCTTAGCTTGTTAAGCTTTTGTGCCATCTTTTCATCACCTTGAAAATAACTTTTTTGGGCCTTTTAACCACTGAATCTCAGAGGTTTTTTAGTGGTAAAAACCTTGCTTTGAAGACCAAAATTGGAGGGTTTAGCTTGCCCTCCTTGTGTCTTGTTTGCCTGCCTAGTTAGCTTCATAAGTTAGCATGTTTTTCTAGCTTACTTTAGCTTAAGTCCAACATGTTTTTGCCTCTGTTTTGACTTGTTTTGGCTCTGTTTTGGGCTGGTTAATTCAGTTGAGGGTTGTATTGCATAGTTGTAGTATTAATTTCTTCACTAACTTAGTGTTTTAACGCTTTGATCATCATTGTTTTGAGTTGAAAGGATGCTTTGGTGTTGTTTTGCACTTCATTTTAGCACTTAAAATCTCTGCAATCTCCCTCCATTCTTCACTCTTTTGTTTTCTTTGAAAGTGATTTTAAGCCCCTTGTTTGCCTATGTGTGAAATTGAGTTGCTGCACCTAGTGGTTTAATCCCTTAGGGGGTTCATTACCAACAGTGTAATGCCTCTTTCATACCTAAAATAACTTGTGATTTGAGCCCTCTTTCCATTAGAGGACACTCACTTTTCTACTTAATCGATTAAGGAATGAGTCGGTAACGTAAAATAAGTAAACCAAATTGGATAAGTAAAAGAGGCAAGATAAGCATCTTTCGTGTTGCATTGCATGTGTTCAAATCGGACGTTAATTCGAACGCGAGGAAAATGAGACATTTCATACTCAAAGTGATGAAATGTGCCACTCTCCTTGGTCACCATCACCCTTGATCATGCATGATAGGGTGATGGCCTTTTTGAGTTTTGTTTTGCACTCATTAAACTTGTACAAACTTGGTTCTTTGGCCATCATGCATGGAAATTGGTTGATTGGTGGTTTGAGAGCCAAGAGTTTCTTTCCTTTGAGCTTTTGTGATGATAAGGAGTGTAAACAGTACACACAAACCTATGAGAATACACTGTTTGGCTCTGTCTGCTCTCTATTGCAGCAAAAGAGGAGTTCATGTCATCAGTGGCCGACCGACCACTAGTGGTAGCTGACCGGCCACCATTGGTAGCCGACATGCCCCCTGTCGGCCACCAATGAAAATTACATAGTGTGTTGGTAAGTTGAAGTGGAGGTGTTCTGGGAGTGGGCAGCCTTTTTAGTGTTCAAATATGTGCAAACAGAGGCTGCAACAACAAGACAATGGCTTTTTCGGGTGGAGAAACCGAGCATGCATGCATTCCTTATTTCCCGAGGCCGTTTAGTTTCCTTGCTTAGATAGTTGTAGCTAATTCTTGCAAGTGATGTAATTATTTAAGTAGATTAGCTAGTTAATTCATGCTGTAATTAATTAGGTTAATTGCTTTGTAATTAGTTAGTTAAGTGTTTAGCTAATTAATTCAATTTGTAATATTTAATTAGCTTAGAATAGTTAATTAATTCATATCATGCTGTAATAGTTAGCTTAGCTTAACATTGCTAGTTTACTTATTCATTCGGACCCTCCTTCGCGAGGGCGTAATGTTGTAATAAGCGTGCGTGTGTGTGTGTGTATGTCTTCCAACCCCACGTCTTTCTCCCTTTTATTTATCCGCTTTTGATGGTTAGATTAGGGACATGTTTCGATTAGCATAGCTTATGCTTACATGTTTGCATCCATTTATTTGTTTGCATGCACCAAGGCTAGGCGTATCATTCAAACTGCATTACAATTTCAATATCTTATTTGAATACGTGTTTAATCGCATGTTATCAAATTGATCCATATGCCATATTAGTAACCGAGCCTGTTAATTGCATTGTTGCATGTGCTGCATTAGGCATCTTGTATAGTTAGGATCATTTTTTTTCTAACTAGTTTTTGTTTTCGCTCGAAGTACTCGGTAAGCTTTTACGCTTTAGCACACTTGCATGAGTGTGATTGCCATGTTGCCATGTTTCACATGGTCGCCATGAGGCTATGTGCCTAAATGCTAAACTACATGAATGCCTGTGGATGAAGGCATGATTGTTTGAATTGGAACGATTCAATGAATGCGTGTTTTAAGCCCACTTTGTCGTGGCAAAATCCTATTTTAAGCCCAGTATGTTTGGTTGAAAATCCGCATTTTTAAGCCCACTTGAGGGTGGCAACTTCAAACCATTTTCACAAACAAACATGAGTTGAGTTGTTCCAAGTCTTGCAAACTAGTCAATACTTTCTTACGCATCACATAGTAAAGCTAGTTTAATAACAGGAATGAGAACACGTAATGTTTATAAAAGAAGATGTCATGATTAATAGAGGCCAATTTTTGATCGGGTGAGCGGAGGTGCTCATTTCAGGACCTTCCCCTCTCGTATCTAAGTTCCCGAGCTAAGGCAACTTTGGTGATGATGGACACATGGTCTTCGGCATGAGTTAGTGTTTCCTAAATTTTTCCAAAACAAAATATTTAGGTGGTGACCGTGTATATGGAAAAACAGTCCAATTTTGGCATTATTTGATTTAAAATCGATTTTCCAAAAAGGTTTGCCAGATTTGGACGCTTTGGTGTTTATCAGTTTCACATTGCACTTGTGAGACTAGATTCAGAACCGCGAGAGTCCGAACTGTGAGGCCTCTTTTCAACCCTTTTCGAAAGGCGGGGCGTGGGAAAAGGCGAGTCCACAGTATCAGAGCAATGGTTGGAGCATAGGACACACGGACAATTGAGAAGTAGAATAACGAGTAATTTGTATCTAAATGTTATATTTTGTTAGTCCATTTATTTATATTTTAATTTTGTATAACTTTATATATTTTTACACAATTTGAATATTTATACTCAAGTAGTGAAGGATATTAGATATAATGTATCTTATAATGTATGTATTATTATATTATATTTGTTAGAGCAAAAAAAGGAAAAGAAACAGAGGGGGTCAGTCTCAAGCGCCCACCCAAGTTATAAAATAATTAAATAATACAATTTCCAGTTTAGCATTCAAAAATTAAAAAAAAAAAATTCTGTTTTATTTGATCAGAAAGTTCGAAAAAAAAATACTAGGAAATAAATATATCAGAGTGTGCAGCTGAAATAAAAACACAATTCTATAAATCAATTTCGAGGACGAAATTTTAAAAAGAGGGAAGATTGTAACAACTCGAATAATATTTTTTACGAAAGTTATACGATAGTCTACTTTTGAATACATTAAGCTAAATTAATATAAATAGTTAATTGATACTTAGAAAAGAATATTTGATTTTGTAATTGTGTGTGTTAAAATGTAATTTAATTTATAATTACGGATCATTAATAATAATAATAGAAATAAATATATGAATGATATATCTAATTATATAACTATACGTGCTAAAGATGTAATTTAATTTGGCATTGAGTTATCAAAAGTGTGATTAATATATTGTTTGGGGCCAAAATAACACAACTATGGAATTATGATAAAAGTGGGGCCACAAAGGAAATATGAGAAAGGTGGACAATTTGCTGGTAAACTAAGGGAAAGCCAACTGTTAAGACTAGTATGTAGGGGGAGTGAATCATCCATGAGGATGCTAATTTAGGGGTGAGTCACTGTGTGAAGCTCAAGTATATAAGGGAGTTGAAACAGCAAACTATGGCAGCAAAAGGTAAATCAACAGAAATAGTAGTAAAGTAGAGGATCCTCAGAGAGATCGGAGGAAATAGGAATCGACATTATGATGATTTGTATTATATTTTGAGCTATATTTGGTGTAAATTATGTTTATAAATTATACTAGCATTTTTAATTATGTTATTTATTTTATGAACCTTAATTTATATACAATGGAAAATCCATGGATATAACTGTTTATTAAAATGTGTTTTAAATAATTATGTTATAAGTATCACCACGGAGGTCTCACGCCTTGGGGGACTTAACTAACCATTGACCCTCTGATTAGTCACTTTGTGACCCTCTGTCTATCAAGGATCCACTGACCATCTGATTTTTGGTGTAGAGCAAAGTGTTGTGTGGACCTAAGTTGTACACTATGGTGGGAGCCACCTCTAGAATCCATATGAGCCACCTCTTGAGTCCATACGTCTGTTCTGTTCCATTCTGTACTGTGGTTATGATTATTTTGTCTATATGATTTTTGTATTATACATAAAATGATTTTTGTATTATATATTCTAGATTTTAATACCAAACTATTATCTGTTTAGCCCAATAATTATCAATGGTGAATTTTATGCCCTTATGATCTTAGTATAATATTTTTCACTCTGCCATGTGCTTATAGTTGTTAACCACTTTCAAGTGATGGGTTAGGATCATCGCATGCGTAGGCACAAAACACATGATAAAGATAGTTCAGCACTGACAACGTAATTAAATAGAAGCTCCAATGTATATATATTTTTGTAATGAATCAATAAAGTTTTGGGTACCCTTTTATTTTACTACGCTGCACTATTAATTTGTTGTGACTTTAGTTATTATTTTGTCGTGACGCCGAACCTCTGGGTACCAGGCTTGGGTCGTGACAAGAAAAAAAAAAATTGACAAAACTCAGCAAACAAAACCATGATAAGTAGAAGAAACAACCAAGCTGTAGACACCCCATTTTTGACCGCTCTTAAGACTTGGGCGCCACTGATTGATCACTCGATGATGAGAGTTGTGCTATGCAAAAGTTCGATTCCTTCGGCAAGAGGAGCTTCAAATCCCAACCTTACACCCTATTTTTGGACCAAAACTATTTATGAGAAAAATTATTTTAGACCTTAAAACCCTCTCTTTCAAAATATTTTTTTCCAAATATCTCTACCATGTTTCGAGACTCGCATTTCGTTAAATGTTGCGCTTTTCAGTAAACCAAGCAAGGACAAAGTGGAAATAAATGAAAGAGAGGTGAAATATTTTAAAAATCTTTCAAAACACCTTATTTAGAGGTTTGGAGTTGAAGAAAATAGGAGAGGAGGGAAGAAAACTAGTTGAGGAGAAGTTAGGCATCATTCCGATTAGGACCAAAACTGAGTAGTCTCCACTAAAATAGGAATATCTTTTTGCACACTTGGAATTTTGATGTGAGACTGCCACCATTGGAAATTAGACTTCTGGGGATTCAGTTTAGACTCAAGAATGACCTACAAAGGAGTTCGGACGAAGGAGATATGCTCATTTGAAGTTGGGCTCGAAAAACAGTTTTTGGCCACTGATGTGGCTTACCATCCCCATGCCGGCCATAGGTGAAGTTTGCCAACCCTATTCTGGCCATGGATGATGTTTGCCGACCATGGATGAAGCTTGCTGGCCACTGGTGTCAAAAATCAATTTTTTGTGCAGATATTTATCTCCAGCTGTTTGAACAAAGTTCCAGCTATCCATTTGATCATATTTTCGACCAAAGCCCACATTTTTCTATATATAGATGACCTATCTCTCGTATTTCAAGGTTCGAAAAATTTTGGGAGTCTCTCTCTCTACAATTCTCTCTCTATAACTCTCTCTCTCTCTCTCTCTCTCTCTCTCTCTCGCAAGTTTGTGCAAATTAGCCTACATACACTTCAAGTTTGCCTAACAACCCTTAATCAAAGTAGCTTATCTTTGGGTTGAGTTTACATGGGACCCACTTTAAGCTCTAGAAGGTGGTCTTGGCTTGATTTATTGCTTCATTTGTGTCTTTTCTTCAAGAGGTATAACACCCTCCTTTTATACTTGTCTTGCACACTTGCTTTGCCTAATTTTGAGCTGTAAAAAACTCTGTTTTTGTGGCCTAAAGGTGGTAGTTTGAGGCCATTTTCAGTTAGGGGGTGTTCCACCCTTCTTGCTTCTTTGCTTGTAAAGTTTTTTGCCTTTGTTCATCACTTTCAAACCAAATTTTTTGGGCCTTTTAACCACTGAATTTTAGAGGTTTCTCAGTGGCAAAAAACTTATTTTGAAGTCCAAATTTGGAGGGGTTAGCCTCCCCTCCTTGTGTCTTGTTTGCTAGTCTAGTTAACTTCATATGTTAGCATGTTTTTCTAGCTTAGCTTAGCTTAATTCCAGCATATTTTTGCCTCTGAAATAGCCTGCTTTAGCTCTGTTTTGGGCTGTTTGGGTTAGTTGAGTCTTGTTTTGCATGGTTGTAGTGCAATAGTCCTCACAAGCTTGGTGTTTTAGGCTCTAGACACCTTCTTGTTTGAGTTGATAGCATTTGTTTAGTGCTTTTATCACCTATTTTCAGCACTTAATCATCTCTGCAACCACCCTCCTTTCTTGGTTTTATTTTTGCTTTGAAAGTGGTTCAAACCATTTGCTTAAATTGAGGTTTTGTGCTTAATGGTTTAATCCCTTTGGGGGTTCATTACCAATGGCATGGGATCTCTTTCATGCCTAAAACAACCTTGGGTTTGAGTTTTCTTTCCATTTAGAGGACTTAATTCACCATTTGGATTTAATGTGATTAAAGGATGGTTGGTAACTAAAATGCGTAAACAAAATTGGTAAGTAAAAGTGGCAAGATAAGCATTTCTTCGTGTTGCATTGCATGTGTTCAAATCGGGCGTTAGTTTGAGCACAAGGAAAATGGGACATTTCATACTCAAAAGTGATGAAATGTGCCATTTTCCTAGGTCTCCATTTCCCTTGATCATGCATGATAGGGTGATGGTTCTTGAGTGTTTGGCTTTGCATTTATTCAGCTTGCACACCTTGAAGCACAAGCCATCATGCAATGAAATTGCTTTGATTGGTGGTTTGTGATTTAAGTTCACATTTCCTTGGATTTGTCCATGAAAAGGAGAGGTGAATTGTGCAGACAACCCTTGGAAAAACCACTTTTGGCTCTGTTTGTACTCTGTTGTAGCATGGTGATCCAATGCATCAGTGGCTGGCAGGCCACCATCCATGGCCGGCAATGCACCATAGATGGCTGGCAGTACACCTTTTTGGCCGGCAGAGGGCGCCATCCATGGCCGGCAGGTCACTGGTGTGAACCTTAGTTGATTTTGGTAAGATGGAGCAGAAAGATTCTGAAAATGCTCTACCCTGCAAACGGAGACTTTCAAGAGAAAATAGAGGTCTTTTCGGGCCAAAACTGAGCATGTGCATCGTCCACTTCCCGAGGTGGAGTAGTGGCAACATAGTTTAATGTCTTACATGCTTAGTTCGTGTGCATTTATGTTCTAAATTAATTAATTAGTTTGCTTGTTAGTTAAAGTGTTGTAATAATTAGTGATTAGCTTAGCTAGTTATTCATTTGGCTTGTAATAATTAGTCTAATTAGCTTAATTAGATTAGTTTAATCAACTAGTTAGTTAGCACTTATTCATTCGGACCCTCCTTCACGAGGGCGTAATGTTGTAATAAGAGTACGTGTGTGTGTGTATGTCTTCCAACCCCACGTCTTTCTCTCTTTTATATACCCGCTTTTAATGGTTAGATTAGGGATGTGTTTCACTTAGCATATCGCATGCTTTCATCCATTCATCTTGTATTGCATGCACCTAGGCTTGGCGCATCATTTAAACTGCATTGTCATTTCAATATCTTATTTGAATACGTGTTTAAACGCATGTTTCAAATCGATCCATATGCCATATTAGTTGCCGAGCCCATTAAATTGCATATTGCATGTGTTGCATTAGGCGTCTTGCATAGCTAGGAATCATGTATAGTTTTCTAACTCGTATTTTCCTAGCTTGGAGTACTAGGTGAGTTTTATGGCTTAGCATACTTGCATAAGTCTGAATGTTGCCATGATTAGAATGATTGCCATGAGGCTATGTGCTTAAATGCTAAACTACATGAATTCCAGTGGATGAAGGCTTATTGTTTGAATTTGAACGATTCAACAAATGTAAGTTTTAAGCCCACTTTGTTGAGTGGCAAATCATGTTTTAAGCCCACTATGTTTGGTGGCAAATCCGCAATCTTTAAGCCCACTTGAGGTAGCAAATTCAAACCATTTTCGTAAACAAACATGAGTTGCATTGTTCCAAATTACGCAAACTAGTCTATACTTGCTTGTGCGCATCACATAGTAAAGCTAGCTTAATAACCAGAACAAGAGCATATAATGTTGATAAGATTCATATCATGATTAGTAGAGGTCAATCTTTGATCGGGCGAGCGGGGGTGATCAATTCATGACCTTCCCCTCTCGTACCTAAGTTCCCGAGCCGAGACAGTCTTGGTGATGACAGATACACAACCTTTTGCACGAGTCATGGGTTTTCTAGATTTTACAAAATAAAATATTTAGGTGGTGACTCTGTATCTGGCAAAGCATTCCATTTTTGGCAATTTGATTCAAAATTGATTTTCCAAAAGATTTGCCGGATTTGGACTCTTTGGTGTTTATCAATTTCATATTGCACTTGTGAGATTAGATTCAGAACCATGGGAGTCCGAACTGTAGGGCTTTTTTCGAGTTTTCGAAAGGGGGCACAAAAAAGCCGAGCTACAGTTTCTGGCGACTTTGCAGGGATTTAGAGAACTTGACTTGAACTCATGATATGACTTTTTATCTACACTTATATGTTTCTTTACATTTGCATTTGCATTGGTGCGCCTAAGTCACTGTGTTTGCCATCTGCTATTCCTGGACGGTTTGTCGGAGGCTTGCTTGGAAAAACTTGCCAAAAGGCTTATCAGTTGTGGGCTCTGCCACGATGGGAACACAACCCTTGTATCTAGACTACCGTTGTACCGTTTGATCCTCCTTTCACTTCTCGGTGTTAGGTGTGAGAGGTATATTAGGTAGTGTTGCTGATGTACCCTTTTTGACCAATCGACCTAGTTGCAAATCAGAAACCATAGAGACTGTTCTAAACTAGGATAGGATGCTTACCCGAATGCAGGATTGTGTGAAATCACTTGTTATGCATAGTGAAAACTGTAGCTCCTGACGAAACTAGGACAGGGTAACCCTACCCCATCATAGGGGTGTTTTGATTCTCACTTAACTAGTGTGTGCTTTACAGTGAAACTGTACAAAGATGTGCATATTAGTCGCCAAGTTGGTATCTGTTTTGGGGTATAATTCAGTAGAGAACACAGTCACTCAGCTGTGATCATATCTGTTCCAGTGAAATTAGGCTGAGATGCTGTCCGTTTTTTCTTTTGCTAAATAGTCCTGGAACTATGGCTTCAGAAGGCTCTGATATCCCCCAGGTACTCTGAACTAGTGTCAATAGATTAGGTCAACTAGTGTTTCCTTCGCCGGTGGCCAGGCAAAGAAGTGCCAAACATGGTAGATCACCTTTGTTCAACTCAACAAATCCATGATGGTGCAAAGTTCGGAAGAAGTTGCTGTCAGGATAGCATCGATAAACCAGGGAATTGCCATGCAAGGTGAGACCCACGATGAAATGCAATGCCCATCTGGGACATTTGCCACACATCTAGTCCTGGGCCCCTAGCCCAACTTTGACCCACTTCCGCCAGCCGAAGATTTGCATGGTCCGGATCCCCGAGAAGAGTTGGTTCAAGCTCGAGTTTTCAGACCCCTGGTGTAACCTAATGAGAGGCTTTATCCCCTTGACACAAATGATCTCGATCCAACCTCGGTAAAAATTGTGAACCTTGAGAAGCAATTCAAAAAGGCACAGGGCCTTAACTCCATTCCTGACATTGAGGATGGGTACACCGAGGCAGTCATAAGGCTCCTTGACAGATTTAAAATGCCACATATTGACTGTTTCGACGGGTCTGGAGATGCCATGGTACAAATTCGTCTTTTCTTGGACATCCTAAAAGCGATGGGTCTGACTAAGCCTCAGAAACTCTTTCTGTATGGAAGAACATTGTCGGGCATAGCGGCCACTTGGTATGCCAAGTTGGAGGATACAGTGAAGCAGAAATGGGAAGAATTGGCTGAGGCCTTTCTTAATCAGTATTCTTATAATACTCAAATTGAAATAACCACTAAAGACCTTGAAGCAATCCACCAGAATCCTGAAGAGCCTTTTGTGGAATTTGTTACGAGGTAAAGAGCAAAAGCAGCATAGATAACAAATCGCCTTTCTGAGAGGAACCAAGTGCGGATAATGGTGCAGAACCTTGAGCATGATATGCTGCAAAAGTTAATAGTTGGCCCATTATTCACTTTCAAAAGTTTACATGAATTGGGGGTTCAGATCGAGAGTACATTTAACAGAGGGATTATTCCTAGAACAAGTGAACCAATAAGGAGGGTGTTTTCAGGGAGTACCAATGTGGGCAGTAGCACTATTCCCAAACCCACTGAAATCAATACCGTCACCACCAATCCCAAAACCGCCAACCCTTTTGCCAATACCAACCCACATACAGCCGGCCCAACCTGACCTCAAGGAAGAACTTTCACCCCTCTCAATATGAGCCTAACCAATGCACAGAAAGTCTTGATGGAAAAAGGGTATCTCAAAGCCCTTGATCTCCAACCTCTTCCTAACCCACTCCCTACTAGATATAACCCCACCAAATACTGCGTGTATCATCAGCAGCACGGTCATGGCATCGATCGTTGCTACCACCTCCGTCATGTGGTTCAGAACCTCATTGACAATCAAATGATAGCTCTACCTCAAGACCCCAGTGCTACCACCAACCCACTTTTCATCTATGACCAAGTGTCTCCTCCTTACCTCAACATAATCCATACACTACCATCCACCTACAATCATAGCATATACATCACCCCAGCCCATTTACCCAAGCCTGAGGTGTTCATTCCAGAAAGCACGGACTTGTGCATGATCGATGCACTCGAACCCCAATCATCTCAAACCCATGAACCCACTACTTCTGAGCTGATGAGCATGATTGAAGATCTGCAGAGAATAGTAGAAGATTTAGCCTTTGGGGTTTTGGCTCCATCATCGACCACATCACATGCCAGAAATTTCATGCCAAAAGGTTCCCCAATCTTGGGGCGAGCTGTTATTGAAAATGGCCAACCTAAAGCTATCTCAGGTCTGGGCAATCCGCTCAGATATAGCGACCCAATCCCTTGGTAAAATAGAGGTAAATGGCAAGAACAAGGTAGGGGTAGGCATTGGTCCCTATGAACACCTTCAGTGGGCTGTTGAGGCTTTAAAAGCCGAAGGACTGAACAAACAGCAAGTGCTTGAGGTTGTTGCAAAGACTGTGAAGGGCACTTTTGTGTAGACGCACCCGAACATCCCAGGAAAATCTCATTCTGTTCATTTGGGCTTACTACTATAGTTCGGACTCAAATGTCACGGTTCTGAACCTGATCTCGCAAAGTGCAATGCAAGATCGATAAATCACCAAAGAGTCCAAATTTGTCAAATCGTTTTGGAAAACTGATTTTTATAAAGAAGTGCCAAACATGGACTGCTTTGCCAGATACAGAGTCGCCACCTAAATATTTTATTTTGGGGGAAATTTAGGAAACCCTGACTCGTGCCTAAGGCCACGTGTCCGTCATCACCAAAGTTGCCTCGGCTTGGGAACTTAGGTACGAGAGGGGAAGGTTATGCAATGAGCACCCCCGCTCGCCCGATCAAAGGATCAGCCTGTACTAAGCATGATATCTTATTTTTGAAAACACATGTGCTCTTGTTCCGGTTAATTAGCTAATCTTACTACGTGATGCGCACAGCATACAAGTATAGACTAGATCGCCTAATTTGGAACAAAGCATTGCATATTTGTTTGTTTGAAAATAGTTTGAAGTTTGCTACTCGCAAGTAGGCTAAATCAAGGATTTCAATGAATTGTTCCAATTCAAGCAATCCAACCTTCACCCACATGCATTCAGGCAGTTACATCACATAAGCAGTTAGCCTCATGGCAAGCATGCTATCATGGCAACACTGACACTCATGCAAGATGCTAAAGCATAAACACTCACAGTGTACTCCGAGCCAAAACAGAGAACTAGTTAGAAATCATGCATGACCCTAGTTCATGTTAAGATGGTTAATGCAACACATGCGAAAATGCATCTAAAATTGGCTCGGCTATTCTAAGATGGCATGTGAAATGTGACTTGATAATCATGTATTCAAGTAGGGATTGAAATACAATGCAGTTAGTATGATGAACCGAGCCCGGTGCATGCAATACAAATGAATGGATGCAAACATGCGAGCACAAGGATGCTAATTGAAACATGCCCTAAAACTAACCACTAAAAGTAGGTAAGTAAAGGGGAGAAAGAAATGGGGGTTGGAAGACATGCATCGCACACACGCACGCTTATTACAACAATACGCCCTCTCGACAGAGGGTCCGAATGAATTTAGCTAACTAGCTACGCTAATTAAACTAATTATTACATAACCAAATTGAATAACTAGCTACAACTAATTATTACAATACTTAATTAGTTGACAAATTAATTAATTAATTACAAATTCGAATACGAACTAACAAGTAAGCATTAAAATATGTAAACTAGGTTGCCTCAGCTCTGCCTTGAAGAAGTTGAAGATGCGTGCTCGGTTCCCGTCCTGAAAGCTCTCCGAATGCTTTCTAGAGGCTCTATCTGCAGGGTGACATTGAGAACTAGCTGCTGGATCTTACCAAAACAATGTTGAGGAGTGCACCAGTGGCCTGCGGGCCATGAGGGGCTGCTGCCGACCACCTAGCCGACCAACAGAAGGCACTGCCGGCCAAAAATGAAGGGCTGCCGGCCAACAATAGGAGGGTGCCGGCCACTGGTGTGATGTGACACCAAGCTGCAACAGAGCACAAAATAGAGAAAATGGAGGGTCTCCCAAGGGTATGTACGCACTATGCCACTCCATATCACTTCCAAACATCAATGGAATAAGCATCAATGGATCCAAGACCATCAATCACGCATCTCAATGCGTGATGGCCAAAGATCCAACATGTGCAAATTTCAATGTAAAATGAATGCATAAAAACACATAAATGCCTAGAACTCTATCATGGATAATCAAGAGCATCGGTGACCGAGAATTGAGGCACGTTTCATCACTTGAAGTATGAAACGTCCTTCGTTTCTAGTGTTCGGATTTAAGACCTAATCCAAACAACAATGGAATACAAGCATGGCATACACAATGCAATATAAACAACCTAACAAGGCTAATGGCATGCACAATGCACAATGCACAATGCACAATGCTAAGAACAACTAGCATACACAATGCAAATGAACAACGCAGCATACACGATGCGATGTAACCTAAGCATGCAAACACATGGTATACACAATGCTATGAACTACATGGAAACAATCATGGCATACTCAATGCTATGAACTATATGGCATGCTCAATGCTTAATGTAAGATAACATTCTCATTGCAAGGTGACATGGCATACATAATGCTAAGTAAGATGAGCATGCAAGCAACATGCAAGTGAACATGGTAAATGGACTTAAACCAAAAAGGGTAGACCTCAGTCATGCCCAAATCAGTGGCCATAAATATTGAAAAGATGGTATGAAAAGCATGAAAAGGCAAGGCAAACATGCATGCCAATTGGCTCAAGGATCAAAGCATAAAGATGCGACTCTTAAGCACACTTAAAGAGTTACAAGCATGGATATATGACAGCACCCAAAAGTTCTGAAAACATGCACGAAATGGTGCCAAACCACTCTAGCAAGTCAAATAAAGCATGCGAGAAAGCTCAAAGCTCGAAAATAGCAAAGGGGCTTAAGCCATGGCTATACAAAACAAGCCCCAAAGGGGGCAAGGGCATCAAAACAGTCCCAAGGCAAGTCAAGGTGAGTCTAAAAACATGCTTGAACCTAGCCATAACAAGCTAGAACAAAAGGCCAAAAACATGAAGCATGCAAGGCTACAAAAGGGGTGTTGCACTACACCTATTAGAACCAAACATGGCATGACTTAAAACAAGCCCAAAAATCCACTGAGATGGCATCCTAAGGACCTAAGCATAGAGGCATGCACAATGATCCACTCATGAGGCATAAAACACCAACTCTTCATGGCATTGAAAGCATGACAAAGGCAAGTGTTTGACCATGAAACATGCACTGAAATAACATTTCAAATGATGCCAAAGCATGCAAACATCACAAGTATAGCATGGTAGGGGCCTCAAAGCCCAAGACTAGTCAAAGCATTTACACTATAGCTATACAAAACATGAGTGATATGACCATGGAAGCCCAAAACAGTCCTAGAACAACCCAAAATATGAATAAAATTATGCTGGAGCATAGCCAAAATATGCTAGAATGATGAGTCAAAACATCATGCACATAAAGCTAGTAAGCAAGATTTGTTCTACAAATACATGAGCCACTCAAGAGACTACCAAACCAACTTTAGACAGAGTCATGACATGGCAAAACATCACCAAAAACATGCTGAAATGGACTCAAACCCAGCTATAATGACATGCTACTTCATGAAGTATATAAAGCTAGTTTAAGAGATTTACACTACAAGTGTATTAACCATGCATGGAGTGACAAAACCAAGTAAAAACAGTGGCATGCCATGCTAAAATAAGCCAAAGTACAAGCTAAGATATGGCTAACATAAACTTACCAAAGGTGCTCACACATGAGGCATTCAAAGCAAGTAAACAAGACACAAATGAGAGGGGATTTAGGACACCAAAACCACCTTCCCACCACTGAAAATCCTTTGGATTTTAGTGGTAGAAAGGTCATGCAAAGGCTTCAAGAAGAGCCTAAAAGGGATGGCTCAAAACAAGGCCTAACAAGGCCCATGAGGGGGTAAACCACCCCCAATGAAAAAATGACCTTAAACAAAGGTCTAAAGCATGCAAAAATAGATCTTTTTTCAGTTGAAAGCAAGGCGTAAAACAATATGCAAAGATGGCCAAAGTGAGGTACAAATAAATGCTAAAAAGGGGAATATACTCACCCTTGAAGTTCAACTTTGAAAATAGCAAGCTCTGAGGCTAAAAAGAAAGTTTCAGAGCTCAAGTAACACTCCCAAGAACCTCAGCTCAATGATGGTGGTGTACCTCTATGTGTTGTTGTGCAAAAGTGCAAGAAAAATGGACTTTAGAGCACTTTTCTATGCAATATATAGAGAGAGAATGAGAAATATATATATATAGAGAGAGAGATACAACTTCTCCAAAATTTTCTCAACCTCTGATAGAGAGGAAGGGCCTCTCCTTATATAGAAGAAAAATAATGCAAAGCTTGTTAAACAAGCTTGGAAAGGGGCTCATCCCTCCATACACGTGTATGGAGGAGAGATTAGTGAAAACCAGCTGGCTCAAAAGATCTGGCGTGAAACCTGCTGAGACAAGGGTTCTGCCGGCCATCAATGGTGGCCGGCAGTGGCTCATTGATAGCCAACAGGCCTCATCAATGGCCGGCAGTAACAAAGGCATGGCCGGCAGTAGTATAGGATGGCCGGCAGTGCACCAAGAGAATTATGCTGGAAGGACCAACACATGGTCCAAAAATTGGACAGAAAGGATACAGGGTTTGGAAAGCTCAAACCTATGACGTTCCGCCGCGAAAGTCGAGCCCTCGACAAGCAATCGAACTTGTGGCTGGATGTACCTGCAAACACAACCAAGTCTTGAGGACGGTCAAAAATAAGGTGTCTATAGTTGCCCCTCTTTGACAGAACTCGAAAGTCACAAAGTGACGGGAGTGAATGTCAAAGCCCAGCGATGACCCATTTTTGACAAGGCTGAAGACTTAGGCTAATCATTCAATATAATCATGCAGAGATGCGCCCGTAGGCTGGGGCAAAATGCAAATGACATGCACGATGCAAGAGCATAACTTATGATTATGAAAAGAAAGCTGTATTGAAGCAATTATATACAATAAATGCAACAGTTTTAAGCGGGCAAATACAAATCTAACTACATTACATGCATAAAGGATGTAAGAGAATTATACAATTCTCGCTACATTTCACACGAAATAAATACAATACCTGTTTGGTTCGTCTGGTCGCGCCAGCTTCAAATGAACCCTACATACAATATCATGCCTGTAAAAGAAAGAAACTCAACAGGTACAACATAGTAGAAACACATGTAGGTAGAATGTGCATAACAATGCAAGTGACATGCGTGGCAGCACAAGATAGGTGTGCATAACAATGTGAGTGACATGCGTGACAGCGCGAGTTAAAGAAATATGCGAAACAATGCAAGTAACAAGCGTAACAGCGCAAGTTAAAGATATATACGAAAAAACGCAAGTAACAAGCGTAACAGCGCAAGTTAAAGAAGTATGCGAAACAACGCAAGTAACAAGCGTAACAGCGCGAGTTAAAGATATGAGGTGTGAAACAATGCAAGTAACAAGCGTAACAGTGCAAGTTAAAGATATTTGCGAAACAACGCAAGTAACAAGCGTAACAGTGCAAGTTAAAGATGTATGCGAAACAATGCAAGTAACAAGCGTAACAGCGCAAGTTAAAGATAGGTGCGAAACAACACAAGTTAGATGGGTGCGAAACAATGCAAGTTAGATATGGGTGCGAAAGAACGCAAGTTAGTGAAGGTGCAAAACAACGCAAGTTAGTGAAAGTGCGAAACAACGCAAGTTACTGAAAGTGAGAAACAACGCAAGTTAGATGGGTGCGAAACAACGTAAGTTAGATGGGGGCGAAACAGCACAAGTTAGATATGGGTGTGAAACACCGCAAGTTAGATAGGTGTGAAATAGTGCAAGTTAGTGAAAGTGCAAAACAATGCAAGTTAGATGGCTGCGAAACAACGCAAGTTAGATATGGGTGCGAAACAATGAAAGTTAAAGGAATGCAAAACAATGCAAATAAAACATGCGAGACAACGCAGGTTAAAGGAATGCGAAACAATGCAAATAAAACATGCGAGGCAACGCAGGTTAAAGGAATGCAAAACAACGCAAATAAAACATACGAGAAAACGCAGGTTAAAGGAATGCGAAACAAAACAAATAAAACATGCGAGACAACACAGGTTATAGGAATGCGAAACAATACAAATAAAACATGCGAGACAACACAGGTTATAGGAATGCGAAACAACGCAAATAAAACATGCAAGACAACGCAGGTTAAAGGAATGCGAAACAACGCAAATAAAACATGCGAGACAACGCAGGTTATAGAAATGCAAAACAACGCAAATAAAACATGCGAGACGACGCAAGTTAAAGGAATGCAAAACAACGCAAATAAAACATCTGAGACAACGCAAGTTATATGGATGCAAAATAATGTAAGTAGAACGTGCGAGACAACGCAGGTTATATGGATGCAAAATAATGTAAGTAAAATGTGCGAGACAACGCAGGTTATATGGATGCAAAATAATGTAAGTAAAACGTGCGACACAACGCAGGTAAAGTGCGTGACAGCACAAGTTAAAGAGGTGCATAACAATGCTCGTAAGACATGTATAGCAAGGCAAGTGCAAGAAATGTATGCTCCATGCAACATTAAGATGCGCATTTCATGCCAGGGTGAGAAGTGCACATTCTATGCAAGCAAGGTTAAAACGTGCTCCATGCAATGTACATACTCTATGCAAAAAGGATCAATGACATACATCAAATGTAACGTGTATATTCTATGCGACAACAAGAATAAGTATAGTACAAGATGCATTTATGCAATATGTGTGATGATATGATACATGTTACAAGCAATGTAGAGCATGATGTCTAGGGAATGCAATAAACAAACAAAGCGGCGCTTTAGAAAGCACCTCATGGGGTGAGTGGCGATGAACCGCTCTACTCTCACGGGGATCTCCCCTTGTGTGTTCTTCGAACTCTTACCTTCAACTCACAGTTCAAAGGTTCTAAAATACTGACAAGGAGTAACCTCTTTATGTAGAAGCCACGGATGCCGTTTTTCTTCTTGATTATATTCACAACTTTTCCTATTCTCCAACGGGGTGACAGACTAGGTTGGTTCAGTATCCAGAATTGAGGTGCACACATGCTATCTCAACCTATGGGGCTTCTATACAGATTTTAAGCCGGGGTTACACCCCTGGGTATTTAAACCAGACTTTAGTCTCAGAAATTCCAAACCTTTGTGTTCTAGGCATCAGCCATTCGAACTCTAGTTTCCACTGTCGTAGTTGGTCTCCTAGGAACTCATTGCGAACACGGCCAAGATGCCCCTGGCAGGGAATGATACTCAGGGAGAGCACTTTGATCGCCATTCTGGCTTTGAAACAGGATTGAGCTTGGGGTAGTCGCACAATCATACTTTGGAGCATTAACAAGGCCTGAAGAGGTACATTCGGAGTACAATCATGGAATTTGAAACAAATTCAGACGCTTCGATTTTCCCTCATTTCTTTTGCTTTACAGTCTGGAACCCGTATAGCTTCAGATAGTTCCTGGTTTTACTATTCTCACATAACCTGGGTTGGACCCTGCAGTTTTATGAAAGAACAAATCATGTTTTGCACAAATGTGGGAAATGACACAGCACTCTGAGCACAAAACGATTTTATTTTTGAATTTCAATTGAGAAATGAGTTCTTGACCGGGTATTGAACCTACGACTGAACATAGCACACCACGACTCAACAAAGAAAAACAAAAGGTAGACAACCTAAACACATCGAGAAACACTCGAAACGACTCAAAACAAGAATTGAGACAAAACAAAAGACACGACACTCGGACGCATTACAAAGACGAGAGACCTCTCTATTCTCGAGGAGCCAGTTTCTCCGGGTATTGTTTCCCACCCTTTCTTATTTGTGATCCTCACATCACTCGGCCCTCAAGCTCTGTTTATTTTTTTAATTTTTTTTTTGAAAAAGCCCTTTTCTCACTTTTTCTGTCAGCGCACATCTCTCTATTCTTCAATCTCTTATTTTTTATCCCTCCCTTGGGTGGTTGATGGATAAACAGGAAGTTGCGGGCTCTTGCCCCTTGCATTCTGCTAGATTCTCTTTCTTCTGCTCACAACAGTGAACTTTTTCACAGAGGGGTGGCACTACAACTGGGTGTGCAGCCAATCTGCAGCTAACATCGGTTGACGTTGCGCTTTTAGGGAGTTTGGATGTCATCAAACCCGTCCAGTTGAGGGAGTGGAATGTCTTGATCAATTACAGTTTGTGTTTCGCACTTGACTGGATACCTCGTTGCTCGGAGGATGAGAGAGCTTTTAGCCCTTCGTTGTTGGCTTCAGTCGTGCCCTTTTCTGGCAAGTTGGTTGATGTAGACACCCCATTTTTGACCGTCCTCAAGACTTGGACGTCACCGTTTGAACACCCGGTGATCATCCATGTTTGTGTTCGTTTGGAGTTCCCGGAGGCCTCGGCTACGCGCCTTTGCCTCAGGATCTCCGAACTCGACTGTTTAGTGTCTGGTTTTGCACCAAACACTTGTGTTTTGCCTTGGAGGGGCAGGGAATGCCTTGTGAGGCATCCCCACACATCACCGGCCATGGCCAGAGGCCACCGGCTGGTGTTTTGTTGCCATCGGCAATGTATATTGCCGGTCGGCATTCTTTGTTGTCGGTCGGCAGCCCATTTTGTCAAGATGGCAATTTTGAGTAGCCGACTATTGTTCATCTGCTTTTGTAGATATTTTAATACAGCTGTATGGCATTTTCTTCCCCTCCATACACGTGTATGGAGGGATGGCTTCCTTGTTAGCTTCTTGAGTAAGCTTTACAAGATTGGCTCTTTTATAAGAGGAGCCCTCCCCTCTTGGCTTTAAGGTTAGACATTTTAGAGACAAAAAATACAGAGGAGAGCTCTGGTTCTAGGGTTAGTATAGTTGTAGCTATTCTATCTCTCTTTTTCTCTCTTGAGTGTTCTAGGTGCATTTGTTCTTAGTATTGCACACAAACACCTACCATTACACCTTCCCTTGGCTATTGAGGTTCTAAGAGATTGTTTTCAAAGTTTTGGAGCTGTTTTGAGCTCAAGGAAGCAGCTGGTCCACCATTTTTGAAGAGGGTCTACAAGGGTAACAACCTTACTCCTTTATTCCCTATTTTTGCATACTATTTTTGCCTATCTTAGAATTATTTTTGTGTTTAGTGTATAATATAAAAAAGTTCTGTTATTAGGCCCTCTAAATAGCTTGTTTAGAGTGGTTTGTGATTTGAGGTTGTTTGACACCTCTCAAGCCTTGAGAGGCCCCATTTTGTGCTATTTTGAGTGAGCTCCGGGACTTTGGTGTTTGGGCCTCCTCACCACTGAAATCTTGAGGGATTTCAGTGGTAAGGATGGTGCCTTGAAGTCCCAAGAAGGAGAGGGTCACCCCCTCTCCTCGTTGTCCTTGAAAAGGGCCATTTTTGGCCTCTTGAGGGAGCACCTAGCTAAGCTTCGTGTTGACCATGCCTTAGCTGATTTTTGTGCTTATTATGTCATAATATGCCTCTGTTTTTAATTGGTTTTGGTACACCATGCATGCTTAGCATACCTACCTTGTAATGCCATGTTTAGGCCTTAACATGCCTTAGGTTGTAAACCATTGTTCAAGCATGTTTTAGGTCAAGCTTTGTGAAGCTTTTGTGCTTATCTTGCCATGCTAGAGGTCTGTCCTTAGTCATTTCGGTCGGCCATGGCATGTTTAGTATAGCCCCTTTGCATTTTGGCTTGTTGGCCGTAAGTGTGTGAGTGTGTAGCATGCATTACTTGCCTTATTTTGATGGTTTGCCACCATCTATAGCATCATTTCAGTCCCCTTAGCATGCTTGTACGCTTGCCTTGGATGTCTCTTTGATGCCTTATGAGCTTGTGTTATATGCTCCATGTTTTGGCCATTGTGCATGCTTTTGAATTTGAGCCCTTAGATGCCATCTAGGGGTCCCCTTTGCATGGTCTAGGTCTGCCTTGGACCTGTTTTAAGCCCTCTTGGCCTTGTGAGGCTTGGTTGGCTTAGCCATGGTTTAAGCCCCTTGACTTCCTTCAAGTACTTGGGCCATTTGCATGCTAATGTTTAGCCTATCTTGTTTTCTTGGTTTGGCACCATGTCCTCGCATGATTTTCAGAGCTTAATGCATGACATTTGTCCATGTTTGCACCCTCTTGAGTGTGATCGAGAATTGTTCTTTAATGCTTAAGTGTTGGTCCTTGTGTGTATGAATGTTTGCATGTCATTTTGCCTTCATTCTTGAGCACGTTGGCCACTGTTTTGGGCCTCGCATAGGGCTGTCCAAATTAGTGTAAGACCATCCTCTCATGTTATCGCATGCATGCCTTGCATATCATCACATGTTCGCTCCATTTCACCTTGTGTTGCATGCCATGTGTAATTGCATTTTGTTGCATGATTTGTTGTTGTATGCTTAGGTTGTAATATATTTGGCATGTATTCTCTCCTTTAACCACTTAACATGTTGTTGCATGTTTGTGCATTGCCCATGTTCATGCTTGCATGCTAGTTTACATGCTTAGGATTGCATTCCGTCTAGCATGCATGCCTTGCCCCTTGATCAAGTGATAGGGAGTGGACCTTTGTTTGTTTGTGTGCATTACATTTGAAATCAAAGTGCACACTTGATTCTTCGGGCCATCACTCATTGAAATGCGCAATTGATGGTCCGAGAACCAAGGACCATGTCCCTTTGAGTCATACACATGATAAGGGATAGGATTGGTGCATACATTGCTTGAATTGCATTGCCATGCAAAGTCCTGTCCTCTGCTGCTGTCAAACAGGTTCTGTAGGCACTTTCTGCCGATCGACTGCATAGAGTGCTGACCGGCAACCCCTCGATGGCCGATGGATGCATTCTTGGCCGATGACCACCAGATCACAGCCGGTGATGATTCCTTCCAGCCGGTGGCATTCCCCAGTATCCAGAGAAGCAATTCTGAGACTTTGACAGTCTTCAGAGGAGCAGAGCAGGGAAAAACAGAGGCAGATTGCGCATGGCAGTGGATTCCCGAGCAAGACCGAGCATGCATTGCATTGAGCTCTCTTCCCGAGGCGGTTTACTGTTTTTCCTAGCTTAGTTAGTTTGTTAACTAATTAGGTAATTTGTAATAATTAATTAGCTAGGATAGTTAATTCATTATTCGATTTGTATTATTCTTTCGGTCCTTCCGAGCGAGGGCAAATTTGTAATAAGTGTGGGTGAGTGTGTGCATGTCTTCCAACCCCCACTTATTTCTCCCTTTTACTTACCTGCTTTGATGGTTAGTAATAGGACATATTTAAATTAGCATACCTTATGCTATGTATGCGTGCATCCATACATTTGTCTCGCATGTACCGGGCTCGGTACATCATGCTAACTGCATTTGTACTTCAATTCCAAATTGAATACGTGCATCAACTGATTGCATTTCACATGCCATGTTTAGGTTAGCCGAGCCTACTCTAATTGCATCCTGTATGTGTTGCATTAGTCAATTTGACATAAACTAGGACCATGCATGTTGGCTAACAAGTTTATTGTTTTGGCACGGAGTACGATGTAAGTATTTTTATGCTTTAGCATATCGCATGCGTATGAATGTTATCATAACAGCATGTTTACCATGTGGCTAGATGCTTATGTGATAAACTGTTTGGATGCCTGTGGGTGAAGGTTGGATTGTCTGAGTTGGAAAAACTCGTTGAAATCCGTATTTTAGCCTACTTGCGAGTAGCAAATTCCAAAGTGTTTTTCAAGACAAACGGATATGCAATGCTTATTTTCAAATTAGGCAATCTAGTCTATACTTATGTGCTGTACGCATAACATAGTAATTCTAGGCTAAATAACTGGTTTAAGAACACATAACGTTTTCAAAAACGGATATCATGGTTAGTAGAGGCTGATCTTCGGATCGGGCGAGAGGGGGTGCTCATAGCTGACCTTCCCCAATCGTACCCAAGTTCCCAAGCCGAGGCAACTTTGGTGATGATGGACACGTGGCCTATGGCACCGAGTCAGGGTTTCCTAAATTCTCCCATTTTAAAATATTTAGGTGGCGACTCTGTATCTGGCAAAGCAGTCCATGTTTGGCCCTTCTTTTTCAAAAATCTGTTTCTCAAAATGATTTGCCGGATTTGGACTCTTTGGTTCAGATTAAGAACCGTGACACAAATCGAGTCTGAACTGTAGCGTGGGCCTCCCATGCGGGTGCGTCTACAGTTTCTGGCGACTCTTCTGGGGATTTAGAGAGCTTGACTCGAACTCGTGATATCCTGTTTTCATCTCATTTATGTGTCTCTTTGCATTGCATGTGCATTGGTGCGCCTAGCACACCGTGTTTGCCATCTGCCATTCCTGAACGGTTTGCTGGAGGCTTGTCTTGTCAAGGCATGACCATAAGGCTGACCGGTTATGGGCTCTGACAGTATGGGAACACAAACCCCGATTTTACCGGGGCACCCCTTCTGACCATTCGACCTAGTGCATATTCGGATCCATAGTGGCCATTCCAAGCTAGGACAGGTTGCTTACCCGTTTATAGGTTGTTTGAAACCGCTGCGTGCGTAGTGAAACCCTAGCTCCTGACAAAATAGGACAGGGAAACCTTACCCCAACATAGGGGTGTTTTGGCTCTCTTTGCTTGCTATGTTCTTTTAGAGTGTATCTCTACAGGAACGTACATATCAGTTTGCAAGATTGAGTATTAGACCCGAGAGCACCAGTATCAGTATTGTCGAGAAATCAGTTAATATCCGCGGGTATCAGTTCAGTTTCGAGAACAGTGATTCTGGGGAACAGTGATCGGCAATAGAGTGCAGTTGTTCGGCTACACCTGTATTTGATCCGTTTGGGCTGAAATGCTGCTTGTTTTCCCTTTCAGTTCAGAGAGTTGATACAGAATAGCTAGTGTTCCCCTTTGACTGAGGCAGGACTTATGACGACGCAGAATTCAGAAGCGATCGTGGTTATGACGGCTGCATTAGATCAAGGGATCACTCTGCAAAGTGAGACCAACATTGATATGCCACATCCACCCAGGTTGCCTGTTGTGCACCCGGTCTGGGCCCCCCAGCTATACCAGGCTCGCGAGCCAACTACATTTGAACTAATGGGGATGATAGGTGATCTCCAGAGGTCTGTGGCGGATCTCGCCTACGGAATGTCAGCTTCACCTCCAGCCGCACCATATGCCGGAAGTTTTGTACCCCAGGAGCCCCCGCTGTTGGGGCAAATTGTGATTCAACTTAGCCAACCGGAGATGGCCTCCAACTATGGTAATGACATACCAACATCAACCCAAACCCTCGATCAGGATGAGGCCAGAGGAAAAGACAAAGTGAAGGCAGACGCCGATCCCATTGAACAACTGCTGCGGGCAGTCGAGGCTTTGAAAGCCGGGGGGATGAACAAGCAACAGATATCTGCAGTTGTGGCAAAAACTGTGGAGGATGCTTTCCCCACTCCACCTGAGGGTAGTTCGAGTCAGTCAGAAAATCGGGATAGGCCTCGTCATGCCAGAACAGTTCCTCCTATTCCCAGTCCTGCACCCAGGAAAGATCAGAAAGCCAAGGTGGCGCCTGCCGGCCCTTTCGCTTGTGCGTCTAGTAAGAACGCTCAGACTTCAAAATACCTGCCCCGAGGGCGCAGGGTCTTTCATGCTCTCTACATGCCTCTGTCTAAGGCACTTCAGATCCTTGCCGAGAGGGGGCACCTTAAACCTTTGGAGCCTCGGCCTCTCCAGAAGAATCTCCCTGCTACGCATGATGCTGCTCAGTACTGCGCGTACCACCAGCAGACAGGCCATGCTACCGACAATTGTTTCTGCCTCCGTCATGAGGTGCAAGATTTGATTGACAACAAGGTTATCCTCCCGCCCACCTCAGCCAAGTCCGTTACCATCCAATTATTGGATTTTGAGGACGCCGATACTGCAAGTATGTAATCAGAAAGAGAACCACCTGCGGGCGGCATTCGGTATATTTTGGATGTGGCGTCTGGCACGCATTTTTGAGCATCTGTGAACGCTAGCTTTGTAAATTCTGGCTTGGGTATCGAGTCAGTCTTTTATTTTCAGTCTGTCTCTTTGTCTTGAGTCAGTCTTTTTGCTTAAGGGTCTGTTTTGTTGTATCGAGTCAGTCCCCTTTGTATAAAATACCAGGTGATTCTGGGGTTGTTGCCTTGAACACCGTTTTGTCTTGTAATTACCTGTTTTTGTCTTTTGAGTCTGTTTCTGCCAAGGGGCCAGTTATACTAACAAATCTGAATGAAACAGCTGTAGCTATCTCATTTTCATGCTTGCTTCCAGTGTAAGTTAGTTGTGTCAGAGGACTTGAATGGGCTGACAGTACATCTCGCCTGCTCTCCTGCGCGCCAAACTCATTGCACTAGCCTAAGTTTTTCAAAAACCTTTTGAACACTACGGTGATAAAAACGAAGAGGAAGGAATTCCTCTGGTTTTGCAAAACTTTGATCAATTTGAGAGAAAGAGAAGCATGCTAAGCGCTTAATGAATGAAATCATGCTTGTCAGCGTGAGTACTGGGAAGGACCCCGGATTGATCCAGATTGGTTCCACACTATCTTCGGCACGAGCGATTCGTCGCTTTCTTAAAAACTTTCAAAAACAAATGTTTTACACGGCCCTGTGAAGACCTGTGTGGAACCGCTCTTGAGATTGTGCAGCCTAGGATCGCTCTCAGCCTCAAGATTCGACCTGTTTGTTTTGAACCTCGAACTCATTTGGAACATTCAACGGTCAACTGTCGGAGGAGGCCCGTGTGGCCAGTTTTGAAGCAGCCCTCGAGCAAGAGGCACCAAAGCCGAATCAAAAAGATTAGATCTCACCAGAAGAAGCTCGTGAAGCAACCATGAAGGATTCTTCGGCAAATCATTGCAACAGACGTTCTCGTAGATACAGAGAGGCTTCAACTTCAAAAACCATTTGGCATGGACTTGTTACACTTTTACCCTTTGAGAGGCTCGTTGGGCCGAAAACCCGAAAGGGCGACCCAGGCAAAAGTTAGAGCAAGAGAAAAATACAAAAAAACAAAAAATACAAAAAAGAAAAGAAAAGAAAAGAAAAGAAAAAAAAAATTCGAAAAAGAAAAGAAAAATAAATGAACAAAAAAAAAAGGAAAATAAAAAGAAGCTTGCAAGGTCGAAAACCCGCATCGGGCACCTTGGCAAAAATTAGAGCCTGAGAAAGTGAAGGTTAAAATACCCGAGTGTACCTTAACCGGAACTACGTAAGGCTTGATTCCCATGTTTGGGATACGTAGGCAACTTCATTCTGAAGTCCAGCCCCTAACGCTTTCATAGCGTCACGGTCCATACAATGGTTCCGATTTCGTCCCAAAGTCCAGTCTCCAACACCTTCAAAGTGACTGTGTCCATATATTGGTTTTGACCATCTTCGTCTTCCCTGTATCCGAGAAAGTTCGGTCATGATCATCACTAGTGAGGACTGTTTACAATATGTTGCGGCATCATCCAAACAAGGGATAACTTTCCGTTACCGTGAGCCGCCGTTCAAACCAGGGGCAACTTTCCGTTACCGTGCAGCGTCCTTCAAGCTAGGGGCAATTTTCCATTGCCTCCGATCCGAGGTTGCGCATCTCAAAGAGTAAGTTCCATGCTCGTTGAGCATTGACTGTTTGCAATATAGTTTTTGAGAATTTTTTTTACTGAGGTTGACTATTTTCTCGAAAACTATTCCATTTTCCAAAACTGGACCATGTTCTTGGACCCAAAAAGAAAACTTTTCAGTGCTTACAGCCTGACTTGCATGGTTTTCAAATCAAAAATCGAACAAGTACGTTAATCCGACTCTCATCTTCATCAAAATTGTTTTAGTAGAAAACCAAAACGAAAAAAATGGTCAAAATGATAAACTAGGGACATAGTTGAGTCAGGCGTTCTGTCTTTTCCCTGTCGTCAACATACTTGCCAGGAGGGCACTCTACCCACCAGAAGAAATAGCTGTGAGCTAACGACATCGGGCGTGAACCCGCAACTTCCTATTCACTCATTAATCACCTTGGGGAGGGATGAAAAATGAGAGAATAAAGAATAGAGAGGTGTAAGTTGAGAGAAAAAGCGAGCCAAAGGGTTTTGAGAGAAAAACCGAGCTTGAGTGCCAGAGTGATGTGAGAATCACAAATAAGAAAAAGGGTGGGAAACAATACCCAGAGAAACTGGCTCCTCTTGATTTGAGGTCCCCCGTCTTCGTTAACACGTCTGTATGTCATGTCTTTTGTTTTGTTTACCTCAACCTTTGTTCTGGGTCTTTTCCGAGCATGTCTCGTTGTGTTTAGGTCGTGTACCCTTTTGTTTGAGTCCTCCCCGCTGTGTTCAGTTGAAGGCTCGATACCCCGGTTGAAAACCCTTATTTAATTTCGAAAATCGTTTATGCTCAGAGTGCTGTGCCATTCTCTACATCTGTGCGAAGCAAAAGAACAAAAAAATTTGGGGCATCCGGGCATGTTTCAACCCTAGCCGGTTTCAGCTTTGAAGGCCGTCTTGTCAGATTGGGCTGTTTTGTTTAAAGTTTGCCGTGTGTAGAATAAACCAAGTGTTGGGTTATGGGCTGTACACAGATTAATCCTCAGCAGAGTATGGACCGTGTGTTCAGGTTAAGCAGTGGTTTGTATGGGTTGCTTTGCTGTTACTTGGTTTGGTTATCTTGTTATTACAATGCAAGTGTTCAACATTCAGACCACAGATCAATTCCATTTACATTGAGGTGTAACATGATGTGATGCGATGCAATACATGAGATATGTAAATGTAACACTTTTTAAGTAAAAAGTTCGTTTCATTTCATAATCTTTTTTTTAAGTACAAAGTTTTGAGGAAAACAAAAATCTGCCCACGACAGTACAAGGTAATCTAACTACCAGCAAAAAAAACAAAAAAAAAAAAGAAGAAGAAAAGCAGCAATCTGGGTCATCATCAGTAGTCTCGGGCCCGGGAATCTGCCCTCGCCCTCTTCCTGGACGAAGGTCCAGGGGCATCGTCATCAGCATCGCCGTCTGAGCCTGAGTCTGAGTCATCTCCAGCCTCCTCAGATGACCCGGCCTCTGCCTCTGCCTCGGACTCATCATCGTCATCATCATTATCATCAGGGGTCGGCGCCCAAGAACTATTCCCGACATGAGTACGCCCTCCCCTGGTACGGGGACGTGCAGTGTCTCCACGCCCTTCTCGAGTAGGAATAGAAGGCCCAGTCGGAGCACCGCCCACCGGAGGAATCTGGAAGGGAGGCTGAAAAGCACAAAAGGGCAAATACATCAGAATAATGTGAGCGGTGTATCAGTGCAGAATGTAGTGTATGGGTACAGTGTGAATGTTGTGAGCAGTGTATCAGTGCACAATGCAGTGTATGGGTACAGTGTGAGAATGCTGTGAGCAGTTTATCAGTGCAGAATGCAGTATACAGTGTGTGAATGCCGTGGGCAGTTCATCATTGCGGAGTACAGTGTATAAATGCAGTGTATGCAGTGTGTCAGATGCTGTGAGATTAGTGTGTCAGGTGTTGTGTCATGCATCAGATTACGCGAATCAGCTTATGAATGGTTTGAGACTGTCGTCAGAAGGGCATACCGGAATACTATAGAGGGCCAGGAGGTCAAAGGTCCGCTGTAGTATCCCCATCATGGAGGCATTCAACTCCACCGACTGCCAGGTGTACTCAGAGGATGCCTGCAAGAGTATAAGATACATCAGTGTTCTGCGGAATATCAAATAAATTGAAATGAAATGCCAATGCAAGATGCAAAATGAAGTAATACATACCGGAGGCAAGTCGGGGATACCGGCTAACTCATGATCAGCCAGGGGAGGAGCAAAGGGGATCTGGTAGGTCGCCCCATCCTGCCCTCTATTTGACAGTACAGTGGGCAGGGCGGGCCAGCCAGTCCCCCGTCCCCCCCGAGCTCCGCTCCTGCCATGCACTCGAGCCCTCCTCGATGTGCCTGCCCCGGCCCCAGCTCCCGCTCCAGCTGTCGGCGCCGCTGGCCTCTCCCCCTCAGCTCGGCGACCACCGCTCAAGGGTCGAATGATGTAAGTCTGGACGTACTCTGAATAGTCGACCTCGCCTCTGTGATGCTCTGCTCCCCAGTCGACGGTGTAGTCCCTCATCTCCTGGGCGGCGAACCTCTCTGTATCTCTCATGTTTGCAGGAGGTGGACCCGACACTATCTGCTCTGGTAAACCTAGGGTCTGACGCAAGAAACGCTCGCCCAGGTACCAAGCCCGACAGACCGGGCCCTCCAACAGGATCCGACAACGGGCAGTCTCCCCTGCGCCCTCATAGTGATCCCTCACCACGGCCGGCAACGGAGCCTAGGGCTGCCAGGTGATCTGAAAATAATATGCAGTTTGTTATCTATCTGTTATTGAAAACATACGGTGCGAAGCAAAGCCAAAAAATAAACTCTAAAGTTGAACATACCTCCGCGGCGGTGATGGTGTCGAAGTATCGGCGAAAGAAAATGAGAGACTCCCGTGGTCTCCGCACGCATCGCACATCGAAGCGATGAGAGAAGGGGACGCCGAGTGGGATCTCCTCATTGGGTACTGGGGCAAGCCTAGGAAAGTAGGCCTACACCCACAACTGCAGAATAGATATCAGTATGACTATCAGATAAGGCAGAATACAGAATAAAGCAAAATAGCAGAACCGTTTGTTGTGCAGTGTATTGTGCAGAGTGTACAGTGTGTGCAGTATACAGTCAGTGTAAAGCAGAGTATATGTGTGCCGGGTGTGCAGTGTACAGTCAGTGTGGGGCAGTGTACAATATATGTGCAGTGTACAGAATACAGAAAGCAGAAGGCAGGAATGTAAAATGGGAAGAAGACGTACCTCCCAAGCTCGCCAGTAGCCACCGAGGAGCTGTCCGCTGAGGCGAGAAGAAGAGCTCATATAACCATACAATGTGGCCAGGCCTGCGCCACCCCAATCATAATGGTGGATCTGCCTGACGTCCACCAGCACGCTCAACAGGCATAAGGGCACGGTGTTCGCCCGATCGGCGAAGAGAGTCGTCCCGAAGAGGAACATGATGAAGCCCCGCGCATACTGGTCCACCTCCTCTAGGGACATCTGCGCCTCCTCTGCCAAGGCCGGCTGGACTCGAAAGTGGCTCTCGAACCAGGAATACCTAATGAACCCCGCTCGAGCAAGGGGAGGCTGAGTACCGAGCAGGTACAACTGGGCAGCGTCCCACTCATCCATATCCGTGTCGAAATGGATCGGATCACCCCCTACCCCAATGCCAGTAAGCATCGAGAAGTCGTAAGGGGTCATCGTCATGTCCCCTACGACGGAGAAGTGGAAGGAGTAGGTGGTATCCCACCACCTCTCCGCTAGAGCAGCAAGCAAGGGCCTGCAGGTAGTCAGTCGAGAGAGCCCCCTGCAAAAGATGCCGAAGTCGGCCTCGTCGATGATGTCACGAACCGCATCTGGCAGCTCGAGGTACCAGTCCCGAGCAACGGTGTTCCCATACCCGCGGACAGTATGGGAATCCCCCTGTAATCAAAAACAACAATTGCAAGGCAATATTCAAAATGGAGTTCTAAGAAGCATATAGGTATACAGCATGTGTGCATGTTTTCGGATTCAAACAAATACCGGGTGCCGGTGTGCTCGCCAGTGAACTACAGCGTGTGATGTGTCAGCGTGTTTGAGTGGTTCAGGGCAGATGTAGCATGCGTGCAAGTTTTAACAGACTCAAGCCAATAACGTTTACCAGTGTGTATGCAGTGAAATACAGTGTCTGCCGTGTGTTTGGGTGATTCAAAGCCAGTGCAGTGGGTGTGCATGTGTCAGTCTCAAACAGATATCAGTTGCACGTATGTTTACAATCAACTACAGTATACAGTATATCAGAATTAAGCAGTTAAAGAGCATAACCAGCTACGACAGTTTTGCATCGTACATTGTAGAAAGTAAAGTAGAGAAAGAAAGTTTCCTCGGAAGCGCCGAAGGACAGGTGGGAGGTAGGCTCACGCAGTAGTAGCTCGGGTGGCACGTGCCTATCAAAGCTCCTGAACTGGCGTAGTCCGTCGGGGAGCATCACATGAACTGCAGGCCTGTAGGTCTCCGGATCGAACGGCCGGATATGAAGTGCCAAGGGCTCAGCCTCGGGGTCCATCTCATGCTCTGGAAGGATCCCGCCCTGTGGAAGGTCGTCCGCCATCTCGAAGAGAATGTGAAAATGGCCGGAAGACGAAAAACCGGGCAAGAATGTGAAAAGTTAACAAAAAGTCAAACCCCGAGAGGGTCGGAAAAGGCCGGAAAAGCCGGAGTACGGAAAAGGTACGGGTATCGAGGAAAACTCGAGGGAAACAAGCCCCGAGTGGCAGAAATCAAAAAACAAACACCGAAACGAAGTTTCGTTCGGTTGAAAATGTCCGAAACGCGAAGGAGATCGCGAAGCGAACAACGAAATGGGAGCTAGAACGCACGAAAAAGGGAGAATCGAAGGAGGAGAACACTCTAGAGAGAGAGAGAGAGGATTTTCGAGCAAAAGGAAGTAAACAAAATAGGGCTAGAAGCCCTATTTTAAAAGACCCATAGCAAAATGACAAAACTGCCCCGATACAGGAATTCTTTGTCGGTCGGCCACACTCTTTGCCGGTCGGCAAAATATTGTGCCAATGGAAATTTATGATGGCCGATGGACGGCCGGTGATGCATTCTGATGGCCGGTGGACATCCGGTGGTCTCCTACAGTGATTTTGGAGCCTCCTGCACCCTTGTTTGAGTTATGTGTGGGGTCCAGGGCCTTTAGTGCTCAAAACAGAGCAAAACAGTGCATTTTCGACGCCCAACCGGCCTCCGTTTTGACCTCGGGTCGTGTCTTCTATGCGTGGCACTCGAATTCGTGCAAGGTGTATCCTTCCGTATCCTTTTGGCTTGTTTACAAAATCTGAAAGTTGCCCCATGCGCATCGCATATCAATCGCACTGTCTTGTGCGCTCGCGTTGCCTAAGACGCATCGCGCGATTTTGCGCATCTCACTGCATTTTGTTTGATCAATTTCATTACCTGTGTAGACCGCATGTTTTTCTTGCGTAGACCGTATGATTGATCAATTTCATTACCTGCATAGACCGCATGTTTTGCTTGCGTAGACCGCGTGTTTGTTCAATTTCATTACCTGCGTTGACCGCATGTTTTGCTTGCGTAGACTACATGTTTGTTCAATTTCATTACCTGCGTAGACCGCATGTTTTGCTTGCGTAGACCGCATGTTTGCTCAATTTCATTACCTGCATAGACTGCATGTTTTCCTTGCGTAGACCGTATGTTTTTTTTGCGTAGACCGCATGTTTGTTCAAATTCATTACTTGTGTAGACCGCATGTTTTTTTTGCGTAGACCGCATGTTTGTTCAAATTCATTACTTGCATAGACCGCATGTTTTGCTTGCGTAGACCGCATGTTTGTTCAAATTCATTACTTGCGTAGACCGCATGATTGATCAATTTCATTACTTGCGTAGACCGCATGTTTTGCTTGCGTAGACTGCATGTTTGTTCAATTCCATTACCTACGTAGACCGCATGCTTTGCCTGCGTAGACCGCATGTTTGTAATCAATTTCATTACCTGCGTAGACCGCATGTTTTGCTTGCGTAGACCGCATGTTTTCCCTGCGTAGACCGCATGTTTCGCTTGCGTAGACCGCATGTTTCGCTTGCGTAGACCGCATGTTTTGATTGCGTAGACCGCATGTTTGTAATCAATTTCATTACCTGCGGAAACCGCATGTTTTGCTTGCGTAGACCGCATGTTCTGCTTGCGTTGACCGCATTCTTATGTTCAGTTTCATTACTTGCGTAGACCGCATGCTCATGATCAATTTCGTTGCCTGCGTAGACCGCGCGCTCCACTTACATGTCTGTACCTTCACAGCATTGTTATGCTTCCCACTTGCTTTGCGTTGTCACGCATTTCCAAATGCATTAATATGCATATTGTTAATCACATTGTACCTGTTAAAGTTTGTCTTCTTTGTAGGCACGATATTGTATGTACGGTTCATTTAAGGTTGGTGCAACCAGACGAACCAGACAGGTATGATATACTCCGAGTGAGACATATCGAGGATTTTCACGGTTTAGGAGACCTTAAATCCTCGGAAGGTGCAAGACCTTTAGCACATTGATGTGCACAGTCCATTTGCATTATCATGTATCTCAAAAGTCGCGTGTTGTCGCGCATTCCATGCAACATGCATCTCATGCATCATTTGCATTTCAAAAAAAAAAAATATATATAGTTGCATTGTCATGCATCATTATAATATAATGTAGACATTGCATTTTAGATTGCATGCATTCATTGCATCACCTTCCATCTATGGCTTGCGCCTTTCCATGTTGAGCTTGGTCTGGTATGTGCCCATACTTTTCAGGTCGAAACATAGTTCAGTGGACCGTTCTATGTTAGCCGCGGCTTGTTTGTGTACATGCCTTTCCTAGGCAAGATTTGGTTTGGCCCTCGTGCCATATCCATTGCATTTTAGATTGCATGCATTCATTGCATCACCTTCCATCTATGGCTTGCGCCTTTCCATGTTGAGCTTGGTCTGGTATGTGCCCATACTTTTCACATCGAAACATAGTTCAGTGGACCGTTCTATGTTAGCCCCAGCATGTTTGTGTACATGCCTTTCCTAGGCGTGATTCGGTTTGGCCCGCGTGCCATATCCATTGCATTTTAGATTGCATGCATTCATTGCATCACCTTCCATCTATGGCTTGCGCTTTCCATGTTGAGCTTGGTTTGGTATGTGCCCATACTTCTCGTGTCAAAACATAGTTCAGTGGACCGTTCTATGTTAGCCGCGGCTTGTTTGTGTACATGCCTTTCCTAGGCAAGATTTGGTTTGGCCCACGTGCCATATCCATTGCATTGTAGATCGCATGCATTCATTACATCACCTCTGCCTATGGCTTGCGCCTTTCCATGTTGAGCTTGGTCTGGTATGTGCCCATACTTCTCATGTCGAAGTATAGTTCAGTGGACCGTTCTATGTTAGACGTGGCTTGTATGCGTACATGCCTTGCCTAGGCAAGATTTGGTTTGGCCCGCGTGCCATATCCATTGCCATTTCCCCAGCATTTTCATTACATTGTAGTGTAATTGTCGCATCCGGCATTAGGATCATTGTCCTTTCTTCAGCGGGTCATTTCCCCACTTGTGTCAATCCCCCCCAATACTTGTTCTTGTGTCCGTCTACATTACTCATAGTTCAGTGGACCGTTCTATGGTAGACGGACTTGTTACTTCCATCAATCTATTTGACATAGGTGTGGTTTCGAACCGCTCATGATTGGATCATGATTCAATTGCTTTGCACTTAGTTTGCATTGTTTCTATTACATTGCATCTTCATTTGCATTGTTTATACATTGTTTTGTATATATTGCATATCATTTTGCATCCATTTTTGCATGCTATGCATGTTGCTAATAACATCGTACCTGTTGAGTTGTTTTCTTTACAGGCACGATATTGTATGTACGGTTCATTTGAAGCTGGTGCAACCAGACGAGCCGCACAGGTATTGTATCCTCCGAGTGAGACGTATTGATAATTGCATAATTCTCTTACATCCTTTCTGCATTGTAGTGTAGTTCGGTGTATGCTAGCTGAAAACTGTCGCATGTATGCTTCGTTACAGCTTTCTTTGCATGATCATAAGTTATGCTCGGCTTCGTGCATTACCTTGCATTTTGCCCCTGCCTTCGGGCTCATATCTTCTTTGTCTTGCATGTTTGTTTGAGTCTTCAGCCTTGTCAAAAATGGGTCGTCTCTGGGCTTTGACATTCACTCCCGTCATTGTTATGACTTTCGAGTTCTGTCAAAGAGGGGCAACTGTAGACACCCCATTTTTGACCGTCCTCAAGACTTAGACGTCACCGTTTCAACACCCGGTGATCATCCATGTTTGTGTTCGTTTGGAGTTCCCGGAGGCCTCGGCTATGCGCCTTTGCCTCAGGATCTCCGAACTCGACTGTTTAGTGTCTGGTTTTGCACCAAACACTTGTGTTTTGCCTTGGAGGGGCTGAGAATGCCTTGTGAGGCATCCTCACACATCACCGGCCATGGCCAGAGGCCACCGGCTGGTGTTTTGTTGCCATCGGCAATGTATATTGCCGGTTGGCATTCTTTGTTGCCGGTCGGCAGCCCATTTTGTCAAGATGGCAATTTTGAGCAGTCGACTACTGTTCATCTGCTTTTGCAGATATTTTAATACAGCTGTATGACATTTTGTCCCCCTCCATACACGTGTATGGAGGGATGGCTTCCTTGTTGGCTCCTCTATAAGAGGAGCCCTCCCCTCTTGGCTTTAGGGTTAGACATTTGAGAGACAAAAAATACAGAGGAGAGCTCTGGTTCTAGGGTTAGTATAGTTGTAGCTATTCTATCTCTCTTTTTCTCTCTTGAGTGTTCTAGGTGCATTTGTTCTTAGTATTGCACACAAACACCTACCATTACACCTTCCTTTGGTTATTGAGGTTCTAAGGGATTGTTTTCAAAGTTTTGGAGCTGTTTTGAGCTCAAAGAAGCAGCTGGTCCACCATTTTTGAAGAGGGTCTACAAGGGTAACAACCTTACTCCTTTATTTCCCATTTTTGCATACTATTTTTGCCTATCTTAGAATTGTTTTTGTGTTTTGTGTATAATATAAAAAAGTTCTATTTTTAGGCCCTCTAAATAGTTTGTTTAGACTGTTTTGTGACTTGAGGTTGTTTGACCCCTCTCAAGCCTTGAGAGGCCCCATTTTGTGCTATTTTGAGTGAGCTCCGGGACTTTGGTGTTTGGGCCTCCTCACCATTGAAATCTTGAGGGATTACAGTGGTAAGGATGGTGCCTTGAAGTCCCAAGAAGGAGAGGGTCACCCCCTCTCCTTGTTGTCCTTGAAAAGGGCCATTTTTGTCCTCTTGAGGGAGCACCTAGCTAAGCTTCGTGTTGACCATGCCTTAGCTGATTTTTGTGCTTATTATGTCATAATATGCCTCTGTTTTTAATTGGTTTTGGTACACCATGCATGCTTAGCATACCTACCTTGTAATGACATGTTTAGGCCTTAACATGCCTTCGGCTGTAAACCATTGTTCAAGCATGTTTTAGGTCGAGCTTTGTGAAGCTTTTGTGCTTATCTTGCCATGCTAGAGGTCTGTCCTTAGTCATTTCGGTCGGCCATGGCATGTTTAGTATAGCCCCTTTGCATTTTGGCTTGTTGGCCTTAAGTGTGTGAGTGTGTAGCATGCATTACTTGCCTTATTTTGATGGTTTGGCACCATTTATAGCATCATTTCATTCCCCTTAGCATGCTTGTATGCTTGCCTTGGATGTCTCATTGATGCCTTATGAGCTTGTGTTATATGCTCCATGTTTTGGCCATTGTGCATGCTTTTGAATTTGAGCCGCTTAGATGCCATCTAGGGGTCCCCTTTGCATGGTCTAGGTCTGCCTTGGACCTGTTTTAAGCCCTCTTGGCCTTGTGAGGCTTGGTTGGCTTAGCCATGGTTTAAGCCCCTTGACTTGCTTCAAGTACTTGGGCCATTTGCATGCTAATGTTTAGCCTATCTTGTTTGCTTGGTTTGGCACCATGTCCTCGCATGATTTTCAGAGCTTAATGCATGTCATTTGTCCATGTTTGCACCCTCTTGAGTGTGCTCGAGAATTGCTCCTTAATGCTTAAGTGTTGGTCCTTGTGTGCATGCAGGTTTGCATGTCATTTTGCCTTCATTCTTGAGCATGTTGGCCACTGTTCTGGGCCTAGCATAGGGCTGTCCAAATTAGTGTGAGACCATCCTCTCATGTTATCGCATGCATGCCTTGCATATCATCACATATTCGCTCCATTTCACCTTGTGTTGCATGCCATGTGTAATTGCATTTTGTTGCAGTGCTTGAGTTGCATGATATGTTGTTGTATGCTTAGGTTGTAATATATTTGGCATGTATTCTCTCCTTTAACCACTTAACATGTTGTTGCATGTTTGTGCATTGCCCATGTTCATGCTTGCATGCTAGTTTACATGCTTAGGATTGCATTCCGTCTAGCATGCATGCCTTGTCCCTTGATCAAGTGATAGGGAGTGGGCCTTTGTTTGTTTGTGTGCATTACATTTGAAATCAAAGTGCACACTTGATTCTTCGGGCCATCACGCATTGAAATGCGCGATTGATGGTCCGAGAACCAATGACCATGTCCCTTTGAGTCATACACATGATAAGGGATAGGATTGGTGCATACATTGCTTGAATTGCATTGTCATGCAAAGTCCTGTCCTCTGCTGCTGTGAAACAGGTTCTGCAGGCACTTTCTGCCGATCGACTGCATAGAGTGCCGACCGGCAACCCCTCGATGGCCGATGGATGCATTCTTGGCCGATGACCACCAGATCACAGCCGGTGATGATTCCTTCCAGCCGGTGGCATTCCCTAGTATCCAGAGAAGCAATTCTGAGACTTTGACAGTCTTCAGAGGAGCAGAGCAGGGAAAAACAGAGGCAGATTGCCCATGGCAGTGGATTCTCGAGCAAGACCGAGCATGCATTGCATTGAGCTCTCTTCCCGAGGCGGTTTACTGTTTTTCCTAGCTTAGTTAGTTTGTTAACTAATTAGGTAATTTGTAATAATTAATCAGCTAGGATAGTTAATTCATTATTCGATTTGTATTATTCTTTCGGTCCCTCCGAGCGAGGGAAAATTTGTAATAAGTGTGGGTGAGTGTGTGCATGTCTTACAACCCCCACTTCTTTCTCTCTTTTACTTACCTGCTTTGATGGTTAGTAATAGGACATATTTAAATTAGCATACCTTATGCTATGCATGCGTGCATCCATACATTTGTCTCGCATGTACCGGGCTCGGTACATCATGCTAACTGCATTTGTACTTCAATTCCAAATTGAATACGTGCATCAATTGATTGCATTTCACATGCCATGTTTAGGTTAGCCGAGCCTACTCTAATTGCATCCTGTATGTGTTGCATTAGTCAATTTGACATAAACTAGGACCATGCATGTTGGCTAACTACTTTATTGTTTTGGCACGGAGTACGATGTAAGTATTTTTATGCTTCAGCATATCGCATGCGTATGAATGTTACCATAACAGCATGTTTACCATGTGGCTAGATGCTTATGTGATAAACTGTTTGGATGCCTGTGGGTGAAGGTTGGATTGTCTGAGTTGGAAAAACTCGTTGAAATCCGTATTTTAGCCTACTTGCGAGTAGCAAATTCCAAAGTGTTTTTCAAGACAAACGGATATGCAATGCTTATTTCCAAATTAGGCAATCTAGTCTATACTTATGTGCTGTACGCATAACATAGTAATTCTAGGCTAAATAACTGGTTTAAGAACACATAACATTTTCAAAAACGGATATCATGGTTAGTAGAGGCCGATCTTCGGATCGGGCGAGAGGGGGTGCTCATAGCTGACCTTCCCCAATCGTACCCAAGTTCCCGAGCCGAGGCAACTTTGGTGATGACAGACACGTGGCCTTTGGCACTGAGTCAGGGTTTCCTAAATTCTCCCATTTTAAAATATTTAGGTGGCGACTCTGTATCTGGCAAAGCAGTCCATGTTTGGCATTTCTTTTTCAAAAATCTGTTTCTCAAAATGATTTGCCGGATTTGGACTCTTTGGTTCAGATTAAGAACCGTGACACAAATCGAGTCCGAACTGTTGCGAGGGCCCCCCACGCGGGCGCGTCTACAGTTGACGATGGGGAAGAGACAAAACATCTTACTCGACTGTGCCCCTAGTTCATCATTTTGACCATTTTTTGTTTTGGCTTTCTACTAAAATTTTTTGACCAATATGACAATTAGATCAACACACTTGTTCAATTTTCTGATTTGAAATCATGCAAGGCAGGTTATGAGCACTGAAAATTTTCCTTTTTTGGGTCCAAGAAATGGTCCAGTTTTGGAAAAGATGGAATAATTTTTGTGAGAATTAGTCAACCTCAGTAAAAAAAATTCTCAAAAACTATTTTTTGCAAATGGCCACTGCTCGACCAGCACAAAATTTACACTCGAGATGCACAACCTCAGATCCAAAACAATGGAAAATTATCCCTTGTCTGAAGGACACTGCATGGCAACGGAAAGTTACCCCTTGTTTGAATAGCACCGCGGCACACTGAACAGCAACGGAAAGTTGCCCCTTGTTTGAATAGCACTGCAGCACACTGTAACCAGTTCTCATAGTGAAGATCACAACCGAACTCTTGGATACAGAAATGACAAAGATGACCCGTTCAATCCCATGGACAGGACAGTTGAATTTGAAGTGTTTACGGCTGGACTTCAGAATGAAGTTGCCTACGTATCCCAAACATGGGAATCAAGCCTTATGTAGTTCGGGTTAAGGTACACTCGGGTATTTAACCTCTCCTTTTGCGTTCTAACTTTTGCCAAGGCCACACTTCCGGGTTTTCAACCTTGCGAGCTCAGTTTTTCTTTCTTTTTTTTTTTTAATTCTTTTCATTTCTTCTTTTCTTTTTTTGTTCTTTTTTTTTTTCCACTCTAACTTTTGCCTGGGTCGCCCTTCTGGGTTTTCGACCCAGAAAGCCTCTCAAGGGTAAAAGTGTAGCTTTGTCCATGTCAAATGGTTTTGAGATCTCGAGGCCATCTGAATCCAGGAGAGTGGCTGTTATTCACTGATGATGTAGGAGTCCATCAAATAGGGGGCTGAATATTCCGCGAGTGTTGTGGATAGGGACTCAGTTGTCCTTCAACAATAAATTCTTCTTTCCTCCCTTCTGGGATTTGGCATTCTTGCCGATCTTCGTTGGCTTGAGAAACATCCCAATTTTTGACTCTTCGAGCACATCGGACATTTTTTGCCCCTAGTTCGATGGGTGCTTCTGACCTAGCTTTGCGAGCTTCTTTTGACGACGTCTGACCTTCTTGATCTGACTTTCTTGTCCCTAGTTCAAGGGCTGCTTCAACTTTGGCAATACATGCCTCACATTGTGATTGACTGTTGAACATTCTGAATCCAAGTCCATGGTTTGAAAGTAAAGGGGTTGAGTCTCGAGGCTGAGAGTGATCCCAGGCTGCACAATCTCAGGAGCGATTCCACACAGGTCTTCACAGGACCGCGCAAAACATTTTTTGAAATCTTTTAAGAAAGCGGCAAATCGCTCATGCTGAAGACATTGTAAAACCAATCTGGATTAAGCCAGGATCCTTCTCAGTACTCACGTTAACAAACATGATCTCATTCATTAATGGGCTCAGCATGCCTCTCTTTCCCTCAATTGATCAAATTTTGCAAAACCCGAGGAATTTTGTCCTTCTTGTTTTCCTCACAATGCTCAAAAAGTTTTGAAAAACTTAGGTCAATGCAATAATTTCAAGGCATAGAAGAGCAGGTGAAATGGACTGGCGCATCATTCAAACTTCTGGCACAACTGGCACAAGGCAAAAGCAAGCACAAGAGTGTGAAAATCACTGCTGTTTCATTTAAAATCTGTTGGCAGAACTGGCTCCAAGGCAGAAACAGACTCAAAATAAAGCAAAAAGAGAAACACAAAACAAGCAAGTGATGTCCGAGGTAACACCCCCAAAATCACCCGACTCTAATAAAACAGGACTGACTCGATACAACAAGACAGACTCGACTGACATAGTACAAAGAAGATTGACTATATACAAGACAACAAAAGTGACTGAATACCCAAGTCAGAAAGTATAAAAACTAGCATTTGCAAATGCTCAAAATAGTACGTGCCATACACCACATCCGGAGCAAACTGAGCGCCGCCCGCAGGTGGTTCATCCTTTGATCCCATCACATTATCCTCTAGGTTCACTGACCCAGTGACGATAGACTTTGCTGAGCTCTGTTGTCAAACAAATCTTGTACTTCGTGGTGAAGACGGAAGCAATTGTCGGTGGTATGGCCGGTTTGTTAATGGTACGCGTAGTACTGAGTGGCATCATGACTAGGTGGAAGACGACTAGGGAGAGGTGAAGGCTTGAGGGGTTTGAGATGCCCCTTTTCAGCACGGATTTTAAGAGCCTTGGACAAAGGCATATAGAGGGCGTGGAAGACCCTGTGACCTAGGGGTAGATATTTCGAGGTTTGTGGATTTTCGCTGGATGCACTGGCAAAGGTGTTAGCAGGTGCTGGCTTGGTCTGCTAAGCTTTCCCGGGTGTAGAATTAGAGTTGGAAGGAACGGTTCTGGTACGATGGTCCTTATCCCAATTTTTCCCTTGGCGTGAACTACCCTCGTTCTGAGTGAAGAAAGTGTCATCCATAGTTTTTGCAGCAACTGCAAGCACTTGGTGTTTGTTTAGTCCCCCGGCTTTCAAAGCCTCAACAGCTTGCAGAAGTTGTTCATAGGGATCAGTGTCGGCCCCCACCTTGTTCTCACCTCTCGCCTCAGCTTGGTCGAAGGTTTGGGTTGCTATATCAGAGCGAAACCCGATTGTTGTTTACATGCCATTGCCTATACTTAGGATAGGTTTAGGTTGGCTGAGCACAATTACAATTTGCCCCAATAGCAAGGGCTCTTCTGGTATGAAGTTCCCGGGAGGTGATACAATCGATGGCGGAGCCGACATTCCGAAGGCTAGATCAGCCATAGATCTCTAAAGATCGCTGATCATTCCCATCATCTCAATAGTGGTGGGCTCACGGTGTAGACACCCCATTTTTGACCACCCTTAAGACTTGGGCACTACTGATGGTTTACTTGGTAGGGAAATGTGTGTAGGGCAAAAGTTCAGTTTCTTCGGCAAGGAGAGAGACAAATCTCAACTTCATACCCCTTTTGGACCATGTAGACACCCCATTTTTTACCGACCTTAAGACTCAGACGTCACCGATTGAGCGCTCGGTGATGATGCATATTGTGCTCCTTCTGAGGTTTCAGAGTCTTGGCTGAGAGCCTTGCCTCCGGACTTCGGGGCTCTTTTGTGCTTTGTCTCAGTTTGTGAACCTGGTCCCGTTTTCTTTATTTTCTCTTCCCGAAGGAAGGGAGAGGTCTCGTAGACCATCTCTCAATGGTTGTAGGCTACGTTTCGTGGCCGTAGGCCATTTTTCCCGTTTGGAGACCAGTTTTCGATTTTCGAAGCCGTGGGCCGTGTGGCTCGGTTCAGGACCACTTAACAACCTCCGTTTGCTCCGGTTTTTGGCACACACCTTGTTTCCTCTCTTTTGAGGGACACTGTGGCCCGAGAGACCACCTTCGTGGTCACACACCACTTCCGGTACCTAACAGCCTGTTTTCGGGGCCCCGGGCTGCGCGTTTTGGCCCCCGAACCCTCGATTTGCATCGGTTAGGGTTCATTTTTGGTATGGGCCCTATTTTTATTGTTAGGAGGGTGGTAGTATGGTGGGCGACCTGCAATTCTTTTGGAAATCATTTTCTCTATTCTTCAGCCGGTTTTCTTGACAGAAAGCTGATTTTCCTCACTTTTAGGCCATAATTTCTGGTCTCCCATACCACCATTGTGTTATGCTCATCTGGGAGACCACCAATATGGGTAGGCCGTCCAGCTTTTCTTCTTGACCGTTTTGAACCTTGCTATAAAGCTGGTTTTTCTCACTCCTGGGCCACATTTTCTGGTCTCCCATTATACAGTTGTGTTCTACTCATCTGGAGGCCACCTTTCTGGTATGGCCGACCAGCTTTGCACCTTGACCCTTTTGAACCCTGGTCGGCCGACCAGGGCAAGTGGCCGGCCGACCGCTTGGACTGGTCGGCCAACCATCTCCTTTTTGGGCTTCCTGAGTTGTAAACAACTGTGCCAGCTAGAAGGCATTTGCTCCGGGTTTGACCCTTTTGTTTGGCTTCTTAAGGAAGTTTGGCTTTTTTTACTTAGCTTCGAGGGGAAGCTTCACCTTTTGACAAGATTCTTGGGAAAGCTTGACCCCTTTGGTTTAGCTTCCTCAAGAAGCTTGACCCTTTTGTTTAGCTTTCCTCAAGAAGCTTGACCCTTTTGTTTTGCTTCTCTTGGAAGCTTGGCCCTTTTGTTTGAGGCTTCTCCAAGAAGCCTCGGACCTCCTCTTCTATAAAACCAACCCACCTCTCCACTTGCAAGGGTTGAACATTTTGGTCTCAAGATAGATACACTCCTCCATATATCTCTACATCCCAAGCCTCCAAACTCCATTATTCTTGGCTATTTACACTACACCTCCTGCCACAAACACCTCCACCATCCATCCAAGCACCTTGGAGCTGATTTTCAGAGGTTGAAGACTCACTATTTTGGTCTAGAAGCTGCTGGCCTTCTTCTATTCAAGGGTAAGTCTACATTTTTCCCATTTTGACATTGTTTTGCTCCATAGTTTAGCCCTATTTGCAGGCATTTTTGGACTTTTACATAAACTAAAAAAAGCCTTGTTTTGAGCTCCTCTTCAAGTTTGTTCAAGGTCATTTTTCTATTCGGGGTCACCTTCCCCCTTGCATGCTTCATTTCCTCATGTTTTGAGCCATGCATTTGAGCATTTGCATTGGCCTTGGTTTGGCCTTTTAGCCACTGAAATCCAGTGGATTTTCAGTAGCTTAGATGTGTCTTTGAGCTTCAAAATCATAGAGGGTGACCCTCTAACCCCTTGTTCTCTTTATTAGCTTTATTGGCCTTCCAAAGGAGCTCCATTTTTCATGATTTGAAGTCTTATTTCAGGCCATTATTTGTGAGTTTTAAGGTCTTCCTTAGCTCTTCCCGGAGCCCTTTTGCCCATATTTTGTGTCCCTCATGCATGCGTAGAACAATCCCATTAGAGGCCTTTCAAAGGTTCCTTTATTTGCATGTTTCCTAGACCCCTTTCAGGCTCTTTTTAGTGGGTTTTAGGACCCTCAGGACCTCTTCCCTAAGGTGGTTTTTCCATTGTGTGTGTCCATCATACATGTGTAGAACAACCCCCTTATTGGCCTTTCAAAGGAGCCCATCATTCTTGCATGCATTGGCTGAGTTTCAGTGATTATTTGGGCATATTTTGGCGTGGCATACTTCTGTTTTTGGCTGGTTTGGTGAGCCTTCATATGCTTCATATAGTTGCAGTGTAACTCATGGTTCACTAGCTTTCTTTGCATGCTTTGTTGACCCTTGATTTTAACACTTTTTGGCCATGCCTTAAACTGATATTGTCCTTATTTTGGACTACCCTAGCTCAGGTTTTTTGTCTCATGGTTGAATAATGTTGGTTTTGCATGCTTGTAGTTCAATACCCATGTTTAACTTTGAGTTTTGAGGCTCATTCCATGTTTATATTGAGGTGTGTTCATGTTTTGGGCTGATTATACATCATATTTCAGGGCTTGTTTGAATGCAATATTGCCATGTTTTATACTCTTTAAATGTGTTTGAGAGTCGGGCTTGTATGCCTCATTTACCGACCATTGAATGAGCTCCATTTCGTTACATTCTGAGCCATCATTTTAGGCCATTTCCCCCCTATTTCAGACCTACCTAGGGTCTGTTTGGGGTTGGTTTTTCCATTAGTGCATTGTTTTGGGTACCTCTAGAGTAACGCACTTCACTAGTTTCTGTACCCGGGCCCCCTAGCTTGCATTGTGTGCCATGTTTGCATGTTTTGGGACCATTTTGTATCATGTTTCAGAGCTGGAATTTGTGCGTTTGTATGCCATATTGGATCCTTTTCCATGCTTTGGTAGAGTGGCATTTGATGCCTTAGGATCGATCCCATGCATCGTGCATGTTTGTATGTTTTTCGGTTGTCTCATTTCCATCATATGGCCACTGATTTGAGTGTGGCTCCAGTTAACTCATATTGGTTTAAGTCCACCTTGCATTGTGTATGCCATGTTGCAATGTGTTGTGCATGTTATGTTGTTAGCATTGTGTATGCCATGTCATTCCTTGCATTGTGTATGCTAGGTTGTTAGTCGCATTGAGTATGCCATAGGTTGTTAGTCGCATTTAGTTCATGAGCATTATGCATGCCATGTAGTGTTAGCATTGTATATGCTAGGTGCATGTTTGCATTTTCATCCCTTGCATGTTTGCGTCATTCAGTGGCATTGCATCTAGGATTGCATGTTAGAATTGCATTCACGCATATCATGCATATTGCATTGTGTTTGAAGTAGGGTTTAGTCCAAACACGAGAAACGAGGGACGTTTCATACTCCAAGTGACGAAACGTGCCACGATTCCTGCTCGTCGACGCTCTGAATTATCCATGATGGAGTTTAGGACTTGTTGCGTTCATATGGGCATTCATTTCACCTCGAGTCGTGCAATTTGATTCCTCGGCCATCATGCATTGAGATACGTTATTGGTGGCACGAGGATCGAGGACCACATTCCCTAGAGTTTGTGCAATGACGGGGAGAGTGGTCGTACACACATGTGTTGCAAATACCTTGCTTTCTCTTTCTCTTGCCTTTGTTGCAGAAAAACTAGAAACTAGAGGCAGGAACTGGTCGGCCGACCAGCTCTTCTCGTAGGCCGACCACCCCTTTTGGTTTTTCCAACATAACCTGGTCGGTGGGTGGTCTCCAAGCCCAATAGCTGGTCGGTGGCCCTCCCACAGCTTCCCAGAGTGGAGTTTCAGCCTCTCGTAGCTTTGTGCAAGTTCTTCGATTCAATTGAAAACAAAGGTGAGTGAACGCATCGCGATGGAATTTACCGACAAGGCAAATTGAGCATGCATACACCCTCCATCATTTCGAGCAGTGCTGAGGCAGTCCATTGCACGTAGCATAGCATGCTAGTTTACTTTGCCCACGTAGTTCATTTGTTAAGTAATTAGTGTTGTGTAATAATTCGTTATTTATTTTGGTTGTGTAATATTCATTCGGACCCTCCGAGCGAGGGCACAATTGTAATAAGTGTGCGTGTGTGTGATGTATGTATTCCAACCCCACGTCTTTCTCTCTTCAATTTATCAGCTTATGATGGTTAGATTAGGGCATGTTTCAATTAGCATACTTATGCTCGCAAGTTTGCATCCATTTATCTATCTTGCATCCACCCGGCTCGGCACATCATACTAACTGCATCGTATTTCAATTTCGAGTTGAATACTTGTTAGTTGTAGCATTTCACATGTCATCTTTAGAATTGCTAAGCCTATGATAGTTGCATTTTTGCATGTGTTGCATTAGGCATTTCTGTATAGTTAGGATCATGCATAGATTTCTAACATAGCTTCTATTTTGGCTTAGAGTACTCGGTAAGTGTTTATGCTTTAGCATCCTTGCATGTGTGTGAGTGATTGCCATGATATCATGCTTACCATGAGGCTATTTGTTTATGTGATATAACTGACTGAATGCCTGTGGGTGAAGGTTGGGTTATCTGAATTGGAATAATGCATTGACTGTGAGTTTTAAGCCCACTAGATAGTGGCAAAACCATCTTTTCTAAGCCCACCCGAGGGTGGAAAAATCTGCATTTTTAGCCTACTTGCGAGTAGCAAACCGTTTTCAAAAACAAACATGAACTGTTTTGTTCCAATTCAGGCGATCCAGTCTATACTTGTATGTTGTGCGCATCACATAGTAAATCTAGGCTAATAACCGGTTTAAGAACGCATAATGTTTTCAAAACTAGATATCATGGTTAGTACTGGCTGATCTTTGATCGGGTGAGCGGGGGTGCTCACGAAGTGACCTTCCCCAATCGTACCCAAGTTTCTGAGCCGAGGCAACTTTGGTGATGACGGACACATGGCCTCGGGCAACGAGTCAGGGTTTCCTAAATTTCCCAAAAATAAAATATTTAGGTGGTGACTCTGTATATGGCAAAACAGTCCATGTTTGGCACTTCTTTCAAAAATCTGTTTTCAAAAATGATTTACCAGATTTGGACTCTTTGATGATTCATCGATCTTGCATTGCATTCTGCCAGATTAGATACAGGACCGTGACATTGAGTCCTGAATTGTAGAAAGCCTAAATGAACAGGACGGGATTTCCCTGATGGGACGTTCGGGGATGTCTACAGTTTCTGGCGACTTTGCTGGGGAGTTAGAGAACTTGACTCGAACTCATGATATCTTGTTTTGACTGCACTTATGTGTTTCTTTGCGTTGCATGTGCATTGGTGCACCTAGGACACCGTGTTTTCCGTATGCTATTCCTGAACGATTTGCTGGAGGCTCACTTCGAGAAGCGTGCCATAAGGCTAACCGGTTGCGGGCTCTGCCACGACGGGAACACAAACACCTAGTGCATATTCGGAATCCAAAGTGACCATTCCAAAGCTAGGACAGGTTGCTTACCCGAGTTTAGGTTTTTTGAAACCGCTGCATGCGTAGTGAACCGTAGCTCCTGACAAAATAGGACAGGGAAACCCTACCCCAACATAGGGGTGTTTTGGCTCTGACTTGCTTGCTATGTGCTTTTAGGGAGTGTTCCTACAGGAATGCATGTAACAGCTTGCAAGTCTGGGTATCAGGCCTGCGGGCATCAGTATTTAGGAATCAGTTTTACCTAAGGGTATCAGTTTACAGGCGGACTTTTGGGCAGAATTTGGTAGAGAGCACAGTTATTCAGCTATGCTCATATCTGTTTTGGTGAAATCAGGTTGAGATGTTGCATGTTTTCTCTTTTGCTAGGTAGTCTTGGAACCGTAGCTTCAGAAGGCTCCAATATCCCCCGAGGTTCATCGGACTTGTGCTGATAGACTTTGTCAGGTCAGAGATTCAGTTCAAGGGAAATCAGTGTTCCTTTGCCAGAGGCAGGGTAAAAAGGCCAGTCAGGCATAGATCATCAGTGCAACAATCTTCGGATCAGCAGTCATTATCCATCTCACCCGTGTGCAGTTGGTTTGAGATATCTGTTTTTGCAGAGATAGATACACCGACTGTTCAGATAATTCAGGGCAGTATGTCAGGGGGCAATATGTCAGGGATTGAAGACATGGTGCGTCAGCTCCATGAGAGCATGAAAGCCATGCAGGAGGACACTATTTGTCAAGCAGAATTTGTCAAACAGCAGGCCGTTGTCATGGCCCAACAGGCAGAGCTAATTACCCGGCTACTGCAGCAAACCGGAGCATCTGCTTCGCACCAAGACCCTCCCCCACCAGGAGTTCCAGCACCCGAGGAGGCACCAAATGTCCAGGGAGATACGGACATTCCGACAGGATTGGCTCCGCCCCCAATCCTACCCCAATTAACCAAAACACCCACCAACCTGCCGGATTCTCCCTTTGAGTCTGAGGTGGACCCCACAACATTGAAGGTGAGCAAGCTTGAAAAACTGTTCAAGAAATCTCAGGGCGTCAAGTTCATCTCGGACATTGAGGATGGGTATACCGATGAGGCCATGACGTTGCCAGACCGCTTTAAAATGCCACATATTGACCGCTTTGACGGGTCCAGGGATCCCATGGTGCACTTACGGCTATTTTCAGACATATTAAGGCCGATGGGCCTCACCAGACTACAGAAGCTTTCTTTATTCGGCCGGACCCTGTTGGGTGTGGCGGCCATCTGGTACGCAAAACTAGAAGACGATGTTAAGAGGAATTGGGATGAGATGGCCGAGGCTTTTCTCGCTCAATACTCCTATAATACACAGATCGAGGTCACAACCCGTGATCTTGAGACAACAAGGCAAGAGCCTAAGGAGAGTTTTTTTGATTTCGTAGCCCGCTGGAGGGCCAAGGCCTCAATGATAACCCTTAAGCCCACTAACAAATATCAAATTCGGATGGTTGTGCGCAACCTCTAACCCAAGCTCATGCAGAAGATGATCATTCTTAGCTTTCCCACCTTTTCAGATTTACATGAGATGGGAGTACAGATCGAGGACGCTATGAAGCAGGGCCTTCTTGACCAGGAGAAAGAGTGGCCCAGGAGGGCGTTTTCGCGCAGCTCGAATGCGACCACTAATGGTGATGCAGCTGCAAGAACTTCTGAAGTGGGCATGGTCACCACCACCGCATCAAAAATAGCTACCCCATTCACTAGTGCGTCCGGAAGTAGCTCACAGAAAACCAAATATCTACCTCGTGTCAAGAGGGTTTTTACCTCACTTTATATGCCTTTGTCAAAGGCTCTAGAGGCCTTACTCCGGAAGGGATATCTGAAACCATTGGAACAATGGCCTCTACCCGATCCTATCCCTCCAAAGCATGACCACACTAAATACTGTGCCTACCATCAACAAACCAGTCATGACACTGATAGTTGCATTCGTCTTCACCATGATGTACAAGATCTGTTTGACAACAAGGTCATCGCCGCACCATCTCAGCAAAGTCTATTGACACTTGATCAGTGAACTTGTGGAGGATAATGTGATGTGATCAGGGGATGAACCACCTGCGGGCGGCACTCAGTTTACTCCCGATGTGGCGTATGGCACGCACTGTTTTGAGCATTTGTGAATGCTAGTTTTTGTACTTTCTGACTTGGGTATTTTGTGCATAGCCAATCTTTTCGTACTGAGTCAGTTGGGTCTGTCTTGTTGTATCGAGTCAGTCCTGTTTTGTTAGAGTCGGGTGATTTCGGGGGTGTCACATCGGACATCACTTGCTTGCTTTGTGTTTGTCTTTTCATTTTCTCTTGAGTCTATTTCTACCTTGGAGCCAGTTGTGCCAACAGATTTTGATTGAAACAGCAGTGATTTTCATACTCGTGTGTTTGCTTCTGCCATGCGCCAGTTGTGCCAAAAAGTTTGAATGAAACGGCAGTACTTTTTGCCTACTTTTATGTGCCTCGAACTCATTGCATGGACCTAAGTTTTTCAAAACTTTTTGAACATTGTAATGAAAACGAAGAGGAAGGAATTCCTCGGGTTTTGCAAAATTTGAACATATGAGAGAAAGAGAGGCGTGCTAATCCCTTAATGAATAAGATCATGCTTGTTAGTGTGAGTACTGAGAAGGATCCTGGCTTGATCAAGATTGGTTCTACATTGCCTTCAATGTGAGCGATTAGTCGCTTTCATAAAATTTTTCAAAAAAATGTTTTGTGCTGTCTTGCAAAGATCTGTGTGGAATCGCTCTTGAGATTGTGCAGCTTAGGATCGCTCTCAGCCTCCAGACTCGACCCCTTGCTTTCAAACCTCGAACTAGGACTCTGAAAGTTCAAAGGTCAACCATAATGTGAGGCCTACGTGGCCAGATTTCAAGCAGCCCACGAGCTAGGGGCAAGAAAAGATCAAGAAGATTAGATCTCATCAAAAGAAGCTTGTGAAGCAAGATCAGGAACACCCCTCGAACTAGGGGCAGAAGTAGTTAGATTGTGCTTGACGAGCCGAAGATGGATCATTCCGCAAATCAACGAAGATCGGCAAGAATGCCAAATCCTAGAAGGGAAGAAAGAAAAAAGTTTGTTGCTGAAGGATAACCAAGTTCCTATCCACAACACTGGGGGCAAATTCAGCCCCCCATTGGATGGACTCTTGCATCGTCAGCGAACAGTAGCCATTTGCCTAGATTCAGATGACTTCAGGATCTCAAAACCATTTGACATGGACAAAGCTACACTTTTACCCTTGAGAGGCTCGCTGGGCCGAAAACCCAGAAGGGCGACCCAGGCAAAAGTTAGAGCAAGAAAAAGAAGAAAAGAAAAAAAAAAAGAGAAAAATGCAAAAAGAAAGAAAAGAAGAAAAATGAAGAAAATGAAAAGAAAAGATGAAAAAGAAAAAAGAAGAAAAGAAGAAAAGAAATGAAAAGAATTGAAAAGAAAAGAAGAACAAAGCTCGCAAGGTAGAAAACCTCGGAAGGGCGGCCTTGGCAAAAGTTAGAGCGCAAAAAGAGTGGTTAATATCCGAGTGTACCTTAACCTGAACTACGTATGGCTTGATTCCCATGTTTGGGATACGTAGGCAACTTCATCTTGAAGTCCAGCCACAAACACTTCGAATTCAACTATGTCCATGTGATGGTTCTGGCCATCTTTGTCTTCTTTGTGTCAGAGAATTTGGTTGTGGTCGTCACTCTGAGGACTGACTACAATGCGCTGCGGTGCCATTCCAAAAAGGGGTAACTTTTCGTTGCCATTCAATGCGCTGCGGTGCCGTTCAAACAAGGGGCAACTTTCCGTTGCCATGCAGCTCTTTTCAAGCGAGGGGCAATTCTCCTTCGGATCTAAGGTTGTGCATCTCGAGAGAAAGTTTCGTGCTCGTTGAGCACTAGCTGTTTTCCAAAACAGTTTTTGAGAATTTTTACTAAGGTTGGCTAATTTCTCAAAAATTATTTCATTTTCCAAAACTGGACCATTTTCTTGGACCCAAAAAAAGAAATATTCAGTGCTCATAGCCTGACTTGCATGATTTCAAATCAGAAAAGTTGAACAAGCATGTTAATCTAACTCTCATATTGGTCAAAATTGTTTTAGTAGAAAGCCAAAAACAAAAATGGTCAAAATAATGAACTAGGGGCACAGTTGAGTTAGGTTTTCTGTCTTTTCCCCCTTTATCAACGCACTTACCAGAAAGGGCATCATACCTGTCGAAAAAAGGGCACCACTGAAGCTAACCGCAAAAGGCCAGAAAGCTCTCACACCCTCCGAGCAACGAGATATCAAGTCAAGTGCGAAGCACGAACTGAAATGGATCAAGATATTCCACTCCCTCATCTAGACAGATTTGATCACGTCCAAACTCCCCAGCAAAGCATCGACAACTGATGTCAGCTGTAGATTTGCTACACACCCAGATGTAGCATAGCCCCTCTGTGGGAAAAACTCACTGTTGTGAACAAGAAGAAAAATCTAGCGGAATGCTAAGGGCAAGAGCCCATAACTTTCTGTTTATCCATCAACTACTTAGGGGAGGGACAAAAAATGAGAGATTGAAGAATAGAGAGATGTGCGCTGAGAGAAAAAGTGAGAAAAAGGGGTTTCTTTTTCAGAAAAACAGAGCCTGAGGGCCGAGTGATGTGAGAATCACAAATGAGGAAGGACGGGAAACAATACCAAGAAAAACTGGCTCCTCGTGTATCGAAAGTTCTCTTGCCTTTGTAACACATCCGAGTGTTGTGTTTTTGTCTTTGTTTGTCTCGATTCTTGTTTTGAGTCGTTTTGAGTGTCAATGGATGTGTTTAGGTTGTTTTTATCTTTTGCTTTCTGTTGTAGAGTCATTTTTGCTATGGTCAGTCGTAGGCTCAATACCCGGTCGAGAACTCATCTCTCAATTTCAAAAAATAAAATCATTTTGCGCTCCGAGTGCCGTGCCGTTCTCCACATCTGTGCAAAACAAGATTTGTTCTTTCGTAAAACCGCAGGGTTCAACCCAGGTCATGTCAGAACAGTAAAACCAGGACCTATTTGAAGCTATATGGGTTCCAGACTACAAAGCAAAGGAAAAGAGGGAAAATGTCGAGTATCTGAGTTCGTTTCAACTTCAGTAAGTTCCGAGGCTGCATTCCGTGTGTACCTCTTCAGGTCTTGCCAATGCTCTGAAGTATGAGTGTGCCTCTACCTCAAGCTCAAGATCAAGTCTGCTTCAAGCTAGAATGGTGATCAAAAGTGCTCTCCTCGAGTACCGTTTCGTGCCAGGGATATCTTGGCCATGTTTGCAATGAGTTCCTAGGAGACCAACTGCGACGGTGGAAACTAGAGTTCGAATGGCTGTTGCCTAGAACGCAAACGTTCGGGATTTTCGAGACTAAAGTCTGGTTTAAATACCCAAAGGCGTGTCCTCGGCTTGAAATTTTTATGGAAGCCCCATAGGTTGAGATAGCGTGTATGCACCTCAATTCTGGATACTGAACCAACCTAGTCTGTCACCCCGTTGGAGAATAGGGAAAGTTGTGAATATGATCAGGAAGAAAGGCAGCATCCAAAGTGTACTACGTGAAGAACCCTTGTCAGTATTCCAGAGCCTTTGTACTGTCAGTTGAAAGTAAGTGTTCGAAGAGCACGAGGCGAGATCCCCGTCAGAGTAGAGCGGTTCATCGCCACTCACCCCATGAGGTGCTTTCTAAAGTGCCGCTACGCTTGTTTATTGCATTCCTTAAACATCATGCATCGTATTGCATTGTACCTATCAAGTTTCTTTCTCATTCATGCACGATATTATATGTACGATTCATTCAAAAAAGTTCCGTTTGAGATCATTTATTTAGTGTATCAATCACACTTCATTCAATTAGTGTATCAATCACACTTCATTTATTTAGTGTATCAATCACACCTCATTCACCCTTAGTGTATCAATCACACTTCACTTTCTTCATTCGCTTAGTGTATCAATCACACTTCATTTATTTAGTGTATCAATCACACTCTCTTCACTTAGTGTATTAAATCATACTTCTTTCATTTTCGGTATCTATCACACACATTCTCATTTTCTGTATCTATCACACACATCCTCATTTTGTGTATTTATTATGCACATATTCACTTCATTTACTTTAGTGTATCCATCACACTTCTTCACCTTTTGTGTATCCATCACACTTGTTCACTTAGTGTATCTATCACACTTTGTGTTCACCTTTAGTATATCTATCATGCTCTGTTCACATGGTGCATCTATCACACTTTGTGTTCATTTTTAGTATATCTATCATACTTTGTTCACATAGTGCATCTATCACACTTTGTGTTCATCTTTAGTATATCTATCATACTCTGTTCACGTAGTGCATCTATCACACTTTTTCTTCGTTTTCAGTATATCTATCATACTCTGTTCACTGAGTGCATCTATCACACTTTGTGTTCATTTTTAGTATATCTATCATACTCTATTCACATAGTGCATCTATCACACTTTGTGTTCATTTTCAGTATATCTATCATACTCTATTCACATAGTGCATCTATCACACTTTGTGTTCACCTTTAGTGTATCTATCATACTCTGTTCACTAAGTGCATCTATCACACTTTTTGTTCATTTTTAGTATACCTATCATACTCTGTTCACATAGTGCATCTATCACACTTTGTGTTCATTTTCAGTATATCTATCATACTCTATTCACATAGTGCATCTATCACACTTCGTGTTCACCTTTAGTGTATCTATCATACTTGTTCACTAAGTGCATCTATCACACTTCGTGTTCACTTTTTGTGTATCCATCACACTTTGTTCACTAAGTGCATCTATCACACTTTGTGTTCACCCTCTGTGTATCTATCACGTGCTCGCTTTGTGTATCCATCACACGTTTACTTAGTGTATCTATCACACGATCGCTTTGTGTATCCATTACACGTTTACTTTGTGTATCCATCACACGTTCGCTTTGTGTATCCATCACACGCATGCCTTGTGTATCCATCACATGTTCAGTTTAGTGTATCTATCACTACACTCGCTTTGTGTGTCTATCGCACATGCTTACTCACTCTGTGTATCTATCACACCTCGTCCACTTTTGTGTATCTATCGCACATGCTCGCTAAGATTGCATAATCTTTTTATATCCTTTCTGCATGTAATGTAGTTTGGTTTTTAATCTTGCTTAAAACTGTTGCATTTATTGTGAATATTTGCTTCATTACAGTTCGCTGCTTTGCATTGTCATGAGTTGCGTTCGGCTTTGTGCATATCGTTCTGCATTTTGCCCCCTGCCTACGGGCATCCCTGCGAGCACATCTTTGTTTATCTCGCCTGTTTGTCTAAGTCTTCGGCCTTGTCAAAAATGGGTCGTCTCTGGGCTTTGACATTTACTCCCGTCACTTATGCCTTCCAAATTCTGTGAAAGAGGTGCAACTGTAGACACCTCATTTTTGACCGACCTTAAGACTCAGACGTCACCAATTGAGCGCTCGGTGATGATGCATATTGTGCTCGTTTTGCGGTTTCAGAGTCTCGGCTGAGAGCCTTGCCTCCGGACTTCGGGGTTCTTTTGTGCTTTGCCACGGTTTGTGAACCAGGTCCCGTTTTCTTTGTTTTCTCTTCCCAAAGGGAGGGCGAGGTCTCTTAGACAATCTCTCAGTGGCCGTAGGCCATTTTTTCCATTAGGAGACCAGTTTTTGGTTTTCGGAGTCGTCGACCGTGTGGCTCAGTTCGGGTCCGCTTAACTACCTCTGTTTGCTCCAGTTTTTGGCACACACCTTGTTTCCTCTCTTTTGAGGGGCACTGTGGCCCGAGAGACTACATTCGTGGTCGCACGCCACTTCCGATACCTAACAGCCTGTTTCGGGGCCCCGGGCTGCACGTTTTGGCCCCCGAACCCTCGATTTGCATCGGTTAGGGTTCATTTTTGGTATGGACCCTATTTTTATTGTTAGGAGGGTGGTAGTATGGTGGGAGACAAACAATTCTTTTGGAAATCATTTTCTCTCTTCTCCAGCCGATTTTCTTGACAGAAAGTTGGTTTTCCTCACTTTTGGGCCATAATTTCTGGTCTCCCATACCACCATTGTGTTATGCTCATCTGGGAGGCCACCAATATGCGTAGGTCGACCAGCTTTTCTTCCTGACCCTTTTGAGCTCCTCTTCGAGTCTGTTCGAGGTCATTTTTCTGTTTGGGGTCACCTTCCCCCTTGCATGCTTCATTTCCTCATGTTTTGAGCCATGCATTTGAGCATTTGCGTTGGCCTTGGTTTGGCCTTTTAGCCCCTGAAAACCAGTGGATTTCCAGTGGCTTAGATGTGTCTTTGACCTTCAAAACCATTGAAGGGTGACCCTCTCACCCCTTGTTCTCTTTACTCGCTTTATTGGCCTTCCAAAGGAGCTCCATTTTTCATGATTTGAAGTCTTGTTTCAGGCCATTATTTGTGAGTTTTAAGGTCTGCCTTAGCTCTGACCAGACCCCTTTTGGCCATATTTTGTGTCCCTCATGCATGTGTAGAACAATCCCATTCAAGGCCTTTCAAAGGGGCCTTTATTTGCATGTTTCCTAGACCCCTTTCAGGCTCTTTTTAGTGGGTTTTAGGACCCTCAAAACCTCTTTCGAGAGGTGATTTTTCCACTGTGTGTGTCCATCATGCATGTGTAGAACAACCCCCTTTTTGGCCTTTCAAAGGAGCCCATTATTCTTGCATGCATTGACTGAGTTTCAGTAGTTATTTGGGCATATTTTGGCATGGCATAATTCTTTTTTTGGCTGGCTTGGTAAGCCTTCATACGCTCCATATAGTTGTAGTGTAACTCATGGTTCACTAGCTTTCTTTGCATGCTTTGTTGACCCTTGATTTTAACACTTTTTGGCCATGCCTTAAACTAATATTGTCCTTATTTTGGACTACGCTGGCTCTGTTTTTGGGTCTCATGGTTATATAATGTTGGTTTTGCATGCTTGTAGTACAATACCCATGTTTAACTTTGAGTTTTGAGGTTCATTCCATGCATATACTGAGGTGTGTTCAAGTTTTGGGCTCATTATACATCATATTTCAAAGCTTGTTTGAATGCAATATTGCCATGTTTTATACTCTTTAAATGTGTTTGAGAGTCGGGCTTGTATGCCTCATTTACCGACCATTGAATGAGCACCATTTCGTTGCATTCCGAGCCATTATTTTAGGCCATTTCCCCACTGTTTCAGACCTGCCTAGGGTCTGTTTGGGATTGGTTTTTCCATTAGTGCATTGTTTTGGGTACCTCTAGAGTAACGCACTTCACTAGTTCCGGTACCCGGTCCCCCTAGCTTGCATTGTGTGCCATGTTTGCATGTTTCGGGACCATTTTGCATTGTGTTTCAGAGCTGGAATTTGTGTGTTTGTATCCCATATTGCATCATTTTCCATGCTTTGGTAGAGTGGCATTTGATGCCTTACGATCGATCCTTTGCATTGTGCACGTTTGTATGTATTTCGGTTGTCTCATTTCCATCATATGGCTACTGATTTGAGTGTGGCTGAGGTCCACTCATATTGGTTTAAGTCCACCTTCCATTGTGTATGCGATGTTGCAATGTGTTCTGCATGTTATGTTGTTACCATTGTGTATGCTAGGTTGTTAGTCGCATTGAGTATGCCATAGGTTGTTAGTCGCATTTAGTTCATGAGCACTACGCATGCCATGTAGTGTTAGCATTGTATATGCTAGGTGCATGTTTGCATTTTCATCCCTTGCATGTTTGCGTCATTCAGTGGCATTGCATCTAGGATTGCATGTTAGAATTGCATTCATGCATATCATGCATATTGCATTGTGTTTGGAGTAGGGTTTAGTCCAAATGCGGAAAACGAGGAACGTTTCGTACTCCAAGTGACGAAACATGCCTCGATTCCCGGTCGCTGACGCTCCGGATTATCCATGATGGAGTTTAGGCCTTGTTGCGTTCGTCTGTGCATTCATTTCACATCGAGTCGTGTAATTCGATTCCTCGGCCATCATGCATCGAGATGCGTGATTGGTGGCACAAGGATTGAGGACCACACTCCCTAGAGCTTGTGCAATGACGGAGAGAGTGGTCATGCACACATGTGTTGCAAATACCTTGCTTTCTCTTTCTCTTGCCTTTGTTGCAGAAAAACCAGAAACTGGAGGCAGGAACTGGTCGGCCGACTAGCTTTTCTGGCAGTCCGACCACCCCTTTTGGTTTTTCCAACATAACCTGGTCGGTGGGTGGTCTCCAAGCCCAATAGCTGGTTGGTGGCCCTCCCACAGCTTCCCAAAGTGGAGTTTCAGCCTCTCAGAGCTTTGTGCAAGTTTCTGGATTCAATTGCAAACAAAGGCGAGTCAAGGCATCGCGATGGAATTTACCGACAAGGCAAATTGAGCATGCATACACCCTCCATCATTCGGAGGCAGTCCATTGCACGGAGCATAGCATGCTAGTTTACTTTGCCCACCTAGTTCATTTGTTAAGTAATTAGTGTTGTGTAATAATTCGTTATTTATTTTGGTTGTGTAATATTCATTCGGACCCTCCGAGCGAGGGCACAATTGTAATAAGTGTGCATGTGTGTGATGTATGTCTTCCAACCCCATGTCTTTCTCTCTTTTATTTATCAACTTATGATGGTTAGATTAGGGCATGCTTCAATTAGCATACTTATGCTCGCATGTTTGCATCCATTAATCTGTCTTGCATGCACCGGGCTCGGCACATCATACTAACTGCATCGTATTTCAATTTCGAGTTGAATACTTGTTAGTTGTAGCATTTCACATGTCAACTTTAGAATAGCCGAGCCTATCTTAGTTGCATTTTTGCATGTATTACATTAGGCATTTCTGTGTAGTTAGGATCATGCATGGATTTCTAACATAGCTTCTATTTTGGCTTAGAGTACTTGGTAAGTGTTTATGCTTTAGCATCCTTGCATGTGTGTGAGTGACTGCCATGATAGCATGCTTACCATGGGGCTATTTGCTTATGTGATATAACTGCCTGAATGCCTGTGGGTGAAGGTTGGGTTATCTGAATTGGAATAATGCATTGACTGTGAGTTTTAAGCCCACTAGATAGTGGCAAAACCATCTTTTCTAAGCCCACCCGAGGGTGGCAAAATCTGCATTTTTAGCCTACTTGCGAGTAGCAAACCATTTTCAAAAACAAACATGAAATAGTTTGTTCCAATTCAGGCGATCCAGTCTATACTTGTATGTTGTGCGCATCACATAGTAAATCTAGGCTAATAACCGGTTTAGGAGCGCATAATGTTTTCAAAACTAGATATCATGGTTAGTAGAGGCCGATCTTTGATCGGGCGAGTGGGGGTGCTCACGAAGTGACCTTCCCCAATCGTACCCAAGTTCCCGAGCCGAGACAACTTTGGTGATGACGGACACGTGGCCTCAGGGAACGAGTCAGGGTTTCCTAAATTTCCCAAAAATAAAATGTTTAGGTGGCGACTCTATATTTGGCAAAGCAGTCCATGTTTGGAACTTCTTTCAAAAAATCTGTTTTCAAAAACGATTTGGCAGATTTGGATTCTTTGATGATTCATCGGTCTTGCATTGCACTCCACGAGATTAGATACAGGATCGTGACATTGAGTCCGGAACTGTAGAAAGCCCAAATGAACAGGACGGGATTTCCTTCCCGGGACGTTCGGGGACGTCTACAGACCAAAACAATCTTGATCAAATGATTTTAGACCTTGAAACCCTCTCTTTCAAAATGTTTTGAAAATAAAGTTTCTACGATGTTCCGACACTTGCATTTTGTTAAATGTCACGCTTTTCGGTAAACCGAGCAAGGATAAAGTGGAAATGAATGAAAGAGGGATGAAATCTTTGAAAAATCTTTCAAAACACTTTGTTTAGGGGTTTGGAGTCGAAGAAAAGAGGAAAGGAGAGAAGAAAACTAGTTTGGGAGAAGTTCGGCATGAATCCGGGTAGGACCAAAGCTGCGCAGCTTCACCAAAACAGGCATAACTTTTTACACAGTTGGAATTTTGATACAAGGCTGCACCATTGGAAATATTACTTCCTGGGCTTCAATTCGGGCACAAGAATGACCTAAAAAGCAGTTCATATGAAGGCGTTATAGCCATTTGAAGTTGGACCTGGAAAGCAGAATTTTCCTGCCGACCAAAAAAACTAGTTGGCTGACCAGAAAAGTGGTCGACCGGCTAGAAAAGTGGCTGGCAGGTCCCAAACTCAGATTCTTCGAAGATATTTTCTCTCCAGCTGTCTTCCACAACCTCCAGCTGTTCCATTGATAGATGTTTTCGAGCCAGCTCTCTTTTTTGCTATATATGAGGCTATATCTCTCATTTTCAAGGGACAACCTTGTTGGAGAAGCTTGGGAGCTTCTCACTCTAAAAAGTCTCTCTCTCTCAATACAACTTCTAGGGCTGAATCTCTGCCCCTCTCTCTATCTACTCCACTCCCTTGCCCATTTTGTGGATAGAAGTGCTTGAAAGTAAAGAAATGCTTCTTGTTTGCCTAGGCATCCTTCATCAAAGTTAGCCATCATTGGGCTGAGGTTCTTTGACGATCATTTTGAGCTTCAAAAGCTGGTCTTGGCTCAGATTTTGGGTTGGTTTTACAGCTGTGCATCAAGGGTAACATCTCTCTCCCTTTAAGCTTGTTTTACACATTTACTTGGCCATCTTTTCACACTATTTTGGGGCTGTTTTAGGGGTGGTGTTGAGCTACAAAAACCACTAATTTTCCTCTACTTTTCAGTCCTAAGAGTCTTGGTTTGTGCCTTTGTTGGCTAGGGGGTTGTCCTTCCTTTTTCTCATTTGCTTGTAAGGCCTTGTGAGCCAACTTTCAAACTTTTAAAACAACTTCCTTTTGGCCTTAAAACCATGAATTCTAGAGGAATTTTAGTGGTAGAAAACTTGTTTTGAGGGCCAAAATGGGTGGGGGTTGTCCCCCCTCCTCTTTTCTTGTTTACTTGCATTTTTGGCCTATCAAAGGAGCTTACATTTTCATACTTTCAAGGCTTGGTTTAGGCACTTTTTGGTGACTTTTTGGACCTTCCTAGACTCTATCCATGGTTGGTTTGGTCACCCTTGGCATGCTTCTCATATGTGTAGTGCATTCCCATTTATGGCTCATCAAAGTAGCATGTCATTCTAGCATGTATTGGCTGTATTTCAGTGGGTTTTTGGTCATCATTTGGCACGTAATGACTCTATTTTTGACTGATTTGGTAGTCCTTTGCATGCTCCATGTACTTGTAGAACAAATCTTGCTTACTAGTCTTGTGTGCATGATGTTTTGGCTCATCATTCTAGCATGTTTTGACTCCACTCCAGCACATTTTTGGCTTTAATTTAACATGGTTGAGGTCTAATTTACTTGGTTTTGGTCATGCATGTTTGGTTTTGCATAACTATAGTGCATTTGGCTTTGCTAGCCTTGCACTATGGGACCCCTAGCATGGCATATTTGAGCCTTTTGCATGGCATGACATCATTTGGTAGGTAATTTCAGACCATAAACTTCTGCCATGCTCTCATGTTTATCACTCTTTCATTGTGTTTAAGTGTTATGCCCTCATGTCTAGTTTGTGGGCTAATTCGGGAGCCTATCTTTCTTGCCATTTCTGTTGCGAGCTTAGCGTGTTTTTGCTACCATATTGACCTGCATTAGGTCTGTTTTGAGTGCTTTAGGTCATTCGAGCATTGCTTGGTATGGTTGTAGTGTAAAGCGCTTGACTAGCCTTGTATTTCAAGTCTCTTGGCATGCTTTATTTGAGCTATTTGCATGATATGGCTTCACTTTGCATGTAATTTCAGAGCATATAGACTTGCCATGCTCCCACTTTTGTCACCCCTTGAGTGCCCCTAAGGGTTGTGTTCTTGTTGCCTAGCTTGTGGACCAATATGTGTGCATGTGTGTCTTGCCTTTTGGTGCCTTAGTCCTGGTGTTATGGCCACTGATTTGGGCATGACTGAGGTCAATCCATTTTGGTTTAAGTCCATCGAGCATTGTGTATGCCATGTGGTTCATTGCGTTGTGTATGCCATGTCCATTTGCATTGTGTATGCTAGTTGTTGTTCATATTGTTGCATGCTTGTGTTGCCTTGCATTGAGTATGTATGCATTAGCATTGTGCATGCCCTTAGCATTGGTAGTTTGATCATGTTGCCTTGTATGTTGTTTGCATGCTTATACCTTGCATATTGTTTGCATGCTTGCTTCATTGCATTACATTTTTACATACTCCATGTTACATTGCATTGTGCATGCCATATTATGTGTTGCGTTGTGTTTGGAATAGGTGTTAGTCCAAACACGGGAAACGAGGGACGTTTCGTACTTGAAGTGATGAAACGCGCCTCAATTCTCTGTCGTCGACGCTCTTGATCATACATGACAGAGTTTTAGGCTTTATGTGATTACTTGTGCATTCATTTCCATATTGAGTTGCCCAATTCGGCCCCTCGGCCATCATGCATCGAGATACGTGATTGGTAGCCCGAGGATCGAGACCTACACTCCCTTGAGCGTATGTAATGATAGGGAGGGTGGTTGCGCATACATGTGTTTCAAGTACTTGGCCATGCCCCTTTGTTGCCCTCTGTGGCAGAAAACCAGAAACCAGGAGAGGAAACTAGTCGGCCGAGCATATTTACTGGCAGACCGACCACTTTTTTAGGTTTCCACCACAAAAGGTGGTCAGTAGTTGGTCTCCCATGCCTATAAGCTGGTCGGCAGCTGTAGACACCCCATTTTTGACCGTCCTCAAGACTTGGACGTCATCGTCTGAACACTCGATGATCATCCATGTTCTTGTTCGTTTTGAGTTCCCGAAGGTCTCGGCCGCGTGCCTTGCCTCAGGATCTCTTAACTTGCCTGTTCTGTGCTTGGTTGTGGACCAAGAACTTGTTTGTTTTTGCTTTTGAGGGCAGAGAATGGCTTGTTGGTCATCCCCACACCTCACCGGCCTTGGCTTGAGGCCACCGGCCCTGTTTTGTTGCTACTGGCCATTGGTGAGGCCTGTCGGCATTGTTTTCGATCGGCCGGTCGTTTGTTTGGTCAATCGGCCATATTTTCTGGCCGGGACTTCTTTTTTGCCTTTTTTAGACATTTTGCATGCCAGTTGTGCCAGGTGGAGCACACATACCTGTCCTCCATACACGTGTATGGAGGATTTGCACCCTTTGCACCCTTTTGCTCTAGCTTCTTGAGGAAGCTTGAACCCTTTGCCTTAGCTTCCCCAAGAAGCTTGGACCTTTGCCTTAGCTTCCCCAAGAAGCTTGAACCTTTGTTCTATCTTTTTGAGGAAGCTTGACCCCTTTGTCTTGGCTTCTCGAAGAAGCTTAGGTCCTTGTGGTTCTATAAAAGAGGGCCTCCCTCCTCCTTTAGAGGGGTGGAGCAAATCAGAGATATATATCACATATATCACTCCCTCTCTATATCTTCCTCTCTCTCTCTACATTTGTGTGTGGAATAGTGTTCAAAAGTGTGTTTTGTTCTCATTTTTGCACTAAAGCACCTAGTGTTACACTATACCTTGGTTATTAAGGTGTTGAGAGGTTGTTCTTGGAGTTTTGAGTTGATTTTGATCAGAAAGAGGGGGCTGGAGTTGCTGTTCTTGAAGTGTTCTTGTAATAACCCGACCCTCGTGCATGTTCTTTATTAAATTTTCAGATCCTATTTCATGATTTTGCATGCTTATTGTGGAATCCTATGGGAAATGTAAATTAAGTAAGTAAACCATTTGATTAAGGATGTCTATCTGTTCAATAAGGAAAGTATCTGTTACATGAGAATGCTTAGATCAGGAATTGGAAGCCTTAGAGGCTTGATTATCTGAAATTGATTTCACATATATAAACAGCGCAATTTTTAAGTAATATTAAGCATTTATGGGGAATTTCAATTTCGGATGTTTAAACGATTGATTTTCGTCTTATTAGCCTTGTATATATATATGTGTGTTCTTTGAGCTTTGAGGGGAGTTCAACACATTTCATGGAAAAAGAATAGTGAGAGTAAGAGTGGAGAGGATTGAGAAGGGAGTCTCACTAAAGGCTAGAGGTTGCATGATCTAGAGAGACTTTGGGAGATTTCAATTCAAGGTGAGTTTGTGTAACTTTTATAATTTCTCTTTTGAATTTGAGGATGATACAACCATGACAATTGAACCCAAGGGGTAATTGAATCATGTTTTATCCATTGGATGAGCTTGAACTAGGTTGCTTATGTATGTATGTGGAGAATTTGGCTTAGTTTCTTTCCTTCTCATGAAAGACCATGAAGAACATACCTTATACATGTATGTTGATGCAATATATGTGATGTTGTTGAAAAAGGAGAACATTTGATCATAATTAAGAATTCAAGAACTAATGTTACCTACTTTAATGTATGTACTTGAAGCCTTTGTAATATGAATTTTTGATTAAGTATTGTCAACTAAATATGTCAAAATGAGCCTTGTGGGGATGTACCAAAAGATGGGATTTTGTAAGAAATTTTCGGACATTTTGGGCAGAATCGCCGCACGTGCGGGGGTCATGGCCGCACGTGCGGGAGGTGCTACCGCACGTGCGGGAGTCATGGCCGCACGTGCGGGAAATGGTGAAAAACAGGGGCTTCTGTTCTGCTAAAAAGGCACGTGCGGGACCTCAGGGCCGCACGTGCGGGGCCAACTGCCGCACGTGCGGGGCTCACAGCCGCACGTGCGGCTCATGCTGGAAAATACTGTCTGCTTCGTTTTGCGTGTAGAACCCTCTAATGTTGTCGGAATATGTATTTGATGCTTTTTAATATGTATAGATTTCTCCGAAGTAAAACGAAACAGAAAATGATCTAATATGGAAAGGAAACTAAATTGTGTAAGGTTGAATGTGTGCAGGGCACACTTCGGGAAGAACAAGCACATCATCGCAACACTGTGAGTAGTAATATCACTCTCCGCTTTGCATATGGCTAATGATTTTCATTAGCATTCCGTTCACGCAATTATATCAATGTTTTAAGTATACAACTATGTTTATAATTCAAGCATTATGTTAATGTTCAAGTACGTATGAATATATGTTAATATTCAAGCATGTTTCAAGTATGTAAGGAAAGAAATGGGAAAGATAAAAGACCTTTACTCTATAAGACTCTGGGCCTACGGCCACTCAATATAAGCTACTATGATATGAAACAAAATGCTACACGGAACTAAGTGCTACGATGTGAGCCACCTCTAGAGTCCGTGTGAGACACCTCTTGAGTTCGTATAAATATGTTTCAAGGGCTTTATGCCACTTTCAAGGGCTTCAATGCCAACACGTTTCAAGGGCCTTAGTGCCATATGTTACAAGGGCTTTGTGCCACCATGATTAAGGGCTTTGTGCCACTATGTACAAGGGCATTATGCCACCATGTTTAAGGGCTATAAGCCGTTATGAATTAAGAATGTGATATATTAAGCTTTTATGTTCAAGATTGGGCCTAAGGCCGTTATAAGATGAATACAGAATCAGGCTAACTTTGTAACCTCTGCATTTACACATATATTGATATATGTCATGTTTCAAGTTGAGCATTGCTTCATTATGTATTACTATTCACTGAGCCCGGCTCACCCTCCGTTATGTCTGTTTCTATAGGCAACCAACCAGGTGGTCAATCCTAACCTATGATGCCCGGTTCCTTTTGACAACCTTCGTGTATCCAAGCATTCTCAAGGCCACCCATTTTGTGAAGTCTACTAAGATAATTGGCTTTTTCTTGGCTACCCTTCCAAGGTTGATTGTGTATAACTCCAATAGTTTTGTTACATGCCCGGCTACAGGGCTGGGTCTGTTTATGTATTTATATATATGTACTATCAAGAAATATTTTTGGATTCTATCAACCTCTTATGGTGCATGTAATGTATGAGATCCTGGTATGTTAGAAATAGCTCAATGGGATTTGCTTAATTTTGTATTCTTGTATGTTTTGTGCTTCCGTCAAGGCCCCATATGATATATACATATACCAGGTTATCTATCTGTTTCTGAATGAGTCATGCCCGAACTTTTAGGGGCAAGTTGGACTGTGACAAGTGGTATCAGAGCACGAGTTGCTATCTCACACACGGGACCATTGAGCTTTAGGGTGTCTAGAAAAGCTTTAGGCATCTTGCATGACATCCTAAAGATATATGAAAGAGCGGTGACAACGTTAAGTCTACTCTGATAATGCTAACACTTTTGAAATATGTCTATTATGTATAAATGCTTATTGTGTAGGCAATGGTGAGGACAAGGACAGAAGAGACAGAAGATGCTACGTCTGCACGGCTGGATAGAATGGAGAGAATGATTATGGAAATGGCAGAGACCCTACGGCAACAACAGCAATAGCCACAACAACCACCCCCACCACCGGTACCTCCACCGGCAGTACAAGATTTCCATGGTGAAGACCGGACTATCACCCTTACTAAGGAGTTTAAAAAGATGCAACCGCCATCCTTCAAAGGAGGAATAGAACCAATGAAAGCTGAGGCGTGGGTGTTGGGAATAGAGAAGTTATTTGAGGTCTTTCCCTGCACAGAAGCTCAGAAGGTGCAATTGGCTGCCTTTACTCTCGAGGATGAGGCACGCAGATGGTGGATGCTTACGAGAACTGTACACCAAGGGTTGACATGGGACAGATTCTTAGAATTGTTCTATGACAAGTACTTCCCTCAAAGTATGCGGGATAAGAAGGTTACCGAATTCGAAACTCTCAGGGAAGGGAACAAAACCGTTGCGGAATACGAAGCCCAATTTGCAGAATTAGCTCGGTTTGCACCCCATATGGTGGATACAGATTATAAGAAGGCGCGCAAATTTGAAGGGGGATTACGAAGTGCTATCCTGGATAGGGTCAATATGTTGAAGTTACCTACTTACGTTGATGTATTGGAGAGAGCCGTTATAGCGGAAGGGAATCTCGCTACTCAGAGTCGAATCTCAGAATGGAAAGGGAAGAGACAAAATGCTCAATGGTCGAAGGGATCACCTACTCCACCAAACAAGAAGCAGACTTTAGGGAGTTCAAATACTTCTACCCTTAGCCAGGATTCAATACCGACTTGTCCGGAATGTGGGAAGAAGCATCGTGGAACGTACTATCGGAAGTCTGGAGCTTGTTTTCAGTGTGGTAAGACGGGTCACTTGATCAAGGATTGCCCTCAAAGAAATCAACAAAGCAATAATAGAACCACTACAAGTTCAGCAGGGTCTGCACCAATTGCCAACGCCAAAACAACTGTTAAATCTACTAATAATAAAGACACTGCGAGACAAGGCAGGGTGTTCGCATTGGTTCCGGGAGATGTGCAAAATGCGGCAACGGTGGTGTCAGGTACATTTATTGTTCACGGTCATTTCGCTCACGTATTATTTGATTCTGGTTCCACCCACTCTTTTGTGTCGAAACTATTTGCTCCTAATTTAGATAAAACTGAAGAAAAATTGTCTTACATGTTGTGTGTGTCTTCACCTTTGGGAGGCCCTATGATTTGTACTTCTATCTATATTGCTTGTGAGCTCCAACTTGGAGATATCCGGGTATATGCCAATTTATTGCCTCTTGATATGGCCTATTTTGATATTATTCTGGGAATGGACTGGTTAGGTGAATATGGTGCAACTATAGATTGTTTGACTAAACAAATCAGTTTCCACCCTCCGGGGCAATCAGGGTCTACCTTTCAGGGATATGGAGTAACTTCACCACCTTATTTAATCTCCGCAGCAAGGGCTTGCAAATTAATTCAGAAAGGGTGTCAGGGGTATTTATGCAGTGTTCTAGAGGGGCAAGCGGAGAATGGGAATACTGATACGATCCCAGTTGTCTGTGAATTTCCGGACGTTTTTCCAGAAGAATTACCAGGGCAGTTAATAGACCGTGAGATTGAGTTTACAATTGAAGTAGCACCGGGAACTCAACCCATTACTAAGACTCCATATAGAATGTCGCCAGTTGAGATGAAAGAATTGAAAATGCAGTTACAAGATTTACTGGACAAAGGATTTATCCGTCCGAGTGTATCTCCGTGGGGTGCGCCCGTTTTGTTTGTAAAGAAGAAGGATGGAACACTTCGGCTTTGTATCGACTACAGAGAACTCAACAAAGTCACCATCAAGAATAAGTATCCGTTGCCAAGAATCGATGACCTATTTGATCAGCTCCAAGGGGCACAGGTCTTTTCTAAGATTGATCTACGGTCTGGATACCATCAATTGAAAGTCAAGGCTGATGATGTTGAAAAGACAGTCTTCCGAACCCGGTACGGTCACTATGAATTTTTGGTTATGACCTTTGGAGTTACTAACGCCCCAACAGCCTTTATGGATTTGATGAACCGCGTCTTTAAGTCCTACCTAGATGAATTTGTGGTGGTCTTTATTGATGATATCCTCATTTATTCAAAGAACGTCGAAGCTCATGAAACCCATCTTCGCTTAATCCTTCAAACCCTCCGGGAAAGGAAGTTGTATGCAAAGCTAAAAAAATGTGAATTTTGGCTACTCGAGGTGGCATTTCTGGGGCATATTATCACAAAAGAAGGAGTTTCTGTTGATCCACACAAAATTGAGGCGATTGTGAAATGGCCGACTCCTACCAATGTGACCGAAGTGCGTAGCTTTATGGGGTTAGCTGGCTATTACCGGAGATTTGTTCAAGATTTTTCCAAAATTGCTGTGCCACTTACACAATTGACTCGAACGGGAGTTACATTTGAATGGTCAAAAGAGCGGGAGTCTGCTTTCCAGGAATTGAAGATGAAATTAACCACAGCTCCAGTTCTGGCTTTACCATCTGGTACCGAAGGGTTTGTAATTTATAGTGATGCGTCCCATAAAGGGTTAGGGTGTGTGCTTATGCAAGGTGGAAAGGTTATCGCCTATGTTTCACGACAACTTAAACCCCATGAAAAGAATTATCCCACACATGATCTTGAGCTCGCGGCGGTGGTTTTTGCTTTAAAAATATGGCGGCACTACTTGTATGGTACTACCTGTGAAGTTTACACCGACCACAAAAGCCTTAAGTACCTTTTTACCCAGAAGGAATTGAACATGCGGCAGCGTCGGTGGTTAGAATTAATTAAAGACTATGATATACAGATCCATTATCACCCTGGTAAGGCCAACATGGTTGCAGATGCTCTTAGTCGGAAGAATATGGGAGATTTGGCCAACCTGTTTACGGAGCAAAGGGAATTGGTAAATGAACTAGATAAAATGAGTATGGAGTTTAAGATACATGGACAGGAAATAGTACTAGCAGCAATAATGGCTCAACCGACCTTACTTGAAGATATCAAGTCATATCAAATGGAGGGTGACATTCTAAAGAAGGTGTGTGATGAGTTAGAGACAAAACCAAAATCGGGGTTCAGTTTAGTGGATTTGGTACTCAAATTTCAAAATCGGATATGTGTCCCTAATGTGTTGGAACTCAAACGGAAATTGATGGAAGAAGCACACGCCTCGAGATTTTCTATGCACCCGGGAAGTACTAAAATGTACCGGGATTTGAAGCAAAATTTTTGGTGGCCAAGCATGAAAAAGGAGATTGCAGAATTCGTCTCTAAATGTTTGCAATGTCAGCAAGTAAAAGTGGAGCATCAGAGACCAGCAGGATTACTACAGCCCCTCCCGATTCCAGAGTGGAAGTGGGAACACCTAACCATGGATTTTGTTGTAGGATTACCACGGACACCTCGGGGTATGAATTCTATATGGGTCATTGTCGACCGATTGACTAAGTCCGCCCACTTTCTACCAGTAAAGACTCAGTACAATGCAGATAAACTGGCGGTCCTTTATGTGAATGAAATTGTAAGACTGCATGGTGTACCAGTCTCCATTGTATCGGATAGGGATCCGAAATTCGTTTCCAGATTCTGGAAAAGTTTACAAGAAGCCATGGGTACAGAACTGAAGTTCAGCACAGCTTTCCATCCTCAAACTGACGGTCAATCTGAGAGAACGATACAAACTCTGGAAGATATGCTCCGGATGTGCGTGCTAGAGTTTCAAGGAAGTTGGGAAACCCATTTACCACTGGTAGAGTTCGCATATAACAATAGTTACCACTCAAGTATTGCAATGGCACCCTATGAAGCTTTGTATGGAAGACCGTGTCGTTCTCCCGTATGTTGGGCTGAAGTTGGAGACAAATCCTTGCTAGGGCCTGAAATTGTTCAGCTGACCACTGAAAAAGTTAAAATTATTCGGGAAAGATTAAAAACGGCTCAAAGTAGACAAAAAAGTTATACGGATAACCGACGGAGGAATTTGGAATTTGAAGTGGACAGTCATGTTTTTATAAAAGTTACTCCGATGAAAGGCCATCCAAGATTCGGGAAAAGGGGTAAGTTAACACCCCGTTATGTTGGTCCCTTTCAAATTCTGGAAAGAGGGTCCGGTGGCTTACCGGGTTGCCCTTCCGCCACATATGAGTCAAGTACATAATGTGTTTCATGTCTCTATGCTTTGGGGGTATCTTGCAGATTCGTCTCATGTTATTGATCATCACCAAATTGAACTTCATGATAAGTTAACTTATGAGTAGAAACCAATCCGTATATTGGATCGACAGGTGAAACAATTACGAAATCGAGAAATTCCAATGGTAAAAGTAGAATGGCAAGAACATTACGGAACTGACGCAACTTGGGAAAGAGAGGAGGCAATGCAACTTCAGTATCCACATCTGTTCCTACCCTAAGGTAAAACAAGTTTGGAGGACCAAACTTATTTAAGGGGGGGAGAGTGTAATAACCCGACCCTCGTGCATGTTCTTTATTAAATTTTCAGATCCTATTTCATGATTTTGCATGCTTATTGTGGAATCCTATGGGAAATGTAAATTAAGTAAGTAAACCATTTGATTAAGGATGTCTATCTGTTCAATAAGGAAAGTATCTGTTACATGAGAATGCTTAGATCAGGAATTGGAAGCCTTAGAGGCTTGATTATCTGAAATTGATTTCACATATATAAACAGCGCAATTTTTAAGTAATATTAAGCATTTATGGGGAATTTCAATTTCGGATGTTTAAACGATTGATTTTCGTCTTATTAGCCTTGTATATATATATGTGTGTTCTTTGAGCTTTGAGGGGAGTTCAACACATTTCATGGAAAAAGAATAGTGAGAGTAAGAGTGGAGAGGATTGAGAAGGGAGTCTCACTAAAGGCTAGAGGTTGCATGATCTAGAGAGACTTTGGGAGATTTCAATTCAAGGTGAGTTTGTCTAACTTTTATAATTCCTCTTTTGAATTTGAGGATGATACAACCATGACAATTGAACCCAAGGGGTAATTGAATCATGTTTTATCCATTGGATGAGCTTGAACTAGGTTGCTTATGTATGTATGTGGAGAATTTGGCTTAGTTTCTTTCCTTCTCATGAAAGACCATGAAGAACATACCTTATATATGTATGTTGATGCAATATATGTGATGTTGTTGAAAAAGGAGAACATTTGATCATAATTAAGAATTCAAGAACTAATGTTACCTACTTTAATGTATGTACTTGAAGCCTTTGTAATATGAATTTTTAATTAAGTGTTGTCAACTAAATATGTCAAAATGAGCCTTGTGGGGATGTACCAAAAGATGGGATTTTGTAAGAAATTTTCGGACATTTTGGGCAGAATCGCCGCACGTGCGGGGGTCATGGCCGCACGTGCGGGAGGTGCTGCCGCACGTGCGGGAGTCATGGCCGCACGTGCGGGAAATGGTGAAAAACAGGGGCTTCTGTTCTGCTAAAAAGGCACGTGCGGGACCTCAGGGCCGCACGTGCGGGGCCAACTGCCGCACGTGCGGGGCTCACAGCCGCACGTGCGGCTCATGCTGGAAAATACTGTCTGCTTCGTTTTGCATGTAGAACCCTCTAATGTTGTCGGAATATGTATTTGATGCTTTTTAATATGTATAGATTTCTCCGAAGTAAAACGAAACAGAAAATGATCTAATATGGAAAGGAAACTAAATTGTGTAAGGTTGAATGTGTGCAGGGCACACTTCGGGAAGAACAAGCACATCATCGCAACACTGTGAGTAGTAATATCACTCTCCGCTTTGCATATGGCTAATGATTTTCATTAGCATTCCGTTCATGCAATTAAATCAATGTTTTAAGTATACAACTATGTTTATAATTCAAGCATTATGTTAATGTTCATGTACGTATGAATATATGTTAATATTCATGCATGTTTCAAGTATGTAAGGAAAGAAACGGGAAAGATAAAAGACCTTTACTCTATAAGACTCTGGGCCTACGGCCACTCAATATAAGCTACTATGATATGAAACAAAGTGCTACACGGAACTAAGTGCTACGATGTGAGCCACCTCTAGAGTCCGTGTGAGACACCTCTTGAGTTCGTATAAATATGTTTCAAGGGCTTTATGCCACTTTCAAGGGCTTCAATGCCAACACGTTTTAAGGGCCTTAGTGCCATATGTTACAAGGACTTTGTGCCACCATGATTAAGGGCTTTGTGCCACTATGTACAAGGGCATTATGCCACCATGTTTAAGGGCTATAAGCCGTTATGAATTAAGAATGTGATATATTAAGCTTTTATGTTCAAGATTGGGCCTAAGGCCGTTATAAGATGAATACAGAATCAGGCTAACTTTGTAACCTCTGCATTTACACATATATTGATATATGTCATGTTTCAAGTTGAGCATTGCTTCATTATGTATTACTATTCACTGAGCCCGGCTCACCCTCCGTTATGTCTGTTTCTGTAGGCAACCAACCAGGTGGTCAATCCTAACCTATGATGCCCGGTTCCTTTTGACAACCTTCGTGTATCCAAGCATTCTCAAGGCCACCCATTTTGTGAAGTCTACTAAGATAATTGGCTTTTTCTTGGCTACCCTTCCAAGGTTGATTGTGTATAACTCCAATAGTTTTGTTACATGCCCGGCTACAGGGCTGGGTCTGTTTATGTATTTATATATATGTACTATCAAGAAATATTTTTGGATTCTATCAACCTCTTATGGTGCATGTAATGTATGAGATCCTGGCATGTTAGAAATAGCTCAATGGGATTTGCTTAATTTTGTATTCTTGTATGTTTTGTGCTTCCGTCAAGGCCCCATATGATATATACATATACCAGGTTATCTATCTGTTTCTGAATGAGTCATGCCCGAACTTTTAGGGGCAAGTTGGGCTGTGACAGTTCTTCAAGGGTGCGCACTATTGCTTTACATTCCCCATTTTTGCACTAGCTTTTAGCCTATCTTGCATGCTGTTTTGAGCTTAGTGTATAACTAATAAAAGTTTTGCATTTTCATGCTTAAGATGTTTGTTTAAGGTCATTTTGGTGTTGGGAGTCGTCCTTCCCCCTTCTTAGGCCTTGTTTGGCCTATTTTTGTGCCTTCTTTGTTGAGCTTTGGAACTTTCGTGTATTGGCCTTCTCACCACTGAAATCCAAAGGATTTTCAGTGGTGGTGAAGTGGTTTTGAGGTCTTGTATAGGGGAGGGACACCCCTCTCCCTTTGTGTCTCATATGCTTGTGTTTTTGGCTCCATCTCAGTGGGCATTTAGTGATATTTGGTCATGGTTTACCTCTATTTTAGGTTGGTTTTTTGACCCCTTGCATGCACCATACACTTTCCTTGCATTCCTCTATTTTGCTTAGAAATGCATCATGCATTTAGACCACCATGCTTGCATGTTTTGACTTAGCTTTGTGAAGTTTTCAGTCATGTTTTAACGTGTTTAAGTTCTGTTTTGGTGTCAATTTGGTCATGCTTGCCATGCTTTATATAGCCTCTTTGCATTCTAGCTTGTTGGCTTCGGGTGTGTGAGTCATTAGCATGCTTCATTTGAGCTATTTCAGTGATTTGGCATCACTTGTCATCATATTTCAGTCCATGTTTCGTGGCCACACACTTGCATTTATCACCTATTCTATGCTTTGGAGAGTTGTTGTTCCATGCTCTTTATTTGGACCATTGTATGTGCCTCCATGATTTGGTCTTTAGAAGACCTTCTCATTGGGTTTTGGGGTTTGTTTTGGTGTATTATAACTCTGATTTTATTTTCCTAAGTCATGTCATGTTTGGTTTTAAGAGTCGTAGTGCACTTGCCCTTTTGGGCCTTGTATGCGTCTTGTTTTGTGCCCTTCTTTACAGCATGTTTTGGCTTTGTTCCATATGAGTTTTAGCTTCATTTTGGTCTGCCTCAGGACTGTTTTGAGTCGCTTTGACCATTTGGGGCTTGGTTGACATAGTCATGGTTCAAGTCTCGTAACTAGCTTTGAGCTTTAACTCCATTAACATGCCATGTTTGCATTGTCTAGTCGATTTGGCATCATTCTTCATGTGATTTCAGAGTTTATTGTAATACCATATCCTCATATCTATCACATCTCGCTCATGTTTGAAGGTTGTGCATTGTGGCCTAATTGATGGACCAACATGTGTGCATGTTTTTCTCGCATTTTGGTGCCTTATTTTTGGTATTTTTGCCACTGTTTTGGGATTGGCTGAGGTCCTCTCATTTCGGTTTAAGTCCTTCCTTGTACATAGTTGCATGTTTGGTATGTTGCATCATGTTGCATCTCGTTATATGCTTGCATTATATCATGTTTGCATGTTCTTGTACATTAGCTTAGCTTACATGTTAGATCGCATTGCATTGCATCTTGCATGCTTCGCACATTGTACATTTGCATGTTTAGGTTGCATCGCATTTGGCATGCTTTGCTGACTTAGCCCCATATTGCATACTCGAACCATTTTGCATATTTGAGCCATATTGCATACATGCATTGCATTGTGTTTGGTTTGGGGTGTCAAACCAAACATGAGGTTTGAGGTGTGTTCGTGCTTAAAGTGACGAAATATGCCTCAATCCTTGGTCGCCGACACTCTTGATCCCAACATGATAGAGTGTGTAGCATTCATTTGTTTTCGTTGCTTTCATTTTACATCGATTTGCAAACTTGGCACCTTTGGCCATCATGCATCGAAATGCGTGATTGGTGGCCCGAGGACCGAGAGCCATGCTCCCTTGAGTTCATTGCTTGATAGGGAGAGTGGCTATGCACACATTGCCTTGAAAATACCTTGCCATGCACTGTCTGTCCTCTGTTGCAGCAAAACCAGTATTCTGCAGGAAGAAATGGCCGGTCGGCAATCTTCAGTGCCAGTCGACCCCAAAAGTTCAACCGGTGGACCAACTTCTGGTCGGTTACCATATTTCCATAGCCGGTGGTCAGATATCTCGGCCGGTGATATCCCATAATGATCAGGGAGTAATTCGGAAGCATCCCAAGAATTTTCACAATTATCAGAGGTGCAGAACAGTGCAAACAGAGGCAACCAAGGCATGGCAACGGGTTTTCGAGCAAGGCGAATCGAGCATGCATCATCCAATCATTTCGAGGCAGAGCTGCGGCGGCCTCTTTAATTTCATACTCAGTTTATTTTGTAATTGATTTGTTAATTAATTAAGGGTCTGTAACATTTAATTAGCTAGAGTAGTTAATTATTCATTTGGTTTGTATTATTCTTTCGGACCCTCCGTCGAAGGGCGAATTTGTAATAAGTGTGCGTGCGTGTGTGAATGTCTTCCAACCCCACGTCTTTCTCCCTTTTATTTACTAGCTTTTGATGGTTTGTTTAGGACATGTTTCAATTAGCATACTTATGCTCACATGTTTGCATCATTCATCTGTTTTGCATGCACCGAGCTCGGCGCATCATGCTAACTGCATTGTGTTTCCATTCTAACTTGAATACGTGTATCGAGTTGTCGCATTTCACATGCCATTCTTAGGGTAGCCGAGCCTATCTTAGTTGCATTTTTGCATATGTTGCATTAGGCATTCCAGCATAGTTAGGATTCATGCATGATTTCTAATTAGCTTTTTTCTTTGGCTTGGAGTACTCGGTAAGTATTTATGCTTTAGCATCGTTGCATGCGTTTGAGTGACTGCCATGATAACATGCTTACCATAAGGCTATTTGCTTATGTGATATAGCTGCCTGAATGCCTGTGGATGAAGGTTGGATCGCTTGAATTGGGATAATTCATTGAAATCCGTGTTTTAGCCTACTTACGAGTAGCAAACTTCAAATCATTTTCCAAACAAACGGATATGCGATGCATTGTTCCAAATTAGGCGATCTAGTCTATACTTGTTTTGCTGCGCGCATCACATAGTAATTCTAGCTAATTAATCGGATTAAGAAGGCATGTGTTTTCAAAAATGAGATATCATGTTTAGTAGTGGCCGATCTTTGATCGGGCGAGTGGGGGTGCTCATAGCTGACCTTCCCCAATCGTACCCAAGTTCCCGAGCCGAGGCAACTTTGGTGATGACGGACATGTGGCCTTAGGCAACGAGTCAGGGTTTCCCAAATTTCCCAAAAATAAAACATTTAGGTAGCAACTCTGTATCTGGCAAAGCAGTCCATGTTTGGCACTTCTTTCTAAAAATCTATTTTTCAAAATGATTTGTCGAATTTGGTCTCTTTGGTGATTTATCAATCTCACATCGGACATTGTGAGATCGGATTAAGAATCGTGACTATTTGAGTCCGAACTGTAGCATGAGGCCCACGGGCGCGTCTACGGCAGACTTCCCACAGATTCCCAGGGTGGAGTTTCATCTCTCTGGAGTTTTGTACAAGTTTCTGAGATTAATTGCAAACAAAGGCGAGTTGGGGCGTCGCGAGGGATTTCCGAACAAGGCAATTCAAGCATGCATGCGTCCTTTGTCATTCAAACCAGAGCTAAGGCAGCCCACATTCATTTAGTTTGTATGCTTGTTTAGATTCCTTACTTAGTTAATGTTGTGTAATAATTAGCTGTAGCTTATTATTCATTTCATTGTGTAATAACTAGTTTAATTAGATTAGCTTAGGTTAGCTAGTTGGTTTTGTATTATTTATTCGGACCCTCCTTCGAGAGGGCGAATTTTGTAATAAGTGTGCGTATGTGTGATACATGTCTTCCAACCCCCATTTCTTTCTCCATTTTATTTACCAGCTTACGATGGTTAGTTTTAGGGCATGTTTCAATTAGAATCCTTATGCTTCGCATGTTTGCATTCATTCATCTGTCTTGTATGCACCGGGCTCGGCGCATCATATTAACTGCATTGTATTTCAATTCCGAGTTGAATACATGTTATCAGTAGCATCTCATATGCAATCTTAGAATAGCCGAGCCTATCTTAGTTACATTTTGCTTGTGTTGCATTAGCCATCTTAACATGAACTAGGATCTTGCATTGATTAGTAACTAGTTTCTATTTTGGCTTGTAGTACTCGGTGAGTGTTTATGCATTGGCATCCTTGCATGTGTGTGAGTGACTGCCATGACAGCATGCTTGCCATGAGGCTAACTGCTTATGTGTTATACCTGCCTGAATGCCTGTGGGTGAAGGTTGGATTATTTAAATTGCAATAATTCATCGATTGCGAATTTTAAGCCCATTTGAGAGTGGCAAATCACCATGTTTTCTAAGCCCACTTGAGGGTGGCAAAATCTGCATTTTAGCCTAGTTGCTAGTAGCAAACCGCTTTCAAAAACAAACATGAGATGTTTTGTTCCAACTTAGACGATCCAGTCTATACTTGTGTGTTGTGCGCATCACGTAGCAATTCTAGGCTAATAAACCGAAATAAGAGCGCATATGTTTTAAAAAACAAGATATCATGTTTAGTAGTAGCCGATCTTTGTTCGGGCAAGCGGGAGTGCTCATTGCATGACCTTCCCCAATTGTACCCAAGTTCCCGAGCCGAGGCAACTTTGGTGATGACGGACACGTGGCCTTAGGCACGAGTCAGGGGTTCCTAAATTCCCCTAAAATAAAATATTTAGGTGGCGACTCTGTATCTGGCAAAGTAATCCATGTTTGACACTTCTTTCTAAAAATCAGTTTTTCAAAACAATTTGTCAGATTTGGACTCTTTGGTGATTTATCAATCTCGTATTGCACTTTGCGAGATCAGATTAAGAACCATGACTTTGAGTCCGAACTGTAGTAAATCCAATGGACAAAACAGGATTCTCCCAGGACGTTCAGGCACGTCTACTGTTTCTGGTGACTCTGCTGGGGATTTAGAGAACTTGAATCGAACTCATGATATCTTATTTTGATTACACTTATGTGTTTCTTTGCATTGCATTTGCATTGGTGCGCCTACGACACCGTGTTTGCCATCTGCTCTTCCTGAACGATTTGCCGGAGGCTCACTTTGAGAAGCGTGCCATAAGGCTGACCGGTTACGGGCTCTGCCACGATGGGAACACAAACCCTAGTTTTTATCGGGGCACCCTTTTTGACCATTCGACCTAATGCATATTCGGAATCCATAGTGACCATTCCAAACTAGGACAGGTTGCTCACCCGATTATAGGTTGTTTGAAACCGCTGTGTGCATAGTGAAACCCTAGCTCCTGGAAAAATAGGACAGGGAAACCCTACCACAACATAGGGGTGTTTTGGCTCTCATTTGCTTGCTATGTGCTTTTTGAGTGTGTCTCTACAAGAATGCACATATCAGTTTGCAAGTTTGGGTATCAGGCCTGAGGGCATCAGTATTTGGGAGAATCAGTTTTGCCTGAGGGTATCGGTTTACAAGGACGAATTTTGGGTAGAATCCAGTAGAGAGTGCAGTCATTCAGCTATGCTCATATCTGTTCTGGTGAAACTAGGTTGAGATGCTGCCTGTTTTCTCTTTTGCTAGGGGTAGTGTTGGAACCATACCTTCAGAAGGCTCCAACATCCCTCGAGGTTCATCGAACTTGTGCCGATAGACTTTGTTAGGTCAGAGATTCAGTTCAAGGGATATTAGTCATTCTTCGTTAGAGGCAGGGAAAAAAGGCCAGTCAGGCATAGACTGCCAGTTCAACAGTCTCCAATTCAGCGGTCATTATCCATCTCATCTGTGCGCAGTTGGGCTGAGATATCTGCTTCCACCTCAGAAAGGGGATACACATTTGTTTAGTCAGATCCACACTTTATAGTTGAAATGGAAGAGATGATGCGTCAACTCCAGGAGAGTATGAAAACCATGCAGCAGAACGCTGCCCGTCAAGCAGAATTCGCCAAACAACAGGCCGAAGTCATGGCCAAACAGGCAAAGTTAATTACCAGGCTACAGTAGCAAGCCAGAGCATCTGCTTCACACTAGGTTCCTCTCCCACCAAGAGTTCCCATACTTGGGGAGACAATACACGTCCAGGATGATACGGACGTTCCAACAGGGCCGGCTCCGCCCCCGATCCTACCCCAACTACCCAAGGTACAGACCAACCTGCCGGATTCTCCCTTTGAGTTCGAGGTGGACCCCACGGCACTAAAAGTAAGCAAGCTTGAAAAGTTATTCAAGAAATCTCAAGGTGTGAAGTCTATTCCGGACATTGAGGATGGGTATACCGATTCGGCCGTGACTCAGCCGGACCGATTCAAAATGCCGCATATCGACCGCTTCGACGGATCTTGAGACCCAATGGTGCACCTCCACCTGTTTTCCGATATCCTGAGGCTAATAGGTCTGACCACAGCCCTGAAGTTGTCTCTCTTCGGCCGAACCATCTCTGGGATGGCCGCAATCTGGTCTGCGAAATTGGAGGACTTTGTGAAATGGAACTGGGAAGAGCTGGTCGAGGCCTTTATTGCTCAATACTCCTACAACACACAGATCGAGGTCACAACTCGTGATCTCGAAGTCACCCGCCAAGAACCAAAGGATGGTTTCTCAGAGTTCGTGACGAGATAGAGAGAAAATGCCTTAATGATGACTACAAGGCTTCCGACAAAGATCAGATCTGGATGATTGTTCGGAATTTGCCTGGCAAGTTGCTACAAAAGATGGTCGTTCTACCTCTGTTTACCTTTTCCAGCCCTTCATGAAATGGGGGTTCAAATCGAGGATGCCATCAGACAAGGAATCTTTGTGGAAGATGATGACCTTTGTGAAAGAATGTTGTTCGCAGTTCCAATACTACTACTGATGGTAGCACAGCTGCAAAATGCTCAGAAGTAGACTCTATCACCACTTCCCTCAATGGCCAAAAACCCGCCACTTCAAATCGGCCCCAAGCCCGAAAATTTCATCCTCTTTACATGAGTCTCTCTCAAGCTTTGAAAATGCTGCAGGAAGAAGGGCGCCTAGAACCCCAACCCCTTCCAAATCCTCTTCCACCAAGATATGACCCAACTAAATACTGTGCCTAGCATCAACAACACGATCATGATACGAACCGTTGCATCCGCCTCCGTCATAAGATTCAGGATCTTATTGACGAAGAGACCCTAGTTACACCCAAAGGACCTCAAGTTAGTACTGACTCGTCACCTCCCAACCTCAACCTCATCCATACACTACCGTCCACCTTCGACCCCAGCATATACATCACCCCGACCCATCTACCCAAGCCTGAGGTGTTCATTCTGGAAAGCATGGACTTATGCATGATGGGTGCACCTGAACTCCAATCATCTCAAACCCATGAACCCACTACTTCTGAGTTGATGAGAATGATTGAAGATCTTTAAAGAACTATGACAGATTTGGCCTCTGGGACATTGGCTCCATCATCGACCACATCACATGCTAGGAGTTTCACAACAAAAGGCTCCCCAATCTTGGGACAGGTTATATTAGAAGAAGGCCAATCTCTTAGCAAAGCGGAGGCAGGTGGTAAGAACAAGGTAGGGGTAGGCATTGGTCCCTATCAACACCTTCAGTGGGCTGTGGAGGCTTTGAAAGCCGAAGGGCTGAATAAATAGCAAGTGATTGCAGTTGTTGCAAAGATTGGGGAGGATACTTTCGTTGCTCGGAATGATGGCAGTTTGAAGCAAGGGGAAAATTGGGAGAAGGGCCGCCGCACTAGAAACCATCCTGTTAGCTCTAATCCTCCACTTGGAAGAGATCAGCAAACCAGGCCAGCACCTGCCAATCCTTTTGCTAGTGCGTCCAGTAAAAATCCACAAACCTTGAAGTACCAATCCCGAGGTCGGAGGGTCTTCCATGCCCTCTATATGTCTTTGTCCAAAGCTCTCCAAATCCTTGTTGGACAAGGCCATCTCAGACCCCTTGAGCCTCGGCCTCTCCCGAATCCTCTTCCGGTTACGCATGATGCTGCCCAGTACTGTGCCTTACATCAACAAACCGGTCATGGCACTGACAATTGCTCTCGTCTTCACCACGAAGTGCAAGATCTGATTGACGACGGGGTCTTTGCCGCACCAGGTCCTGCAAAGTCTATCGACACTTGATCAGTGAACTTGTGGGGGATAATGTGATGTGATCGGGGGATGCACCGCCTGCGGGCGGTGCCCAGTTTACTCCAGATGTGGCGTATGGCACGCACTGTTTTGAGCATTTGTGAATGCTAGTTTTTGTACTGTCTAACTCGGGTATTGAGTCAGTTTTGTTATGTCGTTTAGAGTCTATCTCGTTGTATAGAGTCAGTCTTTTCATACTGAGTCGGGTGATCCCGGGGGCGTTACCTCAGATATCATTATTTTGTTTTGTGTTTGTCTTTTCACTTTCTTTTGTGTTTGTCTCTGCCGGGAAGCCAGTTACACCAGAAGATCAAATTGAAACAACTGTGGTTTTCATTCTTTTGTGCTTGTTTCTACTTTGAGCCAGTTGTGCTAGCAAACTTGAATGAAACGACAGTGCTTTTCACCTGCTTTTCTGTGCCTTTAAGTCATTACATCGACCCAAGTTTTTCAAAACCTTTTTCAACATTGTGCTGAAAACGAAGAGGAAGGAATTCCTCAGGGTTTGCAAAATTTGATCAATTAAGAGAAGGAGAGGCATGCTAAGCCCTTAATGAATGAGATCATGTTTGTTAATGTGAGTACTGAGAAGGAACCTGGTTGGATCCAGATTGGTTCTACATTGTCTTCCGCGCGAGCGATTAGTCGCTTTCTTAAAAGATTTCAAAAAAAAATATGTTTTGTGCCATCCTGCGAATACCTGTGTGGAATCGCTCTTGAGATTGTGTAGCCTAGGATCGCTCTCAGCCCCGAGACTCGACCCCTTACTTTCGAACCTTAAACTTAGATTCAGAATGTTCAACGGTCAACCACCATGTAAGGCCTGTGTGGCCGGATCAGAAGCAGCCCGTGAACTAGGGGCAAGTTAGATCAAGAAGATCATATGTCGTCAAAAGAAGCTTGCAAAGCTAGATCAGAAGCACCCCTCGAACTAGGGGCAAAAATGTCAAAGGTGCTCGAAGAGTAAAAAAAATTGGGATGTTTCTCAAGCTAACAAACATCAGCAAGAATGCCAAATCCCAGAGGGAAAGAAAGAAGAAAGTATTGCTGAAGGATAACTGAGTTCCTATCCACAACACTAGGGGCAAATTCAGCCCCCCATTGGATGGACTCCTGCATCGTTAGCGAATAGCAGCCATTCTCCTGGATTCAGATGACTTCAGGATCTCAAAACCATTTGACATGGACAAAGCTACACTTTTACCCTTGAGAGGCTCGCTGGGCCGAAAACCCGGAAGGGCGACCCAGGCAAAAGTTAGAGCGAGAAAAAGAACAAAAAAAAAAAAAGAAGCAAAATGAAGAAAATTAAAAAGGATGAAAAAAAAAAGAAGAAAAGAAGAAAAGAATTGAAAAGAAAAGAAGAACAATGCTCGCAAGGTTGAAAACCAGAAAGGGCAGCCTTGGCAAAAGTTAGAGCGCAAAAGGAGAGGTTAATACCTGAGTGTACCTTACACCCGAACTACGTAAGGCCTGATTCCCATGTCTGGGATACGTAGGCAACTTCGTTCTGAAGTCCAGCCATAAACACTTCAAATTCGATTATGTCCATGCGATGATTTTGGTCATCTTTGTCTTTGCTGTATTCGAGAATTCAGTTGTGATCGTCACTTTGAGGACTGATTACAGTGTGCTGCGGCGCTATCTAATCAAGGGGCAACTTTTCGTTGCCATATGGTGTGCTGCGATGCTATTCAAACAAAGGGGCAATTTTCCAATGCCATACAGTGCCGTTCAAACAAGGGGCAATTTTCCATTGCCATACAGTGCCGTTCAAACAAGGGGCATTTTTCCATTGTTATGGATCTAAGGTTGTGTATCTCAAGAGTAGGTTCCGTGCTCGTTGAGCAGTGGCCATTTGCGAAAATTGTTTTTGAGAATTTTTACTGAGGTTGACTAATTTTCTCGAAAAGTATTCCATTTTTCAAAACTCGACCACTTCTTGGACCCAAAAAAGAAAAATTTTCAGTGCTCATAGCCTGACTTGCATGATTTTAAATCAGAAAATTAAACAAGCATGTTAATCTAACTCTCATTTTGGTCAAAATTGCTTTAGTAGAAATCCAAAAACAAAAAATGGTCAAAATGATGAACTAGGGGCACGGTTGAGTCAGGTGTTCTTTCTTTTCCCCATTGTCAACATCCTTGCCAGAAAGGGCACTCTACTTGCTGGAAAGAGCACCGTATTCGCCAGAAAAGGGCACCACTGAAGCTGACCGCAAAAGGACAGAAAGCTCTCACATCCTCCAAGCAACGAGGTTTCAAGCCAAGTGCAAGGCACGAACTAGAATGGGGCAAGATATTCCACTCCGTCATCTGGACAGATCTGGTCACGTCCAAACTCCCCAGCAGAGCATCGTTAACCGATGTCAGCTGCAGTTTTGCTACACGCCCAGTTGTAGCGCAGCCCCTCTGTGGGAGAGACTCACTGTTGTGAACAAGAATGAGAATCTGGTAGAATACCAAGGACAAGAGCCCATAACTTCCTTTTTATCCATCAACCACCTAGGGGAGGGATAAAAAATGAGAGATTGAAGAATAGAGAGATGTGCGCTGAGAGGAAAAGTGAGGAAAGGGCTTTTTTAGAAAAATAGAGCCTGAGGGGCGAGTGATGTGAGAATCACAAATGAGAAAGGGTGGGAAACAATACCCGAATAAACTGGCTCCTCACGACCTGAGAGGTCTCTCGCCATTAGAACACGTCTGAGTGTCGTGTCTCTTGTTTTTGTTTGTCTTGATTCTTGTTTTGAGTCGTTTAAAGTGTCTGTGTTTGTGTTTAGGTTGTTTACCTTTTGCTTTTCTTTGTTAAGTCGTGGTGCGCTGTGTTCAGTCGTAGGCTCAATACTCGGTTAAGAACTCATTTCTCAATTTCAAAATGAATCGTTTTGTGCTCAGGAGTGCTGTGATGTTCTTAACATTTGTGCAAAATAGGATTGGTTCTTTCATAAAACTACAGGGTTCAACCCAGGTCATGCCAGAATAGTAAAACCAGGACCTATCTGAAGCTATGAAAGTTTCAAGCAGCAAAACAAAAGAAAAGAGGGAAAATGTCGGGCATCTGAGTTTTGTTTCAACTTCTACGAGTTCCGTCATTGCATCCCGTATGTTCAGAATGAGCAGTGTCTTGTATGGGCTGTGTGCTGAATAAACCGAATACCGTGTTATGAGCTGCGTGTTCAGAATGAGCAGTGTGCTGATATGAGCTGTGTGTTCAAAGTGATCAGAATACTGTGTTGACTATTTCACTATTTCAAGCCAGAATGGCAATCAGAAGTGCTTTCCCTGAGTACCGTTCCCCGTCAAAAGTTATCTTGGCTATGCTTGCAATGAGGGAAAGTTATGAATATGATCAGGACGAAAAATGGCATTTGTGGTTTCTACATGCAGAAGTTACCCTTTGTCAGCGTTTTCAGCACCTTTGTACTGTGAGTTGAAGGTAAGAGTTCGAAGAACACAAGGGGAGATCCCCGTCAGAGTAGAGCGATTTACCGCCACTCACTCCATGAGGTGCTTTTAAAGTGCCGCTTTGTTTGTTTATTGCATTCCCTAAACATCATGCTCTATATTGCTTGTAACATGTACTGTATCATCCCACTTATTGCGTTTATTTGCATCTTGTGTTATCTTGTACCATTATCCTTTTACGTCGAGCTTCGTTTAGGATCGTTGTCCTCCGGGACTTTCTCAGGTTGCGCCGGGCACGCGCCTGATTGTTTGTTTCGGACCTTCTCTCACGATTTCAATGTGGTTTGACTGTCCGCTTCCTCACACGATTTCAACGTGTTTGGAATTTATCTCAGGTTGCGTCGTGTACGCACCTAGGCGGTTTGTTTTCGGACCTCCTCCCACGATTTCAGCGTTGTTTGAGTGTCCGTTTCCTTACACAATTTCAGCGTGTTTGGAATTTATCTCAAGTTGCGTCGTGTACACACCTGGGCGGTTTGTTTTCAGACCTCCTAGCATGATTTCAGCGTGGTTTGAGTGTCCCTTTCCTCACACGATTTCAACGTGTTTGTAGTTCATCTCAAGTTGTGTTGTGTGCGCACCTGGGCGGTTGTTTTCGGACATCCTCTCACGATTTCAGCATGGTTTGAGTGTCCCTTTCCTCACACGATTTCAGCGTGTTTGGAATTTATCCCAAGTTGCGTCATGTACGCACCTGGGAGGTTTGTTTTCGGACCTCCTCTCACGATTTCAGCGTGGTTTGAGTGCCGCTTTCCTCACACGATTTCAGCATGTTAGGAATTCATCTTAGGTTATGTTGTGTGCGCACCTGGATAGTTGTTTTTGGACCTCCTCACACGATTTCAGCGTGTTTGGAATTTATCCCAGGTTGCATCGTGTACGCGCTTGGGCGTTTTCTTTTTCGGCCTCTTCTCACAATTTCAGCGTGGTTTGAGTGTCCTTTTCGTCACACAATTTCAGCGTGTTTGAAATTTATCCCAGGTTGGGTCGTGTACGCGCTTGGGCATTTTGTTTTCGACCTCCTCTCATGATTTCAGCGTGGTTTGAGTGTCGCTTTCCTCACACAATTTTAGCGTGTTTGGAATTCATCTCAGGTTGTGTTGTGTATGCACCTAGGCGGTTGTTTTCGAGCCTCTTCTCGCGATTTCAGCGTGGTTAGAGTGTTCTTTTCCTCACACGATTTCAGCGTGTTTGGAATTCATCTCTGGTTGCGTTGTGTATACACCTAGGCGGTTGTTTTCAGGCCTCTTCTCACGATTTCAGTGTGGTTAGAGTGTCCCCTTCCTCACACGATTTCAGCGTGTTTGGAATTTATCTCCAGTTGCGTGGAACGCGCTCCTGATTGGTTTTCTTTGTTCTTCCTCCTCCCACGATTCCAGCGTGGTTAGAGTGCGTTGCCCCATTTGCATCAATTGCTCTATCTGTTACATCCATTGCATCATATCTGTTTTATTCTAGTCTAGGAGACCTTAAATCCTATATAGGTGCGATTCCTTTGGTGTTTGTCGTGCTCGAATGACTTCCGATGGTCTCGTATAGCCACCTGCCTGTGTTTGCAGTGAGTTCCTAGGAGACCAACTGAGACGGTGGAAACTAGAGTTCGAATGGCTCATGCCTAGACTGCAAAGGTTCGGGATTTTCGAGACTAAAGTCTTGTTTAAATACCCAGGGGTATATCCTTGGCTTGAAATCTGTATGGCAGCCCCATACATTGAGATAACATATGTATGCGCCTCAATTCTGGATACTGAACCAACCTAGTTTGTCACCCTGTTGGAGAATAGGGAAAGCTGCGACCATAGTCAGGGAGAAAAGTAGTACCTGCGGTTCAACGGAGAAGAAGGGGAAGTCCCCAGCGGCATGAGGTAGGTCATTGCCAATTGCCCCTGTATGGTACCTTCACTTCCTAGCTATTACATTGCATTGCATTGCATAGCATAAATCCTGAATTATCAAACCTGCTTCGCGCATCGTATAAGTCCAATTTTCAAACCGGCTTCGCGTAGCGTATAAGTCCAATTATCAAACCGTATAAGTCCAATTATCAAACCGGGTTCACGCAGCGTATAAGTCCAATTTTCAAACCGGCTTCGCGCTGCGTATAAGTTCAATTTTCAAACCGGCTTCGCGTAGCATATAAGTCCAATTATCAAACCGGCTTCGCGTAGCGTATAAGTCCAATTATCAAAATCTTCCTGTATAACATTTTGCATCCTGTCCCTGAACTACGTTGGTTTGATTCCTTGCAAAGGAATACGTAGGCAGCCTGCGGGTTCAACCAACTACATCTGTATTTTGTTTGTTTGTCCAAGTCTTCAGCCTTGTCAAAAATGGGTCGTCTCTAGGCTTTGAAATTCACTCCCATCACTTCTTGACTTCTGAGTTCTGTTAAAGAGAGGCAACTGTAGACACCCCATTTTTGACTGCCCTCAAGACTTGGGCACCACTGATGGTTTACTTGGTGTAGAAATGTGTGCAGGGCAAAAGTTCAGTTTCTTCAGCAAGGAGAGAAACAAATCTCAAGTTCATACCCCTTTTGGACCAAAACAATCTTGATCAAAAGTTTTAGACCTTGAAACCCTTTCTTTCAAAAATTTTTGAAATTAAAGTTTCTACGATGTTCCGACACTCGCATTTTGTTAGATGTCGTGCTTTTCGGTAAACCGAGCAAGGACAAAGTGGAAATGAATGAAAGAGAGATGAAATCTTTGAAAAATCTTTCAAAACACTTTGTTTAGGGGTTTGGAGTAGAAGAAAAGAGGAAAGGAGAGAAGAAAACTAGTTTGGGAGAAGTTCGGCATGAATCCGGGTAGGACCAAAACTGCGCGGCTTCACCAAAACAGGCATAACTTTTTTCACATTTGGAATTTTGATGCAAGGCTGCCACCATTGGAAAGCCTGCTTCCGGGGCTTCAATTTGAACACAAGAAAGACCTGAAAAGGAGTTCATATTAAGGCGTTATGGCCATTTGAAGTTGGACCTAGAAAGCAGAATTTTCCTGCCGACCAGAAAAACTAGCTGGCCGACCAGAAAAAGTGGTCGGCCGACCAGAAAAGTGGCTGGCAGGTCCCAAACTCAGATTCTTTGAAGATATTTTCTATCCAGTTTTCTTTCGCAACCTCTAGTTGTTCTAGAGATAGATATTTTCGAGCCAGCTCTCATTTTTGCTATGTATGAGGCTATATCTTTCATTTTCAAAGGACAACCTTGTTGGAGAAGCTTTCACTCTAAAAAGTCTCTCTCTCTCTCTCTCTCTCTCTCTCTCTCTCTCTCTACAACTTCTAGGGCTGAATCTCTGCCCCTCTCTCTACATACTCCACTCCCTTGCCCATTTTATGGATAGAAGTGCTTGAAAGTAAAGAAATGCTTCTAGTTTGCCTAGGCATCCTTCATCAATGTTAACCATCATTGGGCTGAGGTTCTTTGAGGATCATTTTAAGCTTCAAAAGTTGGTCTTGGCTTAGATTTTGGGCTGGTTTTGCAGCTGTGCATCAAGGGTAACATCTCTCTCCCTTTAAGCTTATTTTACACATTTGCTTGGCCATTTTTCACACTACTTTGGGGCTGTTTTGGGGGTGGTGTTGAGCTACAAGAACCATTGATTTTCCTCTATTTTTCATTCCTAAGAGTCTTGGTTTGTGCCTTGGTTGACTAGGGGGTTGTCCTTCCTTTTGCTCCTTAGCTTGTAAGACCTTGTGAGCCAACTTTCAAACTTTTAAAGCAACTTCCTTTTGGCCTTAAAACCGCTGAATTCTAGAGGAATTTTAGTGGTAGAAAACTTATTTTGAGCGCCAAAATGGGTGGGGGTTGTCCCCCCTCCTCTTTTCTTGTTTACTTGCATTTTTGGCCTATCAAAGGAGCATACATTTTCATACTTTCAAGGCTTGGATCAGGAACTTTTTGGTGACTTTTAGTACCTACCTAGACTCTGTCCATGGTTGGTTTGGTCACCCTTGGCATGCTTCTCATGTGTGTAGTGCATTCCCATTTATGGCTCATCAAAGTAGCATGTCATTCTAGCATTTATTGACTATATTTCAGTGCATTTTTTGTCATCATTTGCCATGTAATGACTCTATTTTTGATAGATTTGGTAGTCCTTTGCATGCTCCATGTACTTGTAGAACAAATCTTGCTTACTAGTCTTGTGTGCATGATGTTTTGGCTCATCATTCTAGCATGTTCTGACTCCACTCCAGCACATTTTTGGCTTTGATTTAACATGCTTGAGGTCTGATTTAATTGGTTTTGGTCATGCATGTTTGGTTTTGCATAGCTATAGTGCATTTGGCTTTGCTAGCCTTGCATTATGGGACCCCTAGCATGTCATATTTGAGCCTTTTGCATGGCATGGCATCATTTGGTAGGTAATTTTAGACCATAAACTTCTTCCATGCTCTCATGTTTATCACTCTGTTGCGAGCTTAGCATGTTTTTGCTACCATATTGACCTGCATTAGGTCTGTTTTGAGTGCTTTGGGTCATTCAAGCATTGCTTGGAATGGTTGTAGTGTAAAGCCCTTGACTAGCTTTGTATTTCAAGTCTCTTGGCATGCTTTATTTGAGCTATTTTCATGATATGGCTTCACTTTGCATGTAATTTCAGAGCAGATAGACTTTCCATGCTCCCACTTTTGTCACCCCTTGAGTGCCCCTAAGGGTTGTGTTCTTGTTGCCAAACTTGTGGACCAATATGTGTGCATGTGTGTCTTGCCTTTTGGTGCCTTAGTCCTGGTGTTATAGCCACTGATTTGGGCATGACTAAGGTCAATCCATTTTGGTTTAAGTCCATCGAGCATTGTGTATGCCATGTGGTTCATTGCGTTGTGTATGCCATGTCCATTTGCATTGTGTATGCTAGTTGTTGTTCATATTGTTGCATGCTTGTGTTGCCTTGCATTGAGTATGTATGCATTAGCATTGTGCATGCCCTTTGCATTGGTAGTTTGATCATGTTGCCTTGCATGCTGTTTCCATGCTTGTCCCTTGCATATTGTTTGCATGCTTGTTTCATTGCATTACATTTTTACATACTCCATGTTAGGTTGCATTGTGCATGCCATGTTATGTGTTCAATTGTGTTTGGAATAGGTGTTAGTCCAAACACGGGAAACGAGGGACGTTTCATACTTGAAGTGATGAAACGCGCCTCAATTCTTGGTCACCGACACTCTTGATCATACACGATAGAGTTTTAGGCTTTATGTGTTTACTTGTGTATTCATTTCCATATTGAGTTGCGCAATTCGGCCCCTCGGCCACATGCATCGAGATGCGTGATTGGTGGCCCGAGGGTCGAGACCTACACTCCCTTGAGCTTATGTAATGATAGGGAGGGTGGTCGCGCATACATGTGTTGCAAATACTTGGCCATGCCTTTTTCTTGCCCTCTGTTGCAGAAAACTAGAAGCCAGGAGAGGAAACTGGTCGCCGAGCAGATTTACTGGCAGACCGACCACTTTTTTTGGTTTCCACCACAAAAGGTGGTCGGTAGTTGGTCTCCCATGCCTATAAGCTGGTTGGCAGCCTTCCCACAGATTCCCAGGGTGGAGTTTCATCTCTCTGGAGCTTTGTGCAAGTTTCTGAGATCAATTGCAAACAAAGGCGAGTAGGGGCGTCGTGAGGGATTTCCAAACAAGGCAATTCAAGCATGCATGCGTCCTTTGTCACTCAAAACAGAGCTAAGGCAGCCCACATTCATTTAGTTTGTATGCTCATTTAGATTGCTTACTTAGTTAGTGTTGTGTAATAATTAGTTGTAGCTTATTATTCATTTCGTTGTGTAATAACTAGTTTAATTAGATTAGCTTAGGTTAGCTAGTTGGTTTTGTATTATTTATTTGGACCCTCCGTCAAGAGGGCGAATTTTGTAATAAGTGTGCGTGTGTGTGATGCATTCTTCCAACCCCCATTTCTTTCTCCTTTTTATTTACCAGCTTGCGATGGTTAGTTTTAGGGCATGTTTCAATTAGCATCCACATGCTTCGCATGTTTGCATTCATTGATCTGTCTTGTATGCACCGGGCTCGGTGCATCATACTAACTGCATTGTATTTCAATTCCGAGTTGAATACATGTTATCTTTAGCATCTCATATGCCATCTTAGAATAGCCGAACCTATCTTAGTTGCATTTTCCTTGTGTTACATTAGCTGTCTTAACATGAACTAGGATCATGCATTGATTACTAACTAGTTTCTATTTTGGCTTGGAGTACTCGGTGAGCATTTATGCTTTGGCATCCTTGCATATGTGTGAGTGACTGCCATGACATCGTGCTTGCCATGAGGCTAACTGCTTATGTGATATACCTACCTGAATGCCTGTGGGTGAAGGTTGGATTATTTAAATTGGAACAATTCATCGATTGCGAATTTTAAGCCCCCTTGAGAATAGCAATTCACCATGTTTTCTAAGCCCACTTGAGTGTGGCAAAATCCGCATTTTAGCCTAGTTGCGAGTAGCAAACCGCTTTCAAAAACAAACATGAGATGTTTTGTTCTAACTTAGACGATCCAGTCTATACTTGTGTGCTGTGCGCATCACGTAGCAATTCTAGGCTAATAAACTGGAATAAGAGCGCATATGTTTTCAAAAACAAGATATCATGTTTAGTAGTGGTCGATCTGTGATCGGGCTAGCGGGGGTGCTCATTGCATGACCTCCCCAATCGTACCCAAGTTCCCGAGCCAAGACAACTTTGGTGATGACGGACACATGGCCTTAGGCACGAGTCAGGGTTTCCTAAATTCTCCCAAAATAAAATATTTAGGTGGCAACTTTGTATTTGGGAAAGCACTCCATGTTTGGCACTTCTTTCTAAAAATCTGTTTTTCAAAACGATTTGCCGGATTTGGACTCTTTGGTGATTTATCAATCTCGTATCGCACTTTGCAAGATCAGATTAAGAAACCATGACTTTGAGTCCGAACTGTAGTAAGCCCAATGGACAAAACGGGATTCTCCCGGGACGTTCGGGCGCGTCTACACACGAGTTTGAAATACTTGGGGTTCCCAGACTGGATATGCACCAGGTGACCTGGGTAGGCATTGTATTTCAACATCGGTTTCACCCTGCATGGCGATTCCTTGGGTTAGTGCTGTTGCCATGACCACAATTTCTTCTGAATTTTGCGTCATCACGAGTCTGGTGAACTGAACAGAGGTGATGTGATTGGTGACCAACGGATCTGATGAACCGGTGAGCCTTGACTGGCCTTTCTCTGCCTTGCCTCAGCAAAGGAAAACACTGGTTGTTCGGAACTGAATCTCTGACCCGACAAAATCTATCAGCAAAAGTCCAATGAATCTCGCGGATATTGGAGTCTTCTGAAGCTACGGTTCCCAGACTACCCTAGCAAAAGAGAAAACAGACAGCATCTCAGCCCAATTTCAGCAAGACAGAGGTAAGCATAGCTGCCTGAATGTGCTCTCTACTGAATTCTGCCCAAAATTCTGCCTGTAAACTGATACCCTCTGGTAAAATTGATGCCTAGAATACTGATTCCCTCAGGCCTGATACCCAGACTTGCAAACTGATATGCCCATTCTTGTAGAGGTATACTCTAAAAGCGCATAAGAAGTAAATGCGAGTCAAAAACACCCCTATGTTGGGGTAGGTTTTCCCTGTCCTATTTTGTCAGGAGCTAGGGTTTTACTACGCACGCAGCGGTTTCAAACAACCTATGATTGGGTCAGCAACCTGTCCTAGCTTGGAATGGTCACTACAGTTTCCGATATGCGCTAGGTCGAATGGTCAAAAAGGGTGCCCTGGTAAAAACCGGGGTTTGTGTTCCTGTCGTGGTAAAGCCCACAATCGGTCAGCCTTATGTCACGCTTCACAAAGCAAGCCTCCGGAAAACCGTTCAGGAATAGCATACGGCAAACACGGTGTCCTAGGCGCACCAATGCAAATGCAATGCAAAGAGACACATAAGTGTAGCCAAAACAAGATATCATGAGTTCGAGTCAAGTTCTCTAACTCCCCAGCAGAGTCGCCAGAAACTGTAGACGCGCCCGAACGTCCAGCGAAAATCGCGTTCTGTTCATTTGGGCTTACTACTACAATTCGGACTCAAATGTCACGGTTCCGAATCTGATCTCGGAAAGTGCAATGCAAGACCGATAAATCACCAAAGAGTCCAAATCCGGCAAATCGTTTTACATGGACTGCTTTGCCAGATACAGAGTCGCCACCTAAATATTTTGTTTTGGGGGAAATTTGGGAAACCCTGACTCGTGCCTAAGGCCACGTGTCCGTCATCACCAAAGTTGCCTTGGCTCGGGAACTAGGGTACGAGAGGGGAAGGTCATGCAATGGGCACCCCCGCTCGCCCGATCAAAGGATCGGCCTATACTAAGCATGATATCTTATGTTTGAAAACACATGTGCTCTTATTCCGGTTAATTAGCTAATCTTACTACGTGATGCGCACAACATACAAGTATAGACTAGATCTCCTAATGTGGAACAAAGCATTGCATATTTGTTTGTTTGAAAACAGTTTGAAGTTTGCTACTCGCAAGTAGGCTAAATCGAGGATTTCAATGAATTGTTCTAATTCAAGCAATCCAACCTTCACCCATAGGCATTCAGGCAGTTACATCACATAAGCGGTTAGCCTCATGGCAAGCATGCTATCATGGCAACACTAACACTCATGCAAGATGGTAAAGCATAAACGCTCACAGTGTACTCCGAGCCAAAACAGAGAACTAGTTAGAAATCATGGATGACCCTAGTTCATGTTAAGATGGCTAATGCAACGCATGCGAAAATGCATCTAAAATAGGCTCGGCTATTCTAAGATGGCATGTGAAATGCGACTTGATAATCATGTATTCAAGTAGGGATTGAAATACAATGCAGTTAGTATGATGCGCCGAGCCTGGTGCATGCATTACAAATGAATGGATGCAAACATGCGAGCATAAGGATGCTAATTAAAACATGCCCTAAAACTAACCACTGAAAGCAGGTAAGTAAAAGGGAGAGAGAAATGGGGATTGGAAGACATGCATCGCACACACGCACGCTTATTACAACAATATGCCCTCTCGACGGAGGGTCCGAATGAATTTAGCTAACTAGCTACACTAATTAAACTAATTATTACATAACCAAATTGAATAACTAGCTACAACTAATTATTACAACACTTAATTAATTGACAAATTAATTGATTAATTACAAATTCAAATACTAACTAACAAGTACGCATTAAAATATGTAAACTAGGTTGCCTCAGCTCTGCCTTGAAGAAGTTGAAGATGCGTGCTTGGTTCCCATCCCGAAAGCTCTCAGAATGCTCTCTAGAGGCTCTATCTACAGGGTGTCCTTGAGAACTAGCTGCTGGATCTTACCAAAATAGTGCTAAGGAGTGCACCAGTGGCCTGCCGGCCATGAGGGGCTGCTGCCGGCCACCCACCCGACCAACAGAAGGCACTGCCGGCCAAAAATGAAGGGTTGCCGGAAAACAATAAGAGGGTGCCGGCCACTGGTGTGCTGTGACACCAAGTTGCAACAGAACACAAAATAGAGAAAAGGGAGTGTCTCCCAAGGGTATGTACGCACTATGCCACTGCATATCACTTCCAAATATCAATGGAATAGGCATCATTGGATCCAAGACCATCAATCGCGCATCTCGATGCGTGATGGCCAAAGATCCAGCATGTGCAAATTTCAATGTAAAATGAATGCATAAAAACACATAAATGCCTAGAACTCTATCATGGATAATCAAGAACGTCGGCGACCGAGAATTGAGACACGTTTCATCACTTGAAGTATGAAACATCCCTCGTTTCTTGTGTTCGGATTTAAGACCTAATCCAAACAATAATGGAATACAAGCATGGCATACACAATACGACTCGAGCATGCAAACATGTAATGCAATATGAACAACCTAACAAGTTTAATGGCATGTACAATGCACAATGCGCAATGCTAAGAACAACTAGCATACACAATGCGATGTAACCTAAGCATGCAAAAACATGGTATACACAATGCTATGAACTACATGGAAACAATCATGGCATACACAATGCTATGAACTACATGGCATGCTCAATGCTTAATGTAAGATAGCATTCTCAATGCAAGGTGACAAGGCATACATAATGCTAAGTAAGATGAGCATGCAAGCAACATGCAAGTGAACATGCTAAATGGACTTAAAACAAAAGGGGTAGACCTCAGTCATGCCAAAATCAGTGGCCATAAATATTGAAAAGAAAGCATGAAAAGGCAAGGCAAACATGCATGCCAATTGGCTCAAGGATCAAAGCATAAAGATGCGACTCTTAAGCACACTTAAAGAGTTACAAGCATGGATATATGACAGCACCCAAAAGTTCTTAAAACATGCATGAAATGGTGCCAAACCACTCTAGCAAGTCAAATAAAGCATGCGAGAAAGCTCAAAGCTCAAAAATGGCAAAGGGACTTAAGCCATGGCCATATAAAGCAAGCCCCAAAGGGGGCAAGGGCATCAAAACAGTCCCAAGGTAGGTCAAGGTGAGTCTAAAAACATGCTTTAACCTAGCCATAACAAGCTAGAACAAAAGGCCGAAAACATGAAGCATGCAAGGCTACAACAGGGGTGTTGCACTACACCTATTAAAACCAAATATGGCATGAATTAACCAACAGAAAACAGAGTTATGGCATGATAAAACAAGCCCAAAAACCCACTGAGATGACATCCTAAGAACGTAAGCATAGAGGCATGCACAATGATCCATTCATGAGGCATAAAACACCAACTCTTCAAGGCATTGAAAGCAAGACAAAGGCAAGTGTTTGACCATGAAACATGCACTGAAATAACATTTCAAATGATGCCAAAGCATGCAAACATCACAAGTATAGCATGGTAGGGGCCTCAAAGCTCAAGACTAGTCAAAGCATTTACACTATAGCTATACAAAACATGAGTGATATGATCATGGCAGCCCAAAACATCCCTAGAACAACCCAAAATATGAATAAAATCATGCTGGAGCATAGCCCAAATATGCTAGAGTGATGAGTCAAAACATCATGCACATAAACCTAGTAAGCAAGATTTGTTCTACAAATACATGAGCCACTCAAGAGGCTACCAAACCAACTTTAGACAGAGTCATGACATGGCAAAACATCACCAAAAACATGCTGAAATGGACTCAAACCCAGCTATAATGACTTGCTACTTCATGAAGCATATAAAGCTAATTTAAGAGATTTACACTAGAAGTGTATTAACCATGCATGGAGTGACAAAACCAAGTAAAAATAGTGGCATGCCATGCTAAAATAAGCCCAAGTACAAGCTAAGATATGGCCAACATAAACTTACCAAAGGTGCTCACACATGAGGCATTCAAAGCAAGTGAACAAGACACAAAGGAGAGGGGATGACCCTCTCCTATTTAGGACACCAAAACCACCTTCCCACCACTGAAAATCCTCTGGATTTCAGTGGTAGAAAGGTCATGCAAAGGCTTCAGCAAGAGCCTAAAAGGGATGGCTCAAAACAAGGCCTAACAAGGCCTAGGAAGGGGTAAACCACCCCCAATGAAAGAGTGACCTTAAACAAAGGTCTAAAGCATACAAAAATAGAACTTTTTTCAGTTGAAAGCAAGGCCTAAAACAATATGAAAGGATGACCAAAGTAAGGTACAAATAAATGCTAAAAAGGGGAATATACTCACCCTTGAAGTTCAACTTCGAAAATAGCAAGCTCTGAGGCTAGAAACCAAGTTTCAGAGCTCAAGTAACACTCCCAAGAACCTCAACTCAAAGATGGTGGTCTACCTCTATGTGTTGTAGTGCAAAAGTGCAAGAAAAATGAACTTTAGAGCACTATTCTAGGCAATATAGAGACAGAGAATGAGAAATATATATATAGAGGGAGATACAACTTCTCCAAAATTTTCTCAACCTCTGATAGAGAGGAAGGGCCTCTCCTTATATAGAAGAAAAACAATGCAAAGCTTGTTAAACTAGCTTGGAAAGGGGTTCATCCCTCCATTCACATGTATGCAGGAGAGATAAGTGAAAACCTGCTGGCTCAAAAGATCTGGCGTGAAACCTACTGAGAGAAGGGTTCTGTTGGCCATCAGTGGTGGCCGGCAGTGGCTCATTGATGGCCGGCATGCCTCATCAATGGCCAGTAGTAACAAAGGCATGGTCGGCTGTAGCATTGCATGGTCGGTAGTGCACCAAGAGAATTATGCTGGAAAGACCAACACATGGTCCAAAAATGGGGCAGAAAGGATACAGGCTTTGGAAAGCTCAAACCTGTGACTTTCCACCGCGAAAGTCGAGCACTTGATGAGCAATCGAACTTGTGGCTGGATGTATCTGCAAACACAACCAAGTCTTGAGGACGGTCAAAAATAGGGTGTCTACATTTTGCCACTCAGGTTCGGGGCAATTCGAATCAGGGGGCAAGCCATGAAAAAGGCTGTCGTACCAAAAACACCCCTTTCAGCTCCGATCCTACACTCGGAAGAGATCATCACACCCAGTCAGCACCTGCCAACCTCTCTATCATTCCCTCCAGGAGTGGTAACTGCACCTATGATCCCCTCTACATGACCTTATCCAAAGCTCTCCAAATCCTCGTAGGACAAGGCCATCTCAAACCCCTTGACCCTCGGCCTCTTCTTGATCCCCTTGCATCTAGGTATAATGCTGCCAAGTACTGTGCCTTCATCAACAAACCGGCCATGACACTGACAGTTGTTTTCATCTTCGCCATGAAATACAAGATCTGATTGACAATGAGGTCATCGCCGGACCAGGTCCTACAAAGTCTATCTGTACCGGAATGATAATGTGACTCTGTGATCAGGGGATGAACCACTTGCTGATGGTGCTCATTTTACTCCAGTTGTGGTGGATGACACGCATTGTTTTGAGCAATTTGAAAATGTTGTTTATTGTACTTTCTGACTTGGGTATTAAGTCAGTTCTGTTGTATTGTATTGAGTCTGTCTTGTTGTATTAAGTCAGTCTTGTTGTGTTTGAGTCGAGTGATTTCGGGGGTGTTACCTCGGACATCACTATCTTATTTTGTTTTTGTCTTTTACACTCTTTCTTTTGCTTCTGTTTCTGCCATTGAGCTAGTTGTGCCAGAAGATCTGAACAAAATAACAGAGATTTTCACCTACTTTTTCTGTGCCTTTAAATCATTGCATTGACGTAAGTTTTTCAAAACTTTTATAACATTATGACGAAAACAAAGAGGAAGGAATTCCTCAGGATTTGCAAAAATTTGATCAACTAAGAGAAAGGGAGGCATGCTAAGCCCTTAATGAATGAGATCATGTACTGAGGAGGATCTTAGCTTGATCCAGATTGGTTCTACATTGTCTTCAGAGGAGCCTTGCATGGTCCTACAAAGACGTGCGTGGAATCGCTCTTGGGATTGTACAACACAGGATCACTCTTGGCCTCAAGACTCTCCCCATTTTTCTTTCAAACCTTGAACCTTGACTCAAAATGTTCAACGATGAGCCACAATATAAGGCTTGCAAGGCCGGATTGGAAGCAACTCTTGGACTAGGGGCAAGAAGGTCAGATCAAGAAGGTTAGATGTCATCAAGGGAAGCTTGCAAAGTTAGCTTAGAAGCATCCCTTGAACTAGGGGCAAAAAAGGTAAGATATGCTCGAAGATTCAAAGATGGGTCATTTCCCCAACCAATGAAGACCGGCAAGAAAACCAAATCCTAGAATCTAAGAGAAAAGAAATTATTTCTGAAGGAAAATTGAGTTTCTATCCACAACATTAGGGGCAAATTCAGACCCCAATTGGATGGGCTCTCACCTCATCAAGACTATTTAGTAAGTATAAATAACCATTCTCATGGATTAAGATGGCTAGAGATCCTACGACCATTCAACATGGACAAGTTAAACTTTTTTTATCTTTGAGAGGCTCGTTGGGCCGAAAATCCGAAAGGGCGACCCAGGCAAAAGTTAGAGCAGAGAAAATAAAAAGAACAAAAATGAAAAAAAATGGAAAGAAAGAAGAAAAGAAAAGAAAAGGAAAACAAATGAAAAGGAAAAGAAATGAAAAACAGAGCTTGCAAGGTTGAAAACTCGGAAGGGTGGCCTTGGCAAAAGTTAAAGCGTAAAAGGAGAGTGTTAATACCTGAGTGCAGCTTAAACTCTGGAACTATGTATGACCTGATACCAATCTTTGGGATACATAGGCAACTTCATCCTGAAGTTTGGCCCCAACCATTTTCAGCTTGCTTGGCTCATCCATGTTGATTGGCTTATCCTTGTTCAAACTCGGCTATCCTATCCATGTGCAAATTGGCTCGTCTTCGTTCAACATTGATTGTCCTATTCTGTTAGAAGATTCAGCTGCAAGACAAATCAAGTTCAGATCTGAGATAGTGCATCTCGAGAGTAGATTCCGTGTTGGTTGAGCAATGGCCATATGCAAAAATAGTTTTGAAGATTTTTTAGTGAGGTTGACTATTTTTCTCGAAAATTATTCTATTTTTCCAAAACTAGACCATATCTTGGACCCAAAAAAGGAAAGTTTTCAGTGCTCACAACTTGACTTCCATGATTTCAAATCAGAAAATCGAACAAGTATGTTAATCTAACTCTCATATTGGTCAAAATTTGTTTTAGAAGAAAGCCAAAAAACAAAAAATGGTCAAAATGATGAACAAGGGGCACAGTCGAGTCAGGTTTTTTTGTCTTTTCCCCATTATCAATGTACTCATCGGAAAGAGAACAACCAAAGTTAACAGGAGGGGGCCAAGAGCTGTCTCATCCTCTAAGCAACGAGGTGTCAAGCTTATTACGAAGCACAGACTGGGAATGGAGCATGATATTCCACTTCTTCATTTGGACAGGTCAAATCACATCCAAACTGGCCAAGGGCATCGGCAACCGATGCCAGTTGCAAATCTGTTGCACATCTAGTCGCGCCGCAACCTGTCTGTGGGAAAAGCTCACTAGTTGTGAGCGAAAGATGGAGAATCTATGAGAATACCAGGGTGTGGCTTGCCTTTTTTGCGCCCCCTTTTTGAAGGTTTGAAAGAAAGCCCTCACAGGTCGGACTCCTGTGGTTCTGAATCTAGTCTCACAAGTGTAATGTGAAACTGATAAACACCAAAGAGTCCAAACTTGGAAAATCGTATTTCAATAAAATAATGCCAAAATTGGACTGCTTTGCCAGATACAGAGTCGCCACCTAAATATTTTTCTTTTGGTAAAATTTAGGAAACACTGACTCGTGCCGAAGGCCATGTGTCCGTCATCACCAAAGTTGCCTTGGCTCGGGAACTTAGGTACGAAGGGGGAAGGTCATGAATTGATAACCCCCGCTCGCCTGATCAAAGATCAGCTTCTATTAATCATGATATGATTTTTTATAAACATTATGTGTTCTTATTCCCGTTATTAAACTAGTTGCACTATGTGATGCACACAAGCAAATATAGACTAGTTTGCTCAATTTGGAACGATTCAACTCATGTTTGTTTTTGTGAAAATGGTTTGAATTTGTCACCTCAAGTGGGGTTAAAGATGCGGATTTGCCACCAAACATAGTGGGCTTAAAATATGATTTGCCACTCAACAAAGTGGGCATAAAACGCACATTCGTTGAATCGTTCCAACTCAAACAACAAGGCTTCATCCACATGCAATCATGCAGTTAATCATTTAAGCACATAGCCTCATGGCAAGCATGCTAATCATGGAAACACACACACTCATGCAAGTATGCTAAAACATAAAAATTCAGCTAGTACTCCAAGCCAAAACAAAAACTAGTTAGAAAGATAGATGATTCTAACTATACAAAATGCCTAATGCAACACATGCAACATGCAATTAATAGGCTCGACTACTAATGTGGCATAAGAAACAATTTTGAACAACATGTGATAAAACACGTATTCAAATAAGATATTGAAATGGCAATACATTTTGAATGATGCGCCGAGCCTCGGTGCGTGTAAGACAAATGAATGGATGCAAGCATACGACATGCTAATTGAAATATAATCCTTAATCTAACCATCAAAAGCGATTAAATAAAAGAGAGAAAGACACAACGTTGGACGACATACATGCACGCACGCATACTTATTATAACATTATGCCCTTGCGAAAGAGGATCCAAATGAATAAGCTAACTAGCTACGCTAATTATGCTAACTATTACAACACGTGAAACTAATTAACTATTCTAAGCTAATTTGAAAGAAATTAACGAGGTTAAGCTAATTAAATATTACGACATCAACTAATTAGCTATAACTAATTAGACTAATTAAATATTACAACACAATTTGCTATGCTAATGAAACAATTTAAACGGCCAAACACATTCAATGCAAGCACCAAAGAAGAAGGATGGAGGTTGCATGCACATCACTTGAAAGATACTCTGTCTGCGCAGATTGCCTCTGTCCCACCTTCAGCCACTACCTTTGTTTCTACAAAACTGCATTGCTGACAAAAGACTAGGGGTCGACCGTGCATCACTAATGACCGGCCAGGCCTATAGAGGGCCGGTTTTGCATTGATTTTGTTTGCAGTTCTGTTCTGTGCTCTGAGGTGAAATAGGGTAGATAGAACATGCATTGTCAAACTCGGTTTGCCCTTCCTCCCTTCTCTATCATAGGGGGATCTCAAGAGAAGAGTGGAATCATTTCTAAAGACATCAATGAGCAATTGATTGCTTCATGCTTTAGGACATGATTTTGGACAAAATCAATAAATGTAATGCGAATGACCACCCCTCCCTTTTTGACATGTAATGAACTCAAAAAAGGAAGTTGAGACTCTTCAAGGATATCAAAAACACCATGGATTGATGTCTAATGACCCTTGACACAAGAAACTTGGCATAATGCCCGGCCAAGTTCAAGCTATTCAAGCCAATTTCTTTAAGTGTGTTGATCCAAGTTTTAAACCAATTGATTTAGTCATTGCCATTCATTAATCCATTTGTCCAAATGTGATATTAAGTCCTCTAACAAGAAAAAAAGTCAAACGAGAGGTCTTTCTAAAACATGAGAGAAAGGCTACACCGTTGACAATGAATCTCCTAAGAGATTAAGCCATTAGGTGTAAATCTCTCTTACATGTATTGAATGACTTCAATCAGTTGAAATCATTCTCAAGAATGAAAGATATGGATGATTGATTGATTGTTTACAATTAAGCCCTTTGACATGGAAATAAAGCAAAGTAAAGCTTAGAACGACACAATATAAGCCATATATGCAATTCATGAGGCAACACATGAACTAACCAAAGCATGAAGCAATTTTAAAGGCTAGCACAGCCCCAAAACAACCCTCAAAGATGTGAAAAACCATGACTAAATATGCATGAAAAGAGGCTAAAAAAAAAAACTAGTAAAGGAGACCAAGGAGGGGTGGCCAACCACTCCATTTTTGAAACTTCAAAACATGATTTTTGTCCTAGTTTTACCTCTGAAAATCAGTTTGAAAACAAAGAAGGAAGGTGTAAAAGCACAAGGTTTTGAGTCATAAGAATAGATACAAGTGAGGGCATTAAACCCAACTACCTTTGTTGGCTTATACAAAATCAAGATTCAACACTTGTAATAGGCACAAAATAGTCCAAGAGTACAAGAAATAAACATAAATGAAGTAAGTAAGAGTAAAGGTAAGAGTTGCAAGTTCATACCTCTTAAAGATGGAGGAAGGTTTTGGTGATTTTGAAACTTGATCTCTACACACTCACAGGCTTGAATTATGGTGTTCAAGACTCAACCAAGACTTGTTTTCCATTATTGAGTCATGGTGTGCTATGTTCAGTCGTAGGCTCAATACCCGGTCGAGAACTCATTTCTCAATTTCAAAATGATTTGTTTTGTGCTCAGAGTGCCATTCTCCACATTTGTGCAAAACAGACTTGTTCTTTCATAAAACTGTAGGGTTCAACCCAGACCATGTGAGAATAGTAAAACCAGGACCAATCTGAAGCTATATAGGTTCCAGACTGCAAAGTAAAAGAAAAGAGGGAAAACGTCGGGCATCTGAGTTTGTTTCAACTTCAGTAAGTTCCGAGAATGTATTTCGTGTGTACCTCTTCAAGTGTTGCCAATGCTCCAAAGTATGAGTGTGCCTCTACCTCAAACGCAAGATCAAGCTTGCTTCAAAGCCAGAATGGCACTCAGAAGTGCTCTCCCTGAATACCATTCACTATCAGAGTTATCTTGGCTATGTTTGCAATGAGACAAAGTTAGAAAAAAATCATTAGGAAGGAAAATGGCATCTATGGTTTCTACATGCAGAAGTTAACCCTTGTCAGCATTTCAGAACCTTTGTACTGTGAGTTGAAGGTAAGTGTTCGAAGAACAAATTGGAGGGGAGATCCCCGTCAGAGTAGAGCGGTTTACCGCCACTCACTCCATGAGGTGCTTTCTAAAAACCACCGCTTTGTTTGTTTATTGCATTCCCTAAACATCATGCTCTACATTGCTTGTAACATGTTGTAACATGTATCATATCATCGTACTTATTGCATTTATTTGCATTTTGTGTTATCTTATATCGTTTATCCGTTCAACCTACGCAGCGTTTAGGATCGTCCTCCTCCGGGGTTATCTCAGGATGCGTGAAGCGCGACCCTGGGTGTGTTTTATCTCAGGTTGCGTTGTCCGTGCACCTAGGCGGTTGTTTTCGGTGCTCTTCTCATGATTTCAGCGTGGTTAGAGTGTTCTTTTCCTCACACAATTTCAGCGTGTTTGGAATTCATCTTAGGTTGCATTGTCATGCACACCTCTTCACTTGCATTGTCATGCACTTTCCACTTGCATCGTTTTGTACGCTCCTCTCTTCCGAAACACTGGGATATGTCCCTATGTTTCTCCCTCTTTCCAAAACACCGGGATACGTCCTTATGTTTCTCCTTCTTTCCGAAACACCGGGATATGTCCCTATGTTTCTCCTTCTTTCCGAAACACCGGGATATGTCCCTATGTTTCTCCTTCTTTCCGAAACACTGGGACACGTCCCTATGTTTCTCCCTCTTATTCCGAAACACCAGGATATGTCCCTATGTTTCTCCTTCTAATTCCGAAACACCGGGATATGTCCCTGTGTTTCTCCCTCTTTGGTTAAGAGCATTCGGAATACGTTCCAATGTTTATACCTTTCTGAAACACTGGGATAAGTCCCTGTGTTTCTCCCCCTTTGGGTAAGAGCATTTGGAATATGTTTCAATGCTTATACCTTTCTGAAACACTGGGATATGTACCTGTGGTTCTCCCTCTTTGATTAAGAGCATTTGGAATACGTTCCAATGCCTATACCTTTCCGAAACACCGAGATACGTTTCTATGTTTCTCTTTCTTTCGGAAACACCGGGATACGTCCCTATGTTTCTCCTTCTTTCCGAAACACCGGGATACATCCCTATGTTTCTCGTTCTTTCGAAAACACCGGGACATGTCCCTATGTTTCTCCCTCTTTTCAAAACACCGGGATACGTCCCTATGTTTCTTGCTCTTTCCGAAACACCAGGACACGACCCTATGTTTCTCCCTCTTTCCGAAACACCGAGATACGTCCCTATGTTTCTCTCTCTTTTCGAAACACCGAGATACGTCCCTATGTTTCTCTCTATTTTCAAAACACCGGGATACGTCCCAATGTTTCTCCCTCTTTCCGAGACACGGGGATATGTCCCTATGTTTCTCCTTCTTTTCGAAATACCGGGATACGTCCCTAGGTTTCTCCTTCTTTCAAAAACACCAGCATACGTCCCTATGTTTCTCTCTCTTTCCGAAACACCGGGATACGTCCCTATGTTTCTCCTTCTTTCCGAAACACCGAGATACGTCCCTATGTTTTCCCTTCTTTCGAAAACACCGGGGTACGTCCCAATGGTTCTCTCTCTTTCCAAAACACCGTGATACGTCCCTATCTTTCTCATTCTTTCCGAAACACCGGGATACGTCTCTATGTTTCTCTTTCTTTCGAAAACACCAGGATATGTCCCTATGTTTCTCCTTCTTTCCGAAACACTGAGATACGTCCCTATGTTTCTTTTTCTTTTCGAAACACCGGGATATGTCCCTATGCTTCTCCTTCTTTCCGAAACACCGGGACACGTACCTATGTTTCTCCCTCTTATTCTGAAACATTGGGATACGTCCCTATGTTTCTCCCTCTTTCAGAAACACCGGGATACGTCCCTATGTCTCTCATTCTTTCAGAAATACCGGGATACGTCCCTATGTTTCTCCTTCTTTCCAAAACACCAAGATACGTCCCTATGTTGCTCCTTCTTTCCGAAACATCGGGATACGTCCTTATGTTTCTCCCTCTTTCTAAAACACCGGGATATGTCCCTATATTTCTCCTTCTTATTTCGAAACACAGGGATATGTCCCTATGTTTCTCCCTCTTTGGGTAAGAGCATTTGGAACATGTTCCAATGCTTGTACCACTCTTTTTCCTTTCGCGTGCAACATGTCAGAATCTTGTTTGAGACCTTGGGTGTTCCCGATAGTCGCTTTTGATCTTTCCTGTGTGGTACGTGGTTAAGATTGCTTTTTTTTCTTACATCCTTTCTGCACGAGGTGTAGTTTGGCTCGTATTACTTTGCATAGGATTCTCTTAAAATGTTGCATTTATTTTGCATGATTGCTTCATAACAGCTCTCTTTGCATAATCATAAGTTATGTTCGGCATTGTGCATGTCATTTGCATCTTGCCCCTGAACTATGCTAGTTTGATTCTTTACAAAGGGATACGTAGGCAGCCTGCGGGCACAACCATTTATCTGAATTTTGTTTGTTTGTCCAAGTCTTCGGCCTTGTCAAAAATGGGTCGTCTCTGGGCTTTAACATTCACTCACATCATTTCATGACTCTGAGCTCTGTCAAAGAGGGGCAACTGTAGACACCTTATTTTTGACCGCCCTTAAGACTTGGGCACTACTGATGGTTTACTGAGTGGTGAAAGATGTATCGGGCAAAGGCTCAATTTCTTTGGCAAGAAGAGAGTCAAACCCCCCAACCTTACACCTCATTTTGGACCAAAGCTATTTTGAATGGTTTTTAGACCTTAAAACCCTCTCTTTCAAAATATTTTTGAAAGAAGTTTCTACGATGTTCCGACGCTCGCATTTTGTTAAAAGTTGGGCCTTTCGGTAAACCGAGCAAGGACAAAGTGGAAATGAATGAGAGAGAGGTAAAATCCTTGAAAAATCTTTCAAAACACCTTACTTAGGGGTTTGGAGTTGAAGAAAATTGGGAAAGGAGGGAAGAAAACTAGTTTGGGAGAAGTCTGACATGAACCTTAGTAGGACCGAAACTGCGCGGTATCACGAAAATAGGCATAACTTTTTTCACAGTTGGAATTTTGTTATGAGGCTGCCACCATTGGAAAGCTTACTTCCCGGGGTTCTATTTACGTACAAGAATGACCTGAAAAGGCATCTAGATGAAGGAGTTAGGCTTACTTCAAGTCGGGGACTAGGACTGATTTTTGCTGCCGGCCCCTATGGGAGTGTGCCGGCCATGAATGGCCAATGCCGTCCAATAGTGACCTCTGCCGGGAAACAATAGTGTGCTGCCGGCCAACAATGGTAAAGGTGCCGGCCATTGATGAAAATATCAGAATTTTGCAGATATTTTGCTCCAGCTTGCTCCAGTTGTCCCTTTTGGGATATTTTCGACCTATGCTCCTGTTTTTGCTATATATCAAGGCCATATCTATTGTTTTGAAGGGTTAGAACATTTGAGAACTTCTTAAGCAAGTTTGAGAGCTTCTCTCACTAAAACTCCCTTTCTCTCTACATTTTTCAGAGTTTTAACTCTACCTCTCTTTCTAAAGCCTCTCCCTCTTGCCTTTTGTGCATGCAAGTAGAGAAATACCTCTCTTTTGCCTAGACATCCTTAGTGAAAGTGGTCCATCTTCGGGAGGAGGTTGCTTGAAGCTTACTTGGGACTTTGTTGGAGCTCCAAAGGTGTTTTGGGTCAGATTTTGGGCTAGTTTGCAACTGTGCATCAAGGGTAACATCTCTCTCCCTTTAGGCTTGTTTTACACAGTTGCTTGGCCATCTTTTCACACTACTTTGGGGCTATTTTTGTAATAACCCGACCCTCGTACATGTTTTCTGGCATACTTCCAGTCCCCTCTTCTATGCAGTTATATGCTTGTTGTGAAATTCCATGTGAAATTAAATTTAATTAAGTGAAACTTATGGTTACGGGTTTCTATTTGTTTAATAGAAGAAAAATCTATCACGATTATAATATTTGGATTAGGAATTGAGGGCCCCAGAGGCTTGATAATCTGAAATTGATTTTACATTTGAGACCAACATAATTTTTACATAGCATTTTTGTAAAAATTTGCTTTGGGATGACTAAACTGATTGAGTTTTGTCCTATTCAACTTGTTTTATATTATGTATATATATATGTGTCTTTTGATCATTGGTATGAGAAGAACCCAAAAATATCTCCTGAGTGCATTGGAAGAGGGAAGTTAGAGAAGAATAAGGGAAGTCTAGCAAGAGAGGAGGATTGGGTAAATTAAAGGGGATTTTAAGCTCAACCTATGTAATCCTTACTTTTGCTAAGCCTCTTGAAGATTGATTGGGAAATTCTCTACAATATGGAAGTTAGGGTTATGCTTGAAAATTAAGAATGTGGTTGTGTGGTGGATTTAAGCTTTGTAGAAAGGAATTACACCTTATTTCCATACTTTACACCTTTTAAATCATTTAGATATGGGGGGGATCATGTTTGCGTGTTTTTGGAAACTTATGAATTGAATTGTGTTGTGAAATCAAAAGATTAAGGATCTAATTTATGTGTAGATTGATGTATGTTGGTAATGTTTATTTACATGATTTTTGATCTATTTGAAGCCTTGTAAAAATTCACCAAAAATTGAACCTTTGCCTAAAATTTCAGACTGAAGTTATACAGAATCGCCGCACGTGCGGGAGTCATGGCCACACGTGCAGGACAAATTGCCGCACGTGCGGGAAATGGACAATTTTTGGGTTTGGCTACTGCTAAAAAGGCACGTGCGGGGCATCACTGCCGCACGTGCGGGAACCTTTGCCGCATGTGCGGGGCTCATAGCCGCACGTACGGCCCATGCTATGAAATTCTGTCTGCTCCGTTTTATCTATTTGACCCTCTGGGATGGTTAAAATTAGTAGTTGAAGCTTTTAAAATGCTTATTAATTTACTGGAAGTTATCGAATCAAATGTGAGTTTAAAAAGGAATTAGACTAATTTGTGGGTTATATGTGTGCATAGGTCACATACCGGAAGGAGCTGTTGCGCCATCAACGCACTGTGAGTAATAGTATTGTAACGATATATCCCAAGTACTGTTAATAGTCATTATTGGCATTCTACTATTTGAGAGTCAACTATGCCGACTCGTAACAAACAACCAAAAATAATTATAGGCAATATGAATTATGATATCCTTGTGAACTTAAGGTCATTCTGTTTTGTCAATGATGGGCCAGAGACCGTTATGATGTGAATTACTCTGCCTCTATTAATGTAATGTGCATTTGCCTTCTACCCATCGTTAATATTATTGTTCTGTTATTCGTGAGACAACTATGTCGACTTAAAATAAACCATGGGAAAATCTAAGAGCATTAGTGAGTAGTAGTACTGTCGTAGTATGCTTTACTTAGAGCTAACAATTACCATTAGCACTCTGTTAATTGCAGGTTAACTATGTTAACGTATATGAACGGTTAAACAAATGTGTATACCTCTGTATGGTTCTGATTAATAGTTAATATTAACATTCTATTCTCTGTAAGTAAATTACGTCGTTTCTTAATGAATAAAGGGAACTTATGTTCATTCTTGAATAACGGTTTCAGTGTAAGTATGAGAGCATACCATTTTGCAACTAATGGGCCTGAGGCCGTTCAGTTATAAGTCATCGAGTATGGATATCTCCGAAGAAGCAGAATAATTGGAAAAGCTATGTGTATCCGTATGAATCTGAAATAATTCTGTTGTGTTACGTATGGACCCGAGGTCGTTTAGAACCTACGATATGAATGCAATGGTTTAACATTATTATGTGCTCTCTGTAATAGTTACTATTCTTATTCTGTTATACGCGAGACAACTGTGTTAATCTGTAACTAAACAATGAGAAACTTATGTGAACTAGTGTATAATGGTATTCTTAGGAAACTAAGATTATTCTGTTTCTGTTTATCCGTTCTGGTTATGCTATGTTATGCCATGATATGGATTGTTTGGTCTTTAAGACTTAATGATTTCTGGTATGGAACAAATGGCTGTACGGAACTAAGTGCTGCAAATGCGAGCCACCTCTAGAATCTGTACGAGCCACCTCTTGAGTCCATACATATGTGAAAGTTATGAGGCCTACGGCCGTTTTATGAAAGTTATGAGGCCTATGGCCATCCTGTGAAACTTATGAGGCTTATGGCCGTTCCGTGACATATGTGAGGCCTATGGCCAATCTATGACATCTGGGCCTATGGCCATTCTGTATGATCTGTTAGTATGAAACAAAGTGCTACACGGAACTAAGTGGTACCATGCGAGTCACCTCTAGAGTCCGTGCAAGCCACCTCTTGAGTTCATACATGCATGAAAAGGGCTATATGCCATTCTGATAAGGGCTGTATGCCATTCTGATAAGCGTTTAATGTCATTCTGATAAGGGCTATATGCCATTCTGATAAGGGCTTAATGCCATTCTGATAAGGGCTTAATGTCGTTCTATTTAAGGGCCAATTTGTTAAGCTATGAATCTATGAGGCCGAGGGCCAAATTGTGAGTGTGTGTACCTACCAGGCCAAGGGCCAATCTATGACGTTGTGAACCGACGAGGCTGTTCTGAATATTAGTACAAAATCAGATTAACCACCTGTGTTTTACATTCTATACGTATTGCTCGGCATTATAATTTAAGTTGAACATTGAGTTATTAGAATACTATTATTCGCTGAGATTGTCTCACTCTGTATTTTGTCTGATTCTGTAGGTAATAATCTGGAGGTCAGCCATAACCCTCGATGCTCGTCTTCCTTTGTCAACTTTTGTGTGTGTACCCGTTTTTGTGAAGTGTACTGAGTTTTGGCTTATACTCTGATTGTCTATAATATGTTGAAGTTTCCAATGTTTTTGTTATACGCCCAAGCAAGGGGCGGGATTGTATATGTGTAAGTAAATATTTATCATCTGATTCACTGTTTGTGATCCTGGCATGATAGTGGTCGCTCAATGGATGCAGTTTTTTTTTATTCCATGTTGTTTTATAATATTTAATGCTTCCGTTCAGGCCCCATATGTAAGTATACCGAATTTGATGTCCATTTATGAAGTGATCATGCCCAAACTTTTACGGGCGAGTTTGGGGTGTGACAGTTTTGGGGGTGGTGTTGAACTACAAAAACCTTTGTTTTTCCTCTGTTTTTGAATCCTAAAAGTCTTGGTTTGTGCCTTGGTTGGCTAGGGGGTTGTCCTCCTTTTTGCTCCTTGGCTTGTAAGGCCTTGTGAGCTAACTTTCAAACTTTTCAAAGAACTTATTTTTTGCCTTAAAACCATTGAATTCCAAAGGAATTTTAGTGGTAGAAAACTTGTTTTGAGGCTCAAAATAGGAGGGGGTTGTCCCCCCTCCTCTTCTCTTATTTACTTGTGTTTATGGCCAACCAAATGAGCATGTATTTTTACTTCCTTGTGGCTTTGTTTAGGCTCATTTTTGTGACTTCTTAGACCTTCCATAACTCTTTTTTTGGCTGGTTTGGTCACCTCTTGCATGCTTATTGCACTTGTAGTGTAAATCCTCTTTGCTAGCTTGGTTAACCTTACAAAGTAGCATGCTTTTCTGGTTTGAATTAGCTTAGTTCAAGCATGTTTTTGGTGTTATTTTGACATGTTATAACTCTAATTTTGATTGGTGGATTGACTCCTTGCATGGTTTATACACTTGTAGTGTATTTCTCCCAAACTAGTCTTGTATGCTTCATGAAATAGCATGCCTTTCTAGCATGATTTGATTCTATTTCAGCATGTTTTTGGTGATGTTTTGCCGTGCCATACCTCTATTAAGGTTTGGTTTGGTTGGCCCATGCATGCTCCATGCACTTGTAGTGCAATTCCACGATTTTGCCTAGTGTGTCTTATGCTTTAACATGTCATTCTACCATGCTTTTGGCTTAACCTAGAGAAGCTTCTGTCCATATTTTAACATGCTTTAGCTCTTATTTGTGTTGTTTTTCCCATGCATGACTTGCTTTGTATAGCGATAATGCACTCTAGCTTGTTAGCTTTGTGAATCAAGTCCACTAGCATGCCTTACTTGGACTATTTCAATGATTTGGCATCATTTATAATGTGATTTCAGTCCATGTTTCATGGCCATGCATTTGCATCTGTCACTCATTCAATGCGTTGGAGGGTTAGTCCTTTATGCCTTAGCATGAGTCATTGTGTATGCCTTCATGCCTAAGCTTGCGAGCTATCATTTCAGTGATTATTTGGGGTTATTTTGCCATGATATAACTCTAATTTTTGCTGGTTAATTCATCCCATGCTTGGTCTTAATAGGTGTAGTGTAATCCATCTTATTTGCCTTGTATGCATCATGCCTTATGCCCTTCACGTTAGCTTATTTTGGCTTCCTTTCATACATGTTTTAGACTCATTTTGACATGTTCTAGGACTGTTTTGGGTTGCCTTTGCCATATCCTTCATGCTTTGTATAGCTGTAGTGCAATTGGCCTTGCTAGCTTTGTGCTTTGTTGACTCATGCATGCTATCTTTGAGCTATTTAGATGATTTGGCATCATTTAATACTTCATTTCAGAGCTTATAGCATGACTACATTCTCACTTATTTCATGCTTTGAGTGCCTTTAAGTGTTGTGCATCATTGCCTAGGTTGTGGTCTAGCATGTATGTCATCTTGCCTAGGTCCTTGAGCCTCCATCTTAGCATATTTTGGTCTTTGTTTAGACCTAATTAAGCTTTTTCCATGGTTGTTTAATGCACTTGTGCCATGTATTGCATGCCTCCTTTGTAGTCTGCTTTACTAGCTTCATGCTTTAAGGACCCTAACATGCCATGCTTGTATTGATTGAATGATTTGGCATCATTCCGTACCTTATTTCAGTGCTTATAGGGTTGCTACACTCTTACATTTGTCATTCCGTGAGCACTTTTGAGAGTTATGCTTTTATGTTTAGTTGGTGGGCTAGAGCATGTGCATGCTTGTCTTGTATTTCATGTGATTATTTCATCATTTTGGCCACTGATTTGGGCAAGATTGAGGTCTGCCCATTTTAGTTTAAGTCCATTTTTGCATGTTGTTGCATGCTTGTCTTTGCATGTTGTTGCATGCTTGTCCATCCTTGCATGTTGTTGCATGCTTGCTCCGTTTTGTTGTTATTCCATGCTTGGTACATTGCATGTTTGCATGTCTAGGTTGCATTGCATTTTGCATGATTGGTACATTGCATGTTTGCATGTCAAGATTAACATGATTGTTTGCATAAATTATTGTTTGTGTGCATTGCATTGTGTTCAATCGGGCGTTACGTTGAACACAAGGTAGATCAGCTCATTTCATACTTCAAGTGATGAAGTGAGCCAATCACTCTTGGTCACCATTTCCTTTGACTTCCCATGATAATGAAATGGTCTTGGTGTCTTATTTGTCACGCATTTATTGAGTTTGCACGTGTTGGATCTTTGGCCATCATGCATCGAGATGCACGATTGATGGTCTTGGATCCGATTATGCCTTTCCCTTGAGGTTTCGAGGTGATATGGGTTGGCATAGTGTGCACATACCCTTGGGAGACCCTCCATTTTCTCTATTTTGTGCTCTGCTGCAGCTTGGTGTAACAGCACACCAGTGGCCGGCAGTGCCTTGCAGATGGCCGGCAGATCTTCATCCTTGGCCGACAATGCCTACTCTTGGCCGACAGGGGGGTCGGCAGAAGTTCCTCATGGCCGACAGGCCACTGGTGCACTCCCCAACATGTTTTTGGTAAGATCCAGTAGCTAGTTCTCAAGGACACCCTATAGACAGAGCCTCCAAGAGAGAAACTAGAAGGTGTTTCGAGGCGAGAAATCGAGTGCAAGCATGCATCATTTTCTCCTTCAAAGAGAGCTGGAGCATCTTGGTTTAAATGTTTACTTGTTAGTTAGCATTTGTTGTTAGTATAGCTAGCTTACCGTATTCATTCGGACCCTCATCGAGAGGGCATATGTTGTGTGTGTGTGTGCTTGTGTGTGTGCGTGTGTGTGTGCATGTCTTCCAATCCCCATTTATTTCTCCCTTTTACTTAACCGCTTTCAATGGTTAGTTTTAGGGCATTTTCAATTAGTATACCTTATGCTTTGCATACGTGCATCCATTCATCTGTATTGCATGCACCGGGCTCCGTGCATCATACTAACTGTATTGTATTTCAATACCGATTTGAATACATGATTATCAAGTGTTGCATCTCATATGCCATCTTAGAATAGCCGAGCCTATTTCTAGTTGCATTTTGCATGCGTTGCATTAGCCATCTTAACATGAACTAGGAGCATGCATTGATTACTAACTAGTTGTTGTTTTGGCTCGGAGTACACTGTAAGTGTTTATGCTTTAGCATACTGCATGTGTGTTAATGTTGCCATGAGGCTAATTGCTTATTTGATTAACTGCCTGAATGCCTATGGGTGAAAGTTGAATTGCTTGAATTGGAACAATTCATTGACATCCTCGATTTAGCCTACTTGTGAGTAGCAAACTTCAAACTGTTTTCAAACAAACAAATATACAATGTTTTGTTCCCACTTAGGCGATCTAGTCTACAGTTTTGTGTTGTGCGCATTACATAGTAATTCTAACTAATAACCGGAGTAAGAGCACAAGTGTTTTCAAAAACAAAATATCATGCTTAGTACAGGCCGATCTTTGATCGGGCGAGCGGGGGTGCTCATTGCATGACCTTCCCCTCTCGTACCCAAGTTCCCGAGCCGAGGCAACTTTGGTGATGATGGACACGTGGCCCTAGGCACGAGTCAGGGTTTCCTAAATTTCACAAAATAAAATATTTAGGTGGCGACTCTGTATCTGGCAAAACAGTTCATGTTTGGCACTTCTTTACAAAAATTTGTTCTCCAAAACGATTTGCCGAATTTCAACTCTTTCGTGATTTATCGGTCTTGCTTTTCACTTTGCGGGACCAGATTCAGAACCGTGACATTGAGTCCTAACTGTAGTAGTCCAACGAACAAAACGGGATCTCGCGCCAATTCACACGCGGGGCCCGGGACGTTCAGGCGTGTCTACAGTCACACGCGAGAGGAGAAAGAGTGAGAACACCGGGGCGCACCCAAATGTCTCTTAAACCAAAGACGTCCTAACGCGTTGCATGCGAGAGGAGAAAGGGGGAGAACATCAGGACGCATCCAAATGCCTCTTAAACCAAAGACGTCCTAACGTGTCGCATGCGAGAGGAGAAATGGGGAGAACACCGGGACGCATCCAAATGTCTCTTAAACTGAAGACATCCTAACGCATCGCACACGAGAGGAGAAAGGGGGGGAAGTTTATCCATAATTGCTCTGAACGAACTGTACATACAATTTCGTGTCTGTAAAGAAAGAAACTTAACAAGTGTGATACAGTAAGAATGCATGTTTTATGCAGGATAAACAACCAAGATACAATGGCAATGGCATATTCTATGCAAAAATAGAAAGCATGTTCTATGCAGGAGACAAGAGCATCTTCTTTGCAAAATTGAATGTAAGAGCATATTCTATGCAACAAAGAAGAAGTGTACATTCTGTGCTATAATGGAGATGTACATATTCTATGGCAAGACAAAATGCATGTTCTATACTAAATACCAAATGTATATTCTATGCAAGATTAAAAGCATACTCTATGAACAAGGGCCTTTCTATGCAATGAAAGGGAATGAAAGATATACTTTGGTGCCTCCGACTTACCTCTCAAAAAACTTTTTAACATGTTCAACTCAAAAGGATGCATCTTGTTCATACCGGCAAAGGAGTAAAACCTGCATGCCATTTTAATTGCCATTCTGACAATCTTGGGGTTGACATGCACTTACACTTCAGAGAAATGGTGAGGCTCGGGAAGGTACACCTGGAATGCAGACTCGACGTTTATTGAACTTTGAAACACATTAAGATGCTCCAAATTTCCCTATTTTCTTTTGCAAATTTATTTCTTTTTCTTTCTCTTTCATTTTTCCTCTTTCATCTTTCTTCTTCTTTTTTGTTATTGTCTTTCTACACTCAAAAACTCAAAACAAACCGAAAATTAAAATTCCAAATAAAACTAGGATTATAAGTCAGAATTAAAATAATGACGACCAGCAATACACACAAACAAAACAAATTGACAAAATAGAAGGAAAGCAAAAGAAGCAGAATTGAAACCACCAAAGACCAGCCGGGCCTTGGTGATGTACGACTGGGCTTAGATAGACCCGGCCGGCCTTCGACAATGGCAAAGGACAGTTCGGTAAAAGCCAAATTCGTGGCTACTTATAACACAAAATAAGCCCCATTTGGTCACAACGTAGGTCGAAAGAACAACCCACTCCCTCTCTAAAGCCCCTCTCTCTCTACATTTTCACTCCCCTTGAATTACCCAACAATTCTTGCAAAAAATTTCTTCAAAACCCTCTTGATCCTCTAACTTTTGAACTGATTAAAAATTGTTTTGGTTGAAGTTTGAGTTTCTCTTTGTTTTCACTCACTTTCTCATTTCTTTTCCCAAACTTCTCTCGTTCCCCTTTGATTTTCCATAATTTCTTTAATTTCTCCCTCTCTTAGGGTTTGGAATTGAGGAATTCATCCATTTTCACTCACCCCTTTCACTTTTCTTCAGCCATCCATGGCTAGTGACAAGGTCCTCATTCTAGAGCCTGCCATAGATGTTGGTGTTGCCCTTAGTGCAGACATAGAAACGGAGGAAATCGCTTGCCGAGAGGCCTTTCGATGCGGCAAAATACCAGCCGCATACACATGTACCACCTCCTAGCGATATTTTCAGATTCGAGGGATTCATTCCAGGGGCAGATGAGGAGACTTTACTGCGAGAGCCCATGGAGCTTATCTCTGCTGACGCTTCCACGGTACACAACTCTTTCCCATTTTACTTTCCATTTTACTCTGTACATATAGTGGCATGTTGGACTCCATGAACAAATCTCTTATCCTTACTGCATGTACACTAACAAAAACTTCCAACTGACAGGTGGTGGCTAGGAAGATAGGCATCTACGACTCTATTTTCGGCCCTTGACTTGGTATGAGTAGCTTCCTGCAGAGGTCCGCACGTTGGTAGATACTGCCAGTTTTGGGCCCTTTTGCTCCAGGCTTATCCATATGAGAGCCGAGTCGATACTGTATGGGGCTTTGGTAGAGAGATGGTGGGCATCACTGATTCATTTCACTTTTCTTCGACCGCGGAGATGACACTGACCCCATATGACTTCTTGATGTTAACCGGTTTATAGGTGGGGGTTGGCGGCCTAATTCCCTTCGATCCAGATATGACTCAGTGGAGAGATGCATAGCTCCAGCTTCTTGGAGCGATTCCAGGCACTACCAGCCATGGCATGGTAAGCTACAGCTAGTTCTTGGAGCATTTCTCTAGCATGTAGCCAGCCACTAGAGATGAGGTTTGTCATGCCCCAAACTCGCCCCTAAAAGTTCGGGCATGACCTATGCAGAAATAGACACTTAACCTGATATACATACTCTATGGGGCCTGAACGGAACCATTTAATATTACAAACTAACATAGAATAACATCCATTGAGCTAAAACTAACATGCCAGGATCACATACGTGATAGCAACTTATCTAAATACATACCCATAGACATAATTGAGCGTATAACCGAACATTGGTAACGAAAGGGGTTACATACATACATCTTCACCTTAGATAAATAATTAGAGTGCAGACTAATTTTTTTAACAAAACTTCACATAAATGCATGAGCTTGGTTTGGGAGCCTGGTCATACTGAGGTTGACAACTGAAGGGTGAGCATTAAGGGTTGAGACGGACTCCCAGGCGATTACCTACAAAACAAACATAACACAAAGTCAGCGAAACTCAGTGAATAATAGTACATAACAATTAAATACTCAACTTGAATTATAAAACATTTCAATGCACACATAAATAAGAGGACATAAGGTTAAAATAAGAGGACATAAGGTTAATTGATTTTGTACTAATTTCATAACGGCCTTAGGCCCAATGTTGAAACATAATGGCTTGAAACATAATACCTTGAAACATAGCGGCTTGAAGCCCTTGTAGAGAGTGGCATAAGCCCTTGAATGTAGTAGCATGGCATATTGCCCTTGAATGTAGTAGCATGGCATATAGCCCTTGAACTTATGGCATGAAGCCCTTAAACATGTTGGCATTGAGCCCTTGAACATATCGACATTAAGCCTTTAAATATATTGGCAATAAGCCCTTGAAAGGTTGGCATAAAGCCCTTGAAGGATTGGCATTAAGCGCTTGAAAAGTTGGCATGAAGCCCTTGAAGGATTGGCATTAAGCCCTTGAAAAGTTGGTATGAAGCCCTTGAAGGATTGACATTAAGCCCTTGAAAAGTTGGCATGATGCCCTTGAAGGATTGGCACTAGGCCCTTGAAAAGTTGGCATGAAGCCCTTGAAAGATTGGCATTAAGTCCTTGAAAAGTTGGCATGAAGCCCTTGAAAAGTTGTATGAATTCAAGAGGTGTCTCACATGGACTCTAGAGGTGGCTCACAATGTAGCACTTAGTTCCAAGTAGCACTTTGTTCCATACCAGTAATTAATAGGTCTTACAGACCAAACCCTTCATATCATGTCATACCATAAACGGAAACAAATTCATACATATGCATTATACTTGAATCATAAATAGAAATCGGAATTCATACTTGATTATACTTGGCACTTCGATAGCGCTAACAAATCAATATAAAGCATAGTTGTTAGTTCCATGAGGGGAATCCTCCGATACTGAGAACTTATAACATACGTAAACTTGTAGCATACTTAAACTTGTAACATGCTTGAAAACATACTTGAACTTGTAACATACTTGAAAATACGGTATTATTACCCCCGGGTAAGGGTCGTGTGCTACGGATGTCATGAATACTTTACATATATGGCCAACTGTTCATTAATTCAAAACGTAACATATTCGAACATAGAACATTTCTTGTTATATCATGTCATTACAGTACACTTAGCAAAGACGGAACAGGTTACATCATAATGTGGGTTACATGACAAGGTTATCGATTTTTAATTCTGTCTTTAGGTTGAGCCATCCGTAAGTCAATCCGTTGTTTATCATAATACTTAGCAGGTACTAACATATAAAACAATCTGTGGTCTTAGCTAATTAATCATTAACAATGCCGTAGTTCACTTGATCTAATCATCGGTAGCATATAGAAGCATATACCTTTGTTTGATCGTTTATATATGTTAACATAGTTGACTTAAGTTTAACATGACATTCCTGATAATTATTAACAAAATGGTAAGCACATTTTACCGATTGAATGGGTTGAGAGATACGTGGATACCATAGTTCCATATTGCTTATACGTTCTATTTGTTCGTAAGCTATCTTGTAAATAACATAATGTTAGTATTCATCGTCAACAATAAACAGAATGTACTGCTCACTAATGCCTCTAGATTTCCGAATCAACATAATGTTAACTAAATTACTTGCAAAGAACATAATCTTAACAATGAAAATCATTAATGATAATTGAACGTACGACTATAGTACTACTACTCACAGTGCTACAACAGAGTGCTTGTCCCTCCTGAAGTGGGCCCTGTACACATATATAACTTAGTCATTAGTTCTTTTTTCTTTCCTTCATTATTCTTCACAAGCCCACCATTAAGCATCCATTTATACGACAATTTCCTTCATCTCAATATATATATATATATATATAAATAGAAGACTACCATTCTTGCAAACACAGTATGGAATTTATAATCAATCACTTCGATTTCAAGATAGAAAGGAATTGTATGGACATCTTCCACATTTTTCCAAAAATCCCTGAATGTCTAGGGTGTTCACCAAAAACCAAACATTTCTTATCTCCATAAAGAAACTCCATTAAATCATCGTCTTGATTTTAATAACTAAGCAAGCCCACAAGTATTTAGCAAAATAATTTGGGATTAAACCCATTTCGGAAAACTCCACATTTTAGGTCACAAAAATTAAAATCAACATAGTCAATACCATCTCACATAATCACCACAATTCAACATAAACAACATGATTCAACTCAACATCATTAAATATAATTCAACATAATTCAAGAGGAATTCTTAAATCCCATTTCCACATTCCATAGCTGAGTTTATGTTATTTATATCATTAACAAATCATTTCCCCCAATTTCCTTTCTCATTATAACATGATTTACATTGCTCATAACAAAGTTCATTCGCAAATTTTAAACATAATTTCCAAACATAACCAAATTTGAATTAAACTTCTACATATATAATTCAACCTACCAATTTCATGATTCAACTCTCAATTTGGCCTAAATCATTGATTATCATCAAAAATCAACCTAGGGTTTCAAGAAAAATCTAGAAATTTCAAGAACAATCCAAATTTCTTAACCCATTACTTTTTGTTCCAATCTTCCCATTTATTATATACCCTAGGCCCATCATTCATAAACCATAATCTAAACCCAATAATAGAACCCCTACCTCAAGAATCAAACAAGGGAGCAAGCTTGATGAGATTCCTCCAACATTTCGAAATCCAATCGCTAGAAAATGTTGATCTTCTCTTGTTCTCCATCCTTGATGCAAGAACCATGGTGGATTGTTGATAAAAGTGGAGGAAATCAAGGTTTTGGGGGCTAGGGTTTCGGACATGGAGGAGGGGAGAAGAAGAGAGGAAAAGAAAATGTAAGAAATGGTCCAAAAATCACGTTTTTGAGCTGCTGTCCCGCACAGTCCCGCACGTGCGCCGCTATCCCCGCACGTGCGGACTTGCTTCCAGCACAGATGTGAAAACTTCAAACTGGTATAACTCTCTCATCCGGACTTCATTTTAAGTCGTTCTTGTATCCAAATTGAAGCCCCGGAAACAAGCTTTCCAATGGTTCTAGCCTCACATCTAAATTCAAAGTGTGAAAAAAGAAAAAGGAAAAAGAGTTACGCCTGATCGTAGGCAAAGTGTTCGAATTAAAGTTTTTGGTCCAATCTTACTTTACCATCATGTTACTACCTCAATCGATGCCCCAAAATAAAACTAAGGAGGTTCCAAACATACTAATAAAATGGCACAAACGAATCCACGTGCCTCAAAACTTCAAACTCAACCAAGTGACCCGCTCGAGCGAAGGAAAATTTCTAGATCGTCACAAGGTTGCTCAGTAAACTCGTGGCTTCCTCATATATCTTCTCGGTACTACCCTGTTTAGAAACAAAGAGAATACTGTGGGGCTTTACATTGTAGGACCATTGGTAGATCTTTCTTGGGTGACAGACTATGACTGGGGTGGTGCAGGTTTGGCCACCTTATATTGTTACACGAGCTTCGTTTCCCACCTCAAGGCAGACTCACTTGTTGTATACTAGTGAGTTTGGGAGGTACACAATTCACACTCACTGTTCTGACATGCTTTACGCTTTGTTCATTGTTGCATTTCTTGCTCATCCGATTTATCTTCTCATATCATCTGCTTGCCTTTAATTTGCAGCTTTGGGTCTACACATATTTCATCTCATTGGCCCCGACTCCCGTGAGGCCGATCGAGTTGTCTGTACCCTAGTCTTGGTACTACAACTCATGATTCGAGTGACGTCGTCTCGTAGATCGCACTTTCACATACTTCCCTTACTTCTTTAACACCGCTACTACAGACTTGGTAATCTCAACACTAGTCTTTGTATTTCATGTTTTCATTCCCATATTATATTGTTCTTCTTCCACTACCATTCCCACATTTGCACAACTGTTATCACACTGTTTGAGCCTTGATGTTGACTTCTATTACTTTGCTCACCTTGTTCATAGATTGACTGGCACCTGTGGGCGGGTATCTCTTCAGCATCGAGGGCGACTTGTACAGCTGCATGGTGTGCCTCTCCTATGCGGATTTTGCTTGAGGGCCCTTTTGGCAGAGCATACTATTTGGGGGAGCGGTTCATTCGCTAAACCAGAGGCCAGGCCGACCTCGATATTCCATTTCCTCCTCCACCGATTATGAGGGTAGTCGATGAGATCCAAGATGGTCCTTAGATCGACCTCTTGATGTTGGGAGAGGATGGTGACCTACACCACATGCCTGGTGACTTCACCAGCTTCTTATAGACCCAGGTGATGGCGCCTCTCACCTCGGGCATAGCTCGAGTTGTCTCAGAGGTTACTAGTGCTGCGGCTGTGACTAGTGCTGCCCCTGCCGAAGGTGCCCTTGTCGTTGCTTCCATTCTTGGCTTGCCTGTGCTTCCCACGGAGATCATATACATGCGTCTAGATGGAGTGGTTGAGCAGATCCCACTCTAGCCTATTGAGGAGAGGGATCACAGACTCGTGTTTGCACCTGGCATTAAGCAGGTATGACTTCCTTTTATGCTTATCCATGCGGCACTCTAGCTTACTCCCAACCATTACTGTTCACTGTTCCATTACTTCTATATGCTTTTCTCAATTTCTGTTCTTTTTGCAGATTCTCTAGGCATATGGTGATGAGCTTCTTCGGATGATCGACCCATTACTCATTATGGTTCGGAGGAGGCCGACTGCCTTGGTCAATCACGGAATTGAGGTATACTTCGCGTATAGCTTATTGTCATTGCCATACTGTGCACTTCTAATCACTCTATCTGATATCAGTTCCCTTTCAGCTTGAGCCGGCGCCAGCAATGCCTGCTGAACCTTCTACTATCAGTAGACGGAGACGAGGCTCAGTGAGAAGTTGAGGAGATGCTGATTGGAGGAGAGGTTGAGTGAGGCAGTGCCCGCCTTCCAAGGAATCTTTTGACGGGTCCACGACCCCTGAGGATGGTGAGGAGGCTGACCTGCAGTCGAGCAACCCCAGTGATGGCAGTGATGCACCTCTTCCATAGCTGAGAAGGAAGAGAGCGAGGACAGGCGACTGATGATGATGATGATTTTACTTTCATTTTGATTTTGCTTTCGTTTTGTTATGTAGTTATGAAACCAGCTTCAGATATGTTTTGAAAACTTCTTTTATTTTGGTTGTATAAAATGATGATCGGGGTTGGGCCCGCCAGTTATAAAAGACAAGTTTGTTGAATGATGTCCTTTGTTGATTGATAAGCTGCATTGCCTTTGCTTTTGTAATCTTCAGAATTGTGAATGCATCACATTTTAAATTGATTCGCGGATTGGATAATAACTTACAAACAACCAAAACACAGAATTCAACTCGATAATGGAAAAAAGAAACAAAAGTAACTCAAAACGACCAATAAACACTTGGTGCAAACAAAACAAAACTCAAAAGTACAATTGAAGAGCATTCAAACAAAGGTCGGCTTTGGCTGCAACTGCTTTGTTCTGAGTTATCATCAAGACTTGGCCAGGCTTCACTGATGCACGGCCGGTTATTACTGATGCACGGTCGGCCATTAGTGTGATGCCCGTCAGTGCTGTCCAGGTGTCATGCCCAGCATCTTCTCAGACTCTATAAATACCTTTCCAATGCTGTGTTTCTGGCAAACTCACAAATCCTTGATCTTTTGCTCTCAAATGGAGATGTTATTTGCCAACAGTCTACGGGATTGGATCGCCACATTGGATGGCTCGGAAAAGATAAATTTTCATAGCCTTGGCATAAACGCACTATTCTCGCTGAGTCAAATTTTTCTTTGTTTTCCGTTCCTTCACGCCGTGGCTAGTTGTTTGAACCCGATTACATATGTTTTTAGCCTTGGCGGACAAGAGCTATGCCAGACAATTGAAGAATTCCAAGTTCTAATGGAGTCTCGACATGATGAAGAAATCTTACCTCAGCCCCGTTTTGGTCACATCTAAGCTTTAGGACGGATGTACGGGGTCACCCAGCATGAGGCTCGATCCTTGGTTCACAATGGAGAGTTAGACATTCCCAGCCTAATTTATCGGTTTTCCGACGTTGGTAACCACGACGACCGCTTTTGGTAGAGTTTTCGGCAACATGCCCTTTGTTTGTGTATGTTGGCACATTTCCTCCGCACCCCTGGTTTTGAAGGGTCCAACATTCGCTTGATTGAAGTAGCCCAAGGTTTAAAAGAGGGCAAAAACTGCATTGGCTTAGTGCTAGGAGAGACTTTGATGGGCTTAGACGTCTTTCATCGGAGAGAGATGACCAAATTCGCAAGAAGTCCACTACTTTTCCACATAATGTTTCCCACCATATCTCATATGTGTTTCTCACATCACTCGGCACTCAAGCTCTGTTTTTCTCTCAAAGCCCTTTCTCACTTTTTCTCTCCACATACACCTTTATATTCTTTAATCTCTCTCATTTTTCATCCCTCCCCAAGACATGACTCATGGACAGGCTGAAGGTAGTGGATACTTGCCCTGCATACTCGGCAGGAGGCTATTTATTCTGCCAATGGCTAGTTGATTTCCCGAACGAGGGATGGTGTTTCCATTACATGTGCAATAGGTATGATGTTGACATTGCTTGGCACTGCCCCTGGTTTCATCTGCCCGAGATAGGCAACAGCATAGCTCGGCAACTCGATATTCAGCTGATTGGCTTGACACACTGTGTATTCTATTTCCGATTCTGGTTTAGGCGTCAGTTCAGACACGACCAGGCTTGCCCAGAAGAGAGGGTAGAGTACCCGGCTTCATTCCCAATCTGAGGTTCACAGTTGGCTCGATATCCCAATGCTTGGAGGACAAGAGAACTTCTGGCTCCCACTCCCGATTTCAGTTGCGCCCTTTCTGGCGAGTGCCTGGCTTGGCTTGAAGATGAGGGGCAAACCGGCCCTACTTTAGCATTGGAAGCTTCCACAAGCGCATGGAGGGGACGGAGGAACACCTGACTCATCTGTGCCCCAAGTTTATTGCTTTGATCTAACTTTCAAGTTTTCCTTTTGAATGTAATAAAAAGAAACTTTGATGTGTATCGAGAGTTAGAGAACTTTGTATTAAAATCAATGAAACTGAAGTTGCAGGCACTGAAAATTTTCTTTTTGGTCTAAAAATGGTCTAAGTTGTAAAAAGATTAATTTGAACAAAATCAACTTTCATTAAAACTTTTCAAAAGAATTTTCGATAAGGATCACAACTTGACACACCTGGAATCTACCCTCAAGATGTACAACCCCGAATCCAGAAATGAAACATTGCGCCTAGACTGAATAGCACCGCTCAGCATTGTAGCCAGCTCTTCTCTCAGAGTGACGACCGTAACCGAACTTTCAGATAATGAGTAGACAAAGATGCATTGATCAAACACATGGACATAGTTCATTTGGAAGTATTTACGGCCAGACTTCAGAATGAAGTTGCCTATGTATCTCAAAGATGGGAATCATGCCTAACGTAGTTCGGTTCCGGTTCACTCGGGTATTAACGCTCTCCTTTTGCGCTCTAACTTTTGCCAAGACTGCCCTTTCTGGGTTTTCAACTTTGCGAGCTCAGTTTTTCTGTTTTTCTAATTTTTTGTGCTCTAACTTTTGCCTAGGTTGCCCTTTCGGGTTTTCGGCCTAGCAAACCGCTCAAGGATTCTATTTCCTCAAGTTGTTCATGTTGATTGGTTGGGAGAATTCTAAGCTATCTAGGTCCATAAGAATGACAGCTCCAGCCAACCAGATTGATTTGATGATGTAAGGGCTAGTCCAATTGGGCCTGAACTTGCCCCTAGGGTCATGGATGGGAGCTCGGTTGTCTTTTAGTACCAAATCCCCTTCCTTAAGATTCTGAGAGTTAACTTTCTTGTTAAAGGCCCTGGCAATCCTACATTGATACCAATGAACATGGTACAGTGCTTTCAGCCTTCTCTCATCGAACAACATTAGTTCTTCGAACCTGCTCTGCTACCAATCCGTTTCTGCTATCTGGCACTCAACCATAACCAGCAGCGATGAAACTTATATTACAATCGTCAGAACAACTTTCATCCCATAAACCAGAGAGTACGGAGTTGCCCTAGTAGATGTCTGAATTGAAGTTCTGTAGCCCCAGAGAGCAAATGGCAATTTGTCTGGCCAGTCCCTGTAAATCTCAACCGTTTTCTGCAAAACGTGCTTGATATTCTTGTTGGCATCCTCAACAACTCCGTTGATTTGTGGCTGGTATGTGGACGACTTATGAAAAGCCACGTTGTATTTCTCCAACAAGTCGATCACTTCTCTCTTGAAATGGGAGCCATTGTCCGAAATGATCTCATTCGGGACCACATAACGACAAATGATGTTATTCCTAATGAACTTGCCACATGAGACGCTTTCAACGCTGCATAGGATTGGGCTTCGACCCACTTTGTAAAATAGTCGATTGCCACCGGGATATACTCATGCCCATTGAAGCCTTTCGGCATAACTGCCCTAATAACATCAATTCCCCAGACTGAAAATGGCCATGGTGAAGTCATATTGTACAGCTTCGACGGCAGGATATTAATGCGATTTGCATGAATTTGGCATTTGTGGGATCGCCGAACAAAACCATCACAGTCCTCCTCCATGGTTGACCAATAGTAACCCTACCTAAGAATCTTCTGGGATAGCATTACACCACTCATGTGTGTTCCGCACCCTCCCCTATGGATGGCCTCCATTAGGCGCTTTGACTCTTCAACGTCTATGCACAACTTGTGCATTCCTAGATGACCACGTTTGTACAACTTACCCCCGCAGATGATAAATCGAGTAGCCATTCGCCATATTGCCCTTTTATCTTTGGCATTTGCCCCTAGTGGATAAGCTTCCTTTTCTAAGAACTTCCAGATATCATAATACCAGAGATTTTGATCTTGTACTTCATCTATTGCGGTGTTAAACTCGTAGGCCAGCGTATATCTCTGTTCAATAATGATCGGACACATCCGGACTCCAAGTGAGATGTCTATCATGAAAGAAAGAGTTGATAAGGCATCAGTGAACCTGTTGTTTTCTCTTAACAGATGCATGAAGGTTAGCTTCTTAAACCTAGGAATCAGAACATCCAGGGTTTGCTGATAGGTTTTCATCCTTTCTTCTTTAACCTTCCAGTCTCCTTTTGCTTGAGGCACAACCAGGTTCGAGTCCTCGATGACATCCAACCTTTTTGCCCCCAGTCCCAGGACGGCTTCCAAACCAGCGATACATACCTCATATTCTGCCTCATTGTTGGATACTTTGAATCAAAGTTTGAAGGCTAAAGTTATGTGAGAATGGTCGGGTGTTATCAATAACACCCCTATCTCATAACCGTACTGATTAGACGTTTTGTCAAAGTAAATTGTCCAAATCACTTCCTCAACCTGCAGAATAGCTTCATCTGGGAATAGGTATTCTACTGCTTCATCCCCTTCCATCGGGTGATTGGCTAGGAACTCTATTACTGCTCTCCCCTTGACAGACTTGCGAGTCACATCCTTCAAATCAAATTCAGAAAAAAGAAGCAACCAATGGGCTAGCCAACCCGTAAGCGCTGGTTTCTCAAAAAGATATTTGATGGGATTTATTCTTGAAACGAGAATTACAGAGTGAACTAACAGGTAGTGGCTCAACTTCCTGGTAGCCTATACCAAGCCTAAGCAAGCATTCTCTAACGGGGTGTAACGGGTCTCATAAGCCAACATCTTATTACTCAAGGAATAGATGGCTTTCTCCACTCTATCCTTAGATTCCTGAGCAAGCATGCATCCCATTGTTGTTTTCGTTACTAACTGTAGACACCCCATTTTTGACCGTCCTCAAGACTTGGACGTCACCGTTTGAACACTCGGTGATCATCCATGTTTGTGTTCGTTTGGAGTTCTCGGAGGTCTCGGCTCGCGTGCCCTGCCTCAGGATCTCCGAACTTGACCGTTTATTGTCTGGTTTTGCACCGAACACTCTTGTTTTGCCTTGGAGGGGCAGGGAATGCCTTGTGAGACATCCCCACACACCACCGGCAGTGGCTAGAGACCACCGGCTGGTTTTTTGATGCCATCGGCACTTTTGTTTGCCGGTCGGCATATTTTATTGCCGGTCGGCATAGTTTGTTGCCGGTCGGCACTGTTTTTTGTCGAAGTGAAATTTTTGGGCAGCCGACCACTATTCATCCACTTTATGGAGATATTTTGTGCCAACTGTGATAGCTGGCACCAACTCTTCCCCCCTCCATACACGTGTATGGAGGGATCTCCCTCTAGCCAAGCTTGTTGTATAAGCTTTACAAGAGGGAGTCCTATAAGAGAGGGGCTTTCCTCTTGGATCTAGGTTAGACTTTTGCAACCAAAAACCAGAGCTTAGAGATATAGATACATATTATCTCTATATCTCCCTCTCTCCCCTCCTTTGTGTGTGTTTCCTTGGCCTAAAGGTGGTTTTTACCTTACTTTTGCACCATTACACACACTATTACACCTTATTCCGAGATTGAGGAACTTGGGGGGTTGTTTCTTGAGTTTGTGGACTGGTTATGATCAAAAGAAGAGGGCTAGACCTTTTGTTCTTCAAGGGTTCTTCAAGGGTGAGCATCTTGCTTTTTATTCCCCAAACTTGCAATAGTTTTCTACCTATCTTGCTTGCTGTTTTGGCTCTTGTGTATAACATGAAAAAGGCTTATATTTTCATGCTTTAGAACTTTCATTAAGGTCATTTTGTGGTTTGAGTACAAACTCACCCTTCTAGGCCTTGTTTGGTCCATTTTGGTGCCTTTTTAGTAAGGCTTTGTTCACTTCAGTGTTTTGGTCCTTTGACCACTAAAAACCAGTTGATTTTCAGTGTTAAAAAAGGTGGTTTGAAGTCTTGCATAGGGGAGGGACACCCCTCTCCCTTCTTTGTTTTGTTTCCTTGCTTTTTGGCTTAAAAGGATAGCATGTGTGCTTGATCATTCTTGGCCTCATTTCAAAAGTTTTTTAGGTGTTTTAGGTCATGTGTAACCTCTGTTTTTGGCTGGATTTGTGCCTCCTTGTATGCTTGTAATACTTGCCTTGTATTGCTCCATTTTGCTTAGAAGTGTATCTCATGATTAGGCCATGATTCTTGTGTGTGTTGGCATGGTTCCATGAAGCTTTTAGTATTGTTTTTCCATGCTTGAAGTTTGTTGGTTATCCATCTGATCATGCTTGACATGTTTGATGGGGTTGCTTTGTATTTTGGCTTAAAAGCTTTGAGCATTTTGACTTCTAGCATGCATGGTTGTGATTACCCTCATGATTTAACATCATCTAGGACCACATTTTTAGTCCAAGAATCATGTTTGTATGTGTGCATGCATGACCTCTTTTATGCCTTGAGGGTGTACCCTCTTATGCCTAGGAATGAGCCTTGGTGCATATGCCTTTTGGGAGTCACCTTAGCTGCCATTTTAGGAGGGTTTAGAGTCCTATCTTGGTCTGCAAAATTCTGTTTTTACTTGTCTTAATCATGCCATGGGAGGTCATGTTGGTGGGGGTATGTTGTCTCCTTTTTGTGCCTTAACCTTGGGACCATAAGTTTGCTTGTTAACATGCGATGTTGCCCATCATTTTGAGCATTTTTTGGTGCTGTTTTGGGGTGGACTAAGGTCCGTCCCTTTATGGTTCAAGGCCCCCATTGCATGCTTGCTTCATATTTGTTGTATGGTTGCTTCATTAAGCCTCGTAGCATGCCAATCCCATTCCCAAATTGGTCTATGTTTGCATCACATTTGCACCTTGTATGCTTGGCATTATACATTTGTCATGTTGGTTGCATAGTACTTGTTTGTGTCTTGCATAATTGGTATCATGTTGCATTTGAGCCTTGTGAGCATGACATGCATTGCATTCACTTGGTTTGGGGTGTCAAACCAAGTGTGGGAATCAAGGAACATTCATACTTCAAGTGATGTAATGTGCCTCGATTCCCGGTCACCGGGGCCTTTGACTCCAACTTGATAAGGCTTCGGATCCCATTTTGTTTGTTGCATGCATCTTTATATCAAATGGCAAATTTGATTCTTTGAGCCACCATGCACCATTGATGGTTCAAAGATCGAAGGGCATGCTTCCTTGAGTTCAAAACATGATAGGAAGCATAACCATGCTCACATGTACCTGAAAACCCCATGCCATGCACTGTCTGTTCTCTGTTTGCTGTCAATTTGTCTTCTGCAGGAGTTTTCTGCCGACCGGCAGAATTTAGTGCCGACCGGCAATCTCTGGAGTGCCGATGAATCCAATAAGTGCCGATGGAAATTCTGGAGTGCCGGTGGGAATTCTGTCTGGCCGGTGGTGCTCTGTAACATGTAAGGAACCTGCTCCAGGACTTGGGCAATTTTCCAGAGAGACAAGGCAGTACAAACAGAGGTGGCAGGGGTACGGTACGGGTTTTTCGGGTGAGTCAAGTTCCGAGCATGCATCATCTGCGCACCCCGAGGCAGAGGCTGCGGCCACCCTCTTCTTTCTTTTGCATCTTTTCTTTTAATTAATTAGAATTTTTGTAATAATTCTGTTTGTCTATTATTTGGGACTGTAATATTTTATTTGTTTGTTATTTTGGGACTGTAATATTCATTTGGACCCTCTGAGTGAGGGTAAATATGTAATAAGTGTGGGTGAGTGTCTGTATGTCTTCCAATCCCCATTTCTTTCTTCCCTTTTATTTACCTGCTTATGATGGTAGATTAGGGCATTTTTTTGAAATTAGCATACCTTATGCTATGCATGTGTGCATCCATGCATTCGTATTGCATGCATTAGGCTCGGTACATCACGCTAACTGCATTTGTACTTCAATTCAAAAATTGACTATGTGATAGTTGATTGCATTTCATATACCATGCTTAGGTTAGCCGAGCCTGCCTAGATTGCATTTTTGCGTGTGATGCATTAGCCATTTTTAACATGAACTAGGACATGCATGTTTGCTAACTAGTTTACTGTTTTGGCACGGAGTACGATGTAAGTATTTATGCTTTAGCATCCTGCATGCGTGTAAGTGTTGCCATGACAGTATGCTTGCCATGCGGCTAAATGCTTATATGATAAACTGTTTGAAATGCCTATGGATAAACTGTTTGAAAAATCCAAGGCGCCCACTCCTGTCAATCTATCGGATTCCCCCTTCGAGTCCGAGGTGGATCCCGTGACATTGAAAATGCACAAGCTTGAAAAGTTGTTCAAGAAATCTCAAGGTGCGAAGTCCATTCCGGACATTGGAGACGGATACATCGACACAGCCGTGACGCTGCCAGATCGGTTTAAGATGCCACAAATTGATCGTTTTGACAGGTCTGAGGATCCCATGGTACACTTGCGACTATTTTCAGACGTCCTAAGGCCAATGGGCCTCACCAGATTATAGAAGTTGTCTTTGTTTGGCCGGACCCTGTCGGGTGTAGCAGCCGCATGGTATGCCAAGTTGGAAGATGACGTCAAGAGAAGTTGGGACGAGATGGCTGAGGCCTTCATCCTGCAGTACTCATACAACACACAAATCGAGATCACGACCCGGGATCTCGAGACAACAAGGTAAGAACCCAAGGAAAGCTTCTCAGAATTTGTAACCAGATGGCGGGCTAAGGCTTCGATGATGACCTTGAGACCCACAGACAAAGACCAGATTCGGATGATTGTGCGCAATCTTCAGCCGAAGCTAATGTAAAAGATGATTGTAGTCCCCTTTCCCACCTTTGCTGATCTGCATGAAATGGGGTGCAGATCGAGGACGCCTTAAGACAAGGATGGATTGATAATGACCGGGAGCAATCCCGCAGAAATTTCAATCGTAATACTAATGCAGGCCCGAGCGGCGCTACGACTGCCAGGACCTCCGAAGTAAGTATGGTCACCACTAACCCTTCCCCAAGAAATACGGCAGCCACACCATTCTCCGGTGCGTCCGGAAGCAACTCACAAACAGCCAAATACCCTCCCAGAAACACCAGAACCTTCGCTCCACTTTATATGCCCCTGTCCAAAGCTTTGGGGGTTTTAATCAGAAAAGGGCATCTGAAACCCCTAGAGCCGCGGCCCTTACCTGAAAGACTACCCGCCACCCACAATCCAGCCAAGTATTGTGCGTTCCACCAGCAGCATGGTCACGACACCGACCTGTGCTTTCGATTGCGTCATGAAATTCAAGATCTCATTGATAATGAGGTGATTCTACCCCCTGGGAAACCCAATGTTACTACAAACCCTCTCCCCACACATAACCAAGTTCCACCACCCAAAAGAATCAACTTCATCCACACTGGGGTCGCATCCAACGATCCTAGTATCTATATCACACCTTCCTACTTGCCTAAGCCGAAAGTTTTCCTCCTTGATTGTGCCGATTTGTGCATGATGGACGTCTCTATAACCCAACCCAAGCCAGTGGTGGTGACCATCGAGAACAGGAAAGAGGTTGTCAAACCAGAGTCTGTGGAGCCTGAGAATGATGTTGGGAACGCTTACAGTCCGAGTGACTACATTTCACCAGTGGGCCAGAATAGGCCAGATGTCGAATTTCCAGCCGGGGGAGAGCTGTGTGCAATCCAAGGGGACAGCCCAGGACGGGGAATGGATGATTTCACAGCTGTAAAAGAGGATCTTGCCAAGTTCCAGTTTTACGGTAATCAAGATCCAGAAGACCCAACCGTCAACTAGTTCGATTATGAAGAATCGGCGGAGGCCACGGGATGGTTAGACGATCAGCCAGATGTAATAGGGGAGTTCCAGTCAGAACAAGGCCCGGCAGGGGCGGGAATGTCCACAACGGCCGGGAGTGTCGACGAACAGAATACATCGTCGGAGAGCGCCGGTGTCGAGAGTTTCGCTCGGGAATGGAGCATTTTGAGTACAGGGATCAGTGAGCAATCTACTGCATTGACACAGTCAGAACAAGAGAGATTCGAAGATTCTGAGAGGATCAGGAAAGCAAAAGGCCACGTGGGGGTCGAAACCGCCACAAGTACGGAAATGGAGAATGCTGCGAGCATAGGGATAAAAGGTACTGCAAGTATCAGGACAGTTATGACAGAGCCAGACAGATGCCTGTCAGCTGCGGATGGTATGTGGTGGGAAGACGACGACCTATGTCTTGCCCACACGAACGAGGATTGGGAATGTAACCAACCAGATGATACCTGGTATATCGGCGAAGCCGATCACATGACTAGGAGTGGACGGTATTTCAAGCCTCCACACCTAGATCAACCAAAGGCGTCTGGAAAAGATAATGAAGCAGAGAAACAAAAGGAGAAGCAACTCGAAGATGAGGCCGTGTTGAGACAATTAAAAAAGATACAAGCAGACATCTCCATCTGGGGACTGCTTATGGCTTCTCGAGTACATAGGCAGGCTGTCCTTTCAGCCATGGACAAAGCCAAGCTTTCCATAGACACCACGCCCGAGCAGCTGGTGAGCTTAGTCTTTTCGGGAGGAAGTTCCCCGGCATTGAGTTTTTCTGACAAAGAACTGCCACCCGAGGGTGCGAACCATAACAAGCCACTCTACATCTCCGTGGAGTGCTGGGATAAATGGATACCCGTGGTGCTTGTCGACACGGGGTCTGCCATCAACGTCTGTCCGGCAAGAACAGCTTATGCGATTGGTTTGAAAGTCGCGGATTTTGCGCCAACGGCCCAGGTGATTCGGGCGTATGACAACACAAGCCGGGAAGTAATGGGGACAGTTAAGATTCAAACAAAGGTTGGACCGGGACAGCACGAGATAGATTTCCACGTCTTGGAGGTTCCTGCAATGTTCAACTTGCTTTTGGGGCGGCTGTGGCTGCATCAGGTAAAGGCGGTCTCCTCTACCCTACATCAAGTGGTGAAATACCCCTATGGGAAGGGAGTAGCCATTGTTTTTGGAAACTTGTCAATTCATCCGCCACCGGAAGTGTCTACGTCTGTTCTAGAAATCGAACACGGTGTGGAGGATGTGTTCATATCAGGCTTTACCTTGGCTGAGGCTCGGGTTGTACAGGACATCATGGCAGCTAACGAAGGGGTGTATGTCAGTGCCCAAGCAGTCTATCTCATGAACAAACTCCAGCATATCCCCGGGATGGGATTGGGCAAGAGCGGCAGGAAAGGTGTCGCAGCATCGGCCGAAGTGCCACATAACCCCCATACCTTTGGTTTGGGCTACCTACCCACCAAAGAGGATTGGATAAGGAAAGGAAAGGAAATGGCCGGAAGGGCCAGGGTGAAACAGATGGGGAAGCCCTTTGACTTAATGCACCAGCCCATTCGGGGGACCCTAAACGGACGCTTCGTCCGGGAGGGGGAGGACTTTCCGTTCTGTGGCTTCCCAGAGCCGTGGCTCAACGCGGAGAAGAAGCGCGCGCCGGGATTTGAGATCTTCTTTGATTTACAGTTACCTGAGGATGATATCGCCGAAGGGCAGGCAGATCTATCGGCTGAGGCTGGGCAAAGTAAGGAAGTGCAGTCTGAGGACGATGAAAACAAAATGGGGGCAGCGCTGGCATGTCTGCTTTCAGATCCTCCGATTGAACAGGGGTGCTTGGGGGATAGCTCCTCGGTATGTGTGATTGGGAATGAAGCGGCTGCGGGCATACCATCAGCTATTTTGGATGCGTCCATCGCACCTTCTCTCATCTGGCAATATGAAGAAGGCTTTTTATCAAGCAGCACCGGGTCAGGTAGTGAGCCGAAATCTGATTCTACCAAATCTTGTGCGTCGGAATCAGATTCCAGCTCAACTGAGTCTGAGTCCGGTATTCTAGGGGGTGATAACCCGGATGCCAAAGTCCTGTCTAGGTCGTCTTTTTCATTTTCTTTTGAGTCTGTTGTAACAGAGGAATCCGACAGCTCGGAAGTATTTAATGAGAACGACGTGGATGTGGTTTCGGAGTATTTTTCTGTGCCTTTGATTTATTGCTTAAATTAGGATTTTCAAAATTTTGACGAAAACGACGAGGAAGAAATTCCTCCGGTTTTGCAACGGTTAATTGATCAAGAGCAGGAAAGATTTGTTAAATCTTTAATGGATGAAATCACTACTGTGAATGTTGGTACTGAGAAGGACCCGCGGCTGGTCCAGATCGGGTCCACGTTGTCTTCTGAGGAACGCGAGCGCTTAGTCGCTTTGTTAAAAGGTTTCAAAGATGTTTTCGCGTGGTCCTACGAAGACATGCCTGGAATCGATCCTGAGATTGTACAGCACCGGATCCCTCTTAATCCCGAGGCCCGACCTGTGAAACAGAAGCTCAGAAGGATCCGCCCAGATTGGGCCCTTAAGATCAAGGAAGAGGTCACCAAGCAAATTGATGCAGGCTTCCTGCTGGTGTCTGAGTACCCGACTTGGTTGGCCAACATTGTTCCGGTGCCGAAGAAGGACGGCAGAATTCGGGTCTGTGTAGACTTCAGAGATTTGAACAGGGCTAGTCCGAAGGACGACTTTCCCTTGCCGCACATTGATGAATTGGTAGATTTCACGGCAGGACACGCCTTGCTTTCGTTTATGGATGGCTTCTCAGGCTATAATCAGATAGTAATGGCACCCGAAGACCGGGAGAAGACTGCATTCACTACCCCGTGGGGTACATATTGTTATAGAGTGATGCCGTTTGGGCTGAAAAATGCTGGAGCTACTTATCAACTGGCAGCAACCACAATATTGCATGATATGATCCATAAAGAGGTCGAGGTGTATGTGGACGACATGATTGTCAAGTCCAAAGAAAGAGAAGGCCACTACACCGCCTTACAAAAATTCTTCCAAAGGATCAGAGAGTTTTGGCTGCGGTTGAATCCCCAGAAGTGTACTTTTGGTGTTACAGCAGGGAAGATGCTAGGGTTTCTGATTACACAAAGAGGCATCGAGGTCGACCCTTCCAAAATCAAGGCCATCTTAGAAATGCCACCACCGAGGACTGAAAAGGAGGTGCGAGGCTTTCTAGGTAAACTGCAATTCATAAGACGGTTTATCTCTAAATTAACCTTGACTTGTGAACCACTTTTTGGTCTCCTGAAGAAAGGAAAGAAATTCCAATGGGACGGTCGATGTCAAGCAGCTTTTGAGCAGATCAAAGAGTATCTACAGAACCCGCCTGTGTTGTCACCGCCAGAACCGGGGAGACCGTTGATATTGTATCTTTCGGTAACTGAGACCACCATGGGCTGCATGCTCGCGCAAGAGTCAGAAGACAGAGTGGAAAGGGCCATCTACCAGCTGAGCAAAAAGATGCTGGATTACGAGACCCGCTACACTCCGCTCGAGAAGGCTTGTTTGGCCTTGGTATGGGCTACCAGGAAGCTGCAGCACTACCTGTTAGCTCACTCTGTAATGTTGGTTTCACGTTTGGATCCCATCAAATATCTTTTCGAGAAACCAGCACTTATGGGTAGGCTAGCTCGTTGGTTGCTATTACTTTCCGAATTTGACTTGAAGTATGTAACACGCAAGTCGGTGAAAGGGAGAGCGGTAGCGGAGTTCCTTGCCGACCACCCGGTTGAGGGGGATGAAGCGGTTGAGTACCTATTCCCAGATGAAGCCATTCTGCACATCGAAGATGAAACTTGGACGATGTACTTTGACGGAGCGTCAAACCAGTATGGGTATGGGATAGGGGTGTTGCTGATAGCGCCTGACGATTCCCGTATCCCTTTAGCATTCAAGCTCCAGTTCAGAGTCTCGAACAATGAGGCAGAGTATGAGGCATGTGTTGCTGGTCTGGAAGCAGCCCTAGAACTAGGGGTAAGACGATTGGACGTCATTGGGGACTCAAATCTTGTTGTGTCTCAAGCAAAAGGAGACTAGAAGGTCAAAGAGGAAAGGATGATAATCTACCACCAAACCTTGGATTTGTTAATTCCTCGGTTTGAGAAGCTAAGTTTCACCCACCTCGTAAGAGAGAACAACAGGTTCGCAGATTCACTAGCAACTCTATCTTCCGTGATAGACATTCCGTCTGGAGTCCGGATGCGTCCAGTCATCATTGATCAGAAGTTTGCGCCAGCATACGAGTCAATTTCCGCCATAGATGAGGCCCAAGATGACAACCCCTGGTATTACGATATTTGGAACTTCTTGGAAAAGGAGACGTATCCACTAGGGGCAAGCGCCAAGGATAAGAGGGCCATTAGAAGAATGGCTATTCAGTTCATCATCTGCGGAGGTAAGCTGTACAAAAGGGGTCATCTGGGAATGCATAAGCTCTGTGTAGAAGCTGAAGAGTCGAAGCGCCTAATGGAGGCCATCCATGGAGGGGAGTGCGGTGCACGCATGAATGGAGTAATGCTGGCCAGAAAGATCCTCAGACAGGGCTACTACTGGTCAACCATGGAGGAGGATTGTACCGGCTTTGTTCGGCGATGCCACAAATGCCAGATCCATGCAAACCGTATGAACATCCCACCATCCAAGCTTTACAACATGACTTCCCCATGGCCATTTTCCGTGTGGGGGATTGATGTGATCGGAGCCGTTACCCCGAAGGGGTTGAACGGACATGAGTATATCCTCGTAGCGATAGATTATTTCACAAAGTGGGTCGAGGCCCAATCATACGCGGTGTTGAAGGCGTCGCACGTTGCCAAGTTCATCAGAAACAACATCATTTGTCGCTACGGGGTGCCAAATGAGATCATCTCGGATAATGGATCCCACTTTAAAAAAGAAGTGGTCGACTTGTTGGAAAAGTATAACGTGGCTTTTCATAAGTCATCTACGTACCGGCCGCAAACCAACGGAGCAGTTGAGGCCGCCAACAAGAACATCAAGCATATACTGCGGAAAATGGTGGAGACCTACCGAGATTGGCCAGATAAGTTGCCGTTTGCTCTGTGGGGCTACAGGACTTCAATTAGAACTTCTACCAGAGCAACTCCGTATTCGTTAGTTTATGGAATGGAGGCTGTTCTACCTATTGAAATTGAAGTTCCGTCGTTACGGGTATTGGCTGAGTGTCAGATAGCTGAGGCAGATTGGCAGCAGAGCAGGTTCGAGGAACTTATGCTCTTTGACGAAAGAAGGCTGAAAGCACTGTATCACGTTCAGAGTTATCAGCGCAGGATTGCTCGGGCTTTTAACAAGAAGGTTAAGTCCAGAAATCTAAAGGAAGGAGATTTGGTACTCAAAGACAACCGAGCGCCCATCCACGACCCGAGGGGCAAGTTCAGACCCAATTGGACTGGTCCCTACATCATCAAAGCTATCTGGTCAGGTGGAGCTGTGGTTCTGATGGACTTAGATGGCTTGGAATTTTCCCAACCGATTAACATGGACAAGTTGAAGAAATACTACCCTTGAGAAGCTCGCTAGGCCGAAAACCCGAAGGGGCGACCTAGGCAAAAGTCAGAGCACAAAAAATTAGAAAATATAAAAAATGAGCTCGCAAGGCTGAAAACCTGCAAAGGGCGGCCTTGGCAAAAGTTAGAGCGCAAAAGGAGAGTGAAAATACACGAGCGAACCTAAGCCGGAACTACGTGGGGCTTGATTCCCATGTTTGGGATACGTAGGCAGCTTCATCCTGAAGTTCAGCTATAACACTTCCCCGATCAACTTTGTCCATTTGATCATCTCAGTCATCTTTGTTCATCAGCATTCGTTGGAACCTCCGGTGCAGTGCCACTCAGACTAGGGGCAACTTTCCGTTGCTATGCAGTGCTGCGGCGCTCTTCAGACTAGGGGCAACTTTCTAGTTGCGAGGATCTGGGGTTGTGCGTCTCAGTGACAAATCTCAGGCGTGTCCAGTTCTGATCCACATCAAAAATGTTTTTGAGAAGTTTTAATAAAAGCTGACTTTGTTCAAATAATCTTTTTACAACTTCGACCATCTTTGGACCAAACGAAAAATTTTCAGTACCACAACTTTCAATTTCATTGATTTCAAAACAGAGTTCTCCTGCTCTTGCATACAATTGAAGTTGCTTTTTATTACATTCATAAAGAAAACTTGAAAGTACTAATAAAGCAATAAATCTAGGGCATAGTTGAATCAGGTGTTCCTGCGCCCCCTCCCAGAGCTGGTCGAAGCCTCTGATGCCAAGCTGGGCCCGATCTGTGCTTCTTCATTGAGCCAATCTATGCAGTCGTCAGACAAAGTGCAGCTGAAAGTAAGAGCGGGGGCCAGGAGTTCTCTCATCCTCCACGCAGTGGCCTGCCAAGCAAGCTGTGCGCCTCGGGCTGGGAATGCAGCAGGATACTCTATCCCCTCTGGCGGGCAGGTCTGATCATGGCCAAATTGGCATCGAATCCGAAATGGGAAATAGAATACACAGTGAGTGAGACCAACCAGTTGAATCCCAGTCTGCCGAGGCATGTTATAACTCATTGCCGGAAGGTTCAGCCAAGGGCACCGCCAAGCAATACGGTCTGCGGACAAGTGGCACATCCAAGCGAACCACCATTCCTCATCCAAGGCATTGACTAGACGATGCCGGAAGAAGTAGCCGCGAGCTGAATATGCTGGGCAGGAGTCCACAACCTGCAGTTTGTCCATCAACCATACCTGGGGAGGGATTGAAAAAATGAGAGAATAAAGAATAGAGAGATGTACGAGCAGAGAAGAGTGAGAATGGGGTTTTTGTGAGAAAAGACCGAGCTTGAGGGGCCGAGTGATGTGAGCAATACATGAATGCGAGACTGGGTGGGAAACATTACCTGTGGTAGTAGTGGACTTCCTGCTAATCTGGCCGTCTCATGGCGATAAAAGGCGTCTAAGCCCATTAACGTCTCGGCCAGAGCCATGGCAATACAGCTCTTGCCCTCTCTCAAGCCTTGGGCAACCTCAATCAGCCGGACACTAGCCCCTCCAGAGCCCAAGACAAATAGAAAATGGGATAGCATGCACAAACAGAGGGCGTGCTGCCGGAAGCCTTGCCAGTGATGGTTGCTGCGATCACCAGCATCAGAAAATCGATTGGGCAAACTTGGAATGTCCAGCATCCCGTCACAAATCAGGGACCGAGCGTCACGCATGCTGAATCCGCACATGCGCCCTAAGGATTGGGCATGACCAAAATTAAGTTGGGGCAGGAGCTCCTCATCGCGCTCGGACTCCATTAAGGCTCGGAAGTCTTCAAAGGTAGGACATATCTCTTGCCCGACGAAGCTAAAGACATGTGTCACCGGATTCCAAAACCTTGCCGCGGCATGAAGAAATGGGAGGTGCAATGAGGTGCGACCCAGAGTGAATAGTGCATTTATGCCGAAACCCCGGAAATTCACTTTTTCCGAGCCATCCAAGCTAGCAATCCAAGCTGTGAGATTTTGAGCAAGAAACTCCTCCATTGGAGCCAATCAGTGTGAAAATGAGAAAAACTACGAAGTTGGGATCTTTTGTAGGAGATAAGGTTGAGTGGGGGACAGGTGTCAACATTCTGCTGATCCCCTCATTTAGTGCCGGCCGGCCAAACTGTTTGCCGACCGGCCATAATAGTTTGCCGACAAGGCAATTTTATGGCCGGTAGCCATTCTTTGTAGCAGATGGTCTCTCCCCAAGCCGATGGGCTTCCTTCTGGTTTCCTAAGCTGTTTATGCTAGGCATCGGGGAATTTCACCACCTCCAACCCCTCCTCGGCGGTCGATTCTTGCGGAGCCACACCTGTCTGCTTGTCGAGTTTTTGAACATTTGCTTATTGAGTTGTATTTCGCTCTCTTTGAGCTCTTGATTTGTTTATCGAGTTGTACTCACACTTGTTTGGTTGCATCGTGTCTTTGTTTTGCTTATCGAGTTGTAAGTCGGTTCACTACCTGATTATTACGATTGCACATTTCCAAAATGAGTTCAATTTCGTTCACATTGTGGTGTGATACCCTGCGATGCGATGCACAGAAAATCCACAAATGCAACATCTTTTGAACAAAATGGATTGTTTCATTCCCATCACGTGTTTTGCAAAATGTGTAACTTTGAAAAAGAATAAAACCTGCCCGAGGCAGTGCAATGTGCTTAAATTACTAGTGAAAAAGGAAAGTAAAGCGCAGAGTGACAAGGTAGCAAAGTATCAGAATTGATACCAGTGAAACTCCCCTTGCGGTTAACGTACCTTCCGCATCTTTGTTCAGGTCAACCACGTCATTGGACGCCTTCACAATACGGGAAAGCACACCTTTGAAACGTGAACCTTCGAGTTGACCTCAGGCCACAGCTTCTGCGAGCAACGCTCGATGCGTGCGAAGAATGCCCCGCCCCATATCCTTTTCATGCTTTGTGAACTCCACAAATTGTTTCAATTATGCTATGTAATGGTACATCCTTTCTTTACCTGCGTAGACCGCATGTTTTGCTTGCGTAGACCGCACGATTTATCAATTTCATTACCTGCGTAGACCGCATGTTTTGATTGTGTAGACCGCATGTTTAATTTCATTACCTGCGTAGACTGCATGTTTTGATTGCGTAGACCGCATGTTTAATTTCATTACCTGCGTAGACCGCATGTTTTGCTTGCGTAGACCGCACGATTTATCAATTTCATTACCTGCGTAGACCGCATGTTTTGATTGCGTAGACCGCATGTTTAATTTCATTACCTACGTAGACCGCATGTTTTGCTTGCGTAGACCGCACGATTTATCAATTTCATTACCTGCGTAGACCGCATGTTTAATTTCATTACCTGCGTAGACCGCATGTTTTGATTGCGTAGACCGCATCATGTTTCAATACCTATGTAGACCGCATGTTTTGATTGCGTAGACCGCATCTTTGTTGTTTTCATTACCTGCGTAGACCGCATGCTTATGATCGATTTTGTTGCCTGCGTAGACCGCATGCCCCACTTACATGTTTGTATCTTTCCATATGCATTGTCATGCTCCCCACTTGCTTTGCGCTGTCACGCATTTCGAGTACACTACTTTGCATGTTGCTAACGATATTGTACCTGTTAAGTTTGTTTTCTTTTCAGGCACGATATTGTATGTACGGTTCATTTGAGGTTGGTGCAACCAGACGAGCCGCACAGGTATTGTATCTCCCGAGTGAGACATATTGAGAATGGCATAATTCTCTTACATCCTTTCTGTATTATAGTGTAGTTTGATGTGTGCTAGCTTAAAACGGTCGCATGTATGCTTCGTTACAGCTTTCTTTGCATGATCATAAGTTATGTTCGGCTCTCTACATTGTCTTGCATTTTGCCCCTGCCTTCGGGCGCATATCTTGTTTGTCTTGCATGTTTTTCTGAGTCTTCGGCCTTGTCAAAAATGGGTCGTCTCTAAGCTTTGACATTCACTCCCGTCATTGTTATGACTTTCGAGTTCTGCCAAAGAGGGGCAACTGTAGACACCCCATTTTTGATCGTCCTCAAGACTTGGACGTCACCGTTTGAACACTCGGTGATCATCCATGTTTGTGTTCGTTTGGAGTTCCCGGAGGTCTCGGCTCGCGTGCCCTGCCTCAGGATCTCCGAACTTGACCGTTTAGTGTCTGGTTTTGCACCGAACACTCTTGTTTTGCCTTGGAGGGGCAGGGAATGCCTTGTGAGACATCCCCACACACCACCGGCAGTGGCTAGAGGCCACCGGCTGGTTTTTTGATGCCATCGGCACTTCTGTTTGCCGGTCGGCATATTTTATTGCCGGTCGGCATAGTTTGTTGCCGATCGGCACTGTTTTTTGTCGAAGTGACATTTTTGGGCAGCCGACCACTGTTCATCCACTTTATGGAGATATTTTGTGCCAGCTGTGATAGCTGGCACCAACTCTTCCCCCCTCCATACACGTGTATAGAGGGATCTCCCTCTAGCCAAGCTTGTTGTATAAGCTTTACAAGAGGGAGTCCTATAAGAGAGGGGCTTTCCTCTTGGATCTAGGTTAGACTTTTGCAACCAAAAACCATGGCTTAGAGATATAGATACATATTATCTCTATATCTCCCTCTCTCCCCTCCTTTGTGTGTGTTTCCTTGGCCTAAAGGTGGTTTTTACCTTACTTTTGCACCATTACACACACTATTACACCTTATTCCGAGATTGAGGAACTTGGGGGGTTGTTTCTTGAGTTTTTGGACTGGTTTTGATCAAAAGAAGAGGGCTAGACCTTTTGTTCTTCAAGGGTTCTTCAAGGGTGAGCATCTTGCTTTTTATTCCCCAAACTGGCAATAGTTTTCTACCTATCTTGCTTGCTGTTTTGGCTCTTGTGTATAACATGAAAAAGGCTTATATTTTCATGCTTTAGAACTTTCATTAAGGTCATTTTGTGGTTTGAGTACAAACTCACCCTTCTAGGCCTTGTTTGGTCCATTTTGGTGCCTTTTTAGTAAGGCTTTGTTCACTTCAGTGTTTTGGTCCTTTGACCACTAAAAACCAGTTGATTTTCAGTGTTAAAAAAGGTGGTTTGAAGTCTTGCATAGGGGAGGGACACCCCTCTCCCTTCTTTGTTTTGTTTCCTTGCTTTTTGGCTTAAAAGGATAGCATGTGTGCTTGATCATTCTTGGCCTCATTTCAAAAGTTTTTTAGGTGTTTTAGGTCATGTGTAACCTCTGTTTTTGGCTGGATTTGTGCCTCCTTGTATGCTTGTAATACTTGCCTTGTATTGCTCCATTTTGCTTAGAAGTGTATCTCATGATTAGGCCATGATTCTTATGTGTGTTGGCTTGGTTCCATGAAGCTTTTAGTATTGTTTTTCCATGCTTGAAGTTTGTTGGTTATCCATTTGGTCATGCTTGACATGTTTGATGGGGTTGCTTTGTATTTTGGCTTAAAAGCTTTGAGCATTTTGACTTCTAGCATGCATGGTTGTGATTACCCTCATGATTTAACATCATCTAGGACCACATTTTTAGTCCAAGAATCATGTTTGTATGTGTGCATGCATGACCTCTTTTATGCCTTGAGGGTGTACCCTCTTATGCCTAGGAATGAGCCTTGGTGCATATGCCTTTTGGGAGTCACCTTAGCTGCCATTTTAGGAGGGTTTAGAGTCCTATCTTGGTCTGCAAAATTCTGTTTTTACTTGTCTTAATCATGCCATGGGAGGTCATGTTGGTGGGGGTAAGTTGTCTCCTTTTTGTGCCTTAACCTTGGGACCATAAGTTTGCTTGTTAACATGAGATGTTGCCCATCATTTTGAGCATTTTTTGGTGCTGTTTTGGGGTGGACTAAGGTCCGTCCCTTTATGGTTCAAGGCCCCCATTGCATGCTTGCTTCATATTTGTTGTATGGTTGCTTCATTAAGCCTCGTAGCATGCCAATCCCATTCCCAAATTGGTCTATGTTTGCATCACATTTGCACCTTGTATGCTTGGCATTATACATTTGTCATGTTGGTTGCATAGTACTTGTTTGTGTCTTGCATAATTGGTATCATGCTGCATTTGAGCCTTGTGAGCATGACATGCATTGCATTCACTTGGTTTGGGGTGTCAAACCAAGTGTGGGAATCAAGGAACATTCATACTTCAAGTGATGTAATGTGCCTCGATTCCCGGTCACCGGGGCCTTTGACTCCAACTTGATAAGGCTTCGGATCCCATTTTGTTTGTTGCATGCATCTTTATATCAAATGGCAAATTTGATTCTTTGAGCCACCATGCACCATTGATGGTTCAAAGATCGAAGGGCATGCTTCCTTGAGTTCAAAACATGATAGGAAGCATAACCATGCTCACATGTACCTGAAAACCCCATGCCATGCACTGTCTGTTCTCTGTTTGCTGTCAATTTGTCTTCTGCAGGAGTTTTCTGCCGACCGGCAGAATTTAGTGCCGACCGGCAATCTCTGGAGTGCCGATGAATCCAATAAGTGCCGATGGAAATTCTGGAGTGCCGGTGGGAATTCTGTCTGGCCGGTGGTGCTCTGTAACATGTAAGGAACCTGCTCCAGGACTTGGGCAATTTTCCAGAGAGACAAGGCAGTACAAACAGAGGTGGCAGGGGTATGGTACGGGTTTTTCGGGCGAGTCAAGTTCCGAGCATGCATCATATGCGCACCCCGAGGCAGAGGCTGCGACCACCCTCTTCTTTCTTTTGCATCTTTTCTTTTAATTAATTAGAATTTTTGTAATAATTCTGTTTGTCTATTATTTGGGACTATAATATTTTATTTGTTTATTATTTTGGGACTGTAATATTCATTTGGACCCTCTGAGTGAGGGTAAATATGTAATAAGTGTGGGTGAGTGTGTGTATGTCTTCCAATCCCCATTTCTTACTTCCCTTTTATTTACCTGCTTATGATGGTAGATTAGGGCATTTTTTTGAAATTAGCATACCTTATGCTATGCATGTGTGCATCCATGCATTCGTATTGCATGCCTTAGGCTCGGTACATCACGCTAACTGCATTTGTACTTCAATTCAAAAATTGACTATGTGATAGTTGATCGCATTTCATATACCATGCTTAGGTTAGCCGAGCCTGCCTAGATTGCATTTTTGCATGTGATGCATTAGCCATTTTTAACATGAACTAGGACATGCATGTTTGCTAACTAGTTTACTGTTTTGGCACGGAGTACGATGTAAGTATTTATGCTTTAGCATCCTGCATGCGTGTAAGTGTTGCCATGACAGTATGCTTGCCATGCGGCTAAATGCTTATATGATAAACTGTTTGAAATGCCTGTGGGTGAAGGTTGGATTGTTTGAGTTGGAAAAACTCATTGAAATCCGTGTTTTAGCCTACTTGCGAGTAGCAAATTCCAAAGCATTTTCAAAACGAACGGATATGCAATGTTTCTTTCCAAATTAGGCAATCTAGTCTATACTTGTTTGTTGCGCGCATAACATAGTAATTCTAGGCTAATAAATGGATTAAGAACACATAACGTTTTCAAAATCGGATATCATGGTTAGTAGAGGCCGGTCTTCGAACCGGGCGAAAGGGGGTGCTCATAGCTGACCTTCCCCGATCGTACCCAAGCTCCCGAGCCGAGACAACTCCGGTGATGACGGACATGTGGCCTTCGGCACCGAGTCAGGGTTTCCTAAATTTCCCCATTTTAAAAATATTTAGGTGGCGACTCTGTATCTGGCAAAGCAGTCCATGTTTGGCACTACTTTTTCAAAAATCTGTTTCTCAAAACGATTTACCAGATTTGGACTCTTTGGTTCAGATTAAGAACCACGACAACAAAAATCGCGAGTCCGAACAGTAGCGAGGATCCCTCGCGGACCTGTTACACTAACAGATACAGAATCAATGGTTTCCCTAGCTCTGGCGGCGACAACACGGGCGGGTTCTAAAGATACTGCTTGATCAGCTCGAAAGCGAATTAACATCGGTCTTCCCATTGGAACTTCTTTCATTTCTTCAGGAGACCAAATAGTGGTTCACAAGTCAAGGTTCATTTTGCAATAAGCCTTCTTATGAATTGCACTTTACCTAAAAAGCCTCGCACCTCCTTTTCAATCCTTGGTGGCAACATTTCTAGTATGGCTCTGATTTTGGAAGGATCAACCTCGATGCCCCTCTGTGTGATCAAGAAACCCAGCATTTTCCCTGCTGTTACACCAAAAGTGCACTTTTGCGGATTCAGCCTCAACCGATATTCTCTGATCCATTGAAAGAGTTTCTCTGAGGCGGTGTAGTGGCCCTCTCTTTCCTTGGATTTGACAATCATGTCGTCCACATACACCTCAACCTCTTTATGCATCATGTCATGCAGAATTGTGGTTGCAGCCCGTTGATAGGTGGACCTAGCATTCTTCAACCCAAATGACATCACCCAACAGCAATAGGTTCCCCACGGCGTAGTGAAAGCAGTCTTCTCTCTGTCCTCGGGTGCCATCAGAATCTGGTTATACCCAGAAAATCCATCCATAAAGGAGAGCAACGCATGGCCTACGGTGAAGTCTACCAATTCATTAGTATGCGGTAGAGGATAGTTGTCCTTCGGACTGGCTCTGCCCAGATCTCTAAGGTCCACACACACCCAAATTCTTCTATCTTTCTTCGACACTAGAACATTGTTGGCGAACCATGTCGCATATTCAGATACTAGTAAGAACCCTGTGTCTATCTGCTTGGTGACCTCCTCGTTAATCTTCAAAGCCCAATCCGGGCGTATTCTGCGAAGCTTCTGCTTGATGGATCGGGCCTTGGGGTCAACAGGGATCCGATGCTATACAATCTCAGGATCCATTCCAGGCATGTCTTCGTAGGACCACACGAAAACATCTTTGAAATCTTTTAATAAAGCGACTAAGCGCTCGCGTTCCTCCGAAGACAGCGTGGACCCGATCTACAGCAGGTTTGGATACTTTTCAGTACCCACACTAATTGGAATGATTTCATCAACAAGGGGTTTTACAAACCTCTCATCCTCTCGATCAATCAAATATTTCAAAACCAGAGGAATTCCTTCCTCGTCGTTTTCATCAAAATTTTGAAAGTCATGATTAATGCAATACACAAGTGGCACAAAGAAGTACTCAGAATCTGTCGTAGCATTCTCATTCAAAAGATCCAGCTCATCCAATTCCTCGGTTACAACCGACTCAAAAGAAAAGGAAAAAGATGACCTGGACAAAACTTCGACATCCAGGTTATCAACCCCAGGAATACCAGACCTAGACTTAGAAGAATTGGAATCTAATTTCGACTTCACAGAGTCTGTGGAATCAGATTCTGATTTACTACCTGACCCAGAGCTACCAGACATGAAGCCTTCCTCGAACTGCCAGATGAGGGATGGTGCGGCAAAAGCATCCAGAATACCACCGGAAGGATCCACACCTGATTGGTCTTCGATCATGAAATTGGTTAGGTCATCCCCAAAGCTCTTCGGGTTGATCTGAGGATCCGAAAGGAGACATGCCAGTGCTGCTCCTACCTCAAGTTCATTGCTGTTCGACTCACTTTTTATGCCCTTTGTAGTCTCAGTAGTTGACTGAGCCTTTTCCTCTATAGCTTCACTCTCTTGTAACTGTTAGTCGAAGAAAATCTTGAAGCCGGGAACACGCTGCTTCTCTGAGTTCAACCATGGCTCAAGAAAGCCCCAAAATGGGAAGTCTTCCCCCTCCTAGACGAAACGGCTGTTCAGAGTTCCCTGAATTGGCCTACGCACAAGCTCATAGTGCTTTCCACATTGCTTTTCTCTGGCTCTTTCGGCCAGTTCTTTCCCTTTCCTCACTCAATCCTCTTTGGTGGGCGTAGAGCCTAAGCCAAAGGCATGAGATTTATATGGCACTTCGGCTAGTGCAACAATGCCCTTTTGGCCGCTCTTTCCTAACCCCATCCCGGGTATATGCTGTAGCTTGTTCATGAGGTACACTGATTGAGAACCAACATATAAGCCATCATTAATAGCCAAGATATTTTGCACCACCCAGGCCTCAGCCAAGGAAAAACCAGACTAGAAAACATCCTCGTCGCCATGTACAATCTCCAATACGGGTGCAGTAACCTCTGGCGGAGGATGTATAGACGAATTCCTGAACACAATGGCTACCCGCTTTCCAAGAGGGTACTTCAGCATTTGATGCAAGGTGGAAGAAACAACTTTTACTTGGTGCAGCTAGGGTCACCCAAGTAACAAGTTGAAAGTAGCCGGAACATCCAGGATGTGAAACTCAATATCCTGTTAAGCCAGGCCAACATGTACTCTGACTTGTACAGTTCCCATCACTTCTTTGCTTGTGTTGTCGTAAGCCCGAATCACCTGGGCCGTTGGTACAGAATATGCTAGCTCCAAACCAATGGCATAGGCTGTGGGAGACGGACAAACATTGATTGCAGACCTAGTGTCAACCAAAACAACCGGCACCCACTTCTCTCCATACTCAACTAAGATGTACAACGGTTTGTTATGTGCAGAGCCTTCAGGCGGCAATTCCTTATCCGAGAAGGTCAAAGCTGGCGTAGCACCTCCTGGGAAGACAAGTCCCACCAGTAGCGCTGGAGTTGTGTTGATAGACAGTTTGGCTTTATCCATTGCCGACAATACAGCTTGCCTGTGTACTCGCAAAGCCATAAGTAACCCCCAGATAGATATGTCTACTTGAATCTTCTTTAACTGTTTCAGCACAGCCTCTTCCTCTAACAGTTTTCCCTCTACTTTTCAGCCTCCTTGTCTTTTTCGGATGCTTCGGGTTGGTCTAAGTGCTGGGGCTTGAAGTACCGCACGCTTCTAGTCATATGATCCACCTCCTCAGAATACCAAGTGTCGTTTGGCAAGTCTTGGCCCTAATCCTCGTCTGTGTGGGTAAGATATAGATCATCATCTTTCCACTATACTCTTCCGGCATCCGATAGACAATTGCTCGGTTCCGTCGTGATTACTCTTATGTCACAGTCATCCCCCGCAGGGTGTTTGGCTTTTCCAACTTTTTGACTATTCTCATCCCTTTCCTGGTCAAACCGCTTCAATGCAGCTTCTTGTTCCGTATCAGTAGTACTAAAAATGCCCGAATCTTAAGCTAAATTCTTAATACCGATGCTCTCCGGCAATTTCCCCTTGTCTTCGGCCCTTCCGGCCTTCGTAGCAGTGCCTGTTTCGGGCTCTTCTAGCTTTGGTTGAAGTCCCTCATCCACATCAGGTTCATCACTAAGCCACCCAGAGTTATCTGTCAATCCGTTCAGATTGAACCAGTTAATGTGCACATCTCCCGAATCTTGCTCATCGAAGAACTGCAGATTGTTGATGTCTTCCTCCAGGTCGGCTAGGTCATCTAATCCCTGGCTCGGGCCATCCTCCCGAACCGCACTAACCTCCATTCCTGTTGGCAACTCCAGCTCTAGTTTGGCATAATTGGTTGGCATAATATAACAACATGGGTTGTATTCCTTTTCAGATAAATCCACGGAGCCCTCAGGCACTGAACTGACATTCGTATTCTCTACCAAGGCTACCTTGCCTTTGTCTACCACGGTCACCACAACAGGTTTGGGTTGGGATATGGACGTGTTCATCATGCACAAATCTGTGCTTTCTGGGATGAATAGCGTCAGCTTAGGTAGGTAGGAGGGGGTGATGTATATACTGGGGACGTAAGGAATGTCCAGTGTATGAATGAGGTTTATTTACCAGGGTGGAGGGGCTTGGTTATGTAGTGAGAGAGGATTTGTAGTGACATTGGGTCTTTCAGGAGGTGCTATCACCTTTTTGTCAATGAGATCTTGAAACTCACGACGTAGTCTAAAACACTGACCAGTATCATGACCATACTGTTGGTGAAAAACACAGTATTTGGCCGGGTTGTGTTTAGGAGGGAGAGGATCGAGCAATGGGTATTGTTCTAATGGCTTCAGATGCCTTTTTCTAATCAAAACCCTCAGGGTTGTAGATAAGGACATATAGAGCGACGTAAAGACCCTCTGGCCTCAGGCCTGATGGCTTGAGGTTTGGGAAGTTGTGTTGGATGTGCTGGCAAAGGGGTTGGCAGTCTTGGGTGCGGTGGTGACCATGTTCACATCTGAAGGCCTTGCAGTTGCACTACCGATAGTTGTCCCATTGGAATTGTGTGTGAAAGCCCTCTTGGGCTGCTCCTTCTTGTGGTCTATCAGACCCTGCTTCATTGCGTCTTCTATTTGTACCCGTATTTCGTGGAAGTCAGTAAAAGTAGACAAAGGCTAGACTATCATTTTCTATAATAATATTCCTTGCAAGTTACTGACCACGATTCTGATTTGGTCCTTTCAGACAGACAGACAGTCATCATAAAGGCCTTGGCCCTCCACCAGGTCATAAAATCCGAGAAGCCCTCCATCAGCTCCTGTTGAGTTGCTTCGAAATCACGAGTAGTGACCTTGATCTGGGTGTTGTAGGAGTACTGCACTATGAATGTCACTGCTGAATCAGTATAGACATCCTCTATGTCAAGGATCGAATTCACACCCTGTGTCCGTTTAAAGAGCTTTTCAAGCTTGCTTACCTTCAATGCGGTAGGGTCAACCTTGAATTCAAACAGTGCCTCTATCGGGTAAGCCGGTGCCTTGGAGGTCTGAGGTGGGATGGGATCTGCCTGAATGCCCGAATTTTCCTGGACATTAATTGTGACCCCGGGTGCCAGAATTCCTACTAGGGGTGCATGGGATGCTGATGCTACTATAGGTTGTGGATACTATTGTTAAAGCCTTTCAATTACGTTTGCTTGGCAAGCTGTGGTCTCAGCTTGCCGGGCAACATCCAGCTGCATGTTCTCAATAGTCTGCTGGAGTTGGCGAAGCATATCTTCCATGATTGGGCCTGACTGGGCACAGGCGAGGTAAAAGGTAACTGCTGAATTGGCAAATTCTGCATAATCCTCCTCTGTTTAGTAACTAGCGGGAGTGAAACAAACACTGGCTATCCCCTGACTAGATCCCTAGATCTGTAAATCCTTCTAACTAGGGTCCAGAGTGCTTGGGGGGTAACAGACTCGTCTGAAGCAATGGTGAAAACTACCTTACAAAAAGAAATAAAGCAAAAAGAAACTAAAATTAGAAATCGCACAGCACCTCCGCTCAAATGCAAGCAACACGCCGTTGCAATCATAAGCTGGAGGACTGTACTCAATACTGAGTTTCTGCCACCAAAAATTGATACCTTCAAACTGATACCTAGATTTGCAACTGATACATACATTCCTGCAGAGTTTCACTCTAAAAGCACGTATCGAGCAAGTGAGAGCCAAAACACCCCCATGATGGGATAGGGTTACCCTGTCGTAATTTTGTCAGGAGCTAGGGGTTCACTACACAAACAAGTGGTTTCAAACAATTCCTACATTCGTGTAAGCAACCTGTCCTAGTTTGGAATAGTCTCTATGGTTTCCGATATGCAACTAGGCTGATTGGTCATAAAGGGTACCTCAGCAAGACTACCAAATATACCTCTCACAACAAACACCGAGAAGTGAAAAGGAGGATCAAATGGTATAGTGGTAGTCTAGATCCAAGGGTTGTGTTCCCATTGTGGTAGAGCCCGCAACAGGTCAGCCTTTTGGCAAGCTTTTCCAAGCAAGCATCCGGCAAACTACTCAGGAATAGCGGATGGCAAACACTGTGGCTTAGACGCATTGATGCGAATGCAATGCAAAGAACCACATAAGTGTAAATAAAATAACATATCATGAGTTCGAGTCAAGTTCTCTAAATCCCCAGCAGAGCCGCCAGAAACTGTGGCTCGCTTTTTTCGCACCCCCCTTTCGGAATGTTCGAAAGAAAGGCCTCACAGTTTGGACTCCTGCGAATCTAAATCTAGTCTCACAAGTGCAATGTGAAACTGATAAACACCAAAGAGTCGAAATCCGGCAAATCATTTTGGAAAATCGATTTTCAGGCAAATAATGCCAAAATTAAATTGCTTTGCCAGATACAGAGTCGTCACCTAAATATTTTGTTGCTGGGGAAATTTAGGAAACCCTGACTTGTGCCGAAGGCCACGTGTCCGTCATCACCAAAGTTGCCTCGGCTCAGGAACTTAGGTACAAATGGGGAAGGTCATGAATTGAGCACCCCCGCTTGCCCGATCAAAGATCCGGCTCTACTAATCATGATATGATTTTTTATAAACAATATGTGTTCTTATTCCGGTTATTAAACAAGCTTTACTACGTGATGCGCACAAGCCAATATAGACTGGTTTGCTCAATTTGGAACAATTCAACTCATGTTTGCTTTTGCGAAAATGGTTTGAATTTGCCACCTCAAGTGGGCTTAATGATGTTGGTTTGCCACAAAACGTAGTGGGCTTAAAACATGGTTTGCCACTCAACAAAGTGGGCTTAAAACGCACATTCGTTGTGTCGTTTCAATTCAAACAACAAGCCTTCATCCATAGACATTCATGTTGTTAATCATTTAAGCATATAGCCTCATGGCAAGCATGATAATCATGGCAAAACTCACACTTATGCAAGTATACTAAAGCATAAAAACTCACATAGTACTCTAAGCCAAAATAGAAACTAATTAGAAAGATGCATGATCCTAACTATACATGATGCCCAATGCAACACATGCAATATGCAATTAATTGGCTCGGCTACTAATATGGCATATGAAACAATTTTGAACAACATGCGATAAAACACGTATTCAAATAAGATATAGAAATGGCAGTGCAGTTTGAATGATGCGCCTAGTCTCGGTGCATGTAAGACAATTGAATGGATGCAAGCATGCGACATGCAAATTGAAATATAATCCCTAATCTAACCATCAAAAGTGATTAAGTAAAATGGAGAAAGGCGTGAGGTTGGAAGACATACATGCACGCACGCACACTTATTACAACATTATGCCCTCATGAAGGAGGATCCAAATGAATAAGCTAACTAGCTACGCTAATTAAGCTAACTACTACAACACTTGAAACTAATTAACTATTCTAAGCTAATTTGAAAGAAGTTAACTAGGTTAAGCTAATTAAATATTGCAAAATCAACTAATTAGCTACAACTAATTAGACTAATTAAATATTGCAACACAATTTGCTATGATAATGAAACAATTTAAACGATCAAACACATTCAATGCAAGCACCAAAGGAGATGGATGGTGGTTGCATGCACATCACTTGAAAGATACTCTGTCTGCGCAGATTGCCTCTGTCCCACCTTCAGCCACTACCTCTGTTTCTGCAAAATTACATTGCTGACCAAACACCAAGGGCCGACCGTGCTCACTAATGACCAGCTGGGCCTACAGAGGGCCGACCGTGCATTGATTTTGTGTACAGTTCTGTTCTGTGCTCTGAGGTGAAACAGCGCAGATATAGCATGCATTTTCAAACTCTGTTTGCCCTTCCTCCCTTCTCTGTCATAGGGGGATCTCAAGAGAAGAGTGGAATCATTTCTAAAGACATCAATGAGTAATTGATTGTGTGATGCTCTAGGATATGATTTTAGACAAAATCAATAAATGTAATGCAAATGACCACCCTCCCTTTTTGCCATGTAATGAACTCAAAAAAGGAAGTTGAGACTTTTTAAGGATATCAAAAACAACATGGATTGATGTCTGATGACCCTTGACACAAGAAACTTGGCATAATGCCTGGCCAAGTTCAAGCTATTCAAGCCAATTTCTTTAAGTGTGTTGATCCAAGTTTTAAACCAATTGATTTAGTCATTGCTATTCATTAATCCATTTTCTCCAAATGTGATATTAAGTCCTCTAACAAGAAATAAAGTCAAACGAGAGGTCTTTCTAAAACATGAGGGAAAGGCTACACTGTTGACAATGAATCTCCTAAGAGAGTAAGCCATTAGGTGTAAATCTCTCTTACATGTATTGAATGACTTTAATCGGTTGAAATCAATATCAAGAATGAAAGATATAGATGATTGATTGATTGTTTACAATTAAGCCCCTTGACATGGAAAAAAAGAAAAGTAAAGCTTAGAACAACACAATATAAGCCATATATGCAATTCATGAGGCAACACATGAACTAACCAAAGCATGAAGCAATTTTAAAGGCTAGGACAGCCCCAAAATAGCCCTCAAAGAGGTGAAAAACAGTGACTAAATGTGCTTGAAAAGAGGCTTAAAAAAAAAAAAAAAAAAAACTAGTAAAGGAGACCAAGGAGGGGTGGCCAACGCCTCCATTTTTGAAACTTCAAAACGTGATTTTTGACCTGGTTTTACCTCAGAAAATCAGTTTGAAAACAATGAAGGAAGGTGTAAAAGCACAAGGTTTTGAGTGACAAGAATAGATACAAGTGAGGGCATTAAACCCCACTACCTTTGTTGGCGCATAGAAAATCAAGATTTAACACTTGTAATAGGCACAAAACAGTCCAAGAGTACAGGAAATAAAGATAAATGAAGTAAGTAAGAGCAAAGGTAAGAGTTGTAAGCTTATACCTCTCAAAGATGGAGGAAGCTTTTAGTGATATTCAAACTTGATCTCTACAGACTCTCAAGCTTGAATTATGGTGTTCAAGACTCAACCAAGGCTCTAGGATGGTAAGACCAGGTTGTATATGGTGTGTATGGTGGAAATAAACAAGCTAGGTTAGCTCAAAGCTTGCTTGTAATGGAACTAGGAGGAGACAAGGCTCTCTAGATGTATGTATCTCTTCTAGATTTTTTGTTCAACCCTCAAAACAATCCCAAAGCTCCTCTTTTATAGAATTCGAGTTCAAGTGGTGGGAAATATCTTCAAAAACGGACACCTAGCGGCCTCCCGCACAGAACAGTGTTTTATACCATCGAAGGCCGACCGGCCATCAATACCCATGGCCGGCCATCATTCATGCACGGCCGGGCCTTGATAGCCTCCCCTGTTTTTTGGTTCAAACTTAGCTCATGAAGGGAAAAGGTCCAAAAATAAAGCTCACAAGTTCTAACAAGGTAAATGTTGAAGATTTGAGGTTATTTTGGAAGCCTAATTGATTCTGCATCGCTGCGAATTCATAATTCAACTTTCATCATTGAGTGTACTTGTAGACACCCCATTTTTGACCGTCCTCAAGACTTGGACGTCATCGTTTGAACACTCGATGATCATCCATGCTCGTGTTAGTTTTGAGTTTCTGAAGGTTTCGGTTGTGCGTCATGCCTTGGAGCCTCTCAACTTGTCTGTTTTGTGCTTGGTTATCGACCAAGGGCTTGTGGCTTTGTTTCTGAGGGAAGCGGGTGGCCTTTTGGCCAGCCCTCCAACCCATCGGCCAGGCCCCCCTGCCCATCGGCCATGAACTCTTTCCATCGGCCATCAGTGTTGGCCGATCGGCACCTTTGATGGCCGGTAGGCCATGTTTGTTGGCCGAGGCCTTTTTCTTTGCTTTTTCAAATATTTTGTTGCCAGCTGTGACAACTGGTGAGCATAGATTGCATCCTCCATACACGTGTATGGAGGGATTGAACCAAGCCTCTAGCTTGTTCAACAAGCTTGAGACTTGGATTTCTATATGAAGGGTGTTCCCTCTCCCTTTCCAGAGGTTCTAAAAATTTGGCTGAGGGATATACATATCATTCTATCTCTATATTGCTCCCTCTCTCTCTATATTTGTGTTAGCTTGTGCTCAAAAGTGCCATTACGTCACACTTTTGCACACAAACACCTAGTGAAACACCTTCACTATTGAGCTGAGGTTCTTGGGGGTTGCATTTGAGTTGTTTTAGCTTGGTTTTTTGGCTCTGAAGTTGCTGTTCTAAAGTTGTTCTTCAAGGGTGAGTCTATATGCTCTTTAAAGCTTTGTTGTAGTTGTTTATTTAGCCATCTTTGCATGCTTCTTTTAGCTTAACTTTCAACAGTAAAAAGCTTGATTTTGAAGTGCCTAAGGTGTTTGTTTGAGGCCTCTTTGGTGTTGGGGGTGATCTACCCCCCCTTTTTTGCCTTACTTGGCCTTGTTTTGAGCAATCTCTTTTAGGCCTTTGGATCCCCTTTGTTTGGCCTCTTCAGCACTGAATTTCAGAAGAATTTTAGTGGTGGAAAGTGTGTTTTGGGACCCAAAATAGGTGGGGGTGGTCCCCCCTTTTGTATCTTGTTTGCTTGTGTTGATGGCTCATCAAAGTAGCATGTCTTTCTAGCATGTTTTGGCTCCATCTCAGCATGCCTTAGGCCTTTTTTTAACATGATATAGCTCTGCTTTGGCTTGGTTTTATTATCTCTTGCACGCTTCTTGCACTTGTAGTGTAATCCTCCCTGTAGCCTTAACTTGCATCATGCTGTGGATCATCATTCTAGCATGTTTTTGGCTTCACTCCAACAAGCTTTTACTCATGTTTTGCCATGCTTAAGCTTTGTTTTAAGTGGTCTTGATCATTTGGACCTTGCTTTGTATAGCCAAAGTTCATTCTTACCCACTAACTTTATGTTTTGAGTCCACTAACATGCATTGCTTGGGCTATTTGCACGATCTAGCATCATTTGATATATGATTTCAGAGCATGTTTGATTGCCATACACTCACGTGTGTCACTCTTTCAATGCTTTTGGAAAGTTATGCTTTATGCCTTAAACATGAGCCAATATGTATGCCATCTTGCCTAAGCTTTTAGGATGTCATTTCAGTGTGTTTTGGTGTTATTTTGCCGTGATACAGCTCTTTTTTTTGTTGGTTAGAGCATCCTTCATTTGCTTCTTACACTTGTAGTGTAACCATGCTCATTTTCTCTTACATGCTTGGTATTTTGGCTTACCATGCTAGCTTGTTTTGGCTTCATTCCATGCATGTTTTGGCATTGTTTTGACCTGCCTTGGGACTATTTTGAGTCATCTTTGCCCTTTGGGGCTTGCTTGATATGGCTATGGTGCAAGTACCTTTGCTAGCCTTAAGCTTGGAGCCTCCTAGCATGCCTTATTTGTGGTAGTTGCATGTTTTAGCATCATTTGGAATGATATTACAGAGCATATAGTGTTGTCACACTTCCATGTTTTCACTCTTTAAGTGCTTTTAAGAGTTGCCCCTTTATGCCTAGTTGATGAGCCATCACATGAGCATGTGTTCTTGGCCCTTTTGTGCGTAAGTTTTGGTGTGTTGGCCATTGTTTTGGACCCTCTTAGGTCTGTCCATATGTGGTTCAAGTCCATTGAGCATTGTGTTGCATGCCTCTTGAATGATGCTCTTTACTTGCTTTGATGCTTTAGCGTTCAAAAATGCCATGCATGCATTATTCACATGATGGAGCCTCATGCATGCCACTTTAGCATTGGTAGATAACATGTTGTTTGCGTGTTGTTGCATTGCATTGTGTCTTGCGTGTTGTTGCATTGCGTTGTGTTTGGATCGGACGTTAATCCAAACACAAGGAACGAGTGGCGTTTCATACTCTAAGTGATGAAATGTGCCTCATTCCTCAGGTCACCAGCACCTTTGATCATGCACGATAAGGTGGAGGTTTATTGAGTCCTATGTGTTATTTGTGCATTCAATGACATTGACCTGTGCAACTTGGCCTCTTTGGCCATCATGCATTGAGATGCGTGATTGGTGGCTCGAGAGCCGAGCACTACACTCCTTTGAGCATGAGACATGATAAGGAGTGTAGTTGCATACATATTTCCTTGCAAATACACTGGCATGCCTCTATTTGTGCTCTGTTGCAAAAAAAGGAGAAATTGCAGGAAGCAGTGGCTGACTGGCCATCAGAGTTGCCGACTGACCACCAAGGCTACCGATCGGCTATCAGAAGTGGTCAATAGCCATAAGCTTTGGCCGATGGCCATTCCTCTTGGCCGACTCTCCCTCAGCATGCTCTTAAGGGGTATCAGAAGTATCTTGGAAGTTGGCACAATTTTTAGAAGTCCAAAAGAATGCAAACAGAGGCATCACGAGGCACGGTAGTGGATTTTCCAGTGAAGCCGACCGAGCATGCATCTCTTCCTTGTCCTCGAGGCCATTTCATTACTTATGATTAGTTCGTGTAAACTAGTCATTTGATTTGTTTTGTAATATTCTAATTAGCTTAGCATAGCTATTTGTTTCTATTTGGGTTGTAATACTTAATTAGCTAGAGTTAGTTAATTAGTTTACTTGTAATAAGTAGCTTAGCGTAGATTAGCTTAGCTTACTTTTCAGACCCTCCGTCGAGAGGACACAATTTTGTAATAAGTGTGCGTGTGTGTGATGCATGTCTTCCAACCCCATTTCTTTCCCCCTTTTACTTATCAGCTTTTGATGGTTAGTTTTAGCGCATGTTTCAATTAGCATACTTATGCTTCACATGTTTGCATTCATTCATCTTTCCTGCATGCACCGGGCTCGGTGCATCGTTCAAATTGCATTGTATTTCAATACACTTTCTTGAATACGTGTTTCAAAGCATGTTATCAAGTGTTGCATTCATATGCCATTCCAGATAGCCGAGCCTATTTTAGTTGCTTTTTTGCATTTGTTGCATCTGGTATCTTAACATAACTAGGATCATGCATTGATTAGTAACTAGTTTCTATTTTGGCTCGGAGTACACTCTGAGTGTTTACGCTTTAGCATATTGCATGAGTGTGATTGCATATTGCCATGGTAGCATGCTTGCCATGAGGCTAACTGCTTAATTGTTTAACTGCATGAATGCCTGTGGATGAAGGCTTGATTGCCTGGATTGGAACAACTCGATGATTGTGAGTTTTAAGCTCACTTGAGGTGGCAAAATCATGTTTTTCTAAGCCCACTTGAGGGTGGGAAATCCACAACGTAGCCTACTTGCGAGTAGCAATTTCAAACCACTTTAAAAAACAAACATGAGTTGTTTTGTTCCAATCCGCGTGATTTACTCTATACTTGTATGTTGTGCGCATCACGTAGTAAGTTAGATTAATAACGGGAATAAGAACACATGTGTTTTCGAAAACAACATATCATGTTAGAAGAGGCCGATCTTTGATCGGGCGAGCGGGGGTGCTCATTTTAGGACCTTCCCCTCTCGTACCAAAGTTCCCGAGTCGAGGCAACATTGGTGATGATGGACACGTGGCCTTAAGCACGAGTTAGGGTTTCCTAAATTTCCCAAAAACAAAATATTTAGGTGGCTACTCTGAAATCTTGCAAAGCAGTCCATGTTTGGCACTTCTTGATTAAAATCAGTTTTCTAAAACGATTTGCCAGATTTGGACTCTTTGGTGATTTATCAGTCTCACATTGCACTTTGTGAGATTAGATTTAGAACCATGACAGCAGTCTGAACTGTAGTAGCCACGAACCACAATTCGTGCCCTTGCGCGCGGAGCGGAGTTTCGGGCGGTTTACAGTTTCTGGCAACTCTGCTGGGGATTTAGAGAACTTGACTCGAACTCATGATATGTTGTTTTGTTTACACCTATGTGTTTCTTCGTATTGCATTTGCATTGGTTTGCTTAGGACACCGGGTTTGCCGTCTGCTATTCCATAACGGTTTGCCAGAGGTTATGTGCCATAAGGCTGACCGATTACGGGCTCAGCCACATGGGAACACAAACCCATGTTTTTACCGAGGCACCCTTTTTTGACCATTCAACCTAGTACATATCGGAATCTATAGTGACCATTCCAAGCTAGGACAGGTTGGTTACCCGATTTTAGGTTGTTTGAAACCGCTGCATGCGTAGTGAAACCCTAGCTCCTGACAAGATAGGACAGGGAAGCCCTACCCCTCCATAAGGGTGTTTTGGCTCTTATTTGCTTGATATGTGCTGTCAGAGTGCGTCTCTACAGGTTGTATGTATCAGTTTTCAAGCCTAGGTATCAGGCCTGCGGGCATCTGTATTTGGGGGAATCAGTTTTACCTGAGGGTATCAGATTTGAGGTGGTGATTTGGGAACAATGATCAGTGTTGAGAACAGTTCTTTCAGCTTGTGAATGCCAACTGTGTGTTGTCTTTATTTTAAGCCGAAATGATGTCTGTTTTTCTGATTGTTTGTTTCCTTATTTTGCTTTATTTATCTTTTTGCAAGGTAGTTTAACATCATTGCTTCCGAGGAGGTAGATATTCCCAAAGCACTTTGGATCAGAGGTCGAAGACTTCAACGATCCAAGGATCTGATAGACGGACAACCAGTGTTCCTTTCATTATCCCCGATTACTAGACGAAGGTCAGTTAGGCGCAGTTCATCAGTACAGTGGTTACCAGATCAGTGGTCCTTATCAACCCCGCCAGTGAGTAGTCGGGCTTAGGTTTCCATTTTTACCGTAGAGAGAGATACATTTGTTGTTCAGTTAGATCAGCACCTTATGGCAAGTATGGAGGACATGATGTGCTAGCTCCAAGAGACTATGCAAGCCATGCAGGGGGATGTTGCCCGCCAGGCAGAGTTTACCGTGTGTCAGGCAGAGGTTGTAGCTTAACAGACAGAGCTGATTGCCAGACTTCAGCAAAAGCAACAACCACAGCAAGCTAGAGCATCTGCTTCGCATCCATCACCACCCCCACCCCCACCTAGAGTTCCAACACTCGGGGATACTTCAAACATCTAGGAAGATACGGACGCTCCAATAGGGCCAGTCCCGCCACCAGTTCTACCGCAGATTTCAAAGACACCGGCCTACTCAACAGATACACCGTTTGAATTTGAGATGGACCCAACTGCTATGAAGATGAGTAAGCTTGAAAAGCTGTTAGAAAAAGCTCCAGGCGTTAAGTCCATTCCAGACATAGAGGATAGATACACCGATTCAGCGTTGACTTTGTCAGACCGGTTCAAGATGCCACATATAGACCGTTTTGACGGTTCTGGAGATCCCATGGTATATCTGCGGCTGTTCTCGGATATCCTAAGGCCAATGGGCTGCTCTAGACTGCAAAAGCTTTCCCTCTTTGGCCGGACCCTGTTGAGTGTCGTGGCCATCTGGTACGCGAAGTTAGAAGATTCTGTCAAGAGAAGTTAGGAAGAGATGGCTGAAGCCTTTATAGGTCAATACTCCTACACACGCAGATCGATATCACAACTCGTGATCTCGAGACAACCAGACAGGAGCCGAAAGAGGGCTTTTCCGACTTTGTAACCTGTTGGAGGGCGAAAGCTTCGATGATGACTACCAAGCCGGTGGAGAAGGATGAGATACGGATGGTTGTGCGCAACCTCTAACCCAAACTGATGCAAAAAATGATCATCTTAACCCTTCCTACCTTTGCGGATTTACACGAGATTGGGGCACAGATTGAGGATGCCATGAAGCAGGGTCTGATTGACCACGAGAGAGAGTGGCCCAAGAGGGCTTTTACCTGCATTTCGAATGCAGGCATGAGTAGTGCTGCAGCTGCCAGAACTTCCAATGTGGGCATGGTCACCACCACCACACCAAAAACAGCCACCCCATTCACCGGCGTATCCGGTACCAGCTCACAAATAGCCATATATCCACCCCGAGGCCAAAGGACCTTTACTTCACTGTTCATGCCCCTATCCAAAACTCTGGGGGTCTTAATCAGGAAAGGGCATTTGAAGCCCCTGGAGCCACAACCATTAGCAGACAAACTTCTTACTTCCCATAACCCAGCCAAATACTGTGCCTTTCACCAACAGCATGGTCACAACACCGACCAGTGCTACAGACTGCATCATGAGATCCAGGATCTCATTGACAATAAGGGGATTGCACCGCCAGAAAAACCAAATGTCACAACTAACCCACTCCCACCACATAACCAAACTCCACCTGCTAAACACATCAATCTGATCCAAGCTGGGGTTGTGCTATACGACCCTAACATATATATCACACCGTCCCACCTACCCAAGCCTGAGGTGTTCATCCCAGACAGCACGGAGTTGTGCATGTTGAGCACCTCCCAAACCCAATCTGAACCGGTGGTGCTGACCATTGAACACAAAATTTGGATGACCGTAGAGGTAGATGGGAATATTGATTCAGAGCCTGAAGGGTCTGCGAGCTTTGCATACAACCTGAGTGGTTATACCACATCAATAGATCAGGCTAAGCCGAGGGTAGAGTTGCCAGTTGGGGCAGAAATCAGTGTGGTTCGGGAAGATGGACCTAGTCAGGGGTTAGATGACCTAGCAAAGCTGGAGGAGGACAATGCAAATCTACAGTTCTTTGAAGAGTATGACTCAGGGGATGTGAACATCAACTGGTTTGAGTTGGATGGATCGGCATAAAATATGGGGTGGCTCAGTGACCAGCCAGATGTTGTTGAGGAACCTCAGCCAGTACAGGGGCTATCAGAAACGAGGACATCAACAGTGGGCAGAATGGCCAAGAATTAGGAAGCATCGCCGAAGAGCACCGGTGTGAAGAATTATGCTCGAGAACTGGGCAATTTATGTACAGCAGATGCTGAACAAGAGGCTACATTGAAGAGATTTGAGCAGGAGAAGATCGAGGATCTTGACAGGGCTAGGAAGGCCAAAGCCCCTGCGGGGACATAATGTGCTGTGAGCACAAGAACAGTTGCAACGGAACCGGACAGCTGTCTGTCTGTTGCCGACGGGATGTGGTGGCAAGATGACGACTTACGTCTTTCCCACACTGACAAAGATTGGGGGCAGACCCAACCGGATGACACCTGGTATGCTGAGGAGGTTGACCACATGACTAGAAGTGGGTGGTATTTCAAACCCCCACACTTAGACCAGCCGGAGGCGTCCGAAAAAGATAAAGAAGCAGAGTGGCAGAAAGAAAAACTGCTCGAGGAGGAGGTTGTACTGAAACTGCCAAAGAAGATTCAAGTAGATATCTCCATCTGGGGACTGCTAATGGCCTCAAGGGTTCACACACAGGCTGTCCTTTCTGCTATGGACAAGGCGAAACTTTCAATTGATACCAGTCCCGAACAGTTTGTAGGGCTGGTTTTTCCGGGAGGAGCTTCCCCGACATTGACCTTCACTGACAAGGAACTACCGCTTGAGGGCTCAGATCATTACAAACTCCTCTATATCTCTGTAGAGTGTCAAGAGAAATGGATATCGGTGGTCCTTGTTGATACAAGATTTGCTATCAATGTGTGTTCGTCGAGAACGACATATGCTATTGGGTTGAAGCCCTCAGATTTTATGCCTACTGCCTAGGTGTTACGGACCTATGATAATACCAGCCGAGAGCTGATGGGGACTGTATAGATTTGAACTCAGGTTGGCCCAGGGCAACAGGATATTGATTTTCATGTCTTAGATGTCCCGGCCACCTTCAATCTGCTCCTAAGGCGGCCATGGCTGCACCGGGTGAAGGCTGTCTCTTCCACCTTGCACCAAATGCTGAAGTACCCCAATGAGAAAGGGGTGGCAATCGTTTTTGAGAATTCTTCAATCCATATACTGCCAGAGGTTTCTATACCAGTTATGCAGATTGAGCATGGTGTGGATGATGTGTTTTGGTCAGGATTCACCCTAGTTGAGGCCCGAGTTGCGCAGGACATGCTAGCTGTTGATGAGGGGCTATACTTCAGCGCATAGTCTGTCTACCTTATGAACAAGCTTCAGCACATGCCTGGAATGGAATTAGGGCAAAATGGCCAGAAAGGTGTTGCAGCGTCGGCCGAAGTGTCGCACAACCCATATACCTTTGGCCTAGGTTATCTGCCTACCGCGGAGGATTGGGCGAGGAAAAGAAAAGAGATGACCAGAAGAGCCAGGGGAAAGCAGGTCGGGAAGCATTATGAGTTGGTGCAACGACCTATCCAGGGGACCCTGAACGGACGCTTTGTCTGGAAAGGGGAAGACTTCCCGTTCTGCTACTTTCTAGAGCCATGGCAAAATGTAGAGAGACGGTGCTTGCCGGGATTTGAGATTTTCTTTGACTTGCAATTGTCCAGGGATGAAGTTGTCATAGAGCAGACAGACCCACCAGCTGAGGCTGAGCTGTGCAAGGAGGAGTATTCCGAGAGCACAGAAATTGAAGTGGGGGTAACATTGGCTTGTCTACTCTCAGATCCTCAGATCGTACCGGAGTGCTTGGGGGATAACTTCTCAATTTCTATGATCGGGAATGAAGCGGTCGTGGGCCCATCTTCAAACATTTTGGATGCATCCATCGCACCCTCTATCATCTGGGAATACGAGAAGGGCTTTTTATCGAGCAGCACCGGGTCAGCTAGTGTGCCAGAATCTGATTCCACTGAGTCTGTGGAGTCGGAATCAGGTTCCAACTCGTCAGAGTTTGAGTCTGGTATTCTTGGGGGTGATAACCCGGATGCCACTGTCCTATCCAGGTCGTCCTTTTCTTTTTTCCTTTCAGTCTGTTGTAATAGAGGAATTAGGTGGACTGGATGTTATTAATGAGAATGGTACGGCTGTAGCTTCCGAGTACTTTTCTGTGCCCTTAGTTTATTGCATTAATCAAGATTTTCAAAATTTTGATGAAAACGACAAGGAAGAAATTCCTCCGGTTTTACAACGTTTGATTGATCAAGAGCAGGAGAGGTTTGTAAAATTGCTGGTTGATGAAATCACCACAATTAATGTTGGTACTGAGAAGGACCCGCGGCTGGTCCAGATCGGATCCACGTTGTCTTTTGAGGAGCGCGAGCGCTTAGTCTCTTCATTAAAAGATTTCAAAGATGTTCTCGCGTGGTCCTACAAAGACATGCCTGGAATCGATCCTGAGATTGTACAGCACCGGATCCCTCTTGACCCAGAGGCCCGACCTGTTATGCAGAAGCTCCGAAGGATCCACCCGGACTGGGCTCTGGAGATCAAAGAAGAGATCACCAAGCAGCTTGACATAGGGTTCTAGTTGGTATTTGAATACCCTACTTGGTTGGCCAATATAGTTTTGGTGCCAAAGAAGGACGGCAAAATTCGGGTATGTGTGGACTTCAGGGATTTGAACAAAGCTAGTTCAAAGGACGACTTTCCTCTGCCGCATATCGACGAATTACTGGACTTCATTACTAGGCATGCGCTGCTCTCATTCATGGATGGGTTTTCAAGCAACAACCAGATTTTAATGGCACCCGAAGACAGGGAGAAGACTATTTTCACCACCCCGTGGGGAACCTATTGTTATAGGGTAATGCCGTTTGGGTTGATGAACGTTGGGGCTACGTATCAACGGGCTGCAACCACGATTTTGCACGATATGATCCATAAAGAGGTTGAGGTGTACGTGGACGACATGATTGTCAGGTCCAAGGAAAGAGAGGGCAACTACACCGCCTTGTTGAAATTCTTCCAAAGGATCAGAGAGTATCAATTGCGGCTGAATCCTCAGAAATGTACATTTGGTGTTACAGCAGGGAAAATGCTGGGGTTCTTGATCACACAAAAGGGTATCGAGGTCGATTCTTCCAAAATCAAGCCCATCTTAGAAATGCCACCACCAAGGACTAAAAAAGAGGTGCGAGGCTTTATGGGTAAAGTGCAATTCATAAGACGGTTCATTGTAAAATTAGCCTTGCCTTGTGAACCACTCTTTGGTCTCCTAAAGAAAGGAAAGAAGTTCCAATGGGATGACCGATGCCAAGTTGCTTTCGAGCAGATCAAACAATATCTGCAGAACCTATCTGTGTTGTCACCACCTGAGCTAGGGAAACTGTTGATTCTATACCTATCTGTGACTGAAACAACAATGGGCTGCATGCTTGCACAGGAGTTTGAGGACAAAGTAGAGAAGGCTATCTACTACCTGAGCAAGAAAATGCTGGATTACGAGACCAGCTACACTCCGCTGGAGAAGGCTTATCTGACCTTGGCATGGGCTACCAACAAGTTGAGGCACTACCTGTTAGCTCACTCTGTAATACTGGTTTCGAGATTAGATCCCATCAAATATCTCTTCAAGAAACCAGTACTTATGGGTAGGCTAGCTCGTTGGTTGCTTCTGCTTTCCGAATTTGGTTTGAAGTACATGACGCACAAGTCAGTGAAAGGGAGAGCGGTAGCGGAGTTCCTAGCCGATCACCTAGTTGAAGGGGATGAAGCAGTTGAATATCTGTTCCTAGACGAGGCCATTCTGTATATCGAAGAAAAGACTTGGACGATGTACTTTGACGGAGCGTCAAACTAATACGGGTATGGGATAGGGGTGTTGCTGATAGCACCCGAGAATTCCCTTATACGTCTAGCATTCAAACTCTGGTTCAAAGTGTCGAACAATGAGGCAGAATATGAGGCATGTATTGTTGGACAAGACGCCGCCCTAGAACTAGGGGCAAAACGGTTGGATGTCATCGGGGACTCGAACCTTGTTGTATCTCAAGCTAAAGGAGATTGGAAAGTTAAAGAAGAAAAGATGAGAATCTATCACCAGACCTTGGACGCTCTGATTCCTCGGTTTGAAAAACTGAATTTCGCTCATCTGTTAAGACAGAACAACAGGTTTGCTGATTCATTAGCAACTCTATCTTCTATGATAGACATCCCTTTCGGAGTCCGGATACGTCTGATCATCATTGAACAGAAATTTATGCCAGCCTATGAGCTGATTGCTGCCATAGATGAGGTACAAGATGAAAACCCTTGGTGTTACGACATCCGAAACTTCTTGGAAAAAGAGGTGTATCCACCAGGAGTAAATGCCAAAGATAAGAGGGCAATTCGAAGAATGGCTGCTCAGTTCATCGTCTGCGGGGGTAAACTGTATAAGAGGGGTCATCTTGGGATGCATAAACTGTGCGTTGATGCTGAAGAATCCAAGCGCCTGATGGAGGCCATCCATGGAGGAGAGTGCGGAGTGCACATGAGTGGGGTGATGCTAGCCCGGAAGATCCTTAGACAGGGTTATTACTAGTCAACTATGGAGGAGGATTGTACTGGCTTTGTTCGGCGAAGCCACAAATGTCAGATCCATGCAAACCGCATGAACATTCCACCATCGAAGCTGTACAACATGACTTCGCCTTGGCCCTTTTCAGTGTGGGAAATTGATGTGATTGGGGCTGTCACTCTGAAGGGGTCCAACGAGCATGAATATATTCTGGTAGCAGTAGACTACTTCACGAAGTGGGTTGACGCCCAATCTTACGCGATGTTAAAGGTGTCACATGTCACTAAGTTCATCAGGAACAACATCATCTGCCGCTACGGGGTCTCGAATGAGATTATTTCGAATAATGGTTCTCACTTCAAGGAGGTGATCGACTTGCTGAAGAAGTACAACGTGGCTTTTCATAAGTCATCTACATATCGGCCACAAACCAACGGAGTAGTTGAGGCCGCCAACAAGAATATCAAGCATATCTTGCAAAAGATTGTGGAAACCTACAGGGACTGGCCAGATAAGCTGTCATTTGCTCTTTGGGGCTACCAGACTTCAATTCGAACTTCTTCTGGGGCAACTCAGTATTCTTTGGTTTATGGGATGGAGGCTATTCTGCCTATCGAAGTTGAGGTTCCGTCATTATGGGTATTGGCTGAGTGTCAAATAACTGAGGCAGATTCGCAGCAAAGTAGGTTTGAAGAACGCATGCTCTTTGATGAAAGAAGGCTGAAAGCACTGTATCACGTCCAGGGTTATTAACGAAGAATTGCCAGGGCTTTCAACAAGAAGGTTAAGTCCAGGAATTTCAAAAAGGGGGATCTAGTGCTCAAAGACAACCGAGCTCCCATTCACGACCCTAGAGGCAAGTTCAGACCCAATTGGACTGGTCCCTACATCGTCAAGTCTATCTGGTCGGGTGGAGCTGTCGTTCTGATGGATCTTGATGGCCTTAAGTTCTCCCAGCTGATCAACATGGACAAGTTGAAGAAATACTATCCTTGAGTGGCTCGCTAGGCCGAAAACCCGAAAGGGCGACCTAGGAAAAAGTTAGAGCACAGAAAAATTTGAAATAATAAAAACTGAGCTCGCAAGGTTGAAAACCCAGAAAGGGCGGCCTTGGCAAAAGTTAGAGCGCAAAAGGAGAGTGTTAATACACAAGTGAACCTAAACCGAACTACGTAAGGCTTGATTCCCATCTTTGGGATACGTAGGCAACTTCATTCTGAAGTCCAGCCACAAACACTTCCAAATCAACTTTGTCCATGCGATCATGTTGGTCATCTTTGTCTATTCTGCATTCAAGAGCTCGACTGTGATCTCCAGTGCAGTGCTATTCAGACTAGGGGCAACTTTCCAGCTGTTGGATCCAGGGTTGTACATCTCAGTGATAGATGTCGGGCATGTCTAGTTGTGATCTATATCGAAAATGGTTTTGAAAATTTTTAATAAGAGTTGATTTTGCTCAAATTAATCTTTTTACGACTTAGACCATTTTTGTACCAAATGAAAAATTTTCAGTGCCCACAACCTTCAATTTCATTGATTTCAGTACAGAGTTCTCCGACTCTTCAATACAAATTGAAGTTGCTTTTAATTACATTCATAAAGAAAACTTGAAAGTACTGATTAAAGCAAATAAATTTGGGGCACAGTCAGTGTTCCTGCGCCTCCTCCTAGAGCTTGTGGAAACCTCTAATGCCAAATTAGGCCCCACCTGCACCTCTTCATCAAGCCAAGTTTTGCACTCATCAGAGGGGGTGCAACTAAAAGTGGGAGAGGGGGCCCGAAGCTATCTTGTCCTCCATGCTGTGGCATACAAAGCTAGCTGTACGCCTCGGACTGGAAATCCAGCAGGGTACTCTATCCTTTTTTCCAGACAAGTATGATCATGGCCAAGTTGGCGCCGAAATCGGAACGAGAAGTAAAAGACACAGTGTGTCAGGCCGATCAACTGAATCCCGGGCTGGCGAGACATGCTGTAGCTCATCGCCGACAGATTAAGCCAGGGGCAGCGCCAAGCAATACTGGCAGCAGGCAGACTACACATCCATTCGCACCACCATCCCTCATCAGGGGTATCGACTAGACGTGAGGTGAATATGCTGGGCATGAGTGCACAACCTTCAATTTATCCATCAGCCATATATGGAGAGGGATGAAAAATGAGAGATTAAAGAATAGAGAAGTGGGCGCGAAGAGAAAACTGTGAAAAGGGTTTTGAGATAAAAACTGAGCCTGAGGGCCGAGTGATGTGAGAAATAAATGTGAGATAGGGTGGGAAACATTACCTGCAGCAGTAGTGGACTCCCCGCGAATCTAGTTGTCTCTCGGCGATGGAAAGCATCCAAACCCATCAATGTCTCAGCTAGTGTAATTGCAATGCTGCTCTTGCCCTCTTTTAAACCTTGGGCAACCTCAATCAAACGGACGCTAGACCCTCCGGAGCCTGGGGCAAGCAAGAAATGAGACAACATGCACAAGCAAAGTGCATGTCGCCGAAAACCCAGCTAGTGATGATCGCCGCGGTCACCGGCATCCGAAAACTGACGAATTAGACTTGGAATGTCCAATTCTCCGTCGCGAATCAAAGACTGAGCGTCATGCAAAGTGAGCCCGCACATCCGTCCTATGGCTTGGTTGTGGCCGAAGCGGAATTGGGGCAAGATTTCGTCATCGCGTTGAGATTCCATCAAAGCCTGGAAGTCTGCGAAAGTGGGACACATCTCTTGTCCACCAAAGGTAAAAACATGGGTTACCGGATTCCAACACCTTGCCACGGCATGAAGGAATGGAAAACGCAGCGGGGCGCGGCTCAGTATGAATAGTGCATTTATTTCGAAGCCCCGGAAATTCAGCTTTTCCGAGCCATCCAAGTTAGCAATCCAATTTGTGAGATTTCGGACAAGAAATGCTTCCATTTGGGAAAAAAATAGAGTTGAAATGGAGAAACTACGAAGCTGGGGCTTTTGTAGAAGATAAGGTGTTGAGCGGAAGACAGGTGTCTACAATCTGAGCACTTTCTGCATTAATGGCCGACCGGCCAATTTGATGGCCGACCGACCCTCATTGTAGCCGATCGGCTAGTTTTTGTGGCCAATAACTCTGTATGGTGGCCGATGGTCTCCCATCTTGGCCAATGGCCTCTTCTTTTTGTTCTCTGGGCTGCCCATGTGTTGGAGGTGTTGAGAACTTGTGACTTGTTCCACTTCGAACTCCTTTCGGTGACGATTTTGCAAAGTCGCGCTTGTGTTACTTCAATTTGTTTATCGAGTCGTATTTGGCGTTGATTGTTAAGTTCTTGTCTTGCTTATCGAGTTGTATTCACATTTGGTTAGCATGTCAAGTCCTGGTTTTACTTATCGAGTTATTTTGTTCTTTCAGTTGTCAGTTGGTTCACTACCTGATTAAGGCAATGCAATTCGAGTATGCAATTTTCAAACAAAGTTCAATCTCATTTACATGATGTATGATGCGATGCTTAGAATACAAATGTAACACTTTTTCAATCAAAAAGCTGTTTTTCATTCCATCATGGTTTCTTTTTGTAAAAGTACAAAGTTTTAAAGAAAATAAATCTGCCGGAGGCAGTACAATGTGCAAAAACTACAGGCAAAAAGAGAAATAAAGAAAAAACAAAACATCTGAAATCGACATCAGTCGCCTCAAGAGCGAGAATCCCTCCTCATCCACTTCCTCGACGAAGGCTCGGAGCTACCATCGTCAGCTCCGCTGCCTGAGTCTGAACCCGAGCCATCTCCAACCTCATCTCCATCCTGAGAAGACTCTGACTGTGGACCCACTACCTCCTCATCAGACTTGTCATCGTCTGGAACAGGCGCCCGTGAACTACTCCCGATGTGAGCACGCACAGCTTTGCAATGGCTGTGCGCTGGAGTCCCTCATCCTGCTACCCCTGCTGCTCAGGGAGGCACTGAAGGTCCCGCTGATGCGCCTGCTGCGGCTGGTATCTGGAATGGGGCCTGAAAAGAACAATGTGGCAAATGCATCAGTTATGCCATGTGAAGCTGAGTATGGTATCAAATGTAGTATATAATTACAGTGTATGAATGTTGTGATTAGTATATGAACGCCGTGAGCGGTGAATGATTGCAGTGTATGAGGGCCGTGGCCAGTATATGAGATGCAGTGTAGCGGTGCCGTGAGTGGTATGTGAGGGTGGCGTATCAAATACAGTATTGATAATGTGATGCATCAGATCAATATGGAGCAGATTACAGAGGGTTTTAGGACAGAGGTTGAAAGAACTCACCAGGATACCAAAAATACTGAGCAGGTCCCTGCTCCTCTACAGCATCCTCATCACCGAAGCCGGCATCTCCAGAGCCAGCCCAGTGTACTCTATGGAAGCCTGCAAAAGTGTTGAGGTAATTAGTAATCTGCGGGATATCAACTAAAATGAAATGAATGTACAGAATGAAAAGTATAGCATATACCGGGGTCGAGTCTTGAACTCCGACGAGCTCATGACCAGTCGGGGGAGGAGAGAGGGGTATCTGATAAGTCTCTCCAGGCCGTCCTCGGCATGTCATGGTAGTGGGCAGGTCCGGCCACTCCGCTCTCTGTCCCCTCCGGGAACCCCTCCTGCCATGGGCCTAAGTCGCCCTTGATCCTCCCGCTCTTTCTCCTGTGGCTACAGGTCTCTCCCTCGCACCTCGGTGAACACTGGTCGGAGGCTACATGAGACATGTCTAGGCGAAAATGGTGTAGTCGTCGTCTTGCCTTAAGAAGTCGGCATCCCAACCTATCGTAAAATCGGCCATCTTCTGCGGGGTGTACATCTCTGTCTGCCTCATGTGCGAAGGAGACGGCATCGAAACTACTGGATCGGGTAGACCAAGGCCTGTCACAAGAAGCGCTCACCCAAGTACCACGCTCAATAGACCGGACCCTCAAGCAAAACCCCGAATCGGGAGGTCTCCCGAGCGCCCATATACTGGTCTCAAACGACGTCGGGCAGCACTGCCCAGGGCTGCCAGGTGAATTGCAAATGATGAATATATAGGTTGTTATCTGCTATTGAAAGTGCAAAATAAATCAAAGCTCAGACGAACTGTAAGGTTTGAAATACCTCTGTTGCAGCTACAATGTCAAAATATCAGCAGAAGAATGAGAAAGACTCTCGCGGGAAGTAGGCATATACCCATAACTGCAGAATGTGAAAGGGTAATGATGAGTATGTTTATCAGTAAAGCAGTATACAGATAAAGCAGAAATTAGAGAATGATGTCAAGTGTCTTGTGTAGTGTGTGCAGTGTACAACTAGTGTAAAGCAGATTGCGTGTTATGCAGTGTGTGTGGTGTACAGATAATGTGAAGCAGGACTATAAAGCAGAAGGGAAAGATGTACATCCCAAGCTCTCCAGTAGCCTCCTAGCATGTGCCCGCTCCGGTGAGATGAGGAACTCATATATCCGTACGGTGTGGCCACGCCTGCGCCACCCCAGTCATAGCGCCGGATGTAAGTCACGTCTACCAGTGCGCTCAAGAGGTAGAGGCCAATGGTGTTCGCCCAGTCGGTGAAGAGAGTAGTGCCCAACAAGAACTTGAGAAACCCCCGGGCGTAGTGCTCGACCTCCTCGCGGGTCGTCGGCATCTCCCCCCTGAACTAGTCCTCGAACAATGAATATCTCACGAACCCTGGCTAGGAGAGAGGTGGGCGAATGCTGAGCAAAAAAATCTGGGCAGCATCCCACTCGCCCATATTAGTGTCGAAAGGGATTGGATCACCCCCTACTCCGATGCCGATGAGCATGGAGAAGTCGAAGGGGGTCATCATCATCTCCCCTGCTACAGCAAGGTGGAAGGAATCGGTGGGGTCCCACCACCTCTCCACCAAGGCGCCTAGAAGAGGCCGACTCGCAGTGAGGCGTGAGAGTCCCAGGCAGAATATACCAAAACCGACCTCATCGACGATGTGGCGGACAACATCCGGTAGCTCCATGTACCAGTCTCGTGCAATGGTGTTCCCATAACCCCAGGAGGCATGAGAATCTCTCTGTGTTCAAGATAAACAGATGCAAAGCAGTGTCAGGAATACAGTGTATGCATACGTTCATAATTGATAGAAATGCAGTATGTACATATGTTCGAGTTGAAAGAAGTATCATGTATGAATGTGCTCAGAATGAACTAGGCATGTGATGTGCAAGTGTGTTTGGGTTAATCAGATGAAGAGTGATATTGGCTCTCCAAGACATATGACCTACATTACAGAAAGTAAAGAGAAAGAATATAACCCAGCGGCGCCATAGGATAAGTGTGACTCGGGCTTGGGTAGCAAGAGGTCCTCCGAAGCACCTCACGCAAAGCTCCTGAACTGGCGAATACTGTTGGGAGGCAATGCGTGTACGTCAGGGTGATAAGACGTTCGGTCGAAAGGCTGAATGCCGAGCGGTAAAGGCTTAAACTCGGCATCCATCTCCATCCCTACAGGAGCCCCACCGTGTAGAACATCATCCGCCATCTCGAGAAGAGTGAGAAAATGGTCGAAGGCATGGAAAATGGGCAAGAATGCCAAAAGTCAACCCCAAGGGGTGAAAAATGGAAGAAAAGGTCAAAGTGCGGAAGAGGGCACAAAAATCAAGGGTAACTCGAGGGAAACAAACCCCAAGTGATGGAAATCAAGAATGTTGCACCAAAAACACTTTTCAATCAGTTCAAAGTGTTTGAAACAACGAGGGTTTTGTGAATCAAAAGTTTTGGGAGGTTTGAAAATGTGTGTAAAGCTCGGATCGAAGGGAGGAAAATGATATAGAGAGAGAGGAGGAAGGATTTTGGCAAGGGAGAAGTGAAGGAATAGGGTTTGGAACCCTATACTTAAAGACCCGAGGCAAATGGACAAAACTACCCCAAATCTGCCACTTTTGGCCGATCGGCCAAATTGTTGGCCGGCCAGCCACATTGTTGGCCGATGGAGTTTTCTGATGGCTGATGGATGGCCGATGGCTTCCTCCTGTGGCCGATGGACCTCTAATGCCCTTGTTTGGGGTTGTTCTATTGATTTGTGCCCTCATATCTCAAGAAAGTTCAAGGAAATACACCTTGAAGCTTAAGCAGTCACCGTGGTGACCTCGAACCGTGTCTTCCATGTGCGGCACTCGATATGCACGAGATGTATACTTTTTCATATCCTTTTGCATATTTCTAGATTCGAAAATTATCTTTGAATGCGTGCCTTTACAATGTTCTTGTCATATTCACGAAGTTTGCATTTGTTATATTGCGTTTGCATAACATATGCGCGTTGTGCCAAATAGGTATTCGTGTGTACATTGTGTAGAGTGTACATTGCATGGAACACGTTTTAACCTTGCTTGCATAGAATGTGCACTTCTCAGTCTGGCATGAAATGCGCGTCTTAATGTTGCATGGAGCATACATTTTTCGTACTTGCATTGTTATGCACACTTTACTCGCGTTGTCACGCAGGTTACTTGCATTGTTATGCACACTTTACTCGCGTTGTCACGCACGTTACTTGCATTGTTATGCACACTTTACTCGCGTTGTCACGCACGTTACTTGCATTGTTATGCACACTTTACTTGCGTTGTCACGCACGTTACTTGCATTGTTATGCACACTTCTAGTTGTGTTGTTATGCACGCCTTCATTGCATGGTTATGCACCGTTTTAGTTGCATTGTTATGCACACTCTACTTGCATTGTTATGCACACTTCACTTGCATTGTTATGCACGCTCTAGTTGCATTGTCATGTACGTTCCACTTGCATTGTTATGCACACTTCACTTGCATTGTTATGCACGTCTCACTTGCATTGTTATGCACCGCCCTACTTGCATTGTCATGTACCGTTCTATGTACATTGTTATGCACGTTCCACTTGCATTGTTATGCACCGTTTCGCTTGCATTGTTATGCACGTCTCCCATGCATTGTTATGCACCTTACATTGTATATGCACGCATTTATCTCGCATTGAAATTATATCTTGATGTAAGGTTGAACCTGCGTCTCTATTATATTGTACTTGTCAAAGTTTCTTTTTTATGCAGGCACAATATTGTATGTACAGTTCATTTAAAGCTGGCACAACCAGACAATATGGTGTGTGCGATTCATTCGGATGAACTCCAGGTAATTTCATTTCTGCCTCCATGAACTCTCTCTTTGGCTAAAAACATTGGGACATGCGCCCGGTGTTCGTACCACCCTCCGGTGTTTGCACCGCTCCCTTCTCCTCTCGCGTTTGACACGTGTTTGGATGACTGCGCTTTTTTGCGTAGTCCTTCTCCTTTCCCATTTGATACGCTAGGAGGTGTTTCGTTTGAGACTTTGGGTGTTCCCGATAGTCGCTTTTAGTCTTTCCTACGTGACCCATAGTTTAGATCGCATAATTTTCTTACATCCTTTCTGCATGAGATCTAATTTGGTCTATAATTCTCACGCGTGGCGTGTTTACTTATTTTTCTTGTGTACGAGTTTGCTGTTGCATTTCTGTGCATAACATTTGAATCTAGATGTTTCATTACAGCCCTCTTTGCATAATCATAAGTTATGTTCTGCATTGTGCATGTCATTTGCATCTTGCCCCTGCCTACGAGCGCATCTCTTTGTTATTTTTGTATATTTGTCTAAGTCTTTGGCCTTGTCAAAAATGGGTCGTCTCTGGGCTTTGACATTCACTCCCGTCATCTTATGACTTTCGAGTTCTGTCAAAGAGGGGCAACTGTAAACACCCCATTTTTGACCGTCCTGAAGACTTGGACGTCATCGTTTGAACACTCGATGATCATCCATGCTCGTGTTCGTTTTGAGTTTCTGAAGGTCTCGGTTGTGCGCCTTGCCTTGGAGCCTCAACTGGTCTGTTTTGTACATGGTTGTGGACTAAGGGCTTATGGTTTTGTCTCTGAGGGAAGGGGGTGGCCTTTTGGCCAGCCCTCCAACCCATCGGCTAAGCTCCCTACCCATCAGCCACGAACTTTTCCATCGGCCATCAATGTTGGCCAGTCGGCACCTTTGATGGCTAGTCGGCCATGTTTGCTGGCCGAGGCCTTTTTCTTTGCTTTTTCAGATATTTTGTTGCCAATTGTGACAGCTGGTGAGCACATATTGCATCCTCCATACACGTGTATGGAGAGATTGAACCAAGCCTCTTGCTTGTTCAACAAACTTGAGACTTGGATTTCTAGAAGAAGGGTGGCCCTTCTCCCTTTCCAGAGGTTCTGAAAATTTGGCTGAGGGATATACATATCATTCTATCTCTATATTGCTCCCTCTCTCTCTATATTTGTGTTAGCTTGGGCTCAAAAGTGCCATTTCTTCACACTTTTACACACAAACACCTAGTGAAACACCTTCACTATTGAGCTGAGGTTCTTGGGGGTTGCATTTGAGTTGTTTTAGCTTGGTTTTTTCGCTCTGAAGTTGCTGTTCTAAAGTTGTTCTTCAAGGGTGAGTCTATATCCTCTTTAAAGCTTTGTTATAGTTGCTTATTTAGCCATCTTTGCATGCCTCTTTTAGGTTAACTTTCAACAGTAAAAAGCTTTATTTTGAAGTGCCTAAGGTGTTTGTTTGAGGCCTCTTTGGTGTTGGGGGTGGTCTGCCCCCCTTTTGTGCCTTACTTGGCCTTGTTTTGAGCCATCTCTTTTAGGCCTCTGGATCACCTTTTTTTGCCCTCTTCAGCATTGAATTGCAGAGGAATTTTAGTGGTGGAAAGTGTGTTTTGGGACCCAAAATAGGTCGGGGTGGTCCCCCCCCCCCCTTTTGTATCTTGTTTGCTTGTGTTGATGGCTCATCAAAGTATCATGTCTTTCTAGCATGTTTTGGTTCCATCTCAGCATACCTTAGGCCTTATTTTAACATGATATAGCTCTGTTTTGACTTGGTTTGATTACCTCTTGCATGCTCCTTGCACTTGTAGTGCAATCCTCCCTATAGCCTAAACTTGCATCACGCTTTGGACCATCATTCTATCATGTTTTTGGCTTCACTCCAACAAGCTTTTACTCATGTTTTGCCATGCTTAAGCTCTTTTTTAAGTGGTCTTGATCATTTGGACCTTACTTTGTATAGCCATAGTTCATTCTTGCTTACTAACTTTGTGTTTTGAGTCCACTAGTATGCATTGCTTGGGCTATTTGCATGATCTAGCATCATTTGATTTATGATTTCAGAGCATGTTTCATTGCCATACACTCATGTGTGTCACTCTTTCAATGCTTTTGGAAAGTGATGCTTTATGCCTTAAACATGAGCCAATATGTATGCCATCTTGCCTAAGCTTTTAGGATGCCATTTCAGTGTGTTTTGGTGTTATTTTGTCATGATACAACTCTGTTTTTTGTTGGTTAGAGCATCCTTCATTTGCTTCTTACACTTGTAGTGTAACCATGCTCATTTTCTCTTGCATGCTTGGTATTTTGGCTTACCATGCTAGCTTGTTTTGGCTTCATTCCATGCATGTTTTGACATTGTTTTGACCTGCCTTGGGACTGTTTTGAGTCATCTTGGCCCTTTGGGGCTCGCTTGATATGGCTATGGTGTAGGTACCTTTGCTAGCCTTAAGCTTGGAGCCTCCTAGCATGCCTCATTTGTGGTAGTTGCATGTTTTAGCATCATTTGGAATGATATTTCAGAGCATATAGTGTTGTCACACTTCCATGTTTTTCACTCTTTGAGTGCTTTTAAGAGTTGCCCCTTTATGCCTAGTTGATGAGCCATCACATGAGCATGTGTTCTTGGCCCTTTTGTGCCTAAGTTTTGGTGTGTTGGCCACTTTTTGGACCCTCTTAGGTTTGTCCATATGTGGTTCAAGTCCATTGAGCATTGTGTTGCATGCCCCTTGAACGATGCTCTTTACTTGCTTTGATGCTTTAGCCTTCAAACATGCCATGCATGCATTATTCACATGATGGAGCCTCATGCATGCCACTTTAGCATTGGTAGATAGCATGTTGTTTGCATGTTGTTGCATTGCATTGTGTCTTGTATGTTGTTGCATTGCGTTGTGTTTGGATCGGACGTTAATCCAAACACGAGGAACGAGGGACGTTTCATACTCAAAGTGATGAAACGTGCCTCATTCCTTAGGTCACCAACACCTTTGATCATGCATGATAAAGTGGAGGTTTATCGAGTCCTATGTGTTATTTGTGAATTCATTGACATTGACTTGTACAACTTGGCCTCTTTGGCCATCATGCATTGAGAAGTGTGATTGGTGGCTCGAAAGCCGAGCACTACACTCCATTGAGCTTGAGACATGATAAGAAGTGTAGTTGGACACACATTTCCCTGCAAATACACTGCCATGCCTCTGTTTGTGCTCTTTTGCAGCAAAAGCAGAAATTGCAAGACGTAGTGGCCAACCGACCTTCTGAGCTGCCGACCGACCACCAAGGCTGCCGATCGGCTATCAAAAGTGGTCGATAGCCATAAGCTCTGGCCGATGGCCATTCCTCTTGGCCGACAATCCCTCAGAATGTTCTTAAGGGGGATCAGAAGTATCTTGGAAGTTGGCACAATTTTCAGAAGTCCAAAAGAGTACAAACAGAGGCATCACGAGGCACGGTAATGGATTTCCCAGCGAAGCCGACCGAGCATGCATCTCTTCCTTGCCCGCGAGGCCATTTCATTACTTATGAGTAGTTCGTGTAAACTAGTCATTTGATTTGTTTTGTAATATTTTAATTAGCTTGGCATAGCTATTTGTTTCAATTTGGGTTGTAATACTTAATTAGCTAGAGTTAGTTAATTAGTTTACTTGTAATGAGTAGCATAGCATAGATTAGCTTAGCTTATTTTTTGGACCCTCCGTCCAGACGTTACAATTTTGTAATAAGTGTGCGTGTGTGTGATGCATGTCTTTCTGCTCCATTTCTTTCTCTTTTTTACTTATCAGCTTTTGATGGTTAGTTTTAGGGCATGTTTCAATTACCATACTTACGCTTCGCATGTTTGCATTTATTCATCTGTCTTCCATGTACCAGGCTCGGCGCATCATTCAAACTGCATTGTATTTCAATACACTTTCTTGAATACATGTTTCAAAGCATGTTATCAAGTGTTGCATTCATATGCCATTCTAGATAGCCAAGCCTATTTTAGTTGCATTTTTGCATGTGTTGCATCAAGCATCTTAAAATAGCTTGGATCATGCATTGATTACTAGCTAGCTGCTGTTTTGGCTCGGAGTACACTGTGAGTGTTTACGCTTTAGCGTATTGCATGAGTGTGATTGCATATTGCCGTGAGGCTAACGGCTTAAGTGTTTAACTGCATGAATGGCTATAGATGAAGGCTTGATTGCCTGGATTGGAACAACTCGATGATTGTGAGTTTTAAGCCCACTTGAGGTGGCAAAATCATGTTTTTCTAAGCCCACTTGAGGGTGGAAAATCCGCGACTTAGCCTACTCGCGAGTAGCACTTTCAAAAACAAACATGAGTTATTTTGTTCCAATCCACGTGATTGAGTCTATACTTGTATGTTGTGCGCATCACGTAGTAAGTTAGATTAATAACCGAAATAAGAACACATGTGTTTTCGAGAACAACATATCATGTTAGTAGAGGCTGATCTTTGATTGGGTGACCGGGGGTGCTCATTTAAGGACCTTTCCCTCTCGTACCCAAGTTCTCGAGCCGAGGCAACTTTGGTGATGATGGACACGTGGCCTTAGGCATGAGTCAGGGTTTCCTAAATTTCCCAAAAACAAAATGTTTTGGTGGCGACTCTGAAATCTGGAAAAACCGTCCATGTTTGGCACTTCTTGATTAAAATCAATTTTCCAAAACGATTTGCCGGATTTGGACTCTTTGGTGATTATCAGTCTCACATTGCAGTTTGTGAGATTAGATTCAGAGCTGTGACAGGAGTCTAAACTATAGTAGCTACAAACCACAATTCGCGCCCTCGAGCGCGGAGCGGTGTTTCGGACGGTCTACAATATTGAATCAAGCATCTAAGCCTTGCGGGCGATCAAAAATGGGGTGACTACGTAGAGGCAAGTGCCAACAACTTCCTGTTTATCCATCAACCATCCAGGGGAGGCATGAAAACAAAAAATGATGAGAGATTAAAGAATAGAGAGATGTGTGATGAGAGAAAAAGTAAGGGAAGGGATTTTCAAAGAAAACGAGATTAAGCGCCAAAGTGATGTGGGAATCACAAATAAGAAAGGGTGGGAAACAATACCTGGAGAAGCAGGGTCCCCATGAACGGAGAGGTCTCTCGCCTTTGGAACATATCTGAGTGTTGTGTTTGTTGTTTTTGTTTTTCTCGATTCTTGTTTTGAATCGTTTTTGGGTGTAAATAGATGTGTTTAGGCTATTTTACCTTTGTTTTTCCTTTGTTGAGTCGTGGTGTACTGTGTCAGTCGTTGGCTCAATACCCGGTTAAGAACTCGTTTTCTATTTCAAAAATAAATTATTTTATGCTCAGAGTGCCGTGCCATTCTCAACATGATCTGCAAAACAGAATTCTTTCTTTTGTAAACTGCAGGGTTCAACCCAGGTCAAGAGTGAAAGCAATAGAACCAGAACCTATCTAAAGCTACATAGGTTCCGGACTGCAAAGCAAAAGAGAAGAGGGAAAATTTGGAGCTTCTTAGTGTGTTTCAACATCAGCAAATTCTGAGATTGCATTCCAGGTGTACCTTCTCAGGCCTCGCCATTTCTTTGGAGTATGAGTGTACCTCTACCCCGAGTTCAAGCCTGCTTCAAGTTAGAATGGCAATCACAGTAGCTTGCAGATGATACCCCTTGCCAATATGAATAGGTTATATCGTTTTGAGCATGTTACAATGTCTCCGAGGGGTAAATCGGAGGTTGTTGCCGAACAACACCTTTTGTTCGATTTGCTATTCTGTCAAATTACATATTTGTTCTCTTTTGTTGCATAGAATGTGCATTTTTACATATACTTGTGTTGCACGCGTGCTTTGCATCGCTTATGATTCATGCATAGAATATGCTTTCAATGTTGCATAGAATATGCTCTTGTTTCACGCATATAACATGCTTTCAATGTTGCATAGAATATGCTCTTGTTTCGTTCATCGAACATGCTTTCAATGTTGCATAGAATATGCTCTTGTTTCCTTCATCGAACATGCTTTCAATGTTGCATAGAATATGCTCTTGTCTCATGCATAGAACATGCTTTCAATGTTGCATAGAATATGCTCATGTCTCATGCATAGAACATGCTTTTAGTGTTGCGTAGAATATACCATTGTCTCTTACGTAGAACATGCTTTCAATTAACAAAACGCATCGGTTGTTTATCTTGCATGGAACATGCACTGTCAATGTATTGTTTTGTAAACCAATCATTTTTGTGCATCCAACGGGCAATAATCTCGCTTCTGTGCATCTATCGCACAATAATCTCAGCTCATGCATCGACCGCACAATCAATCATTCGGTGCATCATCGTACAAATCATTGCATGCATACCGCACAATTTCAAATCACTTGCACTTTCTTGCGCATCGCACTTTCTTGTGCATTTCAAATCACTCGCACTTTCTTGCGCATCGCACTTTCTTCTACATTTCAAATCACTCGCGCTTTCTTGCGCATTGCACTTTCTTGTGCATTTTAATTCACTCGGCCTTTCTTGTGCATTGCAGTGTCTTGTGCATTTCATTACATCGCACTATCTTATGCCTTGCACTGCACTATCTTGTGTATTTCACATTTCAACGCACTATCTTGTGCATTTTACTTCACATCGCTTGCACTATCTTGTGCATCACACTATCTTGTGCATGTCACTTTCTATCGCTCGCACTATCCTGTGCATTTCACCTTCGCACTATCTAGTGCATTGCATCGCACTGTCTTGTGCATTTCACCTTACATCGCATTATTTTGTGCATTGCATCAGACTATCTTGTGCATTTCATCTTACATCACACTATTTTTGTGCATTGAATCACATTATCTTGTGCACTGCATCTTACGTCACACTATTTTGTGCATTGCATTTTGTATAGCACTATTTTATGAATTCATTCACGCACAATCGCACTGTCTTGTGCACATTGTATTTTTGTATCACTCGCACTGTCTTGTGCATTGCAATTCAATCGCACTATCTTGCGTATCACACTGTCTTCTGCACTTCTTGGTCTAGGAGACCTTAAATCCTCTAAAGGTGCAATTCCTTTGGTGTTTGTCATGCCCGAACGACTTTTGACGGTTTGGTGTAGCGACTTGACTGGGTTTGTAGTGAGTTCCTAGGAGATCAACTAAGACAGTGGAGACTAGAGATCGAATGGCCGATGCCTAGAATGCAAAGGTTCGGAATTTCCAAGACTAAAGTCTGGTTTAAATACCTAGGGGTGTATCCTCAGCTTGAAATCTGTATGGCAGTCCCATAGGTTGAGGTAGCATGTATGTGCCTCAATTCTGGATACTGAGCCAACCTAGTCTGTCACCCCGTTGGAGAATAGGGAAAGTTGCGAATATAGCCTGGGAGAAAAGTAGTACCTGTGGTTTGGAAGTGATCTAAGAAGAAGCAGGAGATCCCCAGTAGCATAAGGTGAGTCATCGCTGATTGCCCCTGTAAGGCATTTTCACATCGTTTCTACTACGTCTATCTATCGTCTATTGCATTGCATATAGCATCTGTCGCATGCATCCACTACCATATCTATCGCATCCACTACATCATGCATCCTTTCCATGTGAAGCTTAGTTTGGCATGTGCTCATACCTTTCCCTCATTGAAACATAGCTCTGCATGTGTACGCGCCTGTGGAAGCCGAATATTCTGGGGCAATAATGTCGATTAAAGGTATGAGGACAGTCAAGGATGGGATTTGTATTCGGCATTGATCCTAGACGATCATAGAGCCGAATAGGATAATCGACATTCCAACTAGCTGAACAAAAGCCGAATAAATAAACGTGCAATGGATTAAAGATGGGCCTGACCCTAAGGCCCACGGAAAAAAAATATAAACAGAGTAGCATCAGCCAAAGAAAGGTATATGAGAAAATTTTTAACTTGAGATATAAGCAACCAAGAGAGTATACAGTGACTTATCTGTCGGAGTGATAATTCTGGCACCCACGACTGCAGTGTTTATTCCTTTGCAGGTGACTAGTTGAGGATCGCGAGCGTCCTACAGGATCAAAAGAGTATTTCCGAACCACTTCTCCACAATTGGCGCCATCTGTGGGATACTCTAGCACACCCATGGCGGGCGTGACAAAAGATCCTCTGGTAGTCGTTGACGACCTTACGCCACAAGTTGATACCACTCCAGGCAACAGGCTTGGTCCAGAGAATATTGCTGCACGAAGGACCTTAAACGTTGACTCAGTTGCCCAGACCTCACCCTCGACATCAGCACATGAGACAATGCAAGCGGTTATGGATTAGGTGAAGAAAAATGAACAGAGGTTGAAAACCTGATAGCTGAGAATGAGCACTTTCGACAAGATTTGGCCTTGGAGGTGGCAAAATCCCAACATGTCGCGCGCCAAGATCAAGGACGACCTTTGAGAAAGGGTAGTCGACGACCTCAAATTCGGAGACAAGATAGTGGCAGTGATTCTGACTCATCATCCCCAGAATCCAAAAAGAAGGGGCGAGTCGAAGTCTCTAGTTCTTCCGAAGGGAGTCTGCATGCACGAAATAAGAGAAGAAGAAATGATTCTGACGAAGTGGACCAACATGACCCCTTTGTGCGACGGATCGCAAGGGCAGTACTGCCCAAAAAGTTCAAAGTGCCATCGTTCACCCTATACGACGGAAAATCAGATCCCACTAATCACATCCGTTACTATAAGCAAGCCATGACGTTGCATGCAGACGACAAGGCCCTCATGTGCCGAATATTTCCGAGTAGTTTGGGACGATTGGCCGTCAAATGGTATTATAAATTGGAACCGGCATCGATTAAGAGCTTCAATCAACTACAAAAATCCTTCAGGGTAAGGTTCATCACCAATGAGGTCCAGCCGAAGCAAGCAGATTCTCTCTGGGCAATGCAAATCCAACCATGGGAAACCTTACGTGCGTATTCAGTACGTTATTAGGAATGCTTTAATCTCGTAGATGATGCCTGCAATCACTCCATGGCTATCACCGCCTTTGAAATGGGGTTGCTTCCTGATAGTGCCCTCCGTAATTCCTTGACCAGAAGGCCCCCCAAAATAGTCGAAATACTGCAAAGTGGAAGATGATGCCCCGCAGGTCAAAGCCGGGCACAAGGCCAACAGGACGGCCCCATCTGAAATTGTTCAGCCGATAAGTTCTGTATCGTCACGGAGCCCTGAACCACGGAATCGGGCTAAACGAGACAAAAGACGAGATTCGCGCCGATCAAGTGACCAATGTTCCCACCGAGCTAATGAACAACTTTAGGTGGATAGCAGGCACACAAGGCGCGCAGAAAAGAAATATACGGAGTTATCGGAGCTGATCAGCACGGTTATGTTTAAAGTTTAACACCTTCCGTTCTTCAAATGGCCACCCAAAATGGTAGGACCTCTCAACATGAGGAGATGGGATAGGCGGTGTGAAGATCACAAGGACCACCGTCATGATACCGACAGTTGTTATGCGTTGAAGGATCACCTTGAGGAGTTGGTACAAGACCGTCGGCTTAAGCAACGCATCCGAAAGAATAACTCAACCAAAACAGTTGCTTTACGGCAGAATTGACCTCCACTCGGCGTAATCCATATGATATACAGCTTGCCGACTGCATCCGCGATACATACAATTCAATCGTGTCCTAACATCCAAAAGAAAATCACACCAGCGAAATGACCCCATGAAGCTGTGAGTATTTCTTTCGATGATTCTGATTTGGTCGGCGTAACGCTCCCAACATTGATCCCTTGGTCATCGAACTGCTCGTAAACCGATTCACCATTGAACGTGTTCTCATTGACCAGGTGAGTACTTCGGAAGTTATGTACTACAAGACCTTCATCAAACTTGGCTTCACTGAGTCGGACCTGTCTCCAGCTCATTATCCGTTATTCAACTTCAACTCGAATCCAGAATATCCGTTGGGCAAAATCATGCTACCAGTTTGAGCGGGCTCCCGATCAGTGGAGGTGGAATTTTTGGTTGTCAAGCTTCCTTCGCCATATAATCTCATCACGGGACGAACTTGGCTGCATACCATGCAGGCCGTGCCAAGCACCTATCATCAACTACTTCGCTTCCTGACTGAATGTGACATTGAATAAATTCGTGGTTCCCATAAATCGGCACAAGCATGTTATCTTCTTGCCGCAAAGACACCAAGAGAGCTGGAAGTGAATTCTATTGAGTTATCGGATTGAAAGAGCCTCGATGATGTTGGGCAGCTCCCAAGTGAAAAGGCAATCGAAGCCTTGGATCGAGTTGAAATTGACGGGAATCCTAACAGGTTCTTCATGGTCGGCGCTTCCTTGAATAAAGTCGACAGGCAGCAGCTAATTTCCTTCTTACTCGGTAACCTGGATGTATTTTCCGGGGGTGGATCCATCTGTTTCTCAGCACCGTTTAAATGTTGACCCCAAATGTAAGCCGATTATCCAGAAAATCCGGCGGTCAGCAGCAGAACATAATGCTGTCGTTGTTGAAGAAGTTGACCGGTTGCTTGATGCCGGGGTAATCCGAGAAGTGATCTATCCTAAAGGATTGGCGTGTTTGTGTGGATTTCACGGACTTAGACAAAGCTTGTCCCAAGGATTGCTTTCCCTCCCCAAAATAGACCAACTCGTAGATGCCGCAGCACATCATCAACGTATGAGCTTCCTGGATGCCTACAGAGGCTACCATCAAATTGCCATACATCCGGAGGACCAGGACAAAACTGCATTCCTTACGCCAAGAGGAACCTATTACTATAATGTTATGCCTTTCAGGCTGATGAATGCGGGGGCAACTTACCAAAGACTAGTGACTTGCATGTTCAAGGAGCAACTCGGCCGTACTATGGAAGTGTACATTGACGATATGGTGGTCAAGTCCAAAGAAGAGCAAACTCATCTAGCTGATCTGGAAGAGACATTCGGCATTCTACGCAAGTACAAAATGAAGCTGAACTCTTCCAAATGTGCATTTGGGATCAGATCCGACAAATTCCTTGGCTACTTTCTTAGCCACTGCAAAATTGAAGCCAACCCGAGGCAAATCACAACAATTCTAGAACTCGACTCTCCTTGTTCGGTCGAGGAGGTTCAAAAGCTGATGGGGATGGCCGCCGCACTTAACAGGTTCATCAGTCGTTCCACAGATCGCTGCCGACAATTCTTTCATATCCTTCGGTAGGGTAAAGCTTTTGAATGGACCTCCGAGTGCGAAGCCACTTTGAACGGTTTGAAGACTTACCTCTAATCAGTTCCACTCTTGACAACACCTTCGGCAGGTGATCCGCTCAGTTTTTATCTGTCAGTTTCCAACTGGGCCATCAGTGTCGTACTGTTAAAGGAAGAACTTGGGGAGCAGCGGCAAGTTTATTATGCGAGCAACGCAATGGTTGACGTCGAAACATGTTACCTTCCGTTGGAAAAACTCGTTCGTGCTCTCGTCATGGCAGCAAGAAAACTGATGCATTACATTCTGGGGCATACCATTGGGGTACTAATGGACTACCCCCTCCAGTCAGTACTTTGTAGTGCAGAAGCATCAGGGCACGTTTTAAAGTGGGCTCTCGAACTCGGCCAGTACGATATTCAATTTTTGCCTAGGACCTCAATCAAGGGGCAAGTTCTTGCCGACTCTGTGGCCGACCTTAAGTCTGATCAAATTTAACCTAAGTCGAACTAGAGAATTTATGTTGGGGATATTTGGCAGTTGTATTGTGATGAATCGTCCAGCCAACCTGGCAGTGGGGCGGGCGTAGTGATCATGGCTTCCAACGAGGAAATAATAAAGCAGGCTGTCAAACTAGGCTTCGACGCATCGAACAATGAGGCCGAATACGAAGCATTGTTAACCGGCTTACAGAATGCACTTCTCCGTGGTGCTCGGTGACTGCTTATCTTCTACAACTCAAAGCGAGTAATCAACCAATTGAAAGGGGAATATGTAGCCAAAATGACCGTATGGCAGCTTACATGAAAATGGCAAATTCTTTGCTGGCAAAATTCGACCATCATGAAATAAATCACATAACCCAAGATCAGAACACACACGCCGACGCCCTATCTTGCCTAGCCTCTGCCATCAACTCAGAAATTAAACGGACAATTGAAGTATGATTCATCCCTGAGTCGAGCATTGCCCCCTCAGAGTCAAGTTACATCAATATTATAGAATTAGGTCCAAGTTGGATGGACCTTATCACTGCATTTCTATCTTCCGAAAAGCTCCCAACGGGCAAGAAAGAAGTGCACAAACTGCGAAACAAAGCCCTGCGATATTACCTAGATCCGCAGGGAAAGCTCTACGAAAAATCCCTTTCTGGTCCATACATAGAATGCATTCATCCGGATAAAGTCGAAGAACTATTGACTGAAATACGCGAAGGTAGTTGTGGTGCCCATTCTGGTGGGCGTTCTCTGGCTCATCGAGCTGTAACACAGGGGTACTACTGGCCGACCATGAGAGCTGATGCCGAGTGTTACGTCAAGAAATGTGAACGGTGCCAGAAGTTTTCTCTTTTAACCCATTTGCCTGCTGAGGAGTTGAGCTCAATCACCAGCCCTTGGCAGTTTGCTCAATGGAGGCTTGATATCATCGGGCCACTGCCACGGGCCCCAGGGAACAAGCGATTCTTGATAGTCGCGATAGATTACTTCACAAAATGGCTTGAAGCGGAGGCACTAACACACATTCAAGATACTGATGTTAGGTGTTTTGTATGGAAGAATATCATAATGCGATTTGGCATTCCAAGAGCACTCATTTCAGACAACGGCACCCAGTTTGATTGTGGAGTCTACGGAGAATTAGGCAGCACGTATGGTATCCGGCCCTATTTCTCTACCCTGACTTATCCACAGAGCAATGGTCAAGCTGAAGCCTCCAACAAAGCCATCTTGGACGGCATCAAGAAGAGGTTGGAGAAAGCTAAAAGCAGATGGGTCGAAGAATTGCCGAGTGTAATGTGGGCTTATCGCACTACTCTAAGGCAATCAACTGGGGAAACGCCGTTTGCTTTATGTGACGAAATCAAGACAATCATTGCCCTGGAGATCGGCCTGCCAACCTTGAAATCGAAAGTTTTTGATATGGGCCGAAATGACATCATGTTGGCCTTGGATTTGACTCTGATTGAAGAACGATGAGACCGTGCCCTTGCATCCACGGCATGGTACCAGCAACAGCTTGCTAAGTCGTATAATCAACGTGTTCATCTACATCGTTATACACCAGGAGAATTGGCCCTCAAGAAAGTACTTCCAGCTGCCAGGAATTCGACTGATGGAAAACTGGGTCCAAACTGGAACGACCCCTATCAGATCGATTCAATCACGGGAATAGGGGCATATCGGCTCAAAGACATGTCCAAGAAAAGTCTGCCCCGTCCTTGGAATTCCACGCATTTGCGTAAATTCTATCATTAACCTGACTTGTGAGGCATGATAACTTGTTTTGAATGTTCTCCGTGTATAAACTTTCACTTTTATAATGCAAGATTACTTATCTCACTATATGAAATTTTAGTTTGAAGATGAAAGCCTCTGAATTCGGAACCCCAACAGTGAATGACACTTTTGAGCCGAAAAAGCCTCCGAATTCGGAGCCCCATAAGTGAATGGCACTTTTGGGCCGAGAAGGCCTCCGGATTCGGAGCGCCCTTCATGGAAATCACGATTGGCCAAAAGCCTCCGAATTCGGAGCCCCATCCGTGCAAGACACGTTTGGGCCGAGTAAGCCTCCAGATTCGGAGCGCCCTTCGTGGAATTCACGATTGGCCAAGTTAAAAGCCTCTGAATTTGGAGCCCCATCAGTGACTGACATTTTTGGGCCGAAAAAGCCACCAAATTCGGAGCCCCAACCTTGCAAGACACGTTTGGGCTGAGTAAGCCAGATTCGGAGCGCCCTTTGTGAAATTCACGACTGGCCAAGTTAAAAGCCTCCGAATTCGGAGCCCCATCAGTGAATGACACTTTTAGGCCGAGAAAGCCTCCGAATTTGGAGCCCATCAGTATGACACTTTTGGGCTGAGAAAGCCTTTGGATTCGGAGCCCGTTCGTGGAAATCGCGATTGGCCAAAAGCCTGCAAATTCGGAGGCCCATCCCTACAAGACACGTTTGGGCCAAGTAAGCCTTCAGATTCGGAGCGCCTTTCATGGAATTCACGATTGGCCAAGTTAAAAGCCTCCGAATTTGGAGTGCCCTTTGTGGAATTCACGATTGGCCAAGTTAAAATCCTACTAATTCGGAGCCCCATCAGTGAGCCACACTTTTGGGCTGAGTGAGTCTACGGATTCGGAGCGCCCTTCATGGAAATCACGATTGGCCAAAAGCCTCCAAATTCGAAGACCCATCAGTGAATGACACTTTGGGGCCGAGCGAGCCTCCAGATTAGGAGCGCCCTTCCTGGAATTAACAATTGGCCAAGTTAAAAGCCTCCGAATTCGGAGCCCCATCAATGAACAACACTTTTGGGCCGAGTGAGCCTTCGGATTTGGAGCCCCCTTCGTGGAAATCACGATTGGCCAAGGACAAAGCCTCCCAATTTGGAGCCCCAACCGTGCAAGACATGATTGGCCGGGGCACCTTCCGGGGTGCCCTTCACCAAAAACCACGTTTGGCCGAGGCAAAATGCCTCAGAACTCAGCACGGTTTTCGTGAATATTATGATTAATTAGCATAAACGCAGTTGACGAAAAATGGAAGATGATCGATAATATATTTAAACACAAATTGAAACAACATGCAAGCATTTAAAATAATATGTTTTATTGAATTAATCGATAATACATAATTCGCTCCCAATCTACGTTAGAACGGTACAATATCTTCAGTTTTATTCGGTCTCCCCCTCATCATCGCTCTTCTCGACTTCGAAAGCCACAAAGGGAAAATGATGACTCTGATATAACGGTGACACCGAATCAACGCCTGCTACCCGAAGAGCCTCTACGACCCGAAGAGCCTCTACGGCCTGGATAGCCTTGACCCATCCGTTCTTTAATCCACGGTTCTCACATCGGCAAGGCTCCTTGGCGAGCTTTTCCTTAGTTCTCTGTATCGCGACTTTCTAGCCATCGTGGACGCCTTGTTCATAAGACCTAGTCTTTTCGGCCTCTATTGCAAACATGCTTGCCGTATCACGATCGACAATCACATGACTTATAAGCCGTTGGGTCACCCTTTTTTCTATAATCGAGTTAGCTTGCCCAGCCGATTGTGTCTCAGCGGTTTTGACCTTTCTTAGTCCGTGATCAATGTTCTCTGCACAAGCTTCTAAGCTTCGAATGCGCTCATCCTTCAGCTTTGTCTCCCGCCGTGCGGCACGAAAATGTATGCCGGTTTCACAGGCGGTATAAAGCCCTTTCACCGCTCCATGAATGCCCTCCCGAAACACTTCGGAATCAGGTCAACCGACCATCGACTGCTGGACTTCTGGTGGAAAAATTTGTCGAGCAAACTAGACTGCCACATTTGGGTTTTGTACAATTGAATCTACTTCCGTTATCGGTTTGTTCCCAACAAAAACAACAAAACTCAATGGGCGCGGAGTCGCACTGGTTTCTTCTCTTCAGCATGGTTGAGGGGAGCCGCCCTGTTGCTGTTTTTCCCATCTGGGTGACCTACTTTGATGACGCGGGGATTGGCACTTTTCACGTTCCCTCGACATCCTGCTCCCTGTGCGGGGTGGTTCGCCACCTCGATTCATCCCTGTATCCAACTACGCGAGTGTCTTCCCTTCTCCTCTGCTATTCAAGAATAATCTTCTTGCCATCCACAAATTGTCCACATTACTCTTTCCCTCCCTAAATTTATTGCCTTTGAACGTAACAATGGCTCCTCCGCGCACCCACCACCTGCCACATTTATACCTTACAGGTGCAGCACCCCTGAGCTGAGCTTATCAATGCTAAATTTCAAAACCTGGTGCCGATCATCTCATGTACCCCAACCCCGCCATTAGCTAATATCATTTGGTGTTCTAGTTCATGCACCAACTAGGGAAAGGTAAGATTCATTAATCTAATCAGCAAATGTCCAGGCCTGATGCCGATCATCTCATGTGTCGCAGCAGCTCCATGAGCTAATGTCATTCGGCATTCCAGTTCCTGCACCAGCTGGGACAAGGTCAGATTCATTAATCTAATCGACAAATGTCCAGGCCTGATGCCGATCATCTCATGTGCCCCAGTACCTCCATGAGCTAATGTCATTTGGCGTCACAATTCATGCACCAGCTGGGCAAGGGCAGATTCATTAATCTAATCGGCAAATGTCCAGGCTTGATGCCGATCATCTCATGTGCCCCAGCCACTCCATGAGCTAATGTCATTCGGCATCCCAGTTCATGCACCAGCTGGGGTAAAGTCAGATTCTTTAATCTAATCGGAAAATGTCTAGGCCTGATGCCGATCATCTCATGTGCCCCAACGGCTCCATGAGCTAATGTCATTCGGCATCCCAGTTCATGCACCAACTGGGGCAAGGGCAGATTCATTAATCTAATCGGCAAATGTCAAGGCCTGATGCCAATCATCTCATGTGCCCCAGCCGCTCCATGAGCTAATGTCATTCGGCATCCCAATTCATGCACCGGCTAGGGCAAGGGCATATTCTTTAATATAATCGGCCATGGGGCAAGCCCTTGCGCTGATCGTGTTGAGTGCCCCAGCCGCTTCATGAACTAATGGCATTCGTGCAACTGGGGTAGATTCATTAATCTAATCGGCCAGACGTCGAGGCCTTGATCCATTTTACTTGTTAGTCTATCGAATATTCATGCACCCTTCCAAATTTCTAACTGCCGATTCTTTTAATTATTTGGCTAAATAGCAAAGAGGCAAAGGATGTTTAATTGATTCGGTTAATTTATTGGATGTATAATTTACTCATATGTAGCAAACAGAAAAGCATAAGGAATTGTCATTAATAAATTAAAGATAAATAGTATATGCAGTAAACTGGAAAGCATTGAAAATTTTCCTTAATAAATTGAACGCGTATAGCAGTCATTTTACACATGAAAATTAGCTTACATTTAAAAAATGAAAATCTACTACAAAAACCTACAAAAACTATGCATCTAAGATGCCTACCAAAAACCAAAATATCCCCTAATCAATGTTCAGTGTTAGACGCCAGCAGCTCAACGTCCATCTGCTCATATGGAATCGGCTACGCCAATGTCACATTTGCGGCAGTGAAGGCTTTGAGCCAGCCATGTTTCAAGCCCTGATTCGCCAAGCTGGAAATTTGCCAAGGCGGTGTCCTTCCCAACTTGGAACGCTTTGGAAATCTTGGAGTCGGCTATTTCCTTTGCCTTCCTCGATTCTTCCAAGTCAGTTTCCAGCTTGGCGATCACTTCCTTGGATAACTTGAGTGCATCTTCGCTTGCTTTTGCCCTCTACTTCAGCGACAAGCCTTAGTTAATCGAAATTCCTCGCTCACTCGGCCTCAGAGTCGGCTCTCATACGTTACTCTGCCTCTTGAGATGCCTCGGAATCGGCCCTTTGAGAGGCTGCCACAGCCTTGTTCTTTTTCATTATCAATTTTTGCTTTCAAGAAGCCGATATGTTCTATGGTGTCATGTTGATGGCGGCCGATTTCGGCTATCCTGCCCACCGTTTGCAAAATAACGGAATAGAATTACAACAAACAAATAATAAGGAATATATATATATATATATATGTATTTCGGTGAAAGACTGCAGATAAGGCAAGTAATGTACCAATAAGGCCGACTGAGTGGCTAAAGCAATTAGCATTAGATCAGGCTCTGCCCGAAATGTGGCTCTGTCAATTGATAGGGATATTAAGGACGCCATGCTCAAGGCCACAGCCGGATCCTTCAAAACTGACGCATCAGAGGCAATCGGCATATTTCTTATCCTTGGTTGAATAGTGAACAGAACAACCAAGTCTGATTCCTTAATGCGCGGCCGTTTATCACTTAAGTCCTCATCACGGACGGCTTCTTGCTCGGTGGGGTGATTTTTCCCACTTTTCTCAGCCTCATCCCCCTGATTTACCTGCTCCATCTCGGCTGTTTCGGTCCGAGTCGTTTCTTCCGCAATAACAGGTAGGGAGGACTCAGTGACCGTGGCGGGTGGAGTTTCTGATCTGACGGCCTCAGCTCTCCTCGGGGCTGCCATCCTCTTGGCGTTTTTCCTCCTGGCAAGTTTCGTGAGCGACTCCCTAGCCATATTCTCAGGATAAGTGCCGGGAAGGTCTCCTAGGTTTGTAAAAATGCCTTTGAAAGAGACGTCCCCTCGGCCTAATGTGGATGGAGGGTCGGACGAACTGAGTCTGGCTTCTTCAAAGGCCGAGTTAAGAGCCTCGTCTACCTCAGCTTCCAACTGGTTCGGGTCGCCGGTGACTGGTTCGGCTGCTTGTTCTTCCACGTGCTCCGAATTGGATTCTTCGAAACCAATCTGCCTTAGGTTTTTGATGTTGGGGAACATAAGGGCTGTAAGATGCTCTTCGCCTCTCAGAATTGGAATGTCGTCTGTTGCCGAAAACGTTGCGTAAGTCGGCTCGCATCACAGGAGAATATGGGCTACCCTCCCTTGTTTCTCAAGGCTTGGATGGCCAACGAACTGTAGTGCGATTTTAATTTCTGCAAGTACAGCGCCGTCGGTTGAAACCAACACTTTCTTCAAATTGTTGCCTGCATAAACAAAATGGTAAGTACATGGAAGGAAAGCTGAATTCATATATGATAAAAAAAAAAAACAAAAATGAGCTATACGGCTACTTAGTTCACCTTTTCGCCTTGGCACGGGATCAAGGCGATCTTCACCCTCGCTGAATTTCCAGTTGCCTTGGACAGTGACCATTACATCGTCAACACGCTTGGCAGAGTTGGCAAGCATAGCCACTAAGTGATGATTGGTATCCTTGGCCCTGAGAATATAGCGTCCTAGCCGGCCAGTAGACTTGGCTAAGGCATAACAATGCTGAATTGCAGGTATACCCAGGTTAATCCTAAGACGTCGGTTCAACTCTATAATCCCCATTATGATTCATAAAAAATTTACATTAGGCTGGGAAGGGATTAGATCCCAGTGTCGAAGGACGGCCCAAAAAAATGGGTGAAGGGGAAAACAGACTCCGCCTTTAGCAATCGATAGGAGAGGAAAGATGATTGTACTCTCGTCAATCCTCTCCATATCGGTGGTGTTGTCTGCCACGAGTGACAGATGGACGTTGTCGGGGAAAGAATAATGGCGTCGGAAGCCGAAAATTCGATCCGTAGAAAGGAGTTCTTTCAAATGTTTCGCCATCCTAGCCAGCTTAAGGATTATGCAAAACTAAAAATAAACAAGGAAACGAGATTCAAAGTGAAGGAGAAGAAAACTTACAAGAAACAGAAGAGATAATGAGAAACAATAGGAAATAATAGAGGTCGCGAAATGGAGGTATGTCGAAAGGCAAACCAAAAGCTTTGAGTATTCAAAAAGAACTTACATTCGAAGGGCCAACATAGTTTAAAATCGCATTAAATGAAGAAAGAGTACGAAGAGGCAGGAAGATGTAATAATGCCTAAAAAGCGTGTGCTCTGACATACATTGGGATGATGTTAGCCGCCGTTCTTTCTTTGACTTTTCAAATTCGAAAGCAAACATGCTGACTAACTGGTGTTAATAAGATGTATGGGGGCAATTGTGGGAGCCGAATATTCTGGAGGCAACAATGTCGATTAACGGTATGAGGACAGTCAAGGACGGAATTTGTATTCGGCATTGACCCTAGACAATCACAGAGCCGAATAGGATAATCGGCATTCCAACCAGCCGAACAAAAGACGAATAAATAAATGTGCAAGGGATTACAGGTAGGCCCGACCCTAAGGCCTAAGGGGAGAAATATAAATAGAGGAGCATCAGCCAAAGAAAGGTATGTGAGAAAAATTTTAACTTGAGATATAAGCAACCAAGAGAGTATACACTGACTTATTTGTCGGAGTGCTAATTTTGGCACCTAAGACCGGAGTGTTCATTCCTTTTCAGGTAACTAGCTGAGGATCACAAGCGTCCTATAGGATCCAAAGAGTATTTTCGAACCACTACTCCACAGTACCTATTCTGCAAGAATTGTGGTTTGAGGGTTTCGGCACCTTTTCTGTGTTAGACGTGGTTTGTTATGTGTCCATACCTTTTCTAGGTAAAATGTGGTTCGGCTTATGCCTTATTCACTGCATCCATTGCATCGTATTTTGTCTTGTTGCATTCAGTATTTAGGATCATTATCTTTCCTTAGTAGATCATTCCTCACCTATAGCATACCACCCAATTGCATATACTCTTTCTCTTTCTACGAAACACATAGTTTTGCATGTGCTCGCTCCCCTTTCACATTGAAACATGGTTCTATTATGTGTAAGCATCCACGTTGTGCTGAGGCCAGCATTGAGGACGTAAGCACCTAGCCTGTGTTCAGCGTCGTTTGGTCGTGCCCACTTCTTTTCTGTGGCAAACATAGTTTGATTTGCGTCTCCATCCCTTTATGGTATTTTTGTGGTTTTGCACTACTTGTGGTTTGATTATTTTGTTATATTGTATGTCATTTACATTGTTTTGTTATAATTTCATATCATTTTGCATCCTGCCCTTGAACTATGCTGGTTTGATTCCTTGCAAAGGGACACGTAGGCAACCCTCGGGTTCAATCAACTGTATCTGCATTTTATTTGTTTGCCCAAGTCTTATGGCCTTGTCAAAACGGGTCGTCTTCAGGCTTTCACATTCACTCACGTCATTTCATAACTTTGAGGTCTATCAAAGAGGGGCAGCTGTAGACATCCCATTTTTGACCGCCCTCATGACTTGGGCGCCACTGATTCATCACTCGATGATGAGAGTTGTGCTATGCAAAAGTTTGATTCATTTGGCAAGAGGAGCTTTAAATCCCAACCTTAGACCCTATTTTTGGACCAAAACTATTTTTGACCAAAATTATTTTAGACCTTAAAACTCTTTCTCAAAATATTTTTTCCAAATATCTCTACAATGTTCTGAGGCTCACATGTCATTAAATGTTGCGTTTTTCAATAAACCGAGCAAGGACAAAGTGGAAATAAATGAAAGAGAGGTGAACTGTTCAAAAAATCTTTCAAAAAACCTTATTTAGAGGTTTGGAGTTAAAGAAAATAGGAGAGGAGGGAAGAAAACTAGTTAAGGAGAAGTTAGGCATCAATCCGGTTAGTACCAAAACTAAGCAGTCTTCACTAAAATAGGCATATCTTTCTGCACACTTGGCATTTTTATATGAGGTTGCCACAATTGGAAAGTAAACTTCCGGGGCTCAATTTAGACTAAAGAATGACCAAAAATGGAGTCCGGATGAAGGAGATATGCCCATTTGACGTCGGGCCCGAAAAATAGTTTTTGGCTACTGATGTGGCTTGCCGGCCCCATACCAACCATAGCTGAAGTTTGCCTGCCCCATGCCGACCATGGATGATGTTTGCCAGCCATGGATGAAGCTTGTCGGCCACTGGTGTCAAAAATCAATTTTTTGTGCAGATATTTACCTCCAGTTGTTTGCACAAAGTTCCAGCTGTCCATTTGATGATATTTTCGACGAAAGATCACATTTTCCTATATATAGATGACCTATCTCTTATATTTCAAGATTACAAAATTTTTGAGAGTTTTTCTCTCTAAAACTCTCTCTTTCTACATCTCTCTCCCTCTCTTGCAAGTTTGTGCAAATTAGCCTACATACACTTCAAGTTTGCCTATCAACCCTCGACCAAAGTTGCTTATCTTTGGGCTGAGTTTACTTGGAACCCTCTGTGAGCTCTAGAAGGCGGCCTTGGATTGATTTATTGCTTCATTTGTGTCTTTCCTTCAAGAGGTATAACACTCACTTTTTATACTTGTCTTGTACACTTGCTTTGCCATCTTTTTCAACTATTTTTTGGCCTGATTTTGAACTGTAACAAACTCTATTTTTGTGGCCTAAAGGTGGTGGTTTGAGGCCATTTTCAGTTAGGGGGTGTTCCACCCTTCTTGATTCTTTGCTTGTAAAGTTTTTGTGCCTTTGTTCATCACTTTCAAACCAACTTTTTTGGGCCTTTTAACCACTGAATTTCAGAGGTTTTTCAGTGGCAAAAAACTTATTTTGAAGTCCAAATTTGGAGGGGTTAGCCTCCCCTCCTTGTGTCTTCTTTGCTAGTCTAGTTAACTTCATATGTTAGCATGTTTTTCTAGTTTAGCTTAGCTTAATTCCAGCATGTTTTTGCCTCTAAAATAGCTTGCTTTAGCTCGGTTTTAGGCTATTAGGGATAGTTGAGTCTTGTTTTGTATGGTTGTAGTGCAATAGTCCTTACAAGCTTTGTGTTTTAGGCTCTAGATACCTTCTTGTTTGAGTTGATAGCATTTGTTTAGTGCTTTTATCACTTATTTTCAGCACTTTATCATCTCTGGAACCTCCCTCCTTTCTTGGTTTTATTTTTGCTTTGAAAGTGGTTCAAACCATTTTCTTGTTTAAAGCATGAAATTTAGGTTTTGTGCTTAATGCTTTAATCCCTAAGGGGCTTCATTACCAGTGGCATGAGATCTCGTTCATGCCTAAAACAACCTTTGGTTTGAGTTTTCTTTCCATTCAGAGGACTTAATTCACCATTTGGACTTAATGTGATTAAAAGATGGTTGGCAACTAAAATGTGTAAACAAAATTGATAAGTAAAAGTGGCAAGATACACATTTCTTCATGTTGCATTGCATGTGTTCAAATCGGATGTTAGTTTGAGCACAAGGAAAATGGGACATTTCACACTCAAAAGTGATGAAATGTGCCATTTTCCTAGGTCTCCATTGCCTTTGATCATGCATGATAGGGTGATGGTTCTTGAGTGTTTGGCTTCGCATTTATTAAGCTTGCACACCTTGAAGCACAAGCCATCATGCAATGAAATTGCTTTGATTGGTGGTTTGTGATTTAAGTTCACAATTCCTTGGATTTGTCCATGAAAATGAGAGGTGAATTGTGCAGACAACCCTTGGAAAAACCCCCTTTTTCCTCTGTTTGTACTCTGCTAAAGCATGGTGATCGAAAGCATTAGTGGTCGGCAGGCCACCATCCATGGCCGACAGTGCACCATGGATGGCTGGCAGTACACCTTTTTGGCCGGCAGAGAGCCGGTAGCAGCCATCCATGGCCAGCAAGTCATTGATGTGAACCTCAATTGATTTTGGTAAGATGGAGCAGAAAGATTCTGAAAATGCTCAACCCTGCAAACAGAGACTTTCAAGAGCAAAACAGAGGTCTTTTTGGGCAAAAACCGAGCATGTGCATCTTCTACTTCCTGAGGTGGAGCAGTGGTAGCATAGTTTAATGTCTTACATGCTTAGTTCATGTGCATTTATGTTGTAAATTAATTAATTAGTTTCCTTGTCAGTTAAAGTGCTGTAATAATTAGTGATTAGCTTAGCTAGTTATTCATTTGGCTTGTAATAATTAGTCTAAATAGCTTAATTAGATTAGTTTAATCAGCTAGCTAGTTAGCTCTTATTCATTCGGACCCTCCTTCGCGAGGGTGCAATGTTGTAATAAGTGTGCGTGCTTGTGTGTATGTCTTACAAACCCACGTCTTTCTCCCTTTTATTTACCCGCTTTTGATGGTTAGATTAGGGACATTTCACTTAGCATATCGCATGCTTGCATCCATTCATCTTGTATTGCATGTACCGAGGCTCGATGCATCATTCAAACTGCATTGTCATTTCAATATCATATTTGATACGTGTTTAAACGCATGTTTCAAATCGATCCATATGCCATATTAGTAGCCGAGCCTATTAAGTTTTATACTGCATGTGTTGCATTAGGCATCTTGTATAGTTAGGAATCATGCATAGTTTTCTAACTCGTATTTTCCTAGCTTGGAATACTAGGCGAGTTTTACTCTTTAGCATACTTGCATAAGTGTGAATGTTGCCATGATTACCATGCTTGCCATAAGGTTGTGTGCTTAAATGCTAAACTGCATGAATGCCTGTGGATGCAGGCTTGTTGTTTGAATTGGAATGATTCAACAAATGTAAGTTTTAAGCCCACTATGTTTGGTGGCAAATCCGCAATCTTTAAGCCCACTTGAGGTGGCAAATTCAAACCATTTTCACAAACAAACATGAGTTGAATTGTTCCAAATTAAGCCAACTAGTCTATACTTGCTTGTGCACATCACATAGTAAAGCTAGCTTAATAACTGGAACAAGAGCACATAATGTCCATAAGTTTCATATCACGATTAGTAGAGGCCGTTCTTCGATCGGGCAAGTGGGGGTGCTCAATTCATGACCTTCTCCTCTCGTACCTAAGTTCCCGAGCCGAGACAATCTTGGTGATGATGGACACGTGGCCTTTGGCACGGGTCATGGGTTTCCTAAATTTTTCAAAAATAAAATATTGAGGTGGCAACTCTGTATCTGGAAAAGCAGTCCATTTTTGGCAATTTGATTCAAAATCAATTTTCCAAAAGATTTGTTGGATTTGGACTCTTTGGTATTTATCTATTTCACATTGCACTTGTGAGATTAGATTCAGAACCGCAGGAGTCCGAACTGTAGGGCTTCTTTCAAGTTTTCGAAAGCGGGCGCGAAAAAACCGAGCTACACAAGCTATCATAAAAAGTTAGGCGCTATAGTAAATAACTAAGGATTAAGGCTTAGTTGCACCAAGATCCTATTAAATTTTCAATTGTTGATGTGAAATTTTTTCTTTTACAAATAGTAAATGTGAAAAATAAACATATGCATTTCATTTATGTAACAAAAATGATTTGAAATTGATAATTGAATATTGACAAAATTAGCACAAACGGATATCTAAAAGAACCTGGCTTTTGAACGTGAAGTGTCATTTGGTTAATTTGGTTGCTTAGAAGATAAAACAATTGTAAAGGCCATCTATAACGATATATGTTACAAAAAAACCACACCTTCAAAACCAAGGCATGTATTACATACTTATATATTTTCTATTGAATAATTCTTTTAATGTGACAAACAAAAATACATTGTGTTATATATTTATGTTCCTTGAATAGAAATAACAAAAGGGAAAATGTTTTTTTTTTCTTTCCTTGGATGTAATTAATTGCGATGGGAACAAAGATATAGGGAAAATGAATTAAAACTTTGATTCATTAACAAATTTTACGAACAAAGATACAGGGCAAATTGATTAAACCTTTAAAGAGGGAATGCTCTATATGTTTCCATAATACAAGTTTTCCACTAGGGATACAGGAAAAGTGATAATTTGTATTATGGAAACAATTCTCTATATGTTTGCTAACCCTCTCTAGCTTCTATCAAACAAATGTAGAAAAGGAAGACTAAGAACGCTTTACACCAAACACAACACAAAAAGATGAAGAAACAAAACAAGACTAGAGAACAACCAACCAACAACTGATAAACAATTTCAAGTTTTCTATCCTTTTCCACTGATTCTTTTTATCAGAGACACAGAAAGATTCATAATTCTACTCCAAATTCAAGTCAAAATTGTACTATCATTCCATCAGACATTAAGCCATAAAAAAACAACAAGAATTATACAACAAAACCTAGTTCATTTATAGTTTTAATAGTAAAGTACACTTATGTGCTTGAAATACTAATTTAAGGCAAAGGCTAGTTTCAGAGCCAAACTTTACTGCATTCCTAATCCAGAGCTATTGAACTAGCTTATAGAATTTGGATTTAGGACTTGTAACCAGTCCACATATGTTTCAAAGAAAAATCTTAACCATCCAATATACAATGACAATAACTCCAGCCCCACCAAGTGGTTGTGACTTCGTGGATAGATTGAGATAATTAAGGATAAACATGTCTATTATATGTGCAAAAATCCTGGCTCCACCTATGTCCACTATATCCTCCACTTTATAATAACACCTATTAGGTTATGTATGAACCTCTTTTCACCAAATTATCAATAGTAAGTATGGAGTCCAAACTGGATTTTTGAAAAATAATAAAATGTGAATTTTGTTATAATTCTCGACTTCTGAAAGATCTTCAATGGGAAATAGTTCCTCGTCCCTCCGATAATCATGGAATCAGAGGATTTGAACAAGAAAATCTAATTTCCATGTTTCCACCTCTTCCTATCCACTATATTTGATGGAACATCAGATCTCATAAAGGAGCTCATAAAGCTCAAACAACTTAACAAGGCCTCCACACCCACCTCATATGGCTCTCAATGTACCTTAGATGTCCATCATCCTTGGTCCCTTCTAACTTTTCTCATAATTGGTGCTTTTCCTTAATATTATTACTATATTCTATTTATATATTTTCTGATAAGCAACAAAGACCCCCTTACATATCTCCATAGGCCCTTCCCCAATAGTTTTTGATTGAATTGATAAAAATGGTAAAGGCCCAAACCACCATCTTCAATTAGAGTACAAACATTCCACTCTACAAGATGGAATTTCAACTCCTTCAAGCCTCAAACAAAAACTTTTTCAGCACCTTGTCGAAACTCTTTTCGACTGATGTATAAATAGGTAGACTAGCCAATATATTCTTGACAAGAGTGATTTTATCTCCCTTAGATGAATATTGTCATTTCCACTCTACAAGCAACTCTCAAGGTGTTATATAACCTCATCTCGAATAGCTAGTTGAACCAAAAGGAAGACCCAAATTTGTATTTGTTGAGAGGGATCCCACTCTCAATCCTAAGAATTTGCCAATCCTTGAACATTTTGAATCTCTCCCTCTAGATTGAGCTTACAATTCCCAATGCAGACGTTTATCCCAAATACTACCTCAAAAATACATTAACTCACACTATGGACATTTAGTCGTTAATGAATCCAAGGTTTAGTTAATTGTAATCGGAACAAAGATACAAAGAAAATGGATCACAGTCCATTTACTCATTTCCCATAAATCAAACTCATACAACATAAAAATAAAAAATAAAAAAAAAAACTGTAGCTAAAGTCAAATGGGGAAATAGAGGAAGTGAGAGTGACGAAGAGAGATAGCAAGAGAGAGAAAGAGAAAAACTTGAATCAAATCAATGGGCTTGAGACGGTGTACTGACAGTGGCAATGGGATGGTGAGCGACGGTGGGCGATGGTCAGTCGATGAGAGGAGACTGATGTGCAGTCGACGAGAGTGAGAGCAAGATACTCAGTGTTGATTGGTTTTTCCTTTAGTGTATGTATCGATTAGATACATAAAGAGAAATAAAATAATAAGATAAAAATTAACAAAAACCAAAATGAGGTGGTAATATTTATCGTTCCCACCAAAAAATAAATAAATTGTTTTGTTGTCAACAAAATGATTTTGGTCACGGAAAATAACTTTTGTCGACCACAGTTTTTTTAGCCAATGATAAAAGTAAAAGAATGCTAATTATTTGGTGACTAAACTATTTTAGTAGCCAAAAATTATTCTACCACGACTAGAAATGTTTTTGGTCATCGAAAATAAATATTTACCGACAAAATTTTGGTCATCAAAGATTAATATCAAACATTATGCGAGATGTTTGCTGACTAAATTTATTTTTGTAGACAAAAACTAGTATATAGCGAGTAAATGAACTTAAGTAGCCAAAAACCAAAACTAACGTCGACTAATATGTTTTCTTAGTCGGCTATTTACACCATCATTTAGCTATTGCAATTCTTTTTGTGATAGCGGGTCACATGTATAGGACCAACTAGGTAATTAGTCATGGTTACAAGATATTTTAGAAGCTCATAAAGGTTCATGTACAGGCCAGGGCCAGAATCCCTGCTCGCCCACAATCGGCCAAAAAGGGAAGGACCTGTTTTACCAAGAAGGTCTATAGTTCGAGTCCATATAGCCCTATAATTTTTTATTTTTTTTAAAAAGAATAGAATGAAAAATTCCAAATGAAAAATGAAAATTCTGGACATCTAGAGCTAAAGTACTATTTTGGCACGGCCACAAGAGCAGTACCAAATCGAGGCGCCTGTTGTAGGAATTGTCGATTTTTGAATGAATCCTAACTATTGTGACACTCCATTATGGAATGGAGATGGATATGTAGATATCTTTTTTTCCTTTTGGAAGATAGAATAGTGAAATCAACCTATTGATAATGGAAGACCCAAAGGAGTCTTCCAATGTATCATTTCTGGGTCCGTTGGAATTTATAAGTATAGAAAGAAGCTCTATCAAATAGAGATTTTTTCATGAGGCTGATATTGAGGCGCCATCAAAGCATGAATACCTTCGTTTAAGAGAATGTGGTAGTTTTTAGTAACTAATTATTTTTTTAGTCGTCAATAAGTAATCTATGTTGACTAAAAAAAATTAGTAACTATTATATGAAACAATGCTGACCAATACAAATTTTAGTCACCAAAATACCTTTGGGGACTAAATTAATTTTAGAAAAGTGCAAATTGTTGTGGTGATTTAATACATTTTGGAAAAATATTTTGCACCACTTAGTACATATTGGCAAATTGAAAAACATTTTGTGCCACTTGGCATCTAATAAGCCCCACGTTTTGTCGATGCAAGCGTGGAATGGCACCCAATAAACCTCCATGTCTTATTGACACTAGCATAGAAAGGCACCACTTGGCACCTAGTAAACCCAACATCTTGCCGACGCAAGCGTGGAATGGCACCTAATAAACCCCTTTGTCTCATCGATATAAGCATGGAAAGGCATCACTTGTATATAAATAAACCCCACGTCTTGCCTATGCAAGTGTGGAATGGCACCTAATAAACCCCACTACACTTTGCTAATGTGAGCGTTGAATGACACCTAATAAACCCCCATGTCTCATCGATACGAGCATGGAAAGGCATCACTTGGCCTCTATTAGAACCCCATCACTTGTCGATACGAGCATGGAAAGGCACTACTTGGCATTTAATACCTCCATGAGTCATCAATATAAGCATGGAACAACACCACTTGGCCTTTAATAAACCCATGACTCGTCGATACAAGCATGGAATGTCACACATTGGCATCACTCTAACCACACTGCGATGTGTATTATTTGAAATAGTTCTCCTTGGAAAAATTTACAGGATTGACACAACTTGGAAAATAATGGAAATGAACTTGGCACAGGTATGGGAAGATGAGTACATCAGGTATTGCTAGCTCTCCTTTTCTTAGAAAGCATGCTTGGATGATTGCTTGAGTGGTTGTTGCACATACGCACTCACATATAAATTGTTGCACAACCACCCTTGAACTACCCTGATCTGATTCTGTGCATTAAGAATTTTACGCAATTTATGGGTTCGAGCACTTGCATGAATGTATGGCACTGCCTTAAGCCTTAGGGTCATGTCAATTGGGATAGTCCCAGATCTTTGATATTCGCTTCTCATCACTTAATGATTATTTGAGCTCTGTCAAAGAGGGGCAACTATAGACACCCCATTTTGACTAACCCTAAGACTTTGGGCGCTTACAACCGCCCCTTAACTACACTAATTTGATTCACTTCTCATCACTTGCAAGCCTCCTGATGATGAAATGGTAAATTACTTCATCTTTAGAATATATAAGGAAATTTGGAGTTGTTGTTTAAACCTGTTTTGTCCAAAAATTGACTTTTTGTAACCCAAAACCAATTTATTCACCCTGAGAAAGAGAGAAAAGTTTGGTTCTTCGTTGATCGAATGTATTTTTCAAAATTAGTTAATAGTTATATAAAAACATTAATCAGAAGACAATTTCAACTTACTTAGGCTATAAGCAAGTTAAGAGCATGGAATGCATTCAGAGATGACACGTGCACCATGGCAATGGGTGTGTACACACCTTATCTATGTGTGCACACAAGAATGGTGTGTGTGCACATCTAAGCGTGATTCTTAGAAAATCAATCTTGGTGAGTTTTTTCAAGAGAGACAATAGATAAAGCGATGGGGGTTGCCCTAGCTTGCTTCCTACGTCCTCTTAAGCCATTATAACTGCCCCTCCTCTTCCATTTGAAAGGGTGAACAAATTTTGAACTTTCTTTCAATTTTAAGAACAAAACACTCATGTCCTCTCTCCACTCTACCTTGACTCCAAAAAATACCCACCTACATCTAAAGGCTGAAGAACTTCAACCCTAACTTGGAACCCAAGCTTGAGGGAGGCTTGCAAGCAAGGAACTTGGCCTTTCCTGCTACTTTTTGGGCACGCTCTTCGGTTTACGCAAACCGACAGGTATTTTCCTATTCTTCTTTCAATTTTAGTACCTATTCTCTATATATCTTTAGTGTTAAAGCATGTTAGGGTATTAATCCATCATTACATCATGTCGTTTGTTAGTTTCTTTACCCTTTTCAGTTATTTTCGCATCTTTTCTCTCTACCTTGTTTGAACAACATGTTTTAGGCTTGTTTTAATCATATAATAACCATGCATGGCCCGGTTTGAATCATTATGTGGTTTAGTTTGTATTTATGGCTATTACTTGTTAGTTGTATTTTATGCATAGTCATTATGTTAGTAGTCTCAAACCGAGCCAAGAATCATTCTTGTATGTTTAGTTGTACATATAAAGAGTCATGTTTAATTTATGTATTGTATGAAAGACACATAAATGGGCATCTGGGTAAGTTTTCTTTACCTTATTGGCATATACGTGCTATTTACATTGTCTTTTGAATAATGCAAGTCTATATGCTCTTTGTGTGCGAAATTGTATGTTTTGAATGTTTTGTGAATATTGTTAATTTTAGATTGAGTTTATGGCCATGGATTATTAAAAATTCACTTCTTACTAAAAATCATCATTTTTTTTTAAAATATGGTTGTATTCTCTTAATCTAAAATAAATGATATTCATTCTTTTTCAAATTACATAGTTCTAGGTTAATTAAGGGTTTTAGCTCTAATAATGAATTTATGTGAATAATTAACCACTAAAATCATAAAATAGAAAGTGAGTAGAGGCCAATTTTTGGATTGGGCAAAAGGGGGTGCTTCCCATTTAAAAATTTAAGTGGTGACTCTTTTTTGGTCAAAGTAAGCCGGTGTGGAAAGTAATGCCTTAGGCTCGAAAATGGCACGACGCACACACCTTTAACAATGAAAAACTAAGTTAAGGACCAGTCCATCACAACTAAAAAAATTCCTGACTCAGAAGCTTAAGTACAGGAGGGGAAGGTCACTGAATGATAGCACCCCCTCTTACCCAATCGAAAGATTGGCCTCTACTCACTTTCTATTTTATGATTTTAGCAATTAATTATTCACATAAATTCATTTTAAGCCCTAAAACCCTTAACTAACCTAAGTCTGTGATTTAAACAAAATGAAAATTATTTTCTTTAGATTAAGAAAATAAAGTCATACTTTCACAAAACAACGATTTTTAATAAAAAGGTGGGTTCTATTAACACATTCTCATAAACTTAACCTAAAACGTATAACTTTCATAAATCATTCAAGACATTCAATTTCACATAGAAGAGCATAGAAAGTTAGCACACATATGGCAAGGGGGACAACAAAACTTACTCGGATGCCCACTTACGTGTCTTACGTGTAGACCATAAATAAATATGGTTCTACCATGCAACTAAACATGCAAAACATGAACCTAGGCCTGGTTTGAGGGTACTAAATGATGTTTATGCATGGAATCAACTAAAAAGTAAAAAAAGCAAAAATACCCTAAAACTACATGATGATCAAACCGGGATTATGATTAAAGTGGGCCTAAAACATGCTGTTTAGTAAGAAATAAAGAAAACATGCGAAGATAATTGAAAAAGATAGAAAAACTAATAAACTACATGATGGGATGATGAGCTAACACCCTAACTTGAATGAACACTTAAAAATATAGTAAGGAACTACTGAAATATAGAGAAAATAAGGAGTTTACCTTATAGTTTTAGTAAACCAAAGATAATGCGAAGAAAATGCAAAGAAAGCTCGAGTTCTTTGCATGCAAACCTCCCTCATGCTTAGGTTCTGATAAGGGTTCGTGTTCTTCAAGCCTTAGAACATTTTCAGAGGTTCAAAGTTGCCTTGGGGTCTGTTATTATCAGAGTTAAGGTTAGAGGAAGGGAGAAGAAAGTCTTTGGCTCTAAAACATCTCACAAAAGCATTTAATTTCTTAACCCTTTGAAAAGACAGAGAAGAGGGTGCTTAGATAGGCACTAGGAAGCATGGGGGGCAAGCTAGGGTAACCCCCATCGCTTTCCCTTCCACCTCCTACTAGAAATCCATCAAGATTAAGTTACCAAAAATAACTCTGTCATGCTTAGATGTGCTCACGCACAATTAATGTGTGCACCCACAACTAACATGTGTGCTCATGTTTTTGCCTTGGTATACGTGCCATGCATATATGCACAAGTGCAGAGTCCCATGCCCTTAGCCTGCTTGTGGCTTAAGTAAACCCAAATTGCCTTCTGCTCAATATTTTTGATAAAACTGATCACTAATTTTGGAAAATCTATTCGATCAAAGTACAACCGAGCCACTCTCACTTTCCCATGGTTAAAATGTTAGTTTTTGGCTAAAACGGATCCAGGCTCATTTTTGCCCAAAAAAAAAAAAATTAATTTCTTTTTCCAAAACAGGTTCATACATCAACTCTAAGCAACTTTAAATATTCCAAGAATGAAGTAATTTCCATTTCATCATCGAGAGGCTTGCAAGCACCCAAGGTCCTAAAGTCAATCAAAACCGGGTGTCTACAATGGGTTTCCTAGTTTTCCTAAAAGATTAGGTGGCGACTCTGAGTCTGGTTATGTAGTCCATTTTTGGCATATTTTTATGATTAGTGGATTTCTATGAATTTACCATACTTGGACTCACATTATGTTTCATATTGCACTCATAGAACCAGACCAAGAGTTCTAACCGTCATCTGAGAGATTACACATGTACGCATTGTGGCCATTATGAGTTCCTAGTAATGTCTATTGGGTTAACTAACACATCAGCTTCATTTATGGATTTGATGAATAGTATCTTCCATGAGTTTTTTGATCGGTTTGTGGTTGTCTTTATCGACAACATCCTGATGTATTCACCATCCGAGAAGGAGCACAAGGAATACTGGTGAGTAGTACTTGAGTTTCTTAGATCACATAGATTGTATGCTAAGTTCGGAAAGTGTGAGTTTTGGCTATCTGTGGCTAAGTTCTTGGGTCATGTTGTGTCGGGAGAAGGGGCCACTGTTGATTCTTCTAAGATAGATGACGTACAAGGTTGGCAACAACCTAAGAATGCCTTTGAAATTCAGAGCTTCTTGGATTTATCCAGGAATTATTGACATTTTGTGAAGCATTTCTATATATACTTGTGTGGACTCACCTTTTTCGGCACCCCCGCTTTTCGAAAAGGGTTTGAAAAGAAGGCCTCACAGTTCAGACTCTCGCGGTTCTGAATCTAGTCTCACAAGTGTAATGTGAAACTAATAATCACCAAAGAGTCCAAATCCGGCAAATCCGTTTGGAAAAACGATTTTAAATCAAATAATGCCAAAATTGGACTGCTTTCCCAGATTACAGTGTCGCCACCTAAATATTTTGTTTTTGGGGAAATTTAGGAAACGCTAACTCGCGCCAAAGGCTACGTGCCCATCATGACAAAAGTTGCATCGGCTCGAAAACATGGGTACGAGAGGGAAAGGTCCTGAAATGAGCACCCTTGCTCGCCCAATCAAAGATCAGCCTCTACAAATCATGATATGATGTTTTATGAACATTATGTGTTCTTATTTCTTGTGATGCGCACAAGAAAATATAGACTAGTCGCAGGACTCGGAACAATTGAACTCATGTTTGTTTTGAAAATGGTTTGAATTTGCCACCCTTAAGTGGGCTTAAAGATACAGGTTTGCCACCAAACATAGTGGGCTTAAAATAGGATTTTGCCACAACAAAGTGGGCTTAAAACGCACATTCGTTGAATTGTTCCAATTCAAATAACAATCCTTCATCCACCGGCATTCATGCAGTTTAGCATTTAAGCACATAGCCTCATGGCAAGCATGCGAATCATGACAATATGGCAATCACACTCATGGAAGCATGCTAAAGCTTAAAAGCTTACGAAGTACTCCAAGCCAAAATCGAAACTAGTTAGAAAAATGCATAATCCTAACTATACAAGATGTCTAATGTAACACATGCAATGATGTAACTAAATAGGCTCGGGTACTTAATCATAGTATTTGCAGCACTTTGATAGCATGCTTTGAAAGACGTATTCAAAAAGTATTGAAATTGACAATGCAGTTTGAATGATGTGTCATGCCTCGGTGCATGCAAGACAAATGAATGCATGCAAACATGCAAGCATATGGTATGCTAATCGAAAATGATGTCCCTAATCTAACCATCAAAAGCGATTAAATAAAAGGGAGAATGACGCGGGGTTGGAAGACATGCACACACGCACACACACACACACACACACATTTATTACAACATTGCGCCCTCACGAAGGAGGGTTCGAATGAATAAGCTAACTAGCTACGCCAATTAAGCTAACTAATTATTACAACAATTGAAACAAATTAACTATTTTATTTAATTAATTATTACCATCCAAATTAAGCTAATTAATTACAAAACTAATTAATTAATTAAATAGTTAAAACACTTGTATGAATGAATTAGTTACAACTAACTAATTGAGCAAAGCAAGTAAATGGCCTCGAGGGGCAAGGAATGCATTCATGCTCAGCTTCTCCACCAAAAAATGCCACCGCCTTGCCATTGCGGCATCTGTTTGCACATGCTTGACCACTGAAAATTATGCCAACTTCCAGAACACCTTTGATCCCGTTCAGGAGCACATAGAGTAGCCTTGCTCATTGATGGCCAGTCGGCTACCATTGGTGGTCGGTCGCCTACTGTTGGTGGCTGTCGGCCATTACTGGTGGCCGGTTGGCCACCCTTGCCCCAAACTTCCGTTTTTTGCTGTAACAAAGGGCAAACAGAGGCCAAATCAGTGTATTCTCAAGGAATGTATGCACTGTTACCATCCTTATCATCACACAAGCTCAAAGGAGTGTAGCTCTTGGCCCTCAAACCATCAACCAAGCATTTTCCATGCATGATGGTGTAGACACCCCATTTTTGACTGTCCTCAAGACTTGGACGTCATCGTTTGAACACTCGATGATTATCCATGTTTGTGTTCATCTTGAGTTCTCGGAGGTCTCGGCCACATGCCTTGCCTCAATACCTCTCGACTTGCCTTTTTTGGGTTTGGTTTTGCACCAAACACTTATGTTTTTGCTTCTGAGGGTGGGAAATGGCTTGTTGGCCATCCCCACACCTCACCGGCCATGGCTTGAGGCCACCGGCCCTGTTTTGTTTCCACCGGCCAGTGGTTATGGCCGGCCGGCACTCTTTATGGTCGGCCGACCATTGTTTTGGTCAATTTGTCATTTTTGGCTGTCCGATCACTGTTCATCTGCTTTTGGCTGATATTTTATGCCAGCTTTGATAGCTGGCATCCACTTTGCACCCCTCCATACATGTGTATGGAGGGATTTCACTCTTGCTTAGCTTGTTTTGTAAGCTTTGCAAGAGTGAATCTCTATAAAGCAAGGGCTTCTCCTCCCTCCTCTAGGGTTCCAAGAAGTTCTAGAGCTCTGAGATTAGGGTTAGAGGATTGTGTATCTATTCTCTCTCTATATCTCCTTCTCCTTCCATTTTGTGTGTGTTTAAGGTGTTTTTGTTCATAGTTTTGCATACAAACACCTAGTGCTACACTTTCCTTTAGCTACTGAGGTACTAAGGAGTTATTTTCAGAGTTCTTGAGTTGATCTAAGCTTGGAGAGGCTGCTGGAGCATTGTTCTTGAAAGAGGTCTTCAAGGGTAAGAACTTTACCCCTTTATTCCCCATTTTTGCATAGGCTTTTAGCCATCCTTGCATCTATTTTTAAGCTTAGTGTATAACTAGTAAAAGTTCTATTTTTACTTGCTTTTAGTAGTTGTTTAAGGTCTCTTTGAGGTTTGGGGTTGTTTGACTCCTCTTAGGCCTTGTTTGGCCTCATTTTTGTGCACTTTTCGTGAGCTCTGGGACCACCTTGTGTTGGCCTCCTCACCACTGAAATCCAGAGGGATTTAAATGGTAGGGATGGTGTTTTGAGGTCCTAAGAAGGAGAGGGCCATCCCCTCTCCTTGTTGTCTTCGATACTTGCCATTTTAGCCTCATGTGTGAGCACCTTTCTTGAGTTCATGTTGGCCATGTCTTCAGTAGTATTTGTGCTTATTTTTCCATGATATAGCACTATTTTTAGTTGGCTTAGACACACCATGCATGCTTTGCATACTTGTCTTGTAATGCCATGAAATTGCCTTAACATGCTTTGTGCTTTGAGCCTTGTTTTTAGCATGATTTTGGCTTAGCTTTGTGAAGCTTTTATGCGTGTTTTGATGTGCTTGAGGTCTGATTTTGGTCATTTGAGTCATCCATGACTTGCTTTGTATAGCTACCATGCAATCCCCCTTTGTAGGCCTTGAGTGTTGGATCCTCTAGCATGCTCTACTTGCATCATTTCTGTAGTTTGGCACCATTAGTTATGTCATTTCAGTCTATATAGTATGCTAGTATACTTGCATTTATGGCTTCTTTGATGTTTCAATAGGTTTGTGCTTTATGCTCCATGTTTGGGTCACCATGCATGCCTTTAGACTTAGGCCATTTAGATGCCATCTAGGTGTGTCTTTGACCTTGTTTTGGTCTGCTTTAGGACTGTTTTGAGTCTTTTTCTGTCTTTGAGCCTGCCTTGTATGGCCATGGTTTAAGCCCCTTTGATAGCTTTGAGCCTTGAACCTTGCTTGCATGCTTTGATTGTCTTGTTTAGTTGGTTTAGCACCATCCTTAACATGATTTTCAGAGTTTATCATGCTTGCCATTTGTCCATGTTTGTCCCCTTTTAAGTGTGCTTAAAAGTCCCCTTCACATGTTGTTGCATGTTGGTCATTAGCATTATTGTTACATGTGTAGCATGCTTGTTTTCTTAGGTTGTGTGACTAGTGCTCATTACTTGCTTGCATGCTCATATTGCATACTTAGTTTGCATGCTTAGGTTGCATTTTGCATGCATGCCTTCCCTCTTGAATTGATTGTGATAGAGGTTGGGCCTATTGTTTGTTTTGGTTTGCATTTCATTTGACACCAAAATGCACAACTTGACTTCTTGGGCCATCATGCATCGAAATGCGTGATTGGTGGCCCGAGGGTCGAAGGCCATCCTCCTTTGAGTCATGAACATGATAAGGAGTGTGGTGGTGCAAACATTTGCTTTGAAATGCATTGCCATGCCTTGTTTGCCCTCTACTGCTGTCAAAATAGGATTCTACAGGAAGATATGATCGACCAACCATATTGAGTGCCGGCCGACTAAAAATATTTGGCCGAGAGCCATACCAATGGTCGATGACCAGTTTCCCCTGGCCGGTGGTGTTTCCTCTTGGTCGGTGATCTTCCACAGTGATCAGGAAATGACTCTGGAGCATCATTGAGACTTGCACAATTTTTAGTGGAGCAGAGTAGGGTAAACAGAGGTGGCTTGTGCATGGTGGTGGATTTCTCAGTGAAGCCGAGCACGCATGCATTGGACCCTCTTCCCGAGGCTATTTTACCACTTTATTAGCTTAGTTAATTTGCTTAACTAGTTAAGTGGTCTGTAACTATTTAATTAGCCTGTTAGTTAGTTAAATTTGTATTATTCTTTTGGTCTCTCTGAGAAAGAGCATAACTGTGTAATAAGTGTGCGTGCGTGTGTGCATGTCTTCCAACCCCCATTTCTTTCTCCCTTTTACTTACCTACTTTCGATGGTTAGTATTAGGGCATATTCCAATTAGCATCCTTATGCTATGCATGTGTGCATTCATTCATTTGTATCGCATGCACCCGGCTCGGCACATCATACTAATCGTATAGTATTTCGAATCTAACTTGAATACATGTTATCTGTTGCATTTCACATGCCATCTATAGATTAGCCGAGCCTATTCTAGCTGCATTTTGCCTGCGATGCATTAGCCATCTTAAGATGGACTTGAATCATACATTTGATTACTAATATGTTCTTTGTTATGGCTTGGAGTACTAGGTGAGTGTTTATGCTTTAGCAACTCGCATGAGTGTGAATGTCAACATGAAAGCATGCTTGCCATGAGGCTAACCGCTTAGTTGATTTACTGCCTGAATGCCTGTGGGTGAAGGTTGGATTGTTTGAATTGGAATAATTTATCGAAATCTGTATTTTAGCCTACTTGCGAGTAGCAAACCTCAAATCATTTCCATACAACGGATATGCGATGCTTTGTTCCAAATTAGGCGATCTAGTCTATACTTTTGTGTTGTGCGCATCACACAGTAAGATTAGCTAATTAATTGGAATAAGAATGCATAATGTTTTCAAAACTAGATATCATGGTTAGTAGAGACCGATCTTTGACCGGGCGAGCGGGGGTGCTCATAGCTGACCTTTCCCAATTGTACCCAAGTTCCCGAGCCGAGGCAACTTTGGTGATGATGGACACGTGGCCTTAGGAAAACGAGTCAGGGTTTCGTAAATTCCCCCATAAAAAAAATATTTAGGTAGCGACTCCGTATCTGGCGAAAGAGACCATGTTTGGGACTTCTTTCTCAAAAATCTGTTTTTCAAAACGATTAGTCGGATTTGGACTCTTTGGTGATTTTTCAGTCTTACATTGCACATTGCAAGATCAAATTAAGAACCGACACAAAACGAGTCCGAACTGTGGAAGAGCACAGGGCCCAAGGGCGTGTCGACAGTTTCTGGCGACTCTGCTGGGGAGTTTAGAGAGCTTGACTCGAACTCATGATATCTTGCTTTGATTACACTTATGTGTTTCTTTGCGTTGCATTTGCATTAGTGCGCCTAGGACACTGTGTTTGACATCTACTATTCCTGAACAGTTTGTCGGAGGCGACGTGCCATAAGGATGACCGGTTACGGGCTCTGCCATGATGGGAACACAAACCTCGGTTGTCACCGGGGCACCCTTTTCACCATTCGACCTAATGCACATTCGGAATCCTTAGTGACCATTCCAAGCTAGGACAGGTTGCTTACTCGATAGGTTGTTCAAAACCGCTGCGTGCGTAGTGAAACCCTAGCTCCTGACAAAATAGGACAGGGAAACCCTAACCCAATATAGGGGTGTTTTGGCTCGCATTTACTTGATATATGTGCTTTTAGAGTGTATCTCTACAGGGGATGCGCATATTAGTTTGCAAATCTGAATACCAGGCCTGAGGGCATTAGTATCAGTATTTTTTGGGAATCAGTTATATCCGCGGGTATCACATTCGGTTTTTGGGGCAGTGATTTCGGGGAACAGTGATCAATAGTAGAGTACAGTTATTCAGCTATGCTTGTGTCTGTTCTGATTTGGGCCAAAATGCTGCGTGTCTTCTCTTTCAAGGTTCAGAGATTTAGTGCAGAATAGCCAGCGTTCTCCCTCACTGAAGCAAGGCAAATATCTGATCAGTCAAGTCACTAGTCACATCACCTCCGTTCAGTTCAGCGGATTTATGATGTCACAGAATTCAGAGGAAGTTGCGATCATGGCAGCCGCACTAAATCAAGGGATCATCTTACAGGGTGAGACCAATGTTGAAATATCACACCCACCCAGGTCACCTGCTGCGCGCACGATCTGGGAACCCCAGATGTTTCAAGTTCATGAACCTGCCACGTTTGAGTTGATGGGAATGATTGGCGACCTTCAAAGGTCTGTAGCTAATCTCGCTTATGGAATGCCAGCTTCGCCACCAACCACATCGTATGCTGGGAATTTGGTACCACAAGAGCCCCCGTTACTAGGGCGAATTGTGATCGAGCTCAGCCAACCTGAGGTTGTTTCAAGCTATAGCAATGACGTGTCAGCAACGATCAGGTTTCACTCTGATATAGCAACCCAAACCCTCGATCAAGCTGAGGCTGGAGGCAAGAATAAGATGAAGGCAGATACTGATCCCATTGAACAACTGCTATGGGCAGTCGAGGCTTTGAAATCCGGGGAGATCAGTAAACAGCAAGTATTCGCAGTTATGACTAAGACTGTGGATGATGCTTTCTCGACTCCAACCGAGGGCAGTTCAAGACAGGCGGAAAATCGGGATAGGCCCCGTCATGCCGGAATAGTTCCTTCCGCTCCTAACTCTACACCCGAAAAAGATCAGAAAGCCAAGGCAGTGCCTGCCGACCCTTTCGCTAGTGCGTCTAGCAAGAATCCTCAGACTTCAAAGCACCTAGCCCAAGGGTGCAGAGTTTTTCATGCTCTCTACATGCCTTTGTCTAAGGCACTTCAAATTCTGGCGGAAAAGGGTCATCTCAAACCTCTTGAGCCTCGGCCTCTCCCCAGTCATCTTCCAACGGGCCATGATGCTACTCAATACTGCGCGTATCATCAGCAAACCAGTCACAATACCGACAACTGTTTTTGTCTCCGCCATAAAGTGCAAGATTTGATTGACAATGAGGTCATCCTCCCGCCAAGCTCGGCAAAGTCTGTCACCGCCGGGTTGTTGGATTTCGAGGATAGCGCGAGTATGTGATCATGGGTTGGACCACCTGCGGGCGGCACTCGGTGTATTTCAGATGTGGCGTTTGGCACGCACTATGTTGAGCATTTGCGAATGTAGTTTTTTGTAATTTCTGGCTTGGGTGTCGAATCAGTTCTCTGTTTTTGTTTTGAGTCAATCTCTTTGTCTTGAGTCAGTCACTTTGTCTTAAGTCAGTCATTTTCCATGCATGATGGCTAAAGAACCAAGCTTGTACAAGCTTAGTGAGTGCAAAACATGATTCAACAAAACCATTACCCTATCATGCATGATCAGGGGTGGTGGTGACCAAGGAAAGTGGTACGTTTCATCACTTTGAGTATGAAACGTCCCATTTTCCTCGTGTTCGAATTAATGTCTGATCCGAACACATTCTATGCAACACAAAAGATGCTTTATCTTGCCTCTTTAACTTTGCTCATTTTGTTTACTTATTTTAGCTTACCAATCCATTCTTTAATTGATTAGTCCAAAAGTGAGTGTCCTCTAATGGAAGAGTTGTCAACGAAGGGATGATTTAAGGCAAGAGAGAGGTCATGCCTTTGATTAGTAGAAACCCTCAAAAGAGGATTGAAACCATTAAGTACGAACCTTGATCTCAAGCTTAAACACAACCTGGTGGTTAACCAACCCTCAAAGCGAATGAAAAAAGTGAAGAAATGAGGGAGATTGCAGATATGGTAAGTGCTGGAATGGAGTGCAGAACAACACTAAATCACGCCATTAACTCAAAAGAAAGATGATCAAAGCATTGAAACAACAAACTAGTGAAGGACATTGAACTACAACCATGCCATACAAGGCTCAAAGGACCTAGACAGCCCAAAATAGAGCTAAAGTAGTCCAAAATAGTAGTGAAAACATGCTAAGATCAAGTTACAAAATGCTAGAAAAACATGCTCACATGTTAAGCTATCTAGGCATGCAAACAAGACACAAGGAGGGGTGGCTAACCCCTCCAATATTTGGACTTCAAAAAAAGGTTTCTGTCATTGAAATAAATCTGAATTTCAGTGGTTAAAAGGCCTAAAAAGTTTGATTTAAATGTTAGGAAAGATGGCACAAAAAGCTATACAAGCTAAGGAGCAAAAGGGGGGGGGGGGGGACAACCCCCTAACTCACAAAGACTAAAACTACCATTTTTATTCCTCAAAAATAGAGTTTTTGACAATTCAAAAATGACTTTAAAACATGCACAATAAGCTTAAATGTGGTAAGTTCTATACCTTTGAAGCAAAGTGCAATTCAACCACCAACTCAAGCACAAATCCACTTCCAAGGCTTAAACAAAACTCCAAGGGACCTCAGCACAAAGGTGAGAGTGTTTGGTTAATGGTTGATGTGAAAAAGTGTAGAGAAATTTAGCAAGTGTATGCAAAATAACAAGAGAGAGAGAGAGAAGTCTGGAGAGAGAGAGATTTTTTGATCCACAAATTCTGACCCCTCCAAATGGGGGAGGACACCCCCTATATATAGAAAATCAAGGTTTGAGCTTGAATTCATCCCTCCATACTTGTGTATGAAGATGCAGCTCAGTGAACAACAACTGGCAAACAAATATTTAAAAAAGTAGACCAATGGCCCTCGGCTACCACTGGTGGCCGACAGGAACAACTTGTGGCCGACAAGGTCAAGGGTTGGCCGACAGGTCACCCTCCTCTCCAGGCAAGAGACAACAAGCTCTTGGTCCAAAAACATGCACAAAACAGGCAAGGTTTGGGGGCTCAAAGACAAGGCATTCCGCTGAGGACTTCGGGCGCTCAAAACGAACACAAACAAGCACAATCATCGAGTGCACAAACGATGATGTCCAACCCTTGAGGATGGTCAAAAATGAGGTGTCTATAGTTGCCCCTCTTTGACAGAACTCGGTAGTCATGAAATGACGTGAGTGAATGTCAAAGTCCAGAGACGACCCATTTTCGGCAAGGCCGAAGACGTGGACAAACAAACAAGCAAAACAAAGCACGGTTGCGCCCGCAGGCTGCCTACGTATCCCTTTGTGAGGAATCAAACCAGCATAGTTCTGAGGCAAAATGCAAATGATATGCACAATGCGAGAATATAACTTTTGATCATGCAATGAGGCTATAACGAAACATCTAGATGCAAGTGTTATGCAAAGAAAAGCCACATTGAAATCGAAACACGGTATAGCAAACTCTAACATGAAAAGAAGTAAGCAAACATGAACCAAGCCACATTTCATGCAAAAAGGATGTAAGAAAATTATGCAAACTTAACTACGCATCACGCAGGACGGACAAAGAACAACACAGCCACTAGGCGCACCCGAGGTGTCAAGCAAGATCCTAACGCGTCGCACACGTCAGAAGAAGGATGGTGTGAACACAAGGACACACCCGAATGTTTTAAACCGAAGCATCCTAACGTGTCGCACGCGAGAGGAGAAAAGGTGATGTGAACACAGGAACGCACCCGCATGTTCTAAACTGAAGCATCCTAACGCGTCACACGCGAGAGGAGAAGAAATAGTGAGAACACCGGGACAAACCCAAATGTCTCTAACCAAAGCGTCCTAACGCGTCACACGGGAGAGGAGAAAGTGGGTTGTGTAAACACTAGGCGTACCCAAATGTTTCTAGCCAAAAGGGGTGGTGTAAACACCAAGACACGCCCGAATGCTTTTAACCAAAAGGAGTGGTGTAAACACCAGGACACGCCCGAATACTTCTAACCAAAAGGAGTGGTACAAACACCGGGACACGCCCAAATGCTTCTAACCAAATGGAGTGGTATAAACATCGGGACACGCCCGAATGCTTCTAACCAAATGGAGTGGGGAGGACAAGAATGATCTCATCTAGAATACCTCTGAATGAATCATACATACAATATCATGTCAGTATAAGAAAGAAACTTAACAAGCATAATACAATAAGAGTGCATGTTCTATGCAAATATAGTGACAACATTTTCTATGCGAGATGAATTGGAAGCATCTATGCAACAAGGGGGAAGTGCATGTTCCATGTAGTAATAGCAAAAGCATGTTCTATGCAATAAACAGAGAAATGCATATTCTATGCAATAGTATAGGATGCATGTTCAATGCAATGATCAATAGTAGAAAATGCATGTTCAAGGCGAGATTAACAGCTTACTCGATGCAAAACACCTAATGCATGCTCTATGCGAATGGGAAACTGAAGCATGTTCTATGCAAATACGAGGAGTGCAGATTCTATACAAGACCTTATGTGAAAGGCACGTCCCATGCAACGACAAAGAAATGCATGTTCTATGCAATAACAAAAGCGTGTTTGATAAAAACAACTCAGTCACAACTTCTGATTTACCTCTCAGAAGAGTTGCAATATATTTTAAAAAAAGATACACCTCGTTCATGTTGACTAGTGAGGAGCCATGCACCGAAGACATGGTTCGGAGCTTCCGTAGAGACACTTTGAACTTACAAGTGAACTTTCTTGCACTTTCTTGAGAACCAATGACGTAAAACAGCAACAAAACACACAGGGAGAGCACTGGAGGCCTGTCGGCCACCCTGGAGGGGTGTTGGCCACATGTCGGCCACAAATGGATGTTGTCAGCCACAAATGGTGGCCGGTCGGCCACCAATGGCAATTTGGGGTCATTTTGGTCTTTTGTCCTCGGGCCTTTAAGTACTCAATCCCAAACTTCATTTCCTCACACCTCCATAGCTGAAAATCCTTCATCTTCCTCTCTAGACATTTTCCCCCTCTAGATCCGTGCTTTATACACGTTTTCCAACGCCCCAAGCGAAGTTGATTTGCTAAAACCTCTTGATTTCCTTCGTTTTGAACCGATTGGAATTTGTTTTCGGTGTTGTTTCCATCATTTTCACCACTTGAGGTTTGTTTCCCTCGAGTTTTCTTGGGTTCTATGCCTTTTCCTAGGCTTTGACTTTTTTTGCCATTTTCTCTCCTCGAGGGTTGACTTTTGTTGACTTTTCGCATTTTCCACCCATTTTGCTCATTTTCGCCCACTTTCTCACGTTCTTTCCGGATGGTAGATGACATTCCCCATGACGGAGGTTCACCAAGAATGGCAAGTGATCCCGAGCACATACCATTACCACCCAGGGTTTGACCCTTTCACCCGGAGAGATACTACCCCGAGGTGCACGTGCCACCGCTCGATACAATTTGTCATTTTAGAGGATTTGCACGAGGCGTGCCAGCATATCTCCTGTTACAAGAGCCGAAGTCTCACTTGTCCTATGGTGCCAAAGAGGTATACACCATTTTCTTACATTTTTCACAATGTACCTTACATTTCTTGCACAGATCACACTTACGCTGTACTTGTTACACTGCCTTTCATCTTCTTATTCTAAAACACATTCATGCACTGTATTTCTTACACTGCTTTCTGATTACACGGGGACTCCCTTTCTATCTGAGGATATGGGACCACATCTACGAGAGAGTGGTATATGGACCTCCGCGTTGGCGTCCGCCAGATTGTTGATGAGGCCGGATTCAGCTTATTCTACATGGGACTATCGCGTCTCAAAGCGAGCAGGTCCACACTTGGTGCGTTGTTAGAGAGATGGTGGGACACCACCAACTCTTTCCATTTCTCTACCACGGGAGACGTGATGATGACTCCGTATGACTTTACTATGCTCACCGGCATCGAGGTAAAAGGTCAGCCGATCCCATATGATACAGACATGGACGAGTGGGAGGCTGCCAGGATCTACTTGTTGGGGGCACACCTACCTCTCTTTCGATCAGGGACAATGTGGTATAGTTGGTTTGCAGATCATTTCAGAGGGACACAGCCAGAGACCCTAGAGGAGATCGAGCAGTACGCTCGAGGTTTCCTAATGTTCCTCTTTGGCACCACCTTGTTTGCCGACAGGGTGAACACTGTCGGGCCATATCTCTTGAGTGCCTTGGTGGACTTGTCTTAGGTCTGGCATTACGACTGGGGCAGCACTGGCCTCGCTACCTTGTACTGCTACATGAGCTCGACATCCCGCAAGAGCGGGAACAGAGTCGGCGGCTACTAGAGAGCCTGGGAGGCATGCTTTACTTTTCTGGTTTACATTCCCTACCATGCTTTCTACTTTGCACTTTCTGTACACTGCACACACATAGTCTGATTTCTACTCTGCATTTGTATTCTTTGTACGTTGTACTATACATTCGGCTTTCTGCATTTCCCATGTATTCTGCATTCTCTGCGCATTTACACACATATTCTACTTTTCGGATCACCTGTGTTTATCTGTTGTATACTTATTGTCGCCCTTTTACTTTTTGCAGCTATGGATGTATGCCTATTTTCTGACACTTGGCCGAGAGCTGGAATTGGGGATGCCTCTTGTCGTGCCATACTCTCACTGGTATGACGGGAGATGTCATCGGAGGACCTAAAAGACTTTCTCATTCTTTCGCCGGTATTTTGACACAGTGACCGCAGCAAAGGTAACTCAAAACTCGCAGTTCTTTTTACTTTACTTCAGCTCTCATTCATATAGCATATCTGATGGAAACTAACAATCTATGCATTTGTTGTCTGCAGATCTCATGGCAGCCCTAGGCGATGATGCAAGAGCGTGTGAGATATCGGTTTGCTGGTGCTTGGGGTGCTTCCCGTTACCGGCTCGTGCTCGAGGGACCAGTAGGCCGAGCCTGGTTCTTAGGCGAGTGCTTCTTGAGCTAGACCTTAGGTTTTCCATCGTAGGCGGTTCCCATGCCACCTCCGCCATCCATGGGGTCCACAGAGAGTCTCTCCTCCCAGGAAGTGATCAACTTTACACGAGGTGTGGAGGCCGACTACTTTGTTGGAGAGGGGGACTATACAACATACATCTAGACACATCTCATGCCTCCTTTGCCGAATATTCACGCTCGTATAGGGAGAGCAGCAGATGCCCCTTTGACAAGCAGAGCTCGAGCGCTGAGGGGCAGGGCCAGAGGGGTACCACCGCTAGGCAATGTTTCGGTTGTCCAGAGCTTCCTACCGAGTTGAGGGGTTGGCGGTACATTGGAGAGGCTTACAAAATTCCAATTGAGCCTCCGATGGCTAGTCACAGATATGTTAGAGCGCCTGATTCACCACTGATATGCACTATAGTTCTCATTTTTTCCATTCTTGCCCAGAGACTCAGACATTCATTCCAGAAATTGGTCATTCCAAATTGCATTTACAGGCACCCACAGGGTATTTCGAGGGATTACTCGAGATGTTGGCCACATTCGAGGGCATGATCTTGAGAAGGGAGGCACTGCTCGGCTTCCATGATATTCAGCTAAATTTTTAGTTTTCTTGCATTTCGGTCGTCACATTTCGGCTGGCTGACATACTAAAACTGACACTTCAACTGAACACTTCCCCACACTGCACTAATACACTGCATCCGAAACACTGCATCTAAAACACTACATTTCATACTGTATTCGTACTTTATACTTGACTTCTGCATGTACTCATTTTGCACCCCATATTTATATCCCATACTGTGGTTGACATATACCAACTGCCTTTTCAGGTCCCACCATTACCAACAGCAGCAGCGGCAGCAGCAGTTAGACCATCAGTACCCCCTCTAGCAGTAAGAAGAGAGAGAGATAGAGGCTTCGGTGCGCGGTCGAGGGAGACGTTGCGGTCAATATCAGAGGAGCCCTTCAGAGCCTACCATGATTAAGGACGACGATGAGACCAGCGAGATCGAAGAGGCTGTGGGTCAGCACACTGAGTCATCCGAGAGTGGAGACGCTAATGCTGGCTCACGTTCTGGTAGTGGTGATGATGCTACATCAGGCTCTAAGGCAGAGAGCGGTGATGACTCTAGTTCAGAGAGAGGTATAGACAGCAGTGTTGATGGAGACAACTTTGAGTTCGTGCCCAGGAAGAGAACGAAGAGGGCCACTCGAGACTGAGATAGCTAGCGTTGATTCATATGTTTTGCTTAGTTTGTTTTTTGCTAGTAGTGTTAGTACTTTGTACAACTTAGACAGTTTTATTTTCTTCAAAACTTGTACTCTTTTGTAAAAAGAAACCACGATCAGAATGAAAAAAACTTTTTGATAAAAAAAAATGTTGTTTTTGCATCCTGAGCATCACATTGCACCACATTGCATAAAAACAAAATTGATGGAAATTGAATACTGCACATTGTATTGGCATTTGCTTCCTCAGGTAAGGAGCCGACCAACACTCAACAAACAGAGTGAAACAACTTGATAAACAACTAACAATATCAACTTGATAAACAAAACAACGACTCAATAAGCAAATTGAAACAACTCGATAAACAAATTGAAACAACATAAAAGTGACTCAACAAAACTTATTAAAACAAGACAGCCGAATGCACCAAGAGCAAAACAAGACACAAGTTCTTAGCACTCTCAACACATAGAAATTGACGAAAGGACAAAATAGGAGGCCATCGACCATGAACAGAGGCTGTCAGCCACCAATGTGTAGACGCGCCCGTGGGCCTCATGCTACAGTTCGGACTCGATTTTGTTTCACGGTTCTTAATCTGAACCAAAGAGTCCAAATCCGGCAAATCATTTTGAGAAACAGAATTTTTTGAAAAGAAGTGTCAAACATGGACTGCTTTGCCAGATACAGAGTCGCCACCTAAATATTTTTTAAAATGGGGAAATTTAGGAAACCCTGACTCGGTGCCGAAGGCCAAATGTCCGTCATCACCGGAGTTGTCTCGGCTCGGGAGCTTGGGTACGATCGGGGAAGGTCAGCTATGAGCACCCCCTTTCGCCCGGTCCGAAGATCGGCCTCTACTAACCGTGATATCTGATTTTGAAAACGTTATGTGTTCTTATTCCGGTTATTAGCCTAGAGTTACTATGTTATGCCCACAACAAACAAGTATAGACTAGATTGCCTAATTTGGAAACAAGCATTGCACATTCGTTTGTTTTGAAAAGCGCTTTGGAATTTGCTACTCGCAAGTAGGCTAAAACACGGATTTCAACGAGTTTTTCCAACTGAAACAATCCAACCTTCTCCCATAGGCATTCAAACAGTTTATAGCATTCACACGCATGCGGTATGCTAAAGCGCAAATACTTACAATGTACTCTACGCCAAAACAGTAAACTAGTTAGCAAACATGCGTGATCCTAGTTTATGTCAAATTGACTAGTGCAACACATGCAAGATGTACCTAGAATAGGCTCGGCTAACCTAAGCATGGCATGTGAAATGCAGTCAATTGATGCACGTATTTAAATTGAAATTGAAGTGCAAATGCAGTTAGCGTGATGTACCGAGCCTGATGCATGCGATACAAATGCATGGATGCACGCATGCATAACATAAGATATGCTAATTTTAAAAATGCCCTAGTCTACCATCATAAGCAGGTAAATAAAAGGGAAGAAAGAAGTGGGGGTTGGAAGACATACACACCACTCACACACACTTATTACAGATTTGCCCTCGCCCGGAGGGACCAAATAAATAATACAAATTAATTAACTACGCAAGCTAATTGAATATTACAAATTGCCTAATCAGTTAACAAACTAATTTAAACTAGGAAAAACAGTAAATCGCCTCGGGAGGAGAGCCAGATGCAACGCATGCTCAGGTCCTGCTCGGAAGTGCACGGCCATGCATAGTCTGCCTCTGTTTTCCCTGCTCTGCCTCTATGAAGACTGTCAAAGTCTCAAGGATGCTACTCTGGATACTGGGGAATACCATCAGCTTGGTAGAATGCCTACCGGCAGTGTCATGTGGTCACCGGCACAAAACTAATCCATCGGCTGGTGATTCACTGCCGGTCGGCAATTTATACTGTCGGTCGGCAAAGAATGCCTGCAGAACCTGCAACTCACAGCAGCAGAGGACAGAACTTGCATGGCAATACAATTCAAACAATGTATGCACCAATCATGTCCCCTATCATGTTTATGACTCAAAAAGGCATGTGTCTCGATTCTCGGACCACCAATCACGCATTTCCATGCATGGTGGCCCAAAGAACCAAGTGTGTAATTTTCATGTCAAATGAAATATAAACCAAACAAACGAACCAATGCCCAAGGAACAAGGCATGTATGCAAGATGCAATGCAACCTAGGCATGCAAACTAAGGATGCAACATGACATGGCAAGACACTTATGCAAGCATACAAGCAAACATGAGGCAATGAAAACGGATGAAAAGATGGACTTATACATGATTTAGGCAACTCTAAATAGGCCCAAAACAGTGGCCAAAGTGACCAAAATAAAGGACCAAATACACATACACACATGCACATGTTAAGGCCTAAATGCTTAAGCACAAATGAGGCAACTCTCAAGCACATTTGAATGAGGCAATCATGGACATATGGCATGCAAGGTAAGCATTGAAAATCATGTTAGGATGGTGTCAAACCGAGCAAACAAAATAGACTAAACATGCAATGAATGGCTCAAGTACTTGAAGCAAGTCAAAGGGACTTGAACCATGACTAAGCCAACCAAGCCTCACAAGGCTAAGAGGACTTAAAATAGGTTCAAGACAGACCTAGACCATGCAAAGGGGACTCTTAGATGGCATCTAAGTGGCTCAAATTCAAAGTCATGCACAAATGCCAAAACATGGAGCATGCTACACAAGCTTTCAAAGCATTAAAGATGCATCCAAGGCAAACATATAGGCATGCGAAGGGGACTGAAATGACATGGTGGATGGTTCTAAATCACCAAATCAATGCAAAAATGTCATGCTATACATTCACATACTTAAGGCCAACAAGCCGGAATGCAAAGGGGCTATACTAAGCATGCCAAAGCCGACCCAAACAACTATGGATAGACCTTAATCGTGACAAAATATGCACAAAACCTTCACAAGACTAAGCCTAAAGCATGCTAGAGCAAACACTAACAACCTAAGGCACATTAAGGCAATAACAAGGCGTTGCATGGTATGTATGTTATGCATGCATGGTGTACCAAAACCAACACACAACAAGGTTATATCATGGCATAATAGGCATGAAAAACAACCAAGTCATGATCAATACACATTCTAACATGATGCTCCCTCAAGAGTCCAAAAACGGGTCCTTTTCAAGGACAACAAGGAGAGGGGGTGGCCCTCCCCTTTTGGAGACTTCAAGGCACCATCTTCGCCAATGAAATCCCTCAAGATTTCAGTGGTGAAGAGGCCCAAACACCAAAGTCTCGAAACTCACTCAAAATGGCTCAAAATGGGGCCTTTCAAGGCCTAAGAGGGGTCAAACACCCTCAAACCACAAAACACTCTTAATAAACAATGAAGAGGGCTGAAAAACAGAACTTTTTTGTATTATACACTAAGCACAAAAACAGCTCTAAGATAGGTAGAAAAGCAATGGAAAAATGGGGAATAAAAAGGAAGTTTCTCACCCTTGAAGTCCCCTTCAACAATGGTGCTCCAATAGCCCTCCTTGGCTTGAATCCAGCTCCAAAATCTTAAAAATAACCCTCAGGAGGTCTCAGCTCCAAGGGATGGTGTAATGGTGGGTGCTTGTGAGCAAAAGTGAGACAAAACACACACACTTAGGCTAAAATGAGAGAGAAGTATAGAGATAGGATATATATCAAACCCTAAACCTATAACTAGAGCTCTCACAATGTTTTTCTCTCTAAAAATGTCTAAAGTCTCTAACCTCAAACAAGGGAGAGAAGGGCTCCTCTTATAGAGCTTCTTGTCTTGTAAAGCTTACAAGACAAGCTTCTAAAGAGGGAGATCCCTCCATACACGTGTATGGAGGGGAGCCAAATGCAAGACAGCTGTGATAAAATATCTGCAAAAGCAGATGCACAGTAGTCGGCCGGCCAAAGATGCCATTTTGGCAAAATGGAGTGCCGACCGGCAACAAATAGTGCCGACCGGCAATATACATTGCCAGTGGAAGCAAAAACCAGCCGGTGGCCTCTGGCCATGGCCGGTGGTGTGTAGGGATGCCTCACAAGGCATTCCCTGCCCCTCCAAGGCAAAACACAAGTGTTTGGTGTAAAACCGACACTAAACGGTCGAGTTCGGAGATCCTGAGGCAAGGCGCGTAGCCGAGACCTCCGGGAACTCGAAACGAACACAAACATGGATGATCACCGAGTGTTCAAACGGTGACGTCCAAGTCTTGACGACGGTCAAAAATGGGGTGTCTACACAATGGTGGCCGGTCAGTTACAAAAGGTGGCCGGTCGGCTACCAGCACTGGCCTGTCGGCCATCAGTGCAAAGAGCCTCCATATTGGTGCCACCTGTCTTCTACTCAGTGCCTTATCTTCTACAAAAGTTGGGACTTTTTGGTTTCTTCATTAAAGCTTTTTTTTGCTACAAATGGAGCGATTCTTCACCGAAAAACTCTCAATTTGGATTAACATGTAATTAACATGCGGTCTACGCAAGTAATGAAATGGATTACAAAAATGCGGTCTACGCAGGTATTGTAATTAACATGCGGTCTACGCAAGTAATGAAATGGATTACAAACATGCGGTCTACGCAGGTAATGTAATTGACATGCGGTCTACGCAAGTAATGAAATGGATTACAAACATGCGGTCTACGCAGGTAATGTAATTAACATGCGGTCTACGCAAGTAATGAAATGGATTACAAACATGCGGTCTACGCAGGTAATGTAATTAACATGCGGTCTACGCAAGTAATGCGAATGAGGCATACGTGCCGATGCGAATGAGGCACACGTGCCGATGCGAATGATACAAATGAGACACGCATGCCTCATAAGATGCAAAATAAAACAAATGAGACACGCATGTCTTACGGAATGTAAAATGATGCGAAGTGTGACACGCATGCCACACGGAATGTAAAATGATGCCAAGTGTGACACACATGCCACACGGAATGCAAAATGATGCCAAGTGTGACACACATGCCACACGGAATGTAAAATGATGAGAACGGACTTAAATGCGTAACGACGCATGTGTTTCGGAATGCATGACAATGCATGGTAAGGGAATGCATGACAACGCGAATGATGCGCGAGGCGACGTATGTATTGAAATACATGACAATGCTTGTAATAAAAATGCAATGACAATGCATGAGAAATGTGCATGACAATGCAAGGGGTGCGTGTTACAACGCATGTAGTATGTGCATAACAATGCAACTGTGAGGCGCATGATAGCGCGATGTAATGCACCAAAATAGTGCGATGAACGCGTGCAACGCACACGGGGTAACTTTTGGATCTTGTTAAAAGGCAAAAAGGATACCAAAGGATAAAACATTGTATGAGTTGGAGTGCTACGCACGGAAGACGCGGTCCGAGGTCAAAACGGAGGCCGGTTGAACGTCGGAGATACACTTTCTTGCACTTTCTTGAGCTATGAAGACCAAAAACTACCCCTCTGGCCTAAACAAGGTTGTGGGAACACCACCGGCCGGGAGGGGAAGCCACCGGCTGTCTACTGGCTGAAAAAAAATTTCATCGGCACAATATTCTGCCGGCCGGCACAAAATGTTGCCGACCGGCAAAAAGTTCCTGAGTTGGGGCAGATTCGACATGTCACCTGGGTGTTTTAAAATAGGGTTTCTAAACCCTATTCCTCACTTCCTCTACCGCCGAAATTCCACACCCTCTCTCTCTAGAGTGTTTTCCTTTCCCCTTTTCTCCGTTTCTTCGCGTTCTACGCCCGTTTCGTCGTCGGATTCGCGATTTTCTTGGCGTTTCGAACATTTTTAACCGAACAAATCTTTGTTTCGGTGCCTCTTTTGCCGCTCCTGCTTTTTTGGGGTTTGTTCCCCTCGCTTTCCTCTTGATTTCTGTACCCTTTTCACATCCCGGCCTTTTCGGCTATTTTCGACCTTCTCGGGGGTTGACTTTTCGGTTGACTTTCCCTATTCTAGCCCGGTTTTCCTTCCTCGGCTATTTTATCGTCATTCTTGACATGGCAGACGACGTTCCACGCGGTGGGACTCCCCCGGATCACGAGATGGATCCCGAGGTTGAGCTTCTACCTTTGAGCGAGCGCCCGTTCGACCAGGCGACCTACCGGCCGGCGATTCATGTTCTGCCCCCTGACGGACTTCGCCAGTTTCGGAGCTTCGAGAGGCACGTGCCACCCGAGCTATTACTGCGTGAGCGTACCTCCCACCTGTCCTTCGGCGCTTCCGAGGTAACTCTCTTTTCTTTGCTTTACTTTTTGCAATGTAGGACATAAAACTGTTGTAACTATTTGTGCTCTTTAACTGCTTTAGCTCAGATACCCTGTATACTGTAGTTGATCATAAACATACATACAACTGATATCTGCTTGAAACTGACACATGCACACACACTGCACTAGCCCTGAATCACTCGAACACACTGTATTTCACTACATACACACTGGTACCCAGCATTTGCTTGAGTCTGAAAATATGCACACATGCTATACTGTACTGAACCATCCGAAACACGCTGACGCATCACACGCTGTAGTTCACTGTAAGCACACCGGCACCCGGTATTTGTTTAAATTTGTCAAACTTGCACACACGCTACATCTGCTTTGAACCACCCGAACACACTGACGCATCACACGCTGTAGTTCACTGTAAGCACACCGGCACCCGGTATTTGTCTAAATCTGTTAAACTTGCACACATGCTACATCTGCTCTGAACCACCCAAACACGCTGACGCATCACACGCTGTAGTTCACTGTAAGCACACCGGCACTCGGTATTTGTCTAAATCTGTTAAACTTGCACACATGCTACATCTGCTCTGAACCACCCAAACACGCTGACGCATCACATGTTGTAGTTCACTGTAAGCACACCGGCACTCGGTATTTGTCTAAATCTGTTAAACTTGCACACATGCTACATCTGTATGCTTCTTAGAACTGCATTTTGAATGTTGCCTTGCAATCGTTATTTTCTGTTTATAGGGGGATTCCCATACCATCCGTGGGTATGGGAACACCGTCGCTCAGGAGTGGTACGCCGAGCTTCCTGATGCGGTCCGTCGCATCGTGGACCAAGCGGGCTTTGGCGCATTCTGCAGAGGACTCTCCAGGCTCACTACATGTAGACCTCTCCTCGCCGCTCTGGTGGAGAGGTGGTGGGACACCACCGATTCATTCCATTTCTCCGCGGCAGGGGACACGACGATGACCCCTAACGATTTCTCGATGCTCACAGACATCGGGGTAGGGGGTGATCCGATCCCCTTTGATACCGACATGGACGAGTGGACTGCTGCTCAGGTCTATCTGCTGGGTGAGGTGCCACCTCTCGCTCGTCCAGGCTTTGTCCGGTATTCCTGGTTCGAGGTGCTGTTCAGGGTCCTGTCCACCCTTGTTGATGCAGCCCTGATGACTCCGAAGGCCGTGGAGAGGTATGCACGCGGCTTCCTCATGTTCTTGTTCGGGACGACCATTTTCGCCGACCGGGCGAACACCGTGCCTCTCTGCCTGCTCAGCGCACTGGTGGACGTCAGGGACATCTTGCATTACGACTGGGGTGGCGCCGCTCTGGCCACTCTCTACGGGTACATGAGCTTAGCTTCCCGCGGCAGCGGACAGTTGCTCGGAGGCTACTAGCGGGCTTGGGAGGTACATTTCTTCTCCGCTTTTCATTTCTGCTTTATATTTTATGTACTCTGTACTCTGCACACACTGTAGTCTGCTTTATACTTGCTGTATACTGTACACACAGCACACACATACATTCTGCTTTACACTGACTATACACTGCTCACACTGTACACTGTACACAATACACTGCACAACACACGGCTCTATCATTTCTGCTTTATTCTGTATTCTGCTTTATCTGATAAATGCACTGGTATTTATCTTGCAGTTGTGGGTTTATGCCTACTTTCCTAGGCTTGCTCCCGTACCAGTCATGGAGACTCCTCTGGTCGTCCCTTTTTCGCGTCGCTTTGACGGGAGATGCACCCGGAGGCCGCTGGAGACTTTCAGCTTCTTTCGCCGCTACTTCGACACCATTACCCCTGCCGAGGTATGTTTTATTTGCAATTCATTTAAGCTTCGCCTTTCCACTGCATATTTCGATAACAGTAGATAACAAACTGTATTGCATTTTCAGATCACTTGGCAGCCTTAGGCTCCTTTGCCAGCCATGACGCGGGATCGGTTTGCCGGCGCTGTGGAGACCTCGCGTTTCCGGATCTTATTGGAGGGCCCGGTCTGTCGGGCTTGGTACCTGGGTGAGTGTTTCCTATGCCAGACCCTAGGGTTGCCAGAGCAGATAGTCCCAGTTCACCCTCCTGCGAATATGAGGGAGACCGAGAGGCTCACCACCGAGCAGATGGTCGATTATACTATCGGCTGGGAGGCGACCCGCTTCAGACGCATTGGCGACTACAGAGAGTACGTACAGACGTACATTATGCGATCTCTGAGCAGCGGCCGTCGAGCAGAGGGAGCCAGGCCCGTGGCACCAGCAGCTGGGGCAGGAGCGGGAGCCGGAGCTGGAGCTTCGAGGAGGGCTCGAGTCCGTGGCAGGGGCGGAGTTCAGGTAGGACGGGGGACCGGTTGGCCTGCTCTGCCCGCTTCATTGACTTTCCGAGGGCAGGGTGGGGCGACCTACCAGATCCCTTTCGCCCCTCCGCCGGCTGATCATGAGTTTGTCGGTGTCCCCGACTTGCCTCCGGTATGTATTACTGCATTTTTGTACAGTCATTTCGTTTCAGTTTATTTGATATTCCACAGAATATTGATGCACCTGATACTTTTGCAGGCTTCTTCTGAGTACACCCGGCGGTCATTGGAGATGAATGCCTCCATGATGGGGATGTTACAGCGGACCTTTGATCTCCTGGCCCTCTACAGCATTCCGGTACGTTCTTCTGATCACGGCCTCAAATCACTCACAAGCTGATTCACGTAATCTGATGCACGGCATGACACCTGATATACTGATCTTACAGCATCTGATACACTGCATACACTGCATTCTACACTGTAAAACTGCTCACGGCATTCATACATTGTACTCATACACCGCATCCTGCACTGATAAACTGCTTACGGCATTCACACACTGTACTCATACACTGCATTCTGCACTGATAAACTGCTCATGACATTCACACACTGTACTCATACACTGCATTCTGCACTGATAAACTGCTCACAGCATACTGACGCATTTGTCTTTTATGTACTTTTCAGCCTCCCTTCTAGATTCCGGCTGTAGGAGGCATTCCAGCAGGAACTTCCGTCCCCGCTCGAGGGAGAGATGAGGAGGGCAGAGCATTCCCCCGCACCAAGGCGGGGCGCACTCATATCGGGAGTAGTTCGCGAGCTCCAGTCCCTGACGATGATGATGACGAGGAGTCAGAGGCGGACGCAGAGGCAGAGGCGGAGGCAGAGTCATCGGAGGAGGAGACCGGAGACAGCACTAGCCTGGGCTTTGATGACGATGTTGATGATGCTCCTGGACCTTCGTCCAGGAAGAGGACTAGGACAGACCGATAGCCCCCGGAGTGCTCGTCATGGATACAGATTTTTGTTATTTTTCTTCTTTCTTGTACTTTTTTCTTTTGTTGGTAGTTAGGATGCTTTGTACTGCCGCAGGCAGATTTTTGTTTCCCGAAAATTGTATATTTGAAAAGATGATGAAATGAAACAGGCCTTTTATCTGAAAAAGTGTTTACATCCGTATATCTTTACATTTCATACTTTGCCTCGCATCACACCATATTACACCTCAATGTAAATGAAATTGATTGGTTGTCTGAAAATTGAACACTTGCACTATAATAATCAGATAACTAAACAGCCAACAGCAAAATAATCCAAGCAACCCACTGCCTGATTCTGGACTCACAGCCCTTACCCTGCTGGGGATTAATCTGCATACAGCCCGTAACACCGCATTTGGTTCATTTCGCACACAGCAAATCCCGGACAAAACAGCTCAATCTGACAAGACGAACTTCAAAGGTGAAACCGGCTAGGGTTGAAACGTGCTCAGATGCCCCAACTTTTCCCTTCCTTCTTTTGGTTCGCCCAAATGTAGAGAATGGCACAGCATTCCGAGCATAAACGATTATCTTTCGAAATTAAATAAGGGTTTTCAACCGGGGTATCGAGCCTACAACTGAACACAGCGGGAAGGACTCAAACAAAAAGGGTACACGACCTAAACACAACGAGACACGCTTGGAAGAAACCTAAAGCAAAGGTCGAGGTAAAACAAAGACACGACACACAGGCGCGTTAACGACGACGGGGGACCTCAGATCACGAGGAGCCAGTTTCTCTGGGTATTGCTTCCCACCCTTTTCTCATTTGTGATTCTCACATCACTCTGGCACTCAAGCTCGGTCTTTCTCTCAAAACCCTCTGGCTCGCTTTTTCTCTCAACATACACCTCTCTATTCTTTATTCTCTCATTTTTCGTCCCTCCCCGGGGTGATTAATGAATGAATAGGAAGGTTGCGGGATCACGCCCGATGCCGTTAGCTCACAGCTATTTCTTCTGGTGGGTATAGTGCCCTCCTGGCAAGTATGTTGACGACGGGGGAAAGACAGAACACCTGACTCAACTGTGCCCCTAGTTCATCACTTTGACCATTTTCGTTTTGGTTTTCTATTAAAACAGTTTTGATAAAAATGAGAGTTGGATTAACGTACTTGTTCGATTTTTGATTTGAAAACCATGCAAGTCAGGCTGTAAGCACTAAAAATTTTCCTTTTTGGGTCCAAGAAAATGGTCCAGTTTTGGAAAATGGAATAGTTTTCGAGAAAATAGTCGACCTCAGTAAAAATTTTCAAAAACCATTTTTGCAAACGACTAATGCTCAACGAGCATGGAACCTACTCTTTGAGATACGCAACCTCGGATCGGAGGCAATGGAAAATTGCCCCTGGTTTGAAAGGGGTGGATGGCAACGGAAAGTTGCCCCTGGTTTGAATGGCGTCTTGCGACGACTCGTGGCAACGGAAAGTTGCCCCTTGTTTGGATGATGCCGCGGCAGTCCGCAAACAGTCTTCATTGGTGATGATCACGACTGAACTCCCTCGGACACAGAGAAGACGAAGACGGTTATAACAGATATATGGACACAATCACCTTGGAAGGTGTTGGCGACTAGACTTTGGGATGAAATCGGAACCATTGCATGGACTGAGACACTATGAAAGTGTTGGGGGCTGGACTTCATGATGAAGTTGCCTACGTATCCCAAACATGGGAATCAAGCCTTACGTAGTTCCGGTTAAGGTACACTCGGGTATTTTAACCTTCACTTTTCAGGCTCTAACTTTTGCCAAGGTGCCCGATGCGGGTTTTCGACCTTGCGAGCTTCTTTTCATTTTCTTTTGTTGATTTCTTTTTCTTTTCTTTTCCGCATTTTTTTCTTTTTTTTTTTTTGTATTTTTGCTTCTTTTTTTTCTATTTTTCTCTTGCTCTAACTTTTGCCTGGGTCGCCCCTCCGAGTTTTCGGCCCAGCGAGCCTCTCAAAGGGCAAAAGTGTAACAAGTCCATGCCAAATGGTTTTTGGAGTTGAAGCCTCTCTGTATCTAGGAGAACGGCTGTTGCAATGATTTGTATGAAAATCCATCCCGGCTGCTCCACAAACTTCTTCTGGTCAGATCTACTCTTTTGATTCGACTTTGGTGCCTCTTGCTCGAGGGCTGCTTCAGAACTGGCCACACAGGCCTTGCATGGCGTTTGACCGTTGAAATTTCTAAACGGGTTCAAGGTTCGAACCGGACGGGTTGAATCTTGAGGCTGAGAGCGATCCTAGGCTGCACAATCTCAAGAGCGGTTCCACACAGGTCTTCACAAGGCCGTGTAAAACATTTATTTTTGAAAGTTTTTAAGAAAGCGACAAACCGCTCGCGCCGAAGATCGTGTGGAACCAATTTGGATCAAGCTAGGGTCCTTCCCAGTACTCACGCCGACAAGCGTGGTTTCATTCATTAAAAGGCCTAGCATGCTTCTCTTTCTCTTAAGATGATCAAAATTTCGCAAAACCCAAGGAATTCCTTCCTCTTTATTTTTATCACTGCAGTGTTAAAAGGGGTTTTTGAAAAACTTAGGCTGATGCAATGAGTTTGGCGCGTAGGAGAGCAGGCGAGATGTACTGTCAGTCCATTCAAGTCCTCTGGCACAATTAACTTATACTGGAAGCAAGCATGAAAATGAGATAGCCACAGCTGTCTCATTCAGATCTGTTGGTATAATTGGCCCCTTGGTAGAAACAGACTCAAAAACCAAAACAGGTAATTACAAGACAAAATGGTGTTCTGGACAACAACCCCAGAATCACCTGGTATTCTATACAAAGGGGACTGACTCGATATAACAAGACAGACCCTTAAGCAAAAAGACTGACTCAAAACAAAGAGACAGACTCAAAACAAAAGACAGACTCGATACCCAAGCCAGAATTTACAAAACTTAATTTCATCGATGCTAAAAAATGCGTGCCAGACGCTACATCCAAAATATACCGAATGCCGCCCGCAGGTGGTTCACTTTACATACTTGTAGTATCTGTGTCCTCAAAATCCAGTAACTGGGTGGTAACGAACTTGGCTGAGGTGGGCGGGAGGATAACCTCGTTGTCAATCAAATCTTGCACCTCATGACGGAGGCGGAAACAATTGTCGGTAGCATGGCCTGTCTGTTGGTGGTACGCGCAGTACTGTGCAGCATCATGCGTAGCGGGAAGATTCTTCGGGAGAGGACGAGGCTCCAAGGGTTTAAGGTGCCCCTTCTCGGCAAGGATCTGAAGTGCCTTGGACAGAGGCATGTAGAGAGCATGAAAGGTCCTGCGCCCCCGGGGCAGGTATTTTGAAGTCTGAGCGCTCTTACTAGACGCACAAGCAAAAGGGTCGGCAGGCGCCACTTTAGCTTTCTGATCTTTCCCAGGTGCAGGGGCGGGAATAGGAGAAACTGTTCTGGCATGACGGGGCCCATCCCGATTTTTCGACTGACTTGAACTCCCCTCAGGTGGAGTGGGGAAAGCATCTTCCACAGTTTTTGCCACAACTGCGGATATCTGTTGCTTATTCATCCCCCCGGCTTTCAAAGCCTCGACTGCCCACAGCAGTTGTTCGATGGGATCGGTGTCTACCTTTGCTTTGTCTTTTCCTCTGGCCTCAGCCTGATCGAGGGTTGGGGTTGATGCTGATATATCATTACCATAGCTGGAGGCCATCTCTGGTTGGCTAAGGTCGATCACAATTCGCCCCAACAGCGGGGGCTCCTGGGGTATAAAACTCCCGGCATATGGTGCGGATGGAGGTGAAGCTGACATTCCGTAGGCGGGATCCGCCACAGACCTCTGGAGATCACCTATCATCCCCATTAGTTCAAAGGTGGTGGGCTCACGAGCCTGATACAACTGGGGGGCCCAGACCGGGTGCACAACAGGCGACCTGGGTGGATGTGGCATATCAATATTGGTCTCACTTTGCAGAGTGATCCCTTGATCCAATGCAGTCGTCATAACCACGAACTCTTCTGAATTCTGCATCGTCATAAGTCCTGCCTCAGCAAGGGGGAACACTGGCTATTTTGTATCAACTCTCTAAACTCTCTGAACTGAAAGGGAAAACAAGCAGCATTTCAGCCCAAACAGATCAGATACGGGCATAGCCGAACAACTGCACTCCACTACTGATCACTGTTCCCCAGAAATCACTGTCCCCAAAATTGAACCTGATATCCGCAGATAATTGATTCTCAATAACACTGATGCTGGTACCCTCGGGCCCGATATTCAAACTTGCAAACTGATATGTACTTTCCTGTAGAGATACATTCTAAAAGCATATAGCAAGTAAAGAGGGCTAAAACACCCCTATGTTGGGGTAGGGTTTCCCTGTCCTATTTTGTCAGGAGCTAGGGTTTCACTACGCACGCAGCGGTTTTCAAACAACCTAACAACGGGAAAGTAACCTGTCCTAGCTTGGAATGGTCACTATGGATCCGAATATGCACTAGGTCGAATAGTCAGAAAGGGTGCCCCAGTAAAACCGGAGTTTGTGTTCCCATACTGTCAGAGCCCATAACCAGTCAGCCTTATGGTCATGCCTTGACAAGACAAGCCTCCGGCAAACCGTTCAGGAATGGCAGATGGCAAACACGGTGTCCTAGGCGCACCAATGCACATGCAATGCAAAGAAACACATAAGTGAAATCAAAACAGGATATCACGAGTTCGAGTCAAGCTCTCTAACTTCCCCAGCAGAGTCGCCAGAAATTGTAGACGCGCCCGTGGGCCTCATGCTACAGTTCGGACTCGATTTTGTTTCACGGTTCTTAATCTGAACCAAAGAGTCCAAATCCGGCAAATCGTTTTGAGAAACAGATTTTTTTGAAAAGAAGTGCCAAACATGGACTGTTTGGCCAGATACAAAGTCGCCACCTAAATATTTTTTAAAATGGGGAAATTTAGGAAACCCTGACTCGATGCCGAAGGCCACATGTCCGTCATCACCGAAGTTGTCTCGGCTCGGGAGCTTGGGTACGATCGGGAAAGGTCAGCTATGAGCACCCCCTTTTGCCCGGTCCGAAGACCGGCCTCTACTAACCGTGATATCTGATTTTGAAAATGTTGTGTTCTTATTCCGGTTATTAGCCTAGAATTACTATGTTATGCCCACAGCAAACAAGTATAGACTAGATTGCCTAATTTGGAAACAAGCATTGCACATCTGTTTGTTTTGAAAAGCGCTTTGGAATTTGCAACTCGCAAGTAGGCTAAAACACGGATTTCAACGAGTTTTTCCAACTCAAACAATCCAACCTTCGCCCACAGGCATTCAAACAGTTTATAACATAAGCACCTAGCCACATGGTAAGCATGCTGTCATGATAGCATTCACACGCATGCGGCATGCTAAAGCACAAATACTTACAATGTCCTCCATGCCAAAACAGTAAACTAGTTAGCAAACATGCGTGATCCTAGTTTATGTCAAATTGACTAGTGCAACACATGCAAGATGTACCTAGAATAGGCTCGGCTAACCTAAGCATGGCATGTGAAATGCAGTCAATTGATGCACGTATTTAAATTGAAATTGAAGTGCAAATGCAGTTAGCGTGATGTACCGAGCCTGATGCATGCGATACAAATGCATGGATGCACGCATGCATAACATAAGATATGCTAATTTTAAAAATGCCCTAGTCTACCATCATAAGCAGGTAAATAAAAGGGAAGAAAGAAGTGGGGGTTGGAAGACATACACACCACTCACACACACTTATTACAAATTTGCCCTCGCCCGGAGGGACCAAATAAATAATACAAATTAAAAAACTACGCAAGCTAATTAAATATTACAAATTGCCTAATCAGTTAACAAACTAATTTAAACTAGGAAAAACAGTAAACCGCCTCGGGAGGAGAGCCAGATGCAGTGCATGCTCAGGTCCTGCTCGGAAGTGCACGGCCATGCATAGTCTGCCTCTGTTTTCCCTGCTCTGCCTCTATGAAGACTGTCAAAGTCTCAAGGATGCTTCTCTGGATATTGGGGAATACCATCGGCTTGGTAGAATGCCTACCGGCAGTGTCACGTGGTCACCGACACAAAATTAATCCATCGGCTGGTGATTCACTGCCGGTCGGCAATTTATACTGCCGGTCGGCAAAGAATGCCTGCAGAACCTGCAACTCACAGCAGCAGAGGACAGAACTTGCATGGCAATACAATTCAAACAATGTATGCACCAATCATGTCCCCTATCATGTTTGTGACTCAAAAGGCATGTGTCTCGATTCTCGGACCACCAATCACGCATTTCAATGCATGATGGCCCAAAGAACCAAGTGTGTAATTTTCATGTCAAATGAAATACAAACCAAACAAGCGAACCAAGGCCCAATTCCTATCACCAAGTCAAGGAACAAGTCATGCATGCAAGATGCAATGCAACCTAGGCATGCAAACTAAGGATGCAACATGACATGGCAAGACACTTATGCAAGCATACAAGCAAACATGAGGCAATGCAAACGGATGAAAAGATGGACTTATACATGATTTAGGCAACTCTAAATAGGCCCAAAACAGTGGCCAAAGTGACCAAAATAAAGGACCAAATACACATACACACATGCACATGTTAAGGCCTAAATGCTTAAGCACAAATGAGGCAACTCTCAAGCACATTTGAATGAGGCAATCATGGACATATGGCATGCAAAGTAAGCATTGAAAATCATGTTAGGATGGTGTCAAACCGAGCAAACAAAATAGACTAAACATGCAATGAATGGCTCAAGTACTTGAAGCAAGTCAAAGGGACTTGAACCATGACTAAGCCAACCAAGCCTCACAAGGCTAAGAGGACTTAAAATAGGTTCAAGACAGACCTAGACCATTCAAAGGGGACTCTTAGATGGCATCTAAGTGGCTCAAATTCAAAGTCATGCACAAATGCCAAAACATGGAGCATGCTACACAAGCTTTCAAAGCATTAAAGATGCATCCAAGGCAAACATATAGGCATGCGACGGGGACTGAAATGACATGGTGGATGGTTCTAAATCACCAAATCAATGCAAAAATGTCATGCTATACATTCACATACTTAAGGCCAACAAGCCGGAATGCAAAGAGACTATACTAAGCATGCCAAAGCCAACCCAAACAACTATGGACAGACCTTCATCGTGACAAAATATGCACAAAACCTTCACAAGACTAAGCCTAAAGCATGCTAGAGCAAAGGCTAACAACCTAAGGCAGATTAAGGCAATAACAAGGCGTTGCATGGTAGGTATGCTATGCATGCATGGTGTACCAAAACCAACACACAACAAGGTTATATCATGGCATAATAGGCATGAAAAACAGCCAAGACATGATTAATACACACTCTAACATGATGCTCCCTCAAGAGTCCCAAAAAGGGTCCTTTTCAAGGACAACAAGGAGAGGGGGTGGCCCTCCCCTTTTGGAGACTTCAAGGCACCATCTTCGCCACTGAAATCCCTCAAGATTTCAGTGGTGAAGAGGCCCAAACACCAAAGTCTCGAAACTCACTCAAAATGGCTCAAAATGGGGCCTTTCAAGGCCTAAGAGGGGTCAAACACCCTCAAACCACAAAACACTCTTAATAAACAATCAGGAGGGCTGAAAAAAAGAACTTTTTTGTATTATACACTAAGCACAAAAACAGCTCTAAGATAGGTAGAAAAGCAATGCAAAAATGGGGAATAAAAAGGAAGTTTCTCACCCTTGAAGACCCCTTCAACAATGGTGCTCCAATAGCCCTCCTTGGCTTGAATCTAGCTCCAAAATCTTAAAAATAACCCTCAAGAGGTCTCAGCTCCAAGGGATGGTGTAATGGTGGGTGCTTCTGAGCAAAAGTGAGACAAAACACACAAACTTAGGCTAAAATGGGAGAGAAGTATAGAGATAGGATATATATCAAACCCTAAACCTAAAACCAGAGCTCTCACAATGTTTTTCTCTCTAAAAATGTCCAAAGTCTCTAACCTCAAACAAGGGAGAGAAGGGCTCCTCTTATAGAGCTTCTTGTCTTGTAATGCTTACATGACAAGCTTCTAAAGAGGGAGATCCCTCCATACACGTGTATGGAGGGGAGCCAAATGCAAGACAACTTTGATAAAATATCTGCAAAAGAAGATGCACAGTAGTCGGCCGCCCAAAGATGCCATTTTGGCAAAATGGAGTGCCGACCGGCAACAAATAGTGCCGACCGGCAATATACATTGCCGGTGGAAGCAAAAACCAGCCGGTGGCCTCTGGCGATGGCCGGTGGTGTGTAGGGATGCCTCACAAGGCATTCCCTGCCCCTCCAAGGCAAAACACAAGTGTTTTGTGTAAAACCAGACACTAAACGGTCGAGTTTGGAGATCCTGAGGCATGGCGCGTAGCCGAGACCTCGGGGAACTCCAAACGAACACAAACATGGATGATCACCGAGTGTTCAAACGGTGACGTCCAAGTCTTGACGACGGTCAAAAATGGGGTGTCTACACAATGGTGGCCGGTCAGTTACAAAAGGTGGCCGGTCGGCTACCAGCACTGGCCTGTCGGCCATCAGGGCAATGAGCCTCCATATTGGTGCCACCTGTCTTCCACTCAGTGCCTTATCTTCTACAAAAGTTGGGACTTTTTAGTTTCTTCATTCCAGCTCTGTTTTTGCTACAAATGGAGCGATTCTTCACCGAAAAACTCTCAATTTGGATTGTAACTTTAGATGGCTCGGGAAAAGTGAATTTTCGGGGTTTCAGGATAAATGCACTATTCCCGCTAAGTCGTACCCCACTGTGTTTTTTGTTCCTTCATGCCGCGGCTAGGTGTTGGAACCTGTTTACACATGTTTTCAGCTTTGGGGGGCAATAGATGTGCCCAGCAATTGAAGAATTCCAAGTTCTGATGGAATCCCAGTGTGACGAGGAAATCTTGCCCCAGTCGCCTTTTGGCCACATCTAAGCTATAGGAAGGATGTGCAGGCTCACTTTACATTAGGCTCGCTCATTGGTTCACAACGAAGACCTGGATATCCCCAGGTTGATGCGTCGATTTTTTGACCCTAGTGACCGCGGCAACCGTCTTTGGCAGAGTTTTCAATAGCATGCCCTCTGTTTGTGTATGTTGGCTTATTTTCTTCTTGCTCCTAGTTTCAGAGGGTCTAGCATTCGCTTGATCGAAGTAGCCCAAGGCTTAAGAGAGGGCAAGAGCTGTATTGGCTTAGCATTAGCCGAGACTTTGATGGGCTTGGATAGCTTTCATCGGCGAGAGACGACCAAATTTGTGGAAAGTCCACTACTTCTACAGGTAATGTTTCCCCCCTTCTCCTATGTGTTTTTGACATCACTTGGCAGTCAGGATCAGTTTTTTTCTCTAAACCCGTTCTCCCTTTTTCTCTCTACATACATCTCTCTATTCTTTAATCTCTCTTTTCTTTCATCCTTCCCCAGATATGGCTCATGGACAAGTTGAAAGTAGTGGTGTAATAACCCGACCCTCGTATGTGTTTTGTGCAAAATTTCAGTCCCTTATTTTGTGCATTTCAATGCTTAATGTAAGACTTCATGAGAAATTTAGTTTCAGTACATGGATCTTATGATCAGTGATCTGGATCTGTTTAGTAAGAAAAGAACATCTGCTACAAGTATAATGTTTGAATCAGAAATTGGAAGCGTTAGAGGCCTAAATATCTGAATTGATTTTATATTTGGAATCGGCGTAATTTTTAAGTACTAATAAGCATTTTTGTGAAAATTCAATTTAGAACGATTAAATTGATTAAATTTTGTCCTTACTCACCTTTATATATATCTATGTTCAAACTTTGACTTAGAAGGCTCAATTTAAGGAAACATCTTGAGAGAGAGAGAGAGAGTAGAGAAGAATTTGAAAGAAGGAGTTCTTCAAGGAAGGAATTTGGGGAAATTAGGAGGTTGTAGGGGATTTGACTCAAGGTATGTTTACTCCTTTTTGCTTTTAATTAACCCCTCTCTCTCTTCTTTGATTAGAGAAGGAATTTCTCTAGATGTTATGCCAAGTGGTTACTTGAGTTGTGATTTCATGTATTAAATTGATTTGGGTTTGTGTTTTGATTCAACATGAAGTACCTATGAGAAGATACACTCTATTCCTTCAATTAACTTGTTTGAATTTCATGATATGGCATAGTTATATGCATATATGCCTATGTGTGAATGTAAAGCTAGAAATCTCATGAAAGGGAGTGAATTTATGAGCATAACATTAAAAATCTAAGTTATGTTAATTGATGCATGTATTTTGACTTCAAATTATATGAATTTGGGACCTTATACTAGAAATTTATGATTAGGTTTTGAGGTTCTAAAATACCTACAAAAAATGGAACCTTTTTGAATTTCAGACTGTGCAAATTGTGCAAATCACCGCACGTGTGGGGGTCATGGCCGCACGGGCGGGAAATGGTGAAATTTTGGGCTTTGAACACTCCTAAAAAGGCACGTACAGGGCATCACTGCCGCACGTGTGGGGGTATATGCCGGACGTATAGGGCTCGTAGCCACACATGCAGCCCATGTTGAGAAAAACGGTTTGTTCTGTTTTGCGTGTTCGACCCTCGGATATTTTTAGAAATTGTATTTTATGCCTACTAATGTTGTAAAATACGTTTAAACTGAAATGACACAAAAAATGACTCAGCAAAGAAAGATGAACTAAATTTAAAGTTGTGAATGTGTGCAGGACACACTCTGGGAGGAACTTGCACGTCGTCACAACACTGTGAGTAGTAGTACTGTTGTAGTACGCTTTCCTACGGCTAATGATTGCTAACAGCATTCTGTTAACGCACGCCAATTATGTAACTTGGTTGAATGTTAGTAAGGATGTGAATGGACCATGTAAAAGAATTTAAATGTTTTTATATGACTTCGGAACTTTGTAAGACTTTAATATCTAGGCCTATGGCCATTCCGTTTAAGTTGTTAAGGTATGAAACAAAGTGCTGCATGGAACTAAGTGGTACGAAGTGAGTCACCTCTAGAATCCGTGTAAGACAGCTCTTGGGTTCATACATCCATGTTTAAGGGCTTAATGCCAATACTCAAGGGCTCAATGCCAATATGCTCAAGAGCTCAATGCCAAAATGTTTAAGGGCTTAATGCCAATATATTTAAGGGCTTATTGCCATTCCGTTTAAGGGCTGAAAGCCATTATGTTTCAAGATTGGGCCCAAGGTAGTTCTGAAATTCATATAGAATCAGATTAAACACGTATTATGATTGGATTTGTTCTGAAATACGCATTGATTTGTATTATGGTTTAAGTTGAACATCAAATTATATATGTATTACTATTCACTGAGCCTGGCTCACTCTATGTTATATCTGCTTCTATAGGTAACCAACCGGGAGGTCAGTCCTAACCCATGGAGTCCATTCTTTTTGGTTAACCTCTATGTGACAAGGCTTAAAGGAAGCCACTTCCATTTTTGTGAAGTTTTGTTAAGATGTTGGCTTGTACCCTTATTTTTGTGTAGGGTTGAAAGTACATAACTTCTTTAACCCAATGTTTTTGTTATACGCCCAAATGTAGGGCCGGGTCTGTATATGTATATGTATATAACCGATGCTCAGGTGTATGTTTTGGATTTTATGTAGCTATCATGATGTTTATGATCCTGGCATAGTAGTAGTAGCTCAATGGAGTTTCTTTCTAATATTTTCTGATATTGAATGCTTCCGTTAAGGCCCCGTATGTTATGTATATCAGGTTAAATGTTCGTTTCTGAATAGGTCATGCCCAAACTTTTAGGGGCGGGTTTGGGGCGTAAGAAGTGGTATCAAAGCACGAGTTACTATCGCACACACGGATCCATTGAGCTTTAAGGTGTCTAGAAAAGACTTAGGCATTATGCATGACATCCTAAAAGTATATGAAAAGATCGATGGCAACGTTAAGTGTACTCTGATAATGCTAACAATTTTGAACTATGTCTATGGCATATAATTGAATGTTGTGTAGATTATGGTGAGGACAAGGACAGAAGACCCGGAAGATGCTACTTCTGCACGGTTGGATAGGATGGAGCGAATGATTATGAAAATGGCGGAGACCATACGGCAACAACCGCCACAGCCTCAACCGCCACCACCACCGGTACCTCCACCGGCAGTACAAGATTTTCAAGCTGAGGATCGAACCATTACACTCACAAAGGAGTTTAAAAAGATTAAACCACCGTCATTCAAAGGGGGGATAGAACCAATGAAAGCTGAAGCATGGTTATTGGGAATAGAGAAGTTATTTGAAGTTTTCCCTTGTACCGAAGCTCAAAAGGTGCAACTGGCTGCCTTCACTCTTGAGGACGAGGCACGAAGGTGGTGGATGCTTACAAGAACTATACATCAAGGATTGACATGGGACAGATTCTTGGAATTATTCTATGACAAGTACTTTCCTCAAAGTATGCGAGATAAGAAGGTGACTGAATTTGAAACTCTTAGACAAGGGAACAAGACCGTTGCTGAATATGAAGCCCAATTTGTAGAGCTGGCCCGGTTTGCACCTCATATGGTAGACACGGATTATAAGGAGGCACGGATGTTCAAAGGGGGATTACAGGGTGCTATCCTGGACCGAGTTAATATGTTGAAGTTACCCACTTATGTTGATGTGTTGGAAAGGGCTGTTATAGCGGAAGAAAATATTGCTGCTCAGAACCGAATTTCCGAGTTGAAAGGGAAAAGGCAAAACAGTCAATGGTCAAAGGGGTCAACTACTCCATCAAACAAGAAACAAAATTCAGGGACATCAAATGCTTCTACCCCTAGTCAAGATTCAATTCCTATTTGTTTGGAATGTAGAAAGAAGCATCGCGGAACGTGCCATTGGAAGTCCGAAGCCTGTTTTCAGTGTGGTAAAACGGGCCATTTGATAAAAGATTGCCGTCGGAGAAAGCAACAAAATGGCAATAGAGCTGATACCAGTTCAGCGGGGTCTACACCACCTACGAACACTGAGTCAGCCGCCAAGCCTATTGACAATAAAGACACTGCGAGACAAGGAAGGGTGTTTGCATTGGTTCCGGGAGATGTGCAAAATGCGGTAACAGTGCTGTCAGGTACATTTATGGTTCACGGTCATTCTGCTTATGTATTGTTTGATTCTGGCTCCACCCACTCTTTTGTGTCAAAATTATTTGCTCTTAATCTAGATAAAATTGAAGAAAAATTGTCTTATATGTTGTGTGTGTCTTCACCTATGGGAGACTCTATGATTTGTACTTCTGTATACTTAGCTTGTGAACTCCAACTTGGGAATAGTCGGGTGTATGCTAATCTGTTACCTCTCGACATGACCTATTTTGATGTTATTCTGGGAATGGACTGGTTGAGTGAATATCGTGCGACTATAGACTATTTGACTAAGCAAATCAATTTCCACCCTCCGGGACAGTCAGGGTCTGTTTTTAAGGAACAGGAAGTGACTACTCCACCTTATTTGATCTCTGGAGCAAAGGCTTGTAGATTAATTCAGAAAGGGTGTCAGGGGTATTTGTGTAGTGTTTTGGAAGGGCAAGTGATGAATGGGAATACCGATATAATTCCAGCTGTTCGGGAATTTCCGAATATCGTTCCGGAAGAATTACCAGGGCAGTTAATAGACTGTGAAATTGAGTTTACAATTGAAGTAGCGCCGGGAACTCAACTCATTTCTAAGACCCTGTATAGAATGTCACCAGCTGAAATGAAGGAATTAAAGGTTCAATTACAAGATTTACTTGATAAGGGGTTCATTTGCCCGAGTGTGTCTCCTTGGGGTGCACCAGTTCTGTTTGTGAAAAAGAAGGATGGAACACTTCGTTTGTGTATTGATTACAGGGAACTCAATAAAGTGACAATTAAGAATAAGTACCCTTTACCACGGATTGATGATTTATTTGATCAGATTCAAGGGGCGTAAGTTTTTTCCAAAATCGATCTACGGTCTGGGTATCACCAATTAAAGGTCAAAACTGATGATGTTGAGAAGACAGCTTTTCGAACTCGAGACGGTCATTATGAATTTCTGGTTATGCCCTTTGGAATTACCAACGCACCGGCAACATTTGTGGATCTGATGAATCGTATCTTTAAACCTTATCTGGATGAGTTTGTGGTAGTTTTTATTGATGATATCCTCATTTACTCGAAGAATGTGGAGGCTCATGAGAACCATCTTCGCTTGATCCTTCAGACCCTCAGGGAAAAGAAACTGTATGCAAAGCTGAAGAAATGTGAATTTTGGCTATAGGAGGTGGCATTTCTGGGGCATATTATAACAAAGGAAGGAGTTTCCGTTGACCCACACAAGATTGAGGCGATCATGAATTGGCCAACTCCCACTAATGTGGCCGAGGTGCGTAGCTTTATTGGATTAGCTGGATATTACAGACGGTTCGTTCAAGATTTTTCCAAAATCGCTGTACCGCTTACACAACTGACTCGAAAAGGAGTTGCATTTGAATGGTCTGTAGAGCGGGAATCTGCTTTCCAAGAATTGAAAACAAAGTTAACTACCGCACCAGTGCTGGCCTTACCATCCGAAATTGAAGGGTTTGTAATCTACAGTGATGCTTCACATAAAGGGCTTGGTTGTGTACTTATGCAAAATGAAAGGGTTATTGCTTATGCCTCCCGACAACTAAAACCCCATGACAAGAATTATCCCACACATGATCTTGAGATAACAGAAGTAGTCTTTGCTTTGAAGATATGGAGACATTATCTGTATGGCACTACCTGTGAAGTGTACACCGACCATAAGAGTCTCAAGCATATTTTTACTCAAAAAGAGTTGAACATGCGGCAGCGACAGTGGTTGGAACTTATTAAAGATTATGATTTACGGATTCATTACCACCCTGGTAAAGCCAACACAGTTGCAGATGTGCTTAGTCGGAAGAATATGGGAAATTTGGCAAATTTGGTTACAGGGCAAAAGGAATTAGCAACTGAATTGGATAGAATGGAAGTAGATCTCATACTACATGGGTAGGAAGCTATAATGGCAGCAGTGATGGCCCAACCGACCCTCCTTGAGGAAATTAAATTACATCAAATGGAAGATGAAACTCTAAAGAAGATATGTGATGAGTTAAAGACAAAACCAAAACCAGGGTTCAGCCTAGTGGATTCGGTGCTCAAATTTCAAAACCGAATATGTGTCCCCAATGTGTTGGAACTTAAATAGAAATTGATGGAAGAAGCACACGCCTCAAGATTTTGAATACATCCAGGGAGTACTAAAATGTACCGAGATTTGAAGCAAAATTTCTGGTGGCCAAGTATGAAGAAGGAAATCGCGGAGTTCATCTCTAAATATTTGCAAAGTCAGCAAGTAAAAGCGGAGCATCAGAGACCAACAGGTTTGTTACAACGCCTTCCAATCCTAGAATGGAAGTGAGAACATCTGACCATGGATTTTGTTGTGGGGTTACCACGGACTCCTCGGGGTATGAATTCAATATGGGTCGTTGTAGACCGATTAACGAAGTCCACTCACTTCCTACCAGTGAAGAATCAGTATAATGCAAATAAACTGGCGGTAATTTATATGAATGAAATTGTAAGACTTCATGGTGTTCCGGTCTCAATTGTGTCAGACAGGGATCTAAAGTTTGTTTCCAGATTTTTGCAAAGTCTGAAGGAAGCAATGTTTGTTTCCAGATTTTGGCAAAGTCTGAAGGAAGCAATGGGTACAAAATTGAAGTTCAGCACAGCTTTCCATCCTTAGACTGACGGTCAATCTGAGAGAACGATACAGACTCTGGAGGATATGCTCCGAATGTGTGTGCTAGATTTTCAAGAAAGTCAGGAAACCCATCTACCGTTGTTAGAATTTGCGTACAATAATGGCTACCACTCAAGTACTGAAATGGCACCTTATGAAGCTCTGTATGGAAGACCGTGTCGTTCTCCCATATGTTGGGCCGAAGTTGGAGATAGATCGTTGCTAGGGCCTGAAATTGTTTAGTTGACAACTGAAAAGGTTAAAATTATTCAGGAAAGGTTGAAGACTGCTCAATGTAGGCAGAAAAGTTATGCGGATAACCGACGAAGGGATTTGGAGTTTGAAGTGGATAGTCATGTCTTTATAAAGGTCACTCCGATGAAAGGACATCCAAGATTCGGAAAGAGGGGTAAGTTAACACCCCGATATGTTGTTCCCTTTCAAATTTTGGAAAGAGTGGGTCCGGTAGCCTACCGGATTGCCCTTCCGCCAAATATGAGTCAAGTACATAACGTATTTCATGTTTCTATGCTTCGCGGATACCTTCAAGATCCGTCACATGTCATTGATTACCACCAAGTTGAGTTTGATGACAAGCTAACTTACGGGAAAAAAAAACAATTCGAATTCTGGATCAGCAAGTGAAACAGTTACGAAATCACGAAATTTCAATGGTAAAGGTTGAATGGCAAGAACATTACGGAACCGAAGCTACTTGGGAAAGAGAAGAGGAGATGCAACACCGATATCCGCATCTCTTTTTGTTTTAAGGTAAAACAAGTTTGAGGGACCAAACTTAATTAAGGGGGGGAGAGTGTAATAACCTGACCCTCGTATGTGTTTCTGTGCAAAATTTTAGTCCCTTATTTTGTGCATTTAAATGCTGAATGTAAGATTTCATGAGAAATTAAGTTTCAGTACATGGATCTCATGATTATAGATCTGGATCTGTTTGGTAAGAAAAGAACATTTGTTACAAGTATAATGTTTGAATCAGAAATTGGAAGCTTTAGAGGCCTAAATATCTAAATTGATTTTATATTTGGAATCAGCGTAATTTTTAAGTGATAATAAGCATTTTTGTGAAAATTCAATTTGGAACGATTAAATTGATTAAATTTTGTCCTTACTCACCTTTATATATATCTATGTTCTAACTTTGACTTAGAAGCCTCAATTTAAGGAAACATCTTGAGAGAGATAGAGTAGAGAAGAATTTGAGAAAAGGAGTTCTTCAAGGAAGGAAAAGGGGGAAATTAGGAGGTTGTAGGGGATTTGACTCACGGTATGTTTACTCCTTTTTGCTTTTAATTAACCCCTCTCCCTCTTCTTTGATTAGAGAAGGAATTTCTCTAGATGTTATGCTAAGTGGTTACTTGAGTTGTGATTTCATGTATTGAATTGATTTGGGTTTGTGTTTTGATTCAACTTGAAGTACCTATGAGAAGATACACTCTATTCCTTCAATGGACTTGTTTGAATTTCATGATATGGCATAGTTATATGCATATATGTCTATATGTGAATGTAAGGCTAGAAATCTCATGAAAGGGAGTAAATTTATGAGCATAACATTAAAAATCTAAGTTATGTTAATTCATGCATGTATTTTGACTTCAAATTATATGAATTTGGGACCTTATACTAGCAATTTATGAATAGGTTTTGAGGTTCTAAAATACCGACAAAAAATGGAACCATGTTGAATTTCGGACTGTGCAGATTGTGCAAATCGCCGCACGTGCGGGGGTCACAGCCGCACGTGCGGGAACCCCAACCACACATGCGGGGGTAATGGCCGTACGTGCAGGAAATGGTGAAATTTTGGGCTTTGAACAATCCTAAAAAGGCACGTGCGGGGGTATTTGCCACACGTGCGGGGCTCACAGGCACACGTGCGGCCCATGCTGAGAAAAATGATTTGCTCCGTTTTACGTGTTCGACCCTCAAACATTTTAAGAAATTGTATTTTATGCCTACTAATGTTGTAAAATACGTTTGAAGTGAAATGACTCAGGAAATGACACAGGAAGGAAAGATGAACTAAATTGCAAGTTGTGAATGTGTGCAGGACACACTCCGGGAGGAACTAGCACGTCGTCACAACACTGTGAGTAGTGGTACTGTTGTAGTGCACTTTCCTACAGCTAATGATTGCTAATAGCATTCTGTTAACTCACGCCAATTATGGAACTTGGTTGAATGTTAGTAAGGATGTGAATGGACCATGTAAAAGAATTTAAATGTTTTTATATGACTTCGGAACTCTGTAAGACTTTAATATCTGGGCCTATGGCAATTCCGTTTAAGCTGTTAAGGTATGAAACAAAGTGCTACACGGAACTAAGTGCTGCGAAGTGAGTCACCTCTAGAATCCGTCTGAGACACCTCTTGGGTTCATACATGCATGTTTAAGGGCTGAATGCCAATACTCAAAGGATCCATGCCAATATGCTCAAGGGCTCAATGCCAACATGTTTAAGGGCTTACTGCCAATATATTCAAGGGCTTATTGCCATTCCGTTTAAGGGCTTAAAGGCATTATGTTTCAAGATTGGGCCCAAGGTCGTTCTGAAATTCGTACAGAATCAGATTAAACATGTAATCTCTACATTTAAATACGCATTGATTTGTATTATGATTTAAGTTGAACATCAAATTATAAATGTATTACTATTCACTGAGCCTGGCTCCCTTTGTATTATATCTGCTTCTGTAGGTAACCAACCGGGAGGTCAGTCCTATCCCATGGAGTCCATTCTTTTTGGTCAACCTCTACGTGACAAGGCCTAAAGGAAGCCACTTCCATTTTTGTGAAGTTTTGTTAAGATGTTGGCTTGTACCCTTATTTTTGTGCAGGGTTGAAAGTACATAACTTCTTTAACCCAATGTTTTTGTTATACGCCCAAATGTAGGGCCGGGTCTCTATATGTATATGTATATAACCGATGCTCAGGTGTATGTTTTGGATTTTATGTACCTGCCATGATGTTTATGATCCTGGCATAGCAGTAGTGGCTCAATGGAGTTTGTTTCTAATATTTTATGATATTGAATGCTTTCGTTAAGGCCCCGCATGTTATGTATATCGGGTTAAATGTCCGTTTCTGAATAGGACATGCCCAAACTTTTAGGGGTGGGTTTGGGTGTGACAAGTGGACTATTTACCTACATACTTGGCGCGAGGCTATTTCTTTCGCCAATGCCTAGTTTATTTCCCGAACGAGGGGTGGTGGTGCCATTGGATGTGCAACAGGTCCGCTGTTGACATTGCTTGGCGTTGCCCCTGGTTTGATCTGCTGGAGATGAGCTACAGCATGTCTCGGTAACCCGATATTCAGCTGGTCGGCTTGACACACTGCGTACTCAATTTTCCATTCCGACTCAGGCATCAGTTCGGACACGACCAGACTTGTCTGAAAGAGGGGATAGAGTACCTGGCTTCATTTCCAATTCGAGGCTCACAATTGGCTCGATACCCCAATGCTTGGAGGACAAGAGAACTTCTGGCTCTCGCCTCCAAGTTCAGTTGCACCCTTTCTGGCGAATACATAGCTTGGCTTGAAGATGAGGCACAAACCAGGCCTACTTTAGCATTTCAAGCTTCCACAAGCTCTGGGAGGGGACGCAGGAACACCTGATTTATCTATGCCTGATTTTATTGCTTTGATCTGTACTTTCAAGTTTTCCTTTTGAATGTAATAGAAATCAACGTTGATGTGTATCGAGAGTTTGAGAACTTTTTATTGAAATAAATGAAATTGAAGTTGTGGGCACTGAAAATTTTCCTTTTGGTCAAAAAATGGTCTAAGTTTTAAAGAGATTAATTTGAACAAAATCAACTTTTATTAAAACTTTTCAAAACCAATTTCGATGAGGATAACAACTTGACACACATGGAATCTATCCTTGAGATGTACAAACTCGAATCCTGCAGATGGAAAATTGCCCCTTGTCTGAATAGCGTTGCACTACATTGTGACCAACTCTCCTAGTGATCACAGCCGAACTCATGGGATACAGAAAAGAGAAAGATGACCTTAACAATCTCAAGGACAGGACTGTTGAGTTTGAAGTGTTTCCAGCTGAGCTTCAGAAACAAGTTGCCTACGTATCCCTAAGATGGGAATGAAGCCTTACGTAGTTCGGTTCGGGTTCACTTGGGTATTAACACTCTCCTTTTGCGCTCTAACTTTGCCAAGGCCGCCCTTTTTGGGTTTTCAACCTTGCGAGCTCAGTTTTTCTTATTTTCTAATTTTTTGTGCTCTAACTTTTGCCTAGGTCGCCCTTTCGGGTTTTCAGCCCAACGAGCCTCTCAAGGATAGTATTTCTTCGACTTGTCCATGTTGATTGGTTGGGAAAATTCTAGGCCATCTAGGTCCATAAGAATAACTGCTCCACCCGACCAGATTGACCTGCTGATGTAAGGACCATTCTAATTAGGTCTGAACTTGCCCCTAGGGTCTTGGATGGGAGCTTGGTTGTCTTTCAGTACCAAATCCCCTTCCTTAAGATTCTGAGACTTACCTTTCCTGTTAAAAGCCCTGGCAATCCTACGTTGATAACTTTGAACATGGTGCAGTGCTTTCAGCTTCCTCTCGTCGAACAACATTAGTTCCTCGAACCTGTTCTGTTGCCGATCCGCTTCTGCTATATGGCACTCGGCCATAACCCGCAGCGATGGAACCTCAATTTCAATCGGCAGAACAACTTCCATCCCATAAACCAGAGAATACAGAGTTGCCCCAGTAGATGTCCGAACTGAAGTCCTATAGCCCCAAAGAGCAAAGGGCAGTTTATCTGGCCAGTCCATGTAAGTCTCAACTATTTTCAGCAAAATGTGCTTGATGTTCTCGTTGGTGGCCTCAACTGCTCCGTTGGTTTGCGGCCGATATGTGGATGACTTATGGAAAACCATGTTGTATTTCTCTAACAAGTCGATCACTTCTTTCTTGAAATGGGAGCCATTATCCGAAATGATCTCATTCGGGATCCCATAATGACAAATAATATTATTCATGATGAACTTGGCTACATGCGACGCCTTTAGCACCGCATAGGATTGGGCTTCGACCCACTTTGTAAACTAGTCAATTGCCACCAGGATATACTCATGCCCATTCAAGTCTTTCGGTGTAACTTCCCCAATAACATCAATTCTCGAGACTGAAAATGGCCACGGTCAAGTCATGTTGTATAGCTTCAACAGCGGGATACTCATACGATTTGCGTGAATTTGGCTTTTGTGGCATTGCCGAACAAAACAAATACAATCCTCATCTATGGTTGACCAGTAATAACCCTACCTAAGGATCTTTTGGCCTAGCATTACTTCGTTGATGTAGGCTCCGCACTCTCCTCCATGGATGGCCTCCATTAGGCGCTTCAATTCTTCTGCATCAACACACAGCTTATGCATTCCCAGATGGCCTCTTTTGTAGAACTTACCCTTGCAGATGATAAACTGAGCAGCCATTCACCGTATTGCCCTTTTATCTTTGGCATTTGACCCTAATGGATAAGCCTCCTTTTCCAAGAAGTGCCAGATGTCATGATACCAGGGGTTCTGATCTTGCACTTCATCTATTGCGGCAATCAACTCATAGGCCAGCGCATACCTCTGTTCAATAATGATTGAACACATCCAGACTCCTAAAGGGATGTCTATCATGGAATATAGAGTTGATAAGGCGACCGCGAACCTATTGTTCTCTCTTAATAGATGCGTGAAGGTCAGGTTCTCAAACCTAGAAATTAGAATATCCCGGGTTTGGTGATAGATTTTCATCATTTCTTCCTTAACCTTCCAGTATCCTTTTTCTTGAGACACAACCAAGTTCGAGTCTCCAATGACATCCAACCTTTTTCCTCTAGTTCCGGGAAAGCTTCCAATCCAGCGATACATGCCTCGTATTCTGCTTTGTTGTTAGACATCTTGAACCGGAGTTTGAAGGCTAAAGGTATATGGGATTTGTCAGGTGCTATCAGTAACACCCATATCCCATAACCGTACTGGTTAGATGCTCCGTCAAAGTACATTCTCCAAATCTCTTCTTCAACCTACAAAATAGCTTCATTTGGGAATAGGTATTCTACTGCTTCGTCCCCTTCTATTGGGTGATCCGCTAAAAATTCCACTAGAGCTCTCCCCTTACTAATTTGCGCGTGACATACTTCAAATATAATTCGGAGAGAAGAAGCAAAAACGGGCTAGCCTACCCGTAAGTGCCGGTTTCTCGAAAAGATATTTGATAGGATCTAACCTCGAAACCAGAATTACGGAGTGAGCTAACAGGTAGTGCCTCAACTTCCTGGTGGCCCATACCAAATCTAATGGGTCTCATACTCCAACATCTTCTTGCTTAGGTAATAGATGGCTTTTTCCACTCTATCCTCAGATTCCTGTGCAAGCATGCAGCTCATAGTCGTGTCGGTGACTAACAGGTATAGAATTAACGGCTTCCCCGGCTCTAGCGGCAACAACATAGGTGGATTTTGAAGGTACTGCTTGATCTACTCAAAACTAAACTGGTATCGGTCATCCCATTGAAATTTCTTTACCTTATTCTGGAGACCAAGTAGTGGTTCGCGAGTAAAGGTTTATTTTGCAATAAACTGTCTTATGAATTGCACTTTACCCAGAAAGCCTCGCATCTCCTTTTCAGTCCTTGGTGGTGGCATTTCTAAGATTGTCTTGATTTTGGATGGATCTACCTCGATGCCCCTCTTCGTAATTAAGAACCCCAACATTTTTCCTGCTGTGACACCAAATGTACACTTCTGTGGATTCAGCCTCAACCGATATTCTCTGATCCGTTGGAAAATTTTCTTCCAGGCAGTGTAGTGGTCCTCTCTTTCCTTGGACTTGACAATCATGTTGTCCATGTACACCTCAACCTCTTTGTGGATCATATCATGCAAAATAATGGTTGCAGCACGTTGATAAGTAGCCCCAGTATTTTTCATACTGAACGACATCGCCTTGTAGCAGTAGGTTCCCTACAGCCTGGTAAAGGTAGTCTTCTCCTTGTCCTCGGGTGCCATCAAGATCTGTTTATACCTGGAAAATCCATCCATGAAGGAGAACAACACATGGCCTATGGTGAAGTCCACCAATTCATCGATGTGCAGTAAAGGAAAGTCGTCCTTCGGACTAGCTTTATTCAGATCTCTAAAATCTATGCACACTCGAATTCTGCCATCTTTCTTTAGCACCGGAACAATGGTGGCCAACCATGTCTTCGTAGGATCACGCGAAAACAACTTTGGAATCTTTTAATAAAGTGACTAAGCGCCCGCATTCCTCCAAAGACAACGTGGACCCGATCTGGACCAAACGTGGATCCTTCTCAGTACCCACATTAATTGCAACGATTTCATCAGCAAGGGGTTTTACAAACCTCTCCTCCTCTCGATCAACCAAACGTTTCAAAACCAGAGGAATTCCTTCCTCGTCATTTTTATCAAAATTTTGAAAGTCATGATCAATACAATACACAAGTGGCACAGAGAAGTACTCAGAAACAGCAGTGGTATCATTCTCATTCAAAGCTTCCAGCTCATCTAACTCCTCGATTACAACCAACTCAAAAGAAAAGGAAAAATACGACCTAGACAAAACTATGGCATCCGGGTTATCAACCCCAGGAATACCGGACTCCGACTCAAAAGAACTGGAATCTGATATCGACTCCACAGACTCTGTGGAATCAAATTCTGGCTCACTACCTGATTCAGAACTGCTGGACAAAAAGCCCTCCTCTAGCTACCAAATGAGAGAGGGTGCGTTAGATGCATCCAGAATACCACCGGAAGGGTTCACACCTGATTGGTGTCCTATGATAGAAACGGTTTGGTCATCGTCCAAGCTCTCCGGTTTGATCTGAGGATCCAAAAAGAGACAGGCCAGTGCTACTCCTATCTTAAGTTCATTACTGCTGGACTCACTTTCTATGCTCTATTTAGCCTCAGCAGTTAATTCAATCTGTTCCTCTGTGGCTTCACCCTCTTGCAATTGTAGGTCGAAGAAAATCTCAAAGTCGGGCGGACGCCGCTTCTCAAAGTTCAACCACGGCTACGGAAAGCCTCAAAATGAGAAGTCTTCCCCCTCCCGGACAAAGACCCTATTTAGATTTCCCTGAATTGTTCTATGCACAAGCTCATAGTGCTTTCCACTTTGCTTTGCTTTGCTTTGGCTCTTCCTTCCATTTCCTTCCTTTTTCTCACCCAGTCCTTTTGGTGGACGTATAGCCCAAGCCAAAGGCATGAGGGTTATGCGACACTTCGGCCAGTGCAGTAACGCCCTTCCAGCCGCTCTTTCCTAATCCCATCCCGGGTATGTATTGTAGCTTGTTCATGAGGTAGACTGATTGAGCAGTGACGTACAACCCCGCATCAATAACTAAGATATTTTTCACCACCCGGCCTTAGCCAGGGTAAATCCAAACAAGAAGATGTCCTCATCACCGTTTACAATTTCCAGTACTGGGGTGGTGACCTTAGGCGGAGGATGGATAGATGAATTTGTAAACACAATGGCTACCCCCTTTCCAAGAGGGTACTTCCATATCTGATGCAAGGTAGAGGAAATAACTTTTACTTGGTGCAGCCACGACCATCCAAGGAGTAAGTTGAAAGTGGCCGGAACATCAAGGACGTGAAACTCAATATCCTATTGCGCCGAACCCACTTGTGTTCTGATCTGAACTATCCCCATCACCTCTTGACTTGTGTTATTGTAAGCCTGGATCACTTGGGCCGTTTGTACAAAGTCTGCTGGCTTCAAGCCAATAGCATAGGCCGTGCGCGACGGACAAACATTGATTACAGACCCAGTATCAACAAATACCATGGGCACTCACTTCTTTCTGCATTCAACTGAGATGTATAGCGGTTTGTTATGTTCAGAGCCCTCAGGTGGCAATTCCTTATTTGTGAAGGTCATAGTCGGCGAAGCGCCTCCCGGGAAGACAAGTCCCACTAGTTGCTCTGGAGTTATGTCGATAGACAGCTTGGCCTTATCCATTGCTTACAGGACAGCTTGTCAGTGCATGCGCGAAGCCATGAACAACCCCTAGATAGATATTTCTGTTTGGATCTTCTTCAACTGCGTCAGTACAGCCTCCTCCTCTAACAGTTTGTCCTTATGTTTTTCATCATTTTTCTCTTTTTCGGATGCTTCTGGTTGGTCCTGGTGTTGGGGCTTAAAGTACCGCCTGCTCCTAGTCATTGATCCACTTCTTGAGAATAGCAAGTATCGTCTGGCCGATTCTGACCGCAATCTTTATCAGTGTGGGCAAGATGTAGGTCATCATCTTCCCACCATATTCCTCTGGCAACTGACAGGCAATTGTCCTGTTCTGTTGTAAGTATTCCCACATCCACGTCACAGTCATTCCCTGCAGGGCATTTGGCTTTTCCAGCTTTCTGACTATTCTCAGCTGTTTCCTATTCAAATTGCTTTAGTGCGGCCTCTTGCTCTGTATCAGCTGTACTAACACTACTTAATTCCTGAGCAAAATTCTTAGTACCGGTGCTCTCCGGTAACTTTCCCTTCTCATCGACCATTCCGGCCCTTGTAGCAGCTCCTGCTTCCAGCTGTTCCAGCTTTGGTTGAAATCCCTTATCCGCATCAGGCTCATCACTGAGCCATCCCGAATTATCTGATGAACCGTTCAACTCAGACCGGTTAATTTGCACATCTCCAAATCCTGCTCATCGAAGAACTACAGATTATTGATGTCCTCTTCAAGGTGGGCTAAGACATCCAATCCCTGGCTTGGGCCATCCTCCCGAACTACACTAACCTCCATTCCTGTCGGCAACTCCAACTCTGGTTTGGCCTGATTGGTTGCCACAATGTAGCGGCACGAGTTGTATTCCTCAGATAAATCCACGGAGCCCTCAAGTACTGGGCTGACATCCCCGATTCTCTACCAAGGACACCTTGCCTTCTTCTACCACAATCACCACCATAGGCTTGGGTTGAGATGTGGATGCGTTCATCATGCACAAATCTGTGCTTTCCAGGATGAACAGCATCGGCATAGGTAGGTGGGAGGGGGTGATGTATATACTGGGGTCGTAAAGCACAGCCAGTGTATGGATGACATTCACTTACCTGGGGTGTGGGGGTTTGGTTATGCGGTAGGAGAGGATTTGTAGTGACATTGGGCTTTTTAGGAGGCGCTATCACTTTATTGTCAATGAGATCCTGAATCTCATGACGCAATCCGAAGCACTGATCGGTATCACGACTATGTTGTTCGTGAAAGGTGCAGTACTTAACCGGGTTGCGTTTAGAAGAGAGAGAATCGGGCAATGGGCATTGTTCTAACGATTTCAGATGCCCTTTTCTGATCAGGACTCTCAAGGCCGCAGATAGGGACATGTAGAGTGGGGTCAAAATCCTCTGGCCTCGGGCCTGATGGCTGGAAGTTTGGGGGGCTATATTAGCCGTGCCGGCAATGGGGTTATGTAGACACCCCATTTTTGACCGGCCTTAAGACTTGGGCACCACTGATGGTTTACTTGGTGGAGAAAGGTGTGCAGGGGAAAGGTTCAGTTTCTTCGGCAAGGGGAGAGACAAATCTCAACTTCACACTCCATTTTGGACCAAAGCTATTTCGAATGGTTTTTAGACCTTAAAATGCTCTCTTTCAAAATGTTTTTGAAATAAAGTTTCTACAATGTTTCGAGGCTCACATTTTGTCAAATGTTGCGTTTTTCGATAAACCGAGTAAGGACAAAGTGGAGATGAATGAAAGAGAGATGAAATCTTTGAAAAATCTTTCAAAACACTTTGTTTAAGGGTTTGGAGTTGAAGAAAAGAGGAAAGGAGAGAAGAAAACTAGTTTGGGAGAAGTTCAGCACGAATCCGGGTAGGAGAGAGTCGAGCAGCCCTCGCTGAATTGGGCTTATTCAATTGCATACTTGGATTTTATCTATGAGGCTACCACCATCGGAAAGCTTACTTCTGGGGCTTCATTTTGCACTCAAGAATCTCCTAAAGCCAAGTCCGGGTGGGGGAGATATGGTCGGTTGAAGTAGGGGATCAACCCAGTTGGATCGAAAATGCGCGGCTTACAAAGGGGCTTATGTTTAGATCATTTGGAGGCTTGGTTCAAGCCCTTTTTGGTGACTTTTGGCACTTGCATAGACTCTTTCCATAGCTGGTTTGGTCCATTTTTGTTTGCTTCTTGCATGTGTAGAGTAATTTCCTTTTTGGCTTATCAAAGGAGCACCCCATTCTAGCATGTGTTGACTATGTTTCAGTGGCTTTTTGGGCTAATTTTGGCATACCTTGAAACTATTTTTGGCTGGTTTGGTGGTCCCTCATTTGCTTCACATGCTTGTAGTGTAAACCATGCTTACTAGCACACATTGCAAGTTGTTTTGACCCTTGTTGCTAGCATATTTTGGCCATGTTTTAAACACATTTTGTTAATGATTTGGACTGCCTTAGATCTAGTTTTGAGGCCCCATGGTCGAATGATGCTTGCTTTGCATACCTATAGTGTAACACACTTCACTAGTTTCAATGCTTAAGCCATCCAACATGCTTCGTGTGAGTTGTTGCATCATTTCGGAGTCATTTTGTATGCTATTTCAGAGCTGGAATATATGCCATTGTGTTCATTGTTTCATCTTTGCCATGCTCTTGGGGAGTCGAGTTTTGTGCCTTAGGCTTGAGCCCTTGCATTGTGCATGCTTGTGTGCATTTTGGTGCCTAGTTTTCATCATGGTTGGCCACTGATTTTGGCATGCTTGAGAGCTACCCATGCATAGTGTAAGTCCATTTTACCATGTTCTTGCATTCTTGTTTCATGTTGCATGTTGTTGCATGCTATACACGTCCACATGTTTAGGTTGTATGCCTATTGCATATTGCATGTTCACATGCTCATGTTGCATGCTTAGCTTGCATGTTTAGGTTGCATATCATAGCATGCATCTCTTGCCTCATGAGTTGATTATGATAGAGGTTGGGGCCAATTATTTGTTTTGTGCATTTCATTACATATTGAAATTGCACACTTTGGCTTCTTGGGCCATCATGCATTGAAATGTGTGATTGGTGGTCCGAGGGTCGAGAACCATATTCCCTTGAGTTCATAACATGATAGGGAGGTTGTTTGTGCAAACATTTGCCTTGAAATGCACAGCCATGTCTTGTCTGTCCTCTACTGCTGTCAAAATAGGTTTCTGCAGGAAGTTATGGCTGGTCGGCCATCTATATTGCCGATCAACCAAACATCCGTAGCCGATGGCCCAATTTTTGGTCGATAGATGGCCGGTGGTGTTTCCTCTTGGCCGGTGGTCTCCCACAACCCCTCAGTGAGTATTTCGGAAGCAACCCTGAGACTTGTGCAGTCCTCAGAGGTGCAGAGCAGTGTAAACACAGGCAACATATGTCATGGCAATGGATTTCCAGATGAAGCCAATCCGAGCATGCGTACATCCCTCTTCCCGAGGCCTTTTACTGTTTTCCATAGCTTAGTTAATTTATTAATTAATTAAGGGTTTGTAATATTTAATTAGCTTGATAATTAGTTAATTTGTACTATTCTTTCGGACCGTCCGAGCGAGGGCAATTGTGTAATAAGTGTGCGTGAGTGTGTGTATATCTTCCAACCCCACGTCTTTCTCCCTTATATTTACTAGCTTATAATGGTTAGATTAGTGCATGTTTAAATTAGCATACTTATGTTTGCATGTTTGCATTCATTCATATGCTTTGCATGCACCGGGCTCGGCGCATCATACTAACTGCATTTGTATTTCAATTCTAATTTGAATATCTGTTAGCTGTAGCATCATCATATGCCATCTTAGAATAGCCGAGCCTATTGTAGTTACATCTTGCATGTGTTGCATTAGCCATCTTAACATGAACTAGGATCATGCATTTGATTACTAACTAGTTTCTATTTTGGTTCGGAGTACTGGGTAAGCATTTACGCTTTAGCATCTTGCATGTATGTCAATGTTAACATGACAGCATGCTTGCCATGAAGCTAATTGCTTATGTGATATAACTGCCTGAATACCTGTGGGTGAAGGTTGGATTTCTTGAATTGGAACAATCCATTGGAATCCGTGTTTTAGCCTACACGCGAGTAGCAAACTTCAAACCATTTCCAAACAAACGAATGCAAAATGCTTTGTTCTAAATTAGGCGATCTAGTCTATACGTGTTTGTTGTGTGCATAACGTAGTAAATCTGGGCTAATAACCGGAATAAGAATGCATAATGTTTTCAAAACTCGATATCGTGGTTAGTAGGGGCCGATCTTTGATCGGACGAATGGGGGTGCTCACGAAGTGACCTTCCCCAATCGTACCCAAGTTCCCGAGCCGAGGCAACTTTGGTGGTGACGGACACGTGGCCTTAGACAAAGAAGTCAGGGTTTCCTAAATTTTCCAAAATAAAATATTTAGGTGGCGACTCTGCATCTGGCAAAGCAGTCCATGTTTGGCACTTCTTTCAAAAAAATCTGTTTTAAAAATGATTTGCTGGATTCAGACTCTTTGATGATTCATTGGTCTTGCATTGCACTCTGTGAGATTAGATACATGATCGTGACATTTGAGTCCGAACTGTAGTGAGCCCAAATGAACAAAACGGGGTTCTCTCCCGGGACGTTCGGGACGTCTACAGTTTCTGGCGACTTTGCTGGGGACTTAGAGAATTGACTCGAACTCATGATATCTTGTTTTGATTACACTTATGTGTTTCTTTGCATTGCATGTGCATTGTTGCGCCTAGGACACTGTGTTTGCCATCTGCTATTCCTGAACGGTTTGCCAGAGGCTACGTGCCATAAGGACACTGCGTTTGCCATCTGCTATTCCTGAACGGTTTGCCGGAGGCTGCATGCCAGAAGGTTGACCGGTTACGGGCTTTGCCACGATGGGAACAGAAACCCCGGTTTTACCGGGGTACCCTTTTTGACTATTCGACCTAGTGCATATCGAAATCCATAGCGACCATTCCAAACTAGGACAGGTTGCTTACCCAATTATAGGTTGTTTGAAACCGCTGCATGCGTAGTGAAACGCTAGTTCCTGACAAAATAGGACAGGGAAACTCTACCCCAACATAGGGGTGTTTTGGCTCTCACTTGTTTGTTATGTGCTTTAGAGTGCGTCTCTACAGGAATGCATGTATCAGTTTACACATTTGGGTATCAGCCCTGTGGGCGTCAGCATCAGTATTTTGGGAATCAGTTTTACCTATGGGTATCGGTTTCAGGCAGAATTTGGGGCAGAATTCAGTAGAGGGCACAGTCATCCTGCTATGCTCATGTCCATTCTAGTGAAATCAGGCTGAGATGCTCCCTGTTTTCTCTTTTGCTAGGTAATCTTGGAGCCCTAGCTTCAGAAGGCTTTGTCAGGTCAGAGATTTAGTTCAAGGGCTACTAGTTTTCCTTTGCCAGTGGTAAGGCAAAGAAGGGCCAGACAGGGCTCATTGGTTCATCTAATCCGACAGTCACCAGTCACATCATCAGCAGACCCGTCATGGCACAGGGTTCAGAAGAATTTGTGGCCGTGATAGCAGCGTTAAATCAGGGAACTACCATGCGGGATGAGACTAGTGCTGAAATGCAACGCCCACCTGGGGCATCTGCCTCACGTCCAGCTTCGGGACCCCAGCCGAACTTTGACCCACTTCCGCCAGCTGAAGATTTGAAGGGTCCAGATCCTCGAGAAGGGTTGGCTCAAGCCCGAGTTTTCAGACCCCTAGTGCAGCATAATGAGAGGCTTTATCCCCTTGATGCTAATGATCTCGATCCGACCACAGTGAAAATTGCGAACCTTGAGAAGCAATTCAAGAAGGCACAGGGCCTTAACTCCATTCCCGACATTGAGGATGGGCACACCGAGGTTGCCGTACGGCTCCCAGACAAATTCAAAATTGCATATATTGACCGTTTCGACGGGTCTGGAGATCCAATGGTACATATCTGACTTTTCTTGCATATCCTGAAGCTGATGGATCTGACCAAGCCACAGAAACTCTCTCTATATGGAAGAACCATGTCGGGTGTAGCAGCCACTTGGTATGCTAAGTTGGAAGATAAAGTGAAGCAAAACTGGGAAGAACTGGCTGAGGCCTTTGTCGATCAGTATTCGTACAACACCCAAGTTGAAATGATCATCCAAGAGCTTGAAGCAACCTGCCAGAACCCAACAGAGCCTTTTGTGGAATTTGTTGTGAGGTGGAGAGCAAAGGCAGCACAGATGACAGATCGTCGCCCTTCTGAGAGGGATCAAGTGCAGATGATGGTGCGAAACCTCGAGCATGATATGTTGCAAAAGTTGATAGTCGCTCCGCTATTCACTTTCAAAAGTTTGCATGAACTAGGGGTTCAGATCGAGAATGCGTTCAACAACGGGATCATTCCCAGAACAAGTGAACCGACAACGAGGGTGATTTCAGGGAGTACCAATGCTGGTAGTAGCGCTATTCCCAAACCCACCGAAATAAATATAGTTGCCACAGCCGACCCTTTTGCCAATCCATGCCTACAAACCACCGGCCTAGCCCGAGCTCAAGGCAGAACTTTCACCCCTCTCTATATGAGCCTAACTAGCGCACTAAAAGTCTTGATGGAAAGAGGGTATCTCAAACCCCTCGATCCTCAACCTCTGCCTGACCGACTCCCAGGCAGACATAACCCCTCCAAGTACTGTATGTACCATCAGCAGCGCGGTCATGGCACCGACCGTTGCTACCGCCTTCGTCATGAGGTCCAAAATCTCATCGACAACCAGAGGATAGCTCCACATTCAGCCCCCAATGACCAAGTACCTCATCCACATCTTAACCTAATCCACACACTGGCCGTCCCTTACTACCCCAGCGTATACATCACCCCAGCCCGTTTACCCAAATCGGAGGTGTTCATTCCAGTCAGCATGGACTTATGCATGATGGATGCACCCGGACTCCAGTCATCTCAAACCCATGAGCGCACTACTTCTGAGCTGATGAGAATGATCGAAGATCTTCAGAGAATTGTGGCAGATTTAGCCTTTGGGGTTTTGGCCCCATCATCGACCACATCACGTACCAAAGAGTTCATGTCTAAAGGCTCCCCAACCTTCGGACGGGTTGCATTGGAAGAAGGCCAATCCCTTGGCAAAATGGAGACAAGTGGTAAGAACATGGTAGGGGCAGGCATTGGTCCCCATGAACACCTTCACTGGGATATTGAGGCTTTGAAAGCCGAAGGGCTGAACAAACAGCAAGTACTCGCAGTTGTTGCAAAAACTGTGGATGACACTCTCGCCACTTAGAATGAGAGCAGTCTGATTCAAGGGGCAAGCCGAGAGAAGGGCCGTTGTACCAGGAATGTTCCTTTTAGCTTTAATCCCATGCTCAGAAGAGATCAACAAACCCAGTCCGCGCTTGTCAATTCCTTTGCTGGTGCATCCAGCAAAAAGCCACAAACCTCAAAGCACCCACCTCGGGGACAGAGGGTGTTCACCCCACTATACATGTCTCTATCAGCGGCCTTAACGGTCCTCATCAGAAAGGGGGATCTAAAACCCTAGAGTTGCGGCCACTGCCGAATAAACTTCCTCCCTCCCATGACCCGGCCAAGTACTGCGCTTTTCATCAACAAGTCAGCCATGACGCTGACAGTTGTTATCGTCTTCGCCACGAAATACAAGATCTGATTGATAAAGGGGTTATCATCGCACCAGACCCTGTGAAGTCTATCGGCACTGGATCAGTGCACTTGGAGGATAATGTGATGTGATCAGGGGATGAACCACTTGCGGGCGACACTCAGTTTACTCCAGATGTGGCGTATGGCACGCACTGTTTTGAGCATTTGTGAATGCTGGATTTTGTACTGTCTGACTCGGGTATTGAGTCAGTTTTGTTATGTCGTTTAGAGTATGTCCCGTTGTATAGAGCCAGTCTTTTCATACTGAGTCAGTTGGGTCTGTTTGGTCATATCGAGTCAGTCTTGTTTTGTTAGAGTCGGGTGATCCCGGGGGCGTTACCTCGGATATCACTATTTTGTTTTGTGTTCGCCTTCGCTTTCTTTTGAGTCTGTTTCTGCCGGGAAGCTAGTTACACCAGAAAATTTAAATGAAACAACAGTGGTTTTTCATGCTCGTGTGTTTGCTTCTGCCTTGCGGCAGTTGTACTAGAAGTTTGAATGAAACGGCAGTGCTTTCCATCTACTGATTCTGTGCTTTTAAGTCATTGCATTGACATAAGTTTTTCAAAACTTTTTCCAACACTATGGTAAAAACGAAGAGGAAGGAATTCCTCGGGTTTGGCAAAATTTGATCAATTGAGAGAAAGAGAGGCATGCTAAGCCCTTAATGAGTGAAATCATGTTTGTTAGTGTGCGTACTGAGAAGGATCCTGGCTTGATCTTGATTGGTTCTACACCGTCTTCGCGCGAGCAAGTTGTCGTTTTCTTAAAAAATTTCAAAAAATATTTTGCGCAGTCTTGCGAAGACTTGTGTGGAATCGCTCTTGAGATTGTGCAGCTTAGGATCGCTCTCAGCCCCGAGACTCAACCCCTCACTTTTGAACCTTGAACTTGAAATCAGAATGTTCGACGGTCAACTACAACATGCAGCCTGTGTGGCCAGATTCGAAGCAGCCCGCGAACTAGAAGAAGCTTGCGAAGCTAGATCAGGAGCACCCCTTGAACCAGGGGCAAAAATGTCAGATGTGCTCAAAGAGTCAAAGACAAAGACTGACAAGAATGCCAAATCCCAGAAGAGAGGAAAGAAGAAAACATTGCTGAAGGACAATTGAGCTTCTATCGACATCACTGGGGGCAAACTTAGCCCCCATTGGATGGACTCCAACATCATCAGCGAATAGCAGCCATTCTCCATGATTCGGATGACTTCAGGATCTCAAACCATTCAACATGGACAAAGCTACACTTTTACCCTTGAGAGGCTCGCTGGGCCGAAAACCCGGAAGGGCGACCCAGGCAAAAGTTAGAGCAAGAAAAAGAACAAAAAATGAAAAAATGCAAAGAATGAAAAAAGAAAAGAAGAAAAATGAAGAAAATAAAATGAAAAAAGAAAAAAGAAGAAAATAATTGAAAAGAAAATAAGAACAGAGCTCGTAAGGTTGAAAATCCGAAAGGGCGACCTCGGCAAAAGTTATAACGTAAAAGGAGAGGTTAATACCCGAGTGTACCTTAACCTCGAACTACGTAAGGCTTGATTCCCATGTTTGGGATACGTAGGCAACTTCATTCTGAAGTCTAGCCATAAACACTTCCAAATCAACTAAGTCCATGTAATGGTTCTGACCATCTTTGTCTTCTCTGTATCCGAGAGTTCGGTTGTGATCTTCACCGTGAGAACTGCTTATAACGTGCTGCGGTACTATTCAGACAAGGGGCAACTTTCCATTGCCATTCAATGTGCTGTGGTGCTATTCAAACAAGGGGCAATTCTCCATTGTTATGGATCTGAGGTTGTGCATCTCAAGAGTAGGTTCCATGCTCGTTGAGCAGTGGCCGTTTGCAAAAATAGTTTTTGAGAATTTTTACTGAGGTTGACTAATTCTCCCAAAAATTATTCCATTTTTCTAAAACTGGACCATTTCTTGGACCCAAAAAAAAAAGAAAAAATTTCAGTGCTCATAGCTTGACTTGCATGATTTCAAATCAGAAAATTGAACAAGCATGTTAATCTAACTTTTATTTTGGTCAAAATTGTTTTAGTAGAAAACAAAACAAAAAATGGTCAAAATAATGAACTAGGGGCACAGTTGAGTTAGGTGTTCTGTCTTTTCCCCGTTAACAATGCATTTGCCAGAATGGGCACCATACTTGCCAAGAGGGGCACCTTGTTCGCCAGAAAGGGCACCACTGAAGCTAACCGCAAAAGGGCAAAAAGCTCTCACCCTCCGAGCAACGAGGTATCAAGCCAAGTGTGAAGCACGAACTGGAATGGAGCAAGGTATTCTACTCCCTCATCTGGACAGGTCTGATCATGTCCAAACTCCCCAGCAGAGCATCGTCAACCGATGTCAGCTGCAGATTTGCTACACACCCAGTTGTAGCACAGCCCCTCTGTGGGAGAAACTCACTGTTGTGAGCAAGAAGAAGAGTCTAGCAGAATGTTAGGGGCAAGACCCCGCAACTTTCTATTTATCCATCAACCACCCAGGGAAGGGATTGAAAATGAGAGATTGAAGAATAGAGAGATGTGCGATGAGAGAAAAAGTAAGGCTTTTTCAGAAAAACAGAGCCTGAGAGCCGAGTGATGTGAGAATCACAAATGAGAAAGGGTGGGAAATAATACCCGGAGAAACTGGCCACTCACGCACTGAGAGGTCTCTCGTCTTTGTAACACGGCTGTGTGTCATGTCTTTTGTGTTGTTTGTCTCGATTCTTGCTTTAAGTCGTTCCGAGTGTGTCTCGATGTGTTCAGGTTGTTTCCCTTTTTGTTTTCCGTTATTGAGTCTTTTTCGCTGTATTCAGTTATAGGCTCAATACCTGGTCGAGAACTCGTTTCTCAATTTAAAAAAAAAATAAAAAAAATCGTCTTGTGCTCAGAGTGCTGTGCCATTCTCCACGTTTGTGCAAAACAGTATTTGTTCTTTCATAAAACTGCGGGGTCCACCCCCGATAAGTGTGAACAGTAAAACAAGGACCTATCTGAAGCTATGTGGGTTCCAGACTGCAAAGCAAAAGAAAGAAAGGGAAAATTTGGAGCATCTTAGTGTGTTTTAACTTCGGCAAATTCCGAGAATGTACTCCTAATGTACCGCTTCAGACCTTGTCAGTGCTCCGAAGAATGAGTGTGCCTCTACTCCAAGCTTAAGCCTACTTCAAGTCAGAATAGCAATTAAAACAACTGCAGATGTTATCTTTCGCCAATATAGACAGGGTGTACCCTTTTGAGCTGAGTGTGTTACAAAGTCCTCTACGAGGTAAATCGGAAGCACCGGGGTACATGTTTGATGCCCCTCCATTGCATAAAATGTGCACTTTCATATACACTTCTGCTATATGCGTGCTGCGCATCGTTATGATTCATGCATAAAACATGCTTGTTTTCAATTTTTGCATAGAATATGCTTTGTTTGTCTCCTGCATAGAATATGCTTTCAATATTGCATGGAACATGCTTTCAAAAGTTGCATAGAGTATGCTTGCATCGTGCATAGAAAGTGCCCCCATACTTTTATAGAAAATACTCGTATCTTTTGCATAGAAAATGCTCTCTTCCATGCTTGCATAGAAAATGCACCTCATTTGCATAGAACATGCATTCACTCGCACTGTCTTCTGCACCTACACTTTGTATCTTATTTGCACTGTCTTGTGCATCTTGTGGTTGTGCTTCACTTGTGCTTTCTTGCTCATCGCATTGTTCTGTGCAGTTTAATCACTCGCGCTATTTAGCGTATCGCACTGTCTCGTGCATTTCAAATCACTCGCGCTGTTTAGCGTATCGCACTGTCTCCTGCATTTGAAATCACTCGCGCTGTTTAGCGTATCGTACTGTCTCGTGCATTTCAAATCACTCGCGCTGTTTAGCGTATCGCACTTTCTCGTGCTTTTCAAATCACTCGTGATGTTTAGCGTATCGCACTATCTCGTGCTTTTCAAATCACTCGCACTGTTTAGCGCATCGCACTGTCTTGTGCATTTCAAATCACTCGCGCTGTTTAGCGTATCACGCTGTCTTGTGCTTTTCAAATCACTCGCGTTTTCTTGCACATCGCACTATTTTGTGCAGTTTATCACTCGCGCTTTCTTGCGCATCGCGCTGTTTTGTGCAGTTTATCACTCGCGCTCTCTTGTGCATCGCACTGTTTTGTGTAGTTTACACCCGCTCTTTCTTACGCATCGCACTATCTTGTGCATTTCATTACATGCTCTCTCCCATCTTGCATAGAAAATGCTTGTAGCACTTGTCAGTGCATTGAATCGCACTATTTTGTGCACCTTACTTGCATTTGGCATGCATCTTATCGCGCTATCTTGCGCATCGCACTATTTTGTGCACCTTACTTGCATTTTGCATGCATTTTATCGCGCTTTCTTGCGCACCTAACTGGTACTTGTTAGTACATTGCATCGCACTGTTTCGTGCATCTTCTTAGCACTATTTTGTGCATTCACTCTTCACTCGCACTTTCTTGTGCACTCTCTGGTCTAGGAAACCTTAAATCCTCTAAAGGTTCAATTCCTTTGGTGCTTGTCGTGCCCGAACGACTTCCAGTGGTCTGGTATAGCCACATGCCTGTGTCTGAGGTGAGTTCCTAGGAGACCAACTGAGATGGTGGAAACTAGAGTTCGAATGGCTCATGCCTAGAACACAAAGGTTCGGGATTTCCAAGGCTAAAGTCTGGTTTAAATACCCAGGGGTATATCCTCGGCTTGAAATCTGTATGGTAGCCCCATAGATTGAGATAGCATCTGTATGCACCTCAATTCTGGATAGTGATCCAACCTAGTCTGTCACCCTGTTGGAGAATAGCGAAAGCTGCGGCCACAGCCAGGGAGAAAAGTAGTACTTGCAGTTTAACCAAGAAGAAGGGGAAGGTCCCCAACAGCATGAGGTAGGTCATTGCCAATTGCCCCTGTAAGGTACCTTTGTTTTCTAGCTATTACATTGTATTTTTTTTACATCGCATTGCATGGCATAAATCCCCAATTATCAAACTGGCATCGCGTAGCGTATAAGTCTAATTTTCAAACCGGCTTCGCGTAGCGTATAAGTCCAATTATCAAAGTCTTCCTCCATATCATTTGCATCCTGCCCCTGAACTACACTGGTTTGATTCCTTGCAAAGGGATACGTTGGCAGCCTGCGGGCACAACAATTTATTTATCGGTATTTTGTTTGTTTGTCCAAGTCTTCGGCCTTGTCAAAAATGGGTCGTCTCTTGGCTTTGACATTCACTCACGTCACTTCTTGACTTCCGAGTTCTGTCAAAGAGGGGCAACTATAGACACCCCATTTTTGACCGCCCTTAAGACTTGGGCACCACTGATGGTTTACTTGGTGGAGAAAAGTGTGCAGGGGAAAGGTTCAGTTTCTTCGACAAGGAGAGAGACAAATCTCAACTTCAAACCCCATTTTGGACCAAAGCATTTTTGAATGGTTTTTAAACCTTAACACCCTCTCTTTCAAATTATTTTTGAAATAAAGTTTCTACAATGTTCCTAGGCTCATATTTTGTCAAATGTTGTGCTTTTCGATAAACCGAGCAAGGACAAAGTGGAGATGAATGAAAGAGAGATGAAATCTTTGAAAAATCTTTCAAAACACTTTGTTTAAGGGTTTGGAGTTGAAGAAAAGAGGAAAGGAGAGAAGAAAACGAGTTTGGGAGAAGTTCAGCATGAATCCGGGTAGGAGAGAGTCAAGCAGCCCTCGCTGAATCGGGCTTATTCATTTGCATACTTGGATTTTATCTATGAGGCTACCACCATTAGAAAGCTTACTTCCGGGGCTTCATTTTGCACTTAAGAATCTCCTAAAGCCAAGTCCGGGTGGGGGAGATCTGTTTGGTTGAATTAGGGGATCAACCCGGTTGGATCGAAACTGCGCGGCTTTATCGAAACGGGCATTACTTTTTGATGCAAGGTTGGCGCCATTGGAAAGCTAACTTCTGGGGATTCAACCTGGATAGCCACTGAGCACTTTTTGACCTTAGCAGCCACGTATTGGCCACCAAGATATCTGACCGGCCAGAAAAAATAGCCGACCAACCAAATAAGTAGCAGGCCGACCATTTATAGTAGCCGATCGACCATTTTTGCTGGTCGACGACCTTCCGGTGTATTCTACAGATTGAGTGGATGCCAACTATGCCAGCTGGAGGGCACAGACTGGATCCTCCCTACACGTGTATGGAGGATCTTTGCTCTTGGTTTGAAGCTTCTAAGAGAAGCTTTAGTCCCTTGACTCTATAAAGGAAGGCTCCCCTCTCCTTATACCAGGGTCAAAACTTGGTTAGGGCATATACACATATATCCCTCTTTTTCTCTCTATATCTCCTCCATTTTAGCTTCAAAGTGTAAGGTTCTTGGCTCCATTACCCTACACCTCATAACCTAACCTCTCCATCATCCATCAAAGCATCTTGGAGCTTGTTTTCAGATGCTCAGGGACTAGTTTTTGGGACCAAAGGCTGCTGGAGTTCTTGGCTACAAGGGTAACACAGTTATCTCCCTTTTTATGGCTTATCTAGCTTCATAGCTTAGCCATACTTGCAAGTATTTTTTGAGCTTTGTCATAAACTGTAAAAGGTCTTATTTTGAGCTTCTCTTGAAGTTTGTTTAAGGACATTTTTCTGTTAGAGGTCGTCTACCCTCTTGCATGCTTGTTTCGGCCTTATTTTGTGCTGTACCTTGAAGGCTTTGTATTAGTCTTTGCTTGGCCTCCTAGCCACTGAAATCCAGTGGATTTTCAGTGGTAGGCTTGCTATTTTTAGGGCCTAAATCAGAGAGGGGTGACCCTCTCCAATGTTGTCTTGTTTGTTGGCATTTTTGGCCTTACAAAGGGGCTTATGTTTAGATCATTTGGAGGCTTGGTTCAAGCCCTTTTTGGTGACTTTTGGGACTTGCATAGACTCTTTCCATAGCTGGTTTGGTCCGTTTTTGTTTGCCTCTTGCATGTGTAGAGTAACTCCCTTTTTGGCTTATCAAAGGAGCACCCCATTCTAGCATGTGTTGACTATCTTTCAGTGATTTTTGGGGCTTATTTTGGCATGCCTTGAAACTATTTTTGGCTGGTTTGGTGGTCCCTCATTTGCTTCACATGCTTGTAGTGTAAACCATGCTTACTAGCTCACATTGCAAGTTGTTTTGACCCATGATGCTAGCATATTTTAGCCGTGTTTTAAACTGATTTTGTAAATTATTTGGGCTACCTTAGCTTTGGTTTTGAGGCCCCATGGTCGAATGATGCTTTCTTTGCATGCCTATAGTGTAACACACTTCACTAGTTTCAATGCTTAAGCCATCCAACATGCTTCGTGTGAGTTGTTGCATCATTTCGGAGTCATTTTGTATGCTATTTCAGAGCTGGAATATATGCCATTGTGTTCATTGTTTCATCTTTGCCATGCTCTTGGAGAGTCGAGTTTTGTGCCTTAGGCTTGAGCCCATGCATTGTGCATGCTTGTGTGCATTTTGGTGCCTAGTTTTCATCATGGTTGGCCACTGATTTTGGCATGCTTGAGAGCTACCCACGTATAGTGTAAGTCCATTTTACCATGTTGTTACATTCTTGTTTCATGTTGCATGTTGTTGCATGCTATACACGTCCACATGTTGAGGTTGTATGCCTATTGCATATTGCATGTTCACATGCTCATGTTGCATGTTTAGCTTTCATGTTTAGGTTGCATATCATAGCATGCATCTCTTGCCTGTTGAATTGATTATGATAGAGGTTGGGGCCCCTTATTTATTTTGTGCATTTCATTACATATTGAAATTGCACACTTTGGCTTCTCGGGCCATCATGCATTGAAATGCGTGATTGGTGGTCTGAGGGTTGAGAACCATATTCCCTTGAGTTCATAACATGATAGGGAGGTTGGCTGTGCAAACATTTGCCTTGAAATGCATTGCCATGCCTTGTCTGTCCTCTGCTGCTGTCAAAATAGGTTTTTGCAGGAAGTTATGGCCAGTCGGCCATCTATATTGCCGATCGACCAAACATCCGTAGCCAATGGCACAATTTTTGGTCGATGGATGGCCGGTGGTGTTTCCTCTTGGCCGGTGGTCTCCCACTACCCCTTAGGGAGTATTTTAGAAGTAACCTTGAGACTTGTGTAGTCCTCAGAGGTGCAGAGTTGTGTAAACACAGGCAACATGTGTCATGGCAATGGATTTCCGGGCGAAGCCAATCCGAGCATGCGTGCATCCCTCTTCTCGAGGCCTTTCACTGTTTTCCATAGCTTAGTTAATTGATTAATTAATTAAGGGTTTGTAATATTTAATTAGCTTGATAATTAGTTAATTTGTACTATTCTTTCGGACCCTCCGAGCGAGGGCAATTGTGTAATAAGTGTGCGTGAGTGTGTGTATGTCTTCCAACCCCACGTCTTTCTCCCTTTTATTTACTAGCTTATAATGGTTAGATTAGGGCATGTTTAAATTAGCATACCTATGTTCGCATGTTTGCATTCATTCATCTGCTTTGCATGCACCGGGCTCAGCGCATCATACAATTTGCATTTGTATTTCAATTCTAAATTGAATACGTGTTAGCTGTACCATCATTATATGCCATCTTAGAATAGCCGAGCTTATTATAGTTGCATCTTGCATGTGTTGCATTAGCCATCTTAACATGAACTAGGATCATGCATTTGATTACTAATTAGTTTCTATTTTGGCTTGGAGTACTAGGTAAACATTTACGCTTTGGCATCTTGCATGTATGTCAATGTTAACATGACAGCATGCTTGCCATGAAGCTAATTGCTTATGTGATATAACTGCCTGAATGCCTGTGGGTGAAGGTTGGATTTCTTGAATTGGAACAATCCATTGGAATCCGTGTTTTAGCCTACTTCCGAGTAGCAAACTTCAAACCATTTCCAAACAAACGGATGCGCAATGCTTTGTCCCGAATTAGGCGATCTAGTCTATACTTGTTTGCTGTGTGCATAACGTAGTAAATTTGGGCTAATAACTGGAATAAGAATGCATAATGTTTTCAAAACTCGATATCATGCTTAGTAGAGGCCGATCTTTGATCGGGCGAACAGGGGTGCTCACGAAGTGACCTTCCCCAATCGTACGCAAGTTCCCGAGCTGAGGCAACTTTGGTGATGACGGACACGTGGCCTTAGGCAAACGAGTCAGGGTTTCCTAAATTCCTCAAAATAAAATATTTAGGTGGCAACTCTGTATCTGGCAAAGCAATCCATGTTTGGGACTTCTTTCAAAAAAATCTGTTTTCAAAAATGATTTGCCGGATTCGGACTCTTTGATAATTCATCGGTCTTGCATTGCACTCTGTGAGATTAGATACATGACTGTGACATTTGAGTCCGAACTGTAGTGAGCCCAAATGAACAAAACCAGAATCTCCCCCGAGACGTTCGGGACGTCTACTGGTTAGCAGTTTTCGATGTGGTGGTGACCATACCCACATCTGAAGGTCTTACAGCTGCACTTCTACTTGTAGTTGCATTAGAACTGCGTGTGAAAGCCCTCCTGGGATGCACTTTCTCGTGGTCTATCAGACCCTGCTTCATTGTATCCCCCATTTGCACCCCTATTTCATGGAGGTCGACAATTGTAGACAGAGGTAAAACTATCATCTTTTGTAATAGTCTTGGTTGTAGATTACAGACCACCATTCGGATCTAGTCCTTTTCAGCCGGTCGAATGGTCATCATGGAGGCCTTGGCCCTTCATCGGGTTACAAAATCTGATAAGCCCTCCTTCGGTTCTTGGCGAGTTGCTTTGAGATCACGAGTTCTGACCTTGATCTGAGTGTTGTAGGAGTACTGCACTGTGAAAGCCTCAACCATTTTCTCCCAATTCCTCTTAACAGAGTCTTCAAGTTTGGCATACCAAATGGCCGCGATACCCGATAGGGTCCAGCCGAAGAGGGATAACTTATGCAGCCAAGATATGCCCATTGGCCGTAGAATGTCTGAGAATAGCCGTAAGTGGACCATGGGATCACCTGGGCCGTCAAAGCGGTCTATATGCGGCATTTTAAACCTATTCGGCAACGTCACTGCCGAGTCAGTATAGCTGTCCTCAATATCCGAGATCAAATTCACACCCTGAGCTCATTTAAAGAGTTTCTCAAGCTTGCTCACTTTCAGCGCAGTAGGGTCGACCTCAAACTCAAACGTTGCCTCTGTTGGGTAAACTAATACTTTGGAAGTCTAGGGTGGAACTTGCTCTGCTGGAATGTCCACATTTTCCTGGACATTAGATGTAATATCGGGTATTGGAACCCTGACCGAGGGTGGATGCGAAGCAGAAGTTGCTGCTTGTTGTGGTTATTGCTGCTGCTGAAGCCTACTGATCAACTCCGCTTGGCGGGTGGTGACCTTGGCTTGGTGGGCAGCATCTAGCTGTATAGCCTCAATGGTCTGTTAAAGTTGGCAGAGCATTTCTTCCATGTTGACTAAGGGATGCTGATCTCTCAGAATTGGTGTGTACTCTCTTTCTGAAGTAGAAGCGGATAACTGGGCTCGACTAAGCACAGACGAAGTAGATGGTGACTGATGAACCGGTGAGTTATGCCTGACTCTCTACCATCTTGTAACCAGTGGTAGTGAAGCAAACACTGGCTGTCCTCTTACAAGATCCCCAGATCGGTAAAGTCGCCTTACTCTGTTCCAGAGTGCTCGGGTGGTAACAGCCTCATCTGAAGCAATCGTGTAAAACTACCTTGCAAAAAGAAAATAAAGCAAAAGAAACAAAAATAAACAACCGCACGGCACCTTGGCTCAGACAAAAACAACACGCAGCTCCAATCATAAGCTGGACAACTGTACTCAAATACAAATTTCTGCCCCAGCAGTGATACTCTCAAACTGATACCCAGACTTGCAACTGATACAAACATTCCTGCAAAGTTTCACTCTAAAAGCATGTATCAAGCAAGTAAGAGCCAAAACACCCTATGATGGGGGTAGGGTTACCCTATCTTAAATTCGTCAGGAACTAGGGATTCGCTACGCAAACAAACAGTTTCAAACAATCCGGTATTCGGGTGAGCAACCTGTCCTAGTTTGGAACAGTCTTTACGGCTTCTGATATGCAACCAGGCCGATTGGTAAAAAAGGGTGCCTCAGCAAGACTACCTAATATACCTCTCACACTGTGGACTCACTTTTTTCATGCCCTACTTTTTGGAAAGGGTTTGAAAAGAAGGCCTCACAGTTTGAACTCCCACGATTCTGAATCTAGTCTCACAAGTGCAATGTGAAACTGATAAACACCAAACAGTCCAACTCCGGCAAATCTTTTTGGAAAAATGATTTTAAATCAAATATTAGCAAAATTGGACTGCTTTGCCAGATTATAGAGTCGCTGCCTAAATATTTTGTTTATGGAAAATTTTGGAAACCCTGACTCGTGCCAAAGGCCACATGTCCGTCATCACCAAAGTTGTCTCAGCTTGGGAACTTGGGTACGAGAGGGGAAGGTTCTGAAATGAGCACTCCCGCTCTCCCGATCAAAGATCGGCCACTATTAACCATGATATGATTTTTTTATAAACATTATGTGTTTTTGTTCTGGTTATTAAACTAGCTTTACTATGTGACACATATAAGCAAGTATGGACTAGTCGTAAGACTTTGAACAATTCAACTCATGTTTTTTTGCAAAAATGGTTTGAATTTGCCACCCTTGAGTGACCTTAAAACATGATTTTGCCACAACAAAGTGGGCTTAAAACATACATTCGTTAAATTGTTCCAATTCAAGCAACAAACCTTCATCCACAGGCATTCATGCAGTTTAACACTTAAGCATATAGCCTCATGGCAAGCATACGAAGCATGGCAATATGTCAATCACACTAATGCAAGTATGCTAAAGCATAAAACTTACTGAGTACTCTAGGCCAAAACAGAAATTAGTTAGAAAAATGCATGATCCTAACTACACATGATGCCTAATGCAACACATGCAACAATGCAATTAATAGGCTCGGCTACTAGTATGGCATATGAATCGATTTGAACAGCATGCGATGAAACACATATTCAAAGAATTATTGAAATTGCAATGTAGTTTGAATGATGCGCCGAGCCTCGGTGCATACAATACAAATGAATGGATGCAAGCATGCGATATGCTTAGTTCAAATATGTTCGTAATCTAACCATCAAAAGAGATTAAATAAAAGGGAGAAAGACGTGGGGTTGGAAGACATACACACATGCACGCACACTTATTACCACATTACGCCCTCGCGAAGGAGGATCCGAATGAATAAGCTAACTAGCTACGCTAATTTAGCTAACTATTACAAAACGAATTAATTAACTATTCTAGCTAATCAATATTACAAACATGATATTTAACTAACTATACTAAGCTAATTAAATATTAAAAAGCGAATTAATTAGCTAAACACTTCAACTAACTAATTACAAAACAAGTAAATTAATTAATTTGCTACTACTAACTAACAAAGCAACTAAACGGCCTCGAGGGGCGAGGGATGCATGCATGCTCAGATTCGCCTCCCGAAAATGCCACCGCCTTGCCATTGCAGCCTTTGTTTGCACATTGTTTACCACTGGAAATTGGGCCAACTCCCAGAACACTCCTGATCCTCTTCAGGAGCACACAGAGCAACCTTCTTCATTGATGGCCGGTCGGCTACCAATGGTGGCCGATCAGCTACTGCTGGTGGCCGTCGGCCACTATTGGTGGCCGGTCGACCACCCTTTCCCTAGACTTCCTTTTTTGCTGCAACAGAGAGCAAACAGAGGCAAAGCAGTGTATTCTCAAGGAGTGCGTGTACTGTTACTCACCTTATCATCGCACAAGCACAAAGGAGTGTAGCTCTTGGCCCTGAAACCATAAACCAACCATTTTTCATCCATGATGGCTAAAGAACCAAGCTTAAACAAGCTTAATGAGTGCAAAACAAGACTCAACAAAACCACTACCTTATCATGCATGATCAAGGGTAATGGTGACAAAGGAAAGTGGCATGTTTCATCACTTTGAGTACGAAATGTCCCGTTTTCCTCGTGTTCGAATTAACGTCCGATCCGAACACATGCAATGCAACACGAAAGATGCTTTATCTTGCCTCTTTTACTTGTTCATTTTTGTTTACTCATTTTAGATTACCAATCCATTCCTTAATTGATTAGTCCAAAAGTGAGTGTCCTCTAATGGAAGAGGTGTCAACCAAGGAATGGTTTATGGCAAGAGAGAGGTCATGCCTTTGATTAGCAGAAACCCTCAAAAGAGGATTGAAACCATTAAGCACGAACCTCAATCTCAAGCCAAAGATTAACCAACCCTCAAAGCAAATGAAAAAGTGAAGAAGTTAGGGAGGTTGCAGATATTTAGGTGCTGGAATTGGGCATGAAAAAAGCATTAAAACATGCAACCAAGACACACAAATGATGCTCAAGGCCTAAAAACAATAAGTTAATGAAGAAAATTACACCACAACCATGCAATACAAGGCTCAAAGGACTTAACTAGCCCCAAAAAGAGCTAAAAGAAGTCAAAACTAGGGATGTAAGAAAAATCGAAAAACCCAACCAAACCGATTGAACCGGAGCAAAGCGGCTATATATGGTCTGTTTTTTAACAAGAATCGGTCTGCGTGGTTTTAAATTTGATTTTTTCCGATTTTCGGTTCAATATCGGTTTAAACATCTTACGCACCGATCTAAACCGAAACCGACCGCTTCAACATTTATTTTACTTATAGTATATATATAATCTAATAATATAATGATATTAATAAGTATAATAAATTATTAACCATAATTAATTAATCTTATCATCTTTATAATCTAAGTTTGTAAACTCTTATTATATATAATCTTAACTCTAACTCATTATTTTTGAAACCTTGGTATTTTTAAACCTTTTTTTTTCGATTTTTGTTAATTTAGGAATTAAAAAGTATGTATTAAATGGATGGATTAGATATGTTTGAAATGGTAGACAAATAGCTAATTTAATGTTTTTATATAGATTAATGATTATATTTAAAAGTGACTCAAGTTTGAAAAATTTTAAACCGATTAAACCGCACCAAACTAAACGGTTTCAATTGGTTTGGTTTGGTGCGGTTTGATGGGAGAAACGGTCTGTATCGGTGTTTAAAATAATAAAACCGACATTATCATTCGGTGTAATTTTTTACCTAAATATCGACCGTACCGAACCGATTACATCCCAAGCCAAAACAGCAGCAAAAACATGTTGAGATCAGGTTACAAAATGCTAGAAAAACATGCTTACATGTTAGGCAATTGTAGCTCGACTTTTTCACGCCCCCTTTCGGAGAGCTTGAATTGGTCCTACAATTCAGACTCCTGTCACGGGTCAGAATCTAATCTCACAAAGTGCAATGTGAAACTGATAAACACCAAAGAATCCAATCCGGCAAATCCTTTTGAAAAATTGATTTTAGATAAAATAATGCCAAAATTGGACTACTTCACCAGATTAAAGAATCGCCACCTAAATATTTTGTTTTTGGAAAATTTAGGAAACCCTGACTTGTGCCAAAGGCCACGTGTCCATCATCACCAAAGTTGCCTCGGCTTGGGAACTTGGGTACGAGAGGGGAAGGTCTTGAAATGAGCACCCCCACTCGCCCGATCAAAGATCGGCCTCCACTAATCATGATATGTTGTTCTATAAACCTCGTGTGTTCTTATTCCGGTTATTAGCTAACTTTACTATGTGACGCACACAAGCAAGTATAGACTAAGTCTCAAGATTTGGAACAACTCAATTCATGTTTGTTTTTGAAAATGGTTTGAATTTGCCACCCTCAAGTGGGCTGAAATGCGGATTTGCTACTTCAAATGGGCTTAAAACATGATTCCCACTTCGCAAAGTGGGCTTAAAATGTGCATTCGTCGAATTGTTCCAATTCAAACAACAAAGCCTTCATCCACAGGCATTCATGCAATTTAGCATATAAGCACACAGCCTCATGGCAAGCATGCTAAACATGGTAATATGGCAATCTGTAGAGACACAGAACTTGCTCTACGTGCCCTCCTTTTCGAGGAGGGCGCAAATTGTGTTCTTAGCTACTACAGTTCGGACTCCTATCACGGTTCTGAATCTAATCTCACAAAGTGCAATGTAAGACTGATAAATCACCAAAGAGTCCAAATCCGGCAAATCGTTTTGGAAAATTGATTTTAATCAAAAAGCGCCAAACATGGACTGCTTTGCTAGATTTCAGAGTCGCTACCTAAATATTTTATTTTGGGAAATTTAGGAAACCCTGACTCGTGCCTAAGGCCACGTGTCTGTCATCACCAAAGTTGCCTTGGCACGAGAACTTGGGTACAAGAGGGGAAGGTTCTGAAATGTGCACCCCCACTCACCCGATCAAAGATCGGCCTCCACTAACATGATATGTTGTTCTTGAAAACACATGTGTTCTTGTTCTGGTTTACTAGCTAACTTACTATGTGATGCGCACAGCATACAAGTATAGACTAAATCACTCAATTTAGAACAAAACATCTCATGTTTGTTTTTCGAAAATGGTTTGAAAGTGCTACTCGCAAGTAGGCTAAAATGCGGATTTGCCACCCTCAAGTGGGCTTAAAACATGATTTGCCACGAACAAGTGGGCTTAAAATGCACATTTTGATGAATTGTTCCAATTCAAGAAATGAAGCCTTCATCCACAAGCATTCATGCGGTTAAACACTTAAGCACATAGCCTCATGGCAAGCATGCTGTCATGGCAGTCACTTACACACATGCAAGGATGCTAAAGCATAAACACTTATAGTATACTCCGAGCCAAAACAGAAACCAATTAGAAATCAATGCATGATCCTAATGATTTATGATGCCTAATGTAACACATGCAAAATGCAACTAAAATAGGCTCGGCTTGCTAAGATGGCATATGAATGCGACATTTGATACATGTATTCAGAGAAGTGTATTGAAATACAATGCAGTTTGAATGATGCACCGAGCCTGGTACATGCAATACGAATAAATGATGCACGCATGCAAAGCATAAGGATGCAAATCAAAACATGCCCTAAAACTAACCATCAAAGCTGAGATGTAAAAAGGAGAAAGAACTGGGGGTGAAAGACATGCACACGCACACGCACCCTTATTACAACATTTGCCCTCTCGACGGAGGGTCCGAATAAAATGAAAGCTAACTAGCTACACTAATTAAGCTAACTATTACAAACCAACTAATTAACTAACTATTCTAGCTAATTAATTATTACAAACCAAATTGAATAACTAGCTAATCTAAGCAAATTAGAATATTACAAAGCACTAAGCTAAATTAATTACAGCCCAGGTAATTAACTATAACTAGCTAACAAAAGCGAAAAATGGCCTCGCGGGCAAGGAAGGTATGCATGCTCGGTTAGGTCCTCCCGAAAATCCACCGCCTTGCCTTAAGACGCCTCTATTTGCACTCTTTTGAATCTTTGAAAATTACACTGATTTCCAAATTGCTTCTTTCTAATCTCAAGAACACCTTGAGGGCTAAAATTCCTCTTGTTGCTGCAGCAGAGCACAGATAGGGGCAAGACAGTGTATTTGCAAGGAAATGTATGCACTTCCACACTCCTTATCTTATCTCAAGCTCAAAGGAGTATGGCACTTGACTCTCGAGCCAACAACCAAGCATTTTCAATGCATGGTGGCCAAAAAATCAAGCTTGCGCAAAACTCAATGAATGCAGACATAAGACTAGAAAAGCCTCCACCCTATCATGCACAATCATGGGAGACGGCGACCAAGAAATGAGGCGCGTTTCATCACTTTAAGTATGAAACGCCCCTCATTTCTGGTGTTTGGATTAACGTCCGATCCAAACACAATGCAATGCAACACACATGCAAACAACATGCATATCTATCAATGCTAGAGTGGCATGCACAAGGCTCTATCATGTAAGCGATGCATGCATGGCATGTTTAGATGCTAAGGCATCGAGACTAGCAAAGAGCATAGCACTGTACGCATACAATACTGAGCCTAAATGACCAAACCAACCATGGACAGAGGTTAAATATGCCGAAACAGTGGCTGAAATTTACTAAGATCAAGGCATATAACACAAGGAAAATATGCACATTTGATGGCTCGCCAACAAGGCATGAAGACACAACTCTCAAACACATTGAAGGAGTGGAAAATGTGAGAGTGTGACAATGACATATGCTCTAAAATTACATGCCAAGTGATGTCATATCATGCAAGTAGCTCAAATAAAGCATGCCAAGAGACTTGAAATACAAAGCTAGTCAAGGGCTTTACACTACAACCCTACTAAGCAATGATCAGATGACCTTAAGCACTCAAAACAGACCTAAGGCAGGTCAAAATGGTAGCAAAAACATGCTAGACTTGCAACATAGATGCTAAGAAAGATATGCTTCCGTATTAGCTCACAAACAAGGCATAAGGGCACAACTCTTAAACATAATGAAAGAATGATAAACATGAGAGTATGGCAGAAGTTTATGCTCTGAAATTACATATGAAATGAAGCCATATCATGCACACATCACAAATATAGCATGCTAGGGGTCCCAAAGTGCAAGGCTAGTAAAGCCAAAAACACCATAGCTATGCAAAGCCAAGCATGCATGACCAAAACCACTCCAATTAGACCTAAAGCATGCTCGAACATAGCCAAAAATGTGCTAGAGTAGAGCATACACATGCTAGATCAATAGGCTAAAACACCAAATACACTAGGCAAGTGAACAAAATTACACTACAAGTGCAAGGAGCATGCAAGAGGCAACCAAACCAACACAAATCAGAGTTATTAAATGACAAATATTGGCTAAAAACATGCTGAAATGGAGCCATTTCAAAGCACAGAGACATGCTAGTTTGCAAGGCTACAAGTAGGATTACACTACAAGCATAAGAAGCACGCAAGAGGTGACCAAGATGGCCAAAAATAGAATATGGCAGGGTTGATGTGCAAAAGTATAGAGAAAACTAACTACAAGGCACAAAATAAGAAGAGAGAGAGAGAATTTTGGTCTAAAATGTCTAACCTCTCTGAATGGGGGAGGACACCCCAGATTTATATAGAAAATCAAGGTTTGAGCTTGAATTCATCCATCCATACACGTGTATGAAGATGTAGTTCAATGAGCAACAACTGGCACAACTTGCAAACAAATATCTGAAAAAGGAGACCAATGGCCGTCGACCACCACTGGTGGTTGTTGGCCACCACCAGTAGCCGACAGGGTCTAGGGTTGGCCGACAGGTTACGCTCTCTTCCAGGCAAGAGGCAATGAGCTCTTGGCCAAAAAACATGTGCAAAACAGATAAGTTTAGAGGCTCAAAGACAAGGCGCTCCACCAAGGACTTCGGGCGCTCAAAACGAACACAAACAAGGATAATCATCGGGTGTACAAATGATGATGTCCAAGTCTTGGGGACGGTAAAAAATAGGGTGTCTATAGATGCTCAGCCGGCCATCACTGAGGCACAGTCGGGCCTCAGTGCATTTCCACTGTTTCTCTCTTTTAGGTTCTCTGTTGGTTGGCATAATGTTCAAAACTGAGTTTCTAGGGTAGGAATACAGTGGATATGGCAAGTTGGGATTATTTAGAGCTTGAAATCAGATTTCTTTGTCGAGATTTCAAACTATTTACACAATGTCACCTTCATCATTTAGTGTTCAGAATCAGGCGCCTAAGTCTTACGAGTGGTCAAAATTGGGGTGTCCACAGTTGCCCCTCTTTGACAGAACTCATAGTCATTTCATGACGTGAGTGAATATCAAAGCCCAAAGATGACCCATTTTCACGAGATCATAAGACTTGGGCAAACAAACAAAATGCAGATGCAGTTGGTTGAACCCGAGGGTTGCCTACTTATCCCTTTGCAAGGAATCAAACCTGCGTAGTTCAGGGGCAAAAATGCAAAATGATATGCAAAACATAACTTATGATCATGCAATGAAACAATCAAAACAACAATGTAACAAGAATTCAAATGATATACAATGTAAGCACTCTAAGCCACCATCTAAACCGCAAGTAGCACAAAACTAACGAATGTCATAAAGGAATGGGGATACAAAGCAGACTACGTTATATGTAGAGAAGAAGTGGCGGCACAAGCCAAACGACGCCTAACATAGGTTAAATGCCTACATCCTCAATACTGGCCTCAGCGCAGCATGGATGCTTACACATAACAGAACCATGTTTTAGCGTGAGAGGCGGTGCGAGCACCTGCAAAACTATGTGTTTCGTAGAAAGAGAAAGAGTACAAGTAATTGGGTGGTATGATATAAGTGAGAAATGATCTGCTGAGGAAAGATAATGATCTTAAATGCTGAATGGAACATGACAAAGTACAATGCCATGGATGTAGTGAATGAAGGGAATAAGGGGCACAAGCTGAACTATGTCTTACCTAGAAAAGGTATGGACACAAAACAAACCACGTCTGACACAAAAAAAGGTGCCGAAATCCTCAGACCACATTCCTTGCAGAATAGGTGCGTGCACATGACAAAACTATGTTTCAACGTGAAAAGTATGAGCACATGCCAAACTAAGCTTAACACGGAAAAGATGCAGGAGATGAAATGGATGATGATGCAGTGTTATAGAGGTAATAAATGTGATGCAATAGATAATAACTATGATGCAGTAGCTGGGAAGTGAAAGTACCTTACAGGGGCAATTGGTGATGACTCAGCTTACGCTGCTGGGGAATTTTCTTTTCTTCTTGGTTGCGCTTCCAAACTACAGGTATTACTCTTTTCTTTTTCTTTTTCTTTTTTTATATGTTATGTCTACAATTTTCCCTATTCTCCAATAGGGTGACAGACTTGGTTGGTTAAATATCTAGAATTAAGCCGCAATAAGCTACCTCAACCTATCAGGCTGCCATACAGATTTCAAGCTAAGGATACACCCTTGGGTATTTAAACTAGACTTTTGTCTCGAAAATTCCAAACCATTGCGTTCTAGGCATCGCCATTCGAATTATAGTTTCCACCGTCTCAGTTGGTCTGCTAGGATCTCATTGCAAACACAGTCAGGTGGCTATACTAGACTGCCTGAAGTCGTTCGGGCACGACAAACACCAAAGGGATTGCACCTTTAGAGGATTTATGGTCTCCTAGACCTTATGCGTGGACAAGATAGTGCACAGCCAGGGTAATACACACAGATATTTACATATGGTATACATATATTCATATACAGACAAAATACATACAAATATATACATACGGTATACATATATACATAGACGAACAAAATACATATAGATATTTACATAGACAGACGTACACAAAACACGTAAAAAGAAAGGAAAAACACGAAATGCATGGATGTGGGGATACAGGGTTTCGAACCCCTGACCTCAGGACTAGCCTCCGAGTCCTCAACCATTGAGCCATGCCACTTTTGTGACAAAATATACAAAGAAATATATATATATATATACATAAATATGAAACATATATACAAAAAACCAAAACAAAAGAAAAGAAACACTCGTTGGTGGGTTCGAACTCCTTATCTCGACCACTGAACTGAACCACTGGACCAAACCACTCTTGTGACTAAATATTCAAACAAATATGTATATAATACATAGATATACAATATATATACATATATGTATATAACTCCTCCGCATTTCCCTCTTCCGTCGAAAATCATGTCTGACACGCGGCCTTGCCTTTTTGCGTCAGCCGGCCGACAATTGCCTCGGCTGTCTCTCCTTCTTTGTCTTTCTCTTTCGTCTTCTTCTCCATCTTCGTCATTCTCCCTCCTATTCTTCTACCTTCTTCTTCATCTTCTCTTCCGTCTTCTTCTTCATCACTCTTTGTTGTCTCTTTCTTCTCTTCCATCTTCTTCTTCGTCACTCTCTCTCATCATTACTCCTTGAGAGAGACAAATAGAGACTTAGAGACACAGAACTCAATCTGCTGTCTTCCATTTCTCTGCGATTCTTTTCTCTTATGCCTTTCCCTTCTCACAAATGACTTCATCCTGTCCCCTTACTCTTTTTCCAGACCTTAATGATCCCATGAGTTCTCTTGGATAGAGTACCCCTGCTCCTACTCATCCTAACCTTCCTACACTGACAATCGAGAAGATAATGGTCGCTCAAACTGACATTGAAGCCAACCACTACACGCTGAAGTCATGTATGGAGACAGTGGTCACGGTAACTAACTTGTCTCATCGGCTACAAAACAAGACCTGGGAGGTACATCGGGTCAACGCCCAACTCTCTCTGCTCCAGTGTATGTACAAGGATGCACGAGCAAAGATTTGCACGTTGAAGGCGTAGAACAAAGTGCTGAAATGGAAATCTACTGTCATGGCCCGATTTGGAGCACCTTCGTACTTTGCTTTTGATGATCAGCAGGGGGGCAACTCTCTCGGTGGTCCTGCAAGCACTGAGGCAGGGCCTTCCAGGGTTTCGTCAGACGAAACTAAGAGGAAGAAGTCAGCAGGAGAGCCGAGGAAGTGAGATTGGCATGTGGTTGTCATCGGAGGTCGGCGTGCGGCCGTCGCCAGAGAAAGAAAGAAGAACAAGATCCCCCCCCCTCTCTCTCTCTCTCTCTCTCTCTCTCTCTCTTTTAAATTTTTTTTTTTTTAAAAAATTCTTTTTTCATTTTCTTTTCCGTTTTGTTTTTGTTCTTGTTTTATTTTTCTGTTTATACAAATTTGATCGAGGTTAATCCCTGATATTAATAAAATTAGTTTGTTTTTGTGCAAATCCGAATGGTACGAATATTTGGATTTTCGGAATAACGTCTGAACTGAAAAGTGAGCCTCTCACTAATCATAACACAAAATCAAACTCAATACTCAATAAATTGGACAAAAAATGGATTCTAGACACAAAATGGATACAAAATGGACTAAAAATAGGGCAATACCAGTCGATTTCCTGGTCAGTCACTCATCGGGAAAGCATCACCAGCGATGAGTACAGTGCATTTTTTGCGACGAAAATTCAATACGGGTCCGGGACGAAATACCAACTTATTCTTGGATAAGACAAAAAACAAAACAGAAATCTCTCTTCTTTTTTATTTCAAACACACACACATTTTTGAACACTCTCTCTCTTTTTTTTTAGAACACACATTTCAACACTCTCTCACACATTTTTTTAAGACTCTTCTTTTTAGGAAACCCCCCCTTTTTTTTAACACTTTTCTTTTGTTGATTATATTTTCTCACAAACACATTTTTTTATTTTGGTTCAAAAAAATATTTTTGTTTCCTCAAAAACACATTTTTTATTTTGTTTCTCAAAAATATTTTTGTTTCCTCAAAAACATTAAAATTTTTGAACGCTCCAAGTTTTTTGTATATTTGTTTTTTATTTTCTTTTTCTTTGTTTTACATACATATATATATGTATTCAATATTCAATGTAAAACAAAATGAAATAAATAAATGTAGGAAAGAAAGGAAAAGGAAGCAGAACAACAACAAAAAAAACACAAAACTGGAATTTTCATCAAAGCCTGGCCAGGGCTTGGTGAAACACGGCCGGGGATCCCGATTGTTGGCCGATCGGCCTTCAATGGCGGACGGGCAGATCGGGCAATCCCTCGGCATTTTTTGTTTTAAAACAAAACAAACCCTTCATTTTTCATACCTCACACATCCGAAACTCCTCTCTTTCTCTGTCTACACTCCCTCTCTCTCTAGATTCCATCTCATTCGCTTTACCCAACATCCCTTGCGAATTTTTTCTTAAAACCCTTGTTTTTCTCTACATTTTCAACAGAACAAATATTGATTTGGTGCAAGTTTGGGTTTTCTCTTTGTTTTCCATCATTTATACTCACATTTTCCTTTTTCTCCTTTTGATTTTCCATCCTCTCTTCACTTTCTCTCTCCTAGGGTTTGGATTTGGGGGTTTTCGCTCCAAAATCACTTTCCATTAACTTTTTCATCATGTTTCTTCTGTATATTTTTTTCTTTTCATGGCTAGTGAGGAGGTTCCCATTCTGGAGGCGGACATAGGCATTGGGGCTGCCCTGGGTGCAGACACAGAGGCGGAGGAGGCTGCTGCATTGCTTCCTCTTGCTGAGAGGCCATTCGATGCGGCTAGATACTAGCCGCAAACACACGTGCCATGAACACACGTGCCATTCGATGCGGCTGGTTTGAGGCATTTATTCCAGGGATGGATGAGGACATGTTGTACGAGCCCACAAATCATTTGTCTGGTGACACCTCCATGGTAAGCAACTTTTTTTGGTTTTGTACTCTTTGAATTTCACTCAAACTTGAATTTCACATGGACTTGACTTTTCACAAGAACTTGAATTTCACAAGCTAAAACCATATTCCCCTTTGATAGGTGGTAGCTAGGAGGATTAGTGGTTACGGATCTATATCTGGCCTCGTGCGTTGGTATGAGAGGATTCTTGTCGCAGTTCGCACAGCAGTTGATGCAGCTGGCTTCAGGTCATTCTGCTCAGGACTTACATAGATGAGGGCCAAGTCGTGGCTCTGTGGGGCCTTGGTCGAGAGATGGTGAGACACCCCAGATTCATTCCACTTCTCATCAAACAGGGAGATCAACCTGACCCCGTATGACTTATCGATGCTTACCGGTTTACGAGTTAGGGTCGGCAACCTAGTCCCATTTGATCCGGACATGATCCAGTAGAGAGCTGCACAACTCCAGCTTCTCGGGGTGATCCCTGACACTACTAGCCACGAGATGGTATGCTACAGCTAGTTTATGGAGCACTTTTTTGGCACACAACCAGCTACGCCTAAGGAGGTTGCCCAGTATACACGTGGCTTTCTTATGTATCTCCTCGGTACTACCCTGTTTGCTAATAGGGAAAATACCGTGGGCCTATATCTTCTAGGAGCACTGGCGTGCCTTCCCTGGATAGCGGAGTTTGATTGGGGTGGTGCTGGCCTGGCCACCCTATACTGCTACATGAGCTCCGTCTCCCGCCGCAAGGCAGATTCACTTGGTGGCTATTGGAGGGTTTGGGAGGTACGCCCAAAATTTACTTTTCCTGTTCAACTTTATATTTTGTTCGATTATGTATTCCCTGCTCGTCTTAGCTTTGCATGTGGTTTTCTACTTAGTTACTTATCTTCTTTGTTCATGCTCATAAGTTTCGAGCTTTAGGTTTATACATGCTTCACTTTTCTGGCCCCAATCCCAGTGAAACTGATCGAGTTGTCATTACCCCGCTCCCGGTACTACAACGCGCAGTTCGAGCGATGCCACCTCGTAGACCGCACCTTCTCATATTTTTTCCGCTTCTTCGACACCATCAGCGTGGATCAGGTAACAAAACATCATACCTTAGCTATTCACGTATGTATACTGTATTGTTTTCTATACACGACATAGTTGCCCTCATACTATTGCATCTGTACCATATTGCCTTTCTCATACTGTACTGACTTCTGATATTGCACTAATCACATTGCACTGATTGCTTTCTATCAAATTGATTGGCACCCGTGGGCGGGCATTCCCCAGGCGTCGAGGATGATCTACACTGCTGGATGGCCTGCCTCTACCGTGCAGATTTTATTTGAGGGCCCCTTCAGCCGGGCTTACTATCTGGACGAGAGGTTCATCCGCTACACATGAGGTATTGTTGACCTTGATGTTCCACTTCCTCCTTCACTGATTTGAAGTTAATGGATGAGCTGGAAGATGGTCCTCAGATCAACCTCCTGATGTCGGGCGAGGATGGTGACCGATATCATATGCCTAGCGACTTTACTGCCTTTTTACACTCTCGGGTGATGGCGCCTCTTACCCCAGGCGTAGCCCATGTTGTTCAGAAGATTGTTGCTGCCGCTGTTGTTGGTGGTGCTGCTGGTGGTGATGTCCCTACTGGGGGTGCCCCTGCTGGAGGTGCGCCTACCGTTGGCCCTCTCCCTAGGTTCTCGGTGATTCCTACTGCAATTACCTTCATGTGTCCAGATGGAGTGATCCGGCAGATTCCCTTTGATCATATCGAGGAGGAGGACCATAGTGTAGCATTTCCTCCTAGCATCAAGCAGGTATACACTCTTCTATACTTCTACTCACTATACTTTTCTATCAATTTCCATTCATTGTTCAATGTTGCTTATCATCTTATCTCTTTTGCAGATACTCGGAGCAGTTCGTGATGAGCTCGCTCAGACAATTGACCAGCTACTCTTCATGGTATGGAGGAGAGAGACCGCCCTAGTCACCCATGGGATTGAGGTACATTTCATTTCCAGTTTTGTTGTTGTCATATTGTAAACTTTTGTTTAATGCATACTGATATCTGCCCTCATTTTCAGCTTGAGCCAGCAATGCCTACGGGACCTTCTACAGCTAGTAGGCGGGGACGAGGCCGAGGAAGGGGCCACAAAGGAGTTGATCAAGGAAGAGGTCGAGTGAGGTTGCGCTTGCCTCCTGAGGATTCCATGGGGGAGTACACAACCTCCGAGGGTGATGGAGAGGAGGTTGACTTGCAGTCGAGTAGCCCGAGTGATGATAGCGATGCACCTCCTCCGCAACTGAGGAAGAAGAGGGCAAGGATGGGATACTAATGCTGACGCTGTTCTTGCTTTTCCTTTTTATATTTTTGCTTTGTAGTTGAAACACTAGCTTCAGATTGACCCTTTATTTTTGAAGACTTTTCTTTCGTTGTTTTTGCTATTTTTGCATTTGTAAAACAATGACCGGGGTTGGTCCCGTTGAAACAAGTTTTTGTGAAATGATTTCTTTGCACAACATGATGATTGGCATTTGCATATGATGAACGGTGTAATCCTTGCATTGCAACCCGTGGATTTGTGAATGCTTTGTTCTTGAATTGAATCATGAATCGAATAATGACTTACAACCTGTCAAAATGTAAAATACAACTCGATAATAGAAAAATAAAATGAAAACAACTCAAAAAAGCTAAAATACACTTGGTATAAACAAGACAAGACTCAAAAGTACAGTCGTGGTTCACCCGAACGAAGTCCACTTTTGCTGCAACTGCACTGATCTGGATCAACACCAAGAGTCGGCCGGGCTTCACTGATCCACGGCCGGCCATCACTGAAGCACGGCCGGTTGTTGATCAGTGTTGTCCAACTGTCAAGCATAACTCCGTCCCAAAACTCTATAAATGGTGCTCTCATGCGGTTTTCCTAGCAAACTTATAACTCTTTGATATTTTGCTCTCGAGATGGAGATGTTATTTGTGAATACGCTTCGAGATTAGATAGCCACTTTGGATGGCTCGGAAAAGGTGAATTTCCACGGTTTCATCTTAAATGCCCTTTTTCCTTTGAGTTGCACTTCTCTTTGCTTTCTATTCCTCTATGTCGCGGTCCAATGTTGGAACCCAGTCACACATGTATTTCAATTTCTCTCTCAAGAAGTATGTCCAACACTCGAAGAATTTCAAGCACTGATGGAATCTCGACGTCATGAGGAAACCATGCTTCAATCCCGTTTTGGCCATGTCCAAGCTTTGAGGCGAATGTGCGGATTGTCAATGCATGACGCTCGGTCTTTGGCACATGATGGGGAGCTGGGCATCGTCGGTTTGGTTCATCGGTTTTCCGTTATTAGAGATAAGAGCAACCTTCTTTGGTGTAGCCACCGACACATGCTTTATGTTTATGCCTACTTGCGCAATTCCTAATTGCCTTCTACTGGGTGGTCTACTAGAAATTCTGCTACAGCTCTTCCTTTGACTGATTTACGAGTGACATACTTGAGATCAAACTCGGAGAGAAGAAGCAACCAACGAGCCAGCTTACCCGTAAGCACTGGTTTCTGAAAGAGATATTTGATGGGATCTAATGTTGAAACTAGAATTATAGAATGAGCTAACAGGTAGTGTCTCAACTTCCTTGTTGCCCAAACCAAAGCTAAACAAGCTTTCTCGAGGGTCGTGCAGTGGGTCTCATTTTCCAGCATCTTCTTGCTTAGATAGTAGATGGCATTCTCCGCTTTAGCATCTGATTCTTGCGCTAGCATGCATCCCATGGTCAAATCTATTACTGATAAATACAAGATTAGTGGTTTCCCCGGTTTTGGTGGTGACAATACAGGTGAATTTTGAAGCTATTGCTTAACCTATTCAAAGGTAAACTGATATCGATCATCCCATTGGAACTTCTTTCCTTTCTTCAATAAATCAAACAATGGTTCACAAGTCAAGGTTAATTTTGAGATATATCGTCTTATGAACTTGCCCAAAAAGTCGTGTGCCTCCTTTTCAGTCCTTGGTGGTGGCATTTCTAAGATGGCCTTGATTTTGGAAGAATCTACCTCAATTCCTCTTTGTGTGATCAAGAATCCGAGCATTTTCCCTGTTGTTACACCAAAGGGGCATTTTTGCGAGTTTAACCTCAATCTATACTCTTTGATCTGTTCAAAGAATTTCTCCAGTGCGGTGTAGTGGCCTTCTTGCGAGAGTGAGTACATGAAAAACAAGGAAAACCAATGAAAAAAAAGCAAAAAATAATGAGAAACCCAAAATGTAGAGGGCCAAATCCAATCGATTCAAAACGTAGAGGGCCAAATGGGTTTGACGAAAAAATTTTACGTAGGTCATTAGGTAACGTAAATAGAGTGAAAATCTAGAGAGAGAGAGAGAGCCTAAAGAGAGAGGGATGTGACTTTCAGATGCAAGGTGTATGAAAAATGAGGCTCAAGTTGTGTTTTAAAGATCCACGGGTGTTAAAACCCCAAACTGCCCTTAAAACAGGTCGGGTGGCCGGCCGTCCGACATTTTGGCTGGTCGACCCCTTTATTTGGCCGATCGATTCTTCAAGTGGTCCTGATGTGTTTTCGCTAAGATATTGCATATTCTGTGCATGGAGTGTCTTGTGTTCATCTTAAAAGGAAAAATTGAGTATTGGGGTTTGCTTCAATTTCAGAAAATTTTGAGATTGCATTTCGGATGCACCGTTCTAGGTCCCATCATTTCTCCGAAGTATGAAAGTGCCCCGATCTCAAGCTTGGGCAAGTTATATGCTTTTCTGCGTATTTAAGGACCTCCGAACTGTGAGTCAAAGTTGAAATAGAGATCTTTATGAGGTGTTTTCTAAAGGCACCATTTTACTCTACATCTGTCTAGACATTATCCTCTGCATTGCCGATTTGTTTGTCACATCCATTTACATCATGTGTTACCTTGTACCATCTATCATTTCACACCGAAAAGCGATTAGGATCATTGTCCATCGAGCTTATCTCAGGACATGTGAAACATGTTCCTAAGCGGTTTCCTTTCCTCAAGGAACGTGAATCTTAGGGTCTGTGATGGCATATCCTTGTCCATGGTAGGGTGTTCCCTGCCATTGTCCCTGTAAGGTGCTTCTGATGGCACCCCTTTGTATATCTTCTTTATTACATTGCATGGAACATTCATCGTATCACATTTCGTATTAATCACGACAATTGCATCGAACTCGTGTGTATCCTGCCAATATCATTTTGTTCCTTGCATCCTTGTTAAACCTTTCTACACAAATCGTGGTTTGGTTTGTCTCTCTCACCCTTACTGCGTGAAGCGCACTTCCGCTTGGATCCTCTCACCCTTTTGCGCAAAGCGTAGTTTGGTTTACACCCTCCACCTTTTCTACGGGAAGCATAGTTTGGCATGGAGCTTTTACCCTTTCTGCGCGAAGCATGGTTTAGCTTGTCTCTCTCATCCTTTCTGTGTGAAGCGTAGTTTGGCTTGCACCCTCCACCCTCACTACGTGAAGCGTAGTTTGGCATGGAGCTTTACCCTTTCTGTGTGAAGCATAGTCTGGCTTATACCCCTTACCTTTTCTGCGCAAAGTGTAGTTTGGCTTCCACCCTCCATTCTTTCTGCACGAAGCGTAGTTTCGCATGGAGCTTTTACCCTTTCTGCATGAAGACTAGTTTGGCTTGTACCCCTTACCCCTTTTGTGTGAAGCGTAGTTTGGCTTACACCCTCCATCCTTTTTGCGCGAAGCGTAGTTTGGCATGGTGCTTTTACCCTTTCTGTGCGAAGTGTAGTTTGGCTTGCACCCTCTATCCTTACACCGCGAAATATAGTTTGGCATGGATCTTTTACCCCTCTTGCGTGAAACGCGTTAGGTTGTTGATTTACCTGGTTAAAACCTTCCCTCTCTCTATACGACATATGATTAGATAAGCCTGTTAGTTACACTGTCTTTTCTCCTTTCGTGTCAAATGTGTTTGGAATTGACATTTGCTTACTCCTTTCCATGTGAAACATATTTGGACTTGTTTTGATTTAAGCTCGAGGCTTGTTTCATTCATATGCTATCATGTTGTTTATTACTCATTGCATTATCTTACTTGATCATGGATTTTCAAAAATAATCGACTTTGCGAAGGGTGTATGTCACGACCCAAATCCGCCTCTAAAAGTTTGGTCCATGACCGGCCAGTACTTAAGCCTCAAAACAAGATTTTAATAACATGCATCCAACAACGAGGCCCAAAGCAAAAGCAAATAAATTACAGAGCGCCCATTGAGCAATGCTTATATGCTAGGATTTTAAATATACTCAATTTATATTTGTATATATATATATATAAAAGTCCACGTCATGTAAGTATATACAAGGAGTTAGAAACAAAAAATTTACATATTAATCAAGGGTTTAACAAAAGCCACTAGAAACTTGACAAAACATGTGACACCAAAAGAACCTGACAAAGTGCTTCAATTGTGGAGGCCTAACACAACAGACCCAGCAAAAAGGGCTCCTGAAGCTGACCTAGGGCTGTCCTCCAAGCTAATCACGTACATAAACATATATAAAAACGAAGTGAGCAAGGCTCAGTGAATAATAATAATGTAAAGAGGTTCGGGTGAATAGGCATATGCCTTGGAGAATATTTATCTAACGTTTACATGTTTCCTTCGTCATATTCACAAATGCCCTTGGGCCAACATAAGACAGAACGACCTAGGGCCCAACGTAAGGTGAAACGGCCTCAGGCCCACGTGATGCACAACGGCCTCAGGCCCAACATAATACAAAATGGCCTCGGGCCCAATAGAATCTAAAACGGGCTTAGGCCCAACAGAATACAAAACGGTCTCGGGCCCAATAGAATACAAAACAGCCTCGAGCCCAACAGAATACAAAACAACCTTGGGACCAACAGAATACAAAATGACCTCGGGCCCAACAGAATACAAAATGGCCTCGGGCCCAACAGAAAACAAAACAGCCTTGGGCCCAACAGAATACAAAATGACCTCGGGCCCAACAGAATACAAAATGGCCTCGGGCCCAACAGAAAACAAAAAGGCCTCAGGCCCAACGTATCAACAACTGTTCTGGGCTTTATATGGTAAATGGAACACCGACATTTCTCCATCTCCCTTGGCCTTAGAGCCATTATTCATAACAAATCGTATCTTCGTAGGGTAAATGGAACAACAACATATCTCCACCTTCCTCGGCCTAAAGGTCATCATATATAACGGAAACAGAATGACCTTAGGTCCATTTCATATGCCATTGCTCATACTTGTACCATTGCTCAATCATTTTCATTCACTTAAATTTATTTAATGTATGCCACTAACAAACAAAAGTACATGGATCATAGCACCATTTATCCCGAATATACCATTCATAATCATAATGCATAAACCATCGTATAATTTATCTCGAACGTGCGAAGTACAATCAAGGTACATAATTCATAAACAGAAATACAGAAGTAAATATGTATCATTACAGTATCATTACTCATATTGGTTTAGGCGAGCAGTGGTATCTTCCCATAAGTGACATACACATAGTACACATACACAAACAGATAAATAATGCATTCTTTCCTTAGTTTATCTCTTTAATCATTTGTTCAATTCGTTTTCTCCCTATTCATTTTCAACCATTTTAGAGGGATCAAATAGACACTTTAACAGTTTTAGAGAGTCAAAAAGAGTAACAGAAGTTGATTGAATTTCCCCCCATTAGCGGCACGTACGGAAGTCCCCTACCGTACGTGTGAAGAGGTGTGCCACAAGTATGGCCCGCACATGCTTTTATTGTAGAATTCCCTAGTCTGTCTCCCCTATTTTCCGCACTTACAGCTGTGCATCCCCGCACGTGCCGATGTACATCCCACACGTGTGGCCATGGGCCCCGCACGTGCTATCCTGGGCTCTGTTTGAGCAGTCCAAAATTTCATCAAAATCAATCTTTCCAAAGGCAGGCCAAGGCTCTGATTCAAGCAATCTCTCTTCAAAACATCACATATGGTCATAATAAGTGTGAAATTCATGGTAAAGTTGATCAAAACTTCTTTTAATTTGACATATAGAACTTGATCTCCATGGTCCCTTCATGTCTTCTATCTTTCCATGTTAGATACATATACATATATATACTTACATGAGTTTAAACATGCAAAGACTTAAGGTTACATCACAATTCCTCACAATCTATCCCAAATCAAGCTAACTATAAAGGAATCAACTCTTAACTCAAAGAAATGTAAGAAATCTATGATGATTTTATGAGAGGTGCTTAAACAAGATCTTAATCCATAAACCCTAATTTTTTCAAGGGTAAATGCTTCATCATAGGGCTTCATTCCAAGCAATTGAAGAAAGAGAAAGAGGATTTTAGTGGGTTTATACTTACCTTAAACTATATTCTTGATTTCCTCCTTGAATTCTTAAGCCTCAAGCTCCTATATTGACTCTCTTCTTCTCTCCCCTTCTATCCACATTTTCTTTGTCTCCTCAGAGCTAAGGCTGAACTCAAATATATATCTCAAGCCTTATGTACCTATATAGGCTAACCAAACCTAACTTAACAAATCAGACAAAATCAATTTCCAATTAATTTGCCCGGATGGCTCTAAAAATTCTCATTAGAATGTTTATGTACTCAATTTCGATTTATGAACTCATTAAGGTCGTTAATTTCAGTTTCAAAGTGTTAACTCTATGAATTTTAGCTAAATAAAGTTAATTAATTCGCTACGAATCAAACTTTTACAAAACTTCATATAATGTCCTAAAAATCATGCTAATCATAACTGTAAAGTCAATTTTGGTTTATCACACCTCTAAGGTCCTCAATTTGCAGTCCAAATGTCACAATTTCAACAGATTTCTTTATAACCGACAGATACCAATTGAGAAACATATAATTTACTCACCAGAACATGGAATTTCGCATCAAATACATAATCATACATATAATGACACATATAATGAGGGATTAAAGCATGTGGAGGATATAAGAAGAGTCGGGTTATTGCACTCTTCCCCCCTTTAGGAAGTTTTGTCCCTCAAACTTGTCTTGGTCCCATAGCATTATCTAATTCCATTACCGACATTTAATTTCAGGCATGTAGGATTCGAAACCCACTCCGTATAGTTATTCCATAGATTCGTATGTAAAGTAAGGTAAGGTTGTCACAGTCAAAATTGTATATTCCCGTAATAATTCAAGTTTACCATCACAACAATTTCTTGTTAACAGGTTTCACAGCATCAAGTTCCAAGCACCATAACGTGGTAGCAATCATTCTCATAAGCGCATAATACATATAGTGCCAACAGCAAATAATTATATCCAGTTAAGGAAAAGTCCCCGAAATCAAAGTTTTACCCTACCATTCACAACCAAAATAAATTTTGTTCCAGCAGTCGCAATCAATTCACTTAGACCGATGCTTATAGTGTAACAACAATATCCATTTGGGCCAATTTCCATTTGGAACATCCCAAGCTAGTTCTATAAGTGTAAATCATGAACTTCATACTCGAGACAATAAAAACAAATGTAATAACCGTCATTCAGAACAAAATTTTGTTCATATAAGGAGAAAGTCAGATATCATATTCAAATTATACCTAGTTGGCATCATATATATCCTCCCCTTTTTGTCATTTCAGTTTCCCTATATTCAGATAGTTCTTCCTGTTTTACTGTAACTATCATTGACCCATGCCAATATTTCACTAAGGTCCTAATTCTTGTTCCAATTCCAAACGTCCATAACATATCCATAACATAATTCAATTAAGTCATTCTCATGCAATTTAGAATGAGTGAGTTAGTATATTTTTATCGATGACACACAAGTGAATGAGTCATTCAGTTGGAGTAATTCATCATTTAAGTTCATCACATGTTCACAAAGTAGTCAAAATCATAGCTCAAATCTCATAAATAAGTGTGTATGCCCCCTTACCAGATCCCAAGAGAAATCAACACGCATAATTTCTTGTCATCACCACTCATACTACGTTTCAATGTTCGATTAGTGCCAACATAGGTTGAGATGTCATATATAACAATTCATTTCAAAATGCCGATACATAATGTGAGAGCTATCCTAAGAAAGTAACAAAATTACAAGTCCAACCTTTTCCATAGTAAGGGTAATCTATCGATAAATTTTTATTCAGAGCATCATATATAAAATTTCATTCAAACGATAAAGTTCGAGGGTACTCTACGATTAAAGTTCGATTAGCCTTTACAGCAGTGGATTGTCATAGTTTTCCCATTATGCATAAGTATAATAGTCATCATATAATAACGAAGCAATTTCACTCCAATCTATTCAGCAGATTTAATTGGGTAATTCATCTGTAATTCCCAAGAATATTTCAAAACCCTACGTCAATTCCTTCATGTTTCATACAATCACAAGTTTGATAGTAGCCCTCTAGTAGTGCACAACAACAAAAGTTCATTCATCATTTCATTCCCAAAATTCTACATATAGAATATTCCATAATGCACAAGTTAGATTTATAGGTCTAATAAGCTTTTAAATTCACTCAGTACGTCCACAAGTTTTATCGAATCCTGAAATGTTCAATTCCCATTCTAATTGCCCTATAACCATTGTACTCGTAATCTATGTCAACTATTTCATTTATGCTCATAATCATATCAATAGGCATCATAATAACTTTCAAACTACAGTGTGAGGGCTAATCAACATATAGGCATTCAGTTATGAAAAATATAAATACGTGGAGCAACAAGTTTAGTGTTCTGGGTGTTTTCTGACACAAGTGTAATTACTCTATCCTGAATAGCAATCCGAGGGTAGTTCCTTACCACATGATCCATTTCCCCACACCTATAACTAGCCCCGGAAATGCAGTAACAAATCTGTTAGTGTTTCTTACCACATTCATTACACGTTGGTGCTGTGTTCCTCGCAAAGTTAAAAGTGCGCGATGATCTCGCATCTTGCTTCTTAAAGGATTTTTTCCTAAGGAAAAATTCATGCCTCCTACTTTCCCATTCAGAAGGCCAGTTCCGATTCACTTGGAGCACTTGCATTGATGGAGGTAAAGATTCTTGTCGTAGCAGTAGCTGATGCTGTTGTCTTAGGATCTTTACCATTTCTTGGACTAAACCTTCTAGTCTACCTAGTCGGGCTGTGAGAGAGTCTTCTAATTCATTTGTCCTTGTTTCCTCCATAATCTAGTTGCACTTGTAACTTATATAATACAAAAACAAGTACAATATATAGGCATACATTTTACGTACCATTGTAGACACCCCATTTTTGACTGACCTTAAGACTCAGACGTCATCGACTGAGCGCTCGGTGATTGCGCATGTTGTGCTCGTTCTGAGGTTACAGAGTCCTGGCTGAGTGCCTTGCCTCCGGACTTCGTGACCCTTTTGTGCTTTGCCTCGGTTTGCAAACCAGGTTCTGTTTTTTCTTCCCGAAGGGAGGAAGAGGTCTCGTAGACCATCTCTCAGTGGCTGTAGGCTACTTTTCGTGGTCGTAGACCACTGTTCCCATTTGGAGACCAGTTTTTGATGTTTGGAGCCGTCGGTCGTGCACCTCAGTTCGGGACCGCTTAACTTTCTCCGTTTGCTCCAGTTTTTGGCACACACCTTGTTTCCTCTCTCTAGAGGGACACTATGGCCTGGGAGACCACCTTTGTGGTCGCACGCCACTTTTGATGCTTAACAGCCTGTTTTCAGGGCACCCTGCTGCGCGTTTTGACCCCCGAACCCTCGTTTTGCATCCGTCTTGGTTCATTTTTGGCATGGACCTTGTTTTCATTGTTTGGAAGGTGGTACAAGGGTGGGAGACCACCTTTTCTCCTTGGATACCAGTTTTTCTCTGACGGCCAGTTTCCTTGATAGGTAACTGGTCTCCCTCACTTTTGGGCCGCAATTGTTCAATTGGGAGACCACCATTTAGGATTGCCAACCACTTTTCTTGAGCTTGGACCTTCTAAACTGGTCGATTGACCAGCGGACGTGGTCAGTCCAGCACCTGAACTGGTCGGCCTGCCTCCCTTAGTCTTGCCTCTGTGAGTTGTTGCCAGCTGTGCCAGCTGGAAGGCACAGAATGGATCCTCCATACACGTGTATGGAGGATCTTCAAGCTTATTTTTTTAGCTTCTTTGAGAAGCTTTGGACCCTCTCGTCTTTAAAGGAGGGCCTCTCCCTCCTTTGTGAAGGTTCAGAATTTCCGTAAGGCATACACATATACCTTCCTCTCTATATCTCAATTTTGTCTCCAAAAGTGCATAGTTCTTGGCCCTTTTACACTACACCTCCTAGCCTAACACTTCAACCATCAACCTGAGCTCCTTGGAGGTCATTCTCAGAGGTTAAAGGTTGAGTTTTGGTCCAGAGGTGTGCTGTTTTGCTGAAGCTACAAGGGTAACACACTATTCCCTTTTTTAAGCTTTATTTTGCTTCATCTTTTAGCTATACTTGAAAGAATATTTGAGCTTTGGTGTAAACTGAAAAAAGTCTTATTTTGAGGCCCTTAACATGCTTCTTTCAGATCATTTTTATGTTGGGGGTCATCTACCCACTTGCATGCCTCATTTTACCTTGTTTTGAGCCATGCCTTAGAGCATTTGTGTTGGCCTTTGTTTGGCATTTTATCCACTAAAATCCAGTGGATTTTTAGTTGCTAGGATGCTGTTTTGAGTGCCAAAATCAGAGAGGGGTGACCCTCTCTCTCCTTGTTTTGTTTTCTAGTATTTTTGGCCTTACAAAGGAGCTCTTATTTGCATGCTTCCAAGCCATGTTTCAGGCCATTTTTGATGAGTTTTAGGACCTTTATAAGCTCTGTCCAGAGCTTGTTTTTCCATATTGGATGTCCATCTTGCATGCGTAGAATAACCCTCTTCATAGCATATCAACGGAGCATCTCATTCTTGCATGCATTAACCATGTTTCAGTGGGTTTTTGGGCTTTACTAGGCATGTAATACCTCTCACCTTTGCTGGTTTAGTGGCCTCTTGATTGCCTCACATGCTTGTCGTGCAAATCCACTTTACTAGCTTACGTTGCATGCTATTTTGGCCTTTAATTCTAGCACTTTTTGGCCATGCCTTAAACTAATTTTGTGCATGTTTTGGACTGCCTTAGCTCTGTTTTTGGGCCTCATGGTCGAATGATGTTTGCTATGCATGGTTATAGTTCAATACCCTTGCCTAGCTTTGAGTTTTTTAGCCTATTGCATGCGTATTTTGAGGTGTTTCCATGTTTTGGCATCATTGTGAATCATATTTCAGAGATTATATGTATGCCATATTCCCATGCTTTCCACACTTTAAATGTGTTTGAGAGTTATGCATGAATACCTCATTTTTGGACCATTACATGAGCTTCATTTCCATGCTTTGCGAGCCATCATTTTAGTCCATTTTTGCTACTATTTTGGCTTGCATAGGAACTGTTTGGGGCTGGTTTGGCCATTTGAGTATTGCTTTGCATGCCTATAGTGTAATCCACTTCACTAGTTTCGGTATTTGGGCCATCTAGCATGCATTGTGTGAGGTGTTTGCATGATTCGGGACCATCTTGCATGTCATTTCAAAGCTGGAAAGTATGTGGTTGTATGCCATATTTCATGCTTACCATGCTTTGGCGGAGTTGCACTTTGTGCCTTAGGTTTGGTCCCTTGCATTTGTGCATGTTTGCATGTGTCTTGTTGCTTTGTTTTCATCATGTTTGGCGACTGATTTGGGTGTGGCCAAGGCCCATCCATCTTTGTTTAAGTCCCTCTTTCATTGTGTATGCCATAAAATCCATGTTGTTGCATGTTCGATCATTGCATTGAGTATGCCTCGTTCATAACATCGCGTATGTTAGTGCATTGTTTATGCAAGCCATATAATCCATGTGCATTGAGTATGCCATTGATTAGTTCATAGCATTGTGTATGCCATTTGCATGGTTGCATGCCATCCTTTGCATGTTTACATCACTTGGTCGCATTACATTTAGAATTGCATATTAGATTTGCATTTTGTACATGCCTTGCCATTCTATTTGTTGCATTGTGCTTGGAGTAGGGTTTAGTCCAAACACGGGAAACGAGAAATGTTTCATACTCCAAGTGATCAAACGTGCCTCGATTCCCGGTCACCGACACTCTTGACCATCCATGATGGAGTTGTTGGTTTTAGTTGTTTATATGTGCATTCATGTCCCATTGAGTCGTGCAATTTGACTCCTCGGCCATCATGCATCGAGATACGTGATTGGTGGCACGAGAATCGAGGACTACACTCCCTGGAGCTTGTGCAATGATGGGGAGAGTGACATGCACACATATGTTAAAAATACTTTGCCATGCCCCTTTCTCGCTCTCTGTTGCAGCAAACCGGAAACCAGCAGCGAAAACTGGTCACCAGCCTTCTGGAGCTTTGTACAGTGTTCTGGGACCAGTTGCAAAGAGAGGCAAATCGGGGCATCGCGATGGATTTCCTGACAAGGCGACTTGAGCATGCATGCATCCCTATCATTCGGAACAGAGCTGAGGCAGTCCATTTTGTTTAATTTGCATGCTAGTTTCCTTACTTACTTAGTTAATTCGTTAATTAATTAATGTTGTGTAATAATCAGTTTAATTAGCTTAGATTAGCTAGTTTATTCTATACTATTCATTCGGACCCTCCTAGGACGGCAATGTTGTAATAAGTGTGCGTGTGTGTGTGTGATGCATGCCTTCCAACCCCACGTCTTTCTCCCTTTTATTTACCCGCTTATGATTGTTAGTTTAGGGCACGTTTCAATTAGCATATTTATGCTCGCATGTTTGCATCCATTTATTTGTCTTGCGTGCACTAGGCTTGGCACATCATACTAACTGCATTGGATGTCAATTCCGAGTTGAATACGTGTATCAGTTGTTGCATTTCATATGCCATTTTAGAATAGCCGAGCCTATCTTAGTTCCATTTTTGCATGTGTTGCATTAGGCATTCTTAGCATAGTTAGGATTCATGCATGATTTCTAATTAGCTTCTTTCTTTGGCTCGGAGTACTCGGTAAGTGTTTATGCTTTAGCATCCTTGCATGTGTGTGAGTGACTGCCACGATAACATGCTTACCATGAGGCTATGTGCTTATGTGATATAACTGCCTGAATGCCTGTGTGTGAAGGTTGGGTTGCTTGAGTTGGAATAATTCGTCGAAACCCGTGGTTTAGCCTACTTACGGGTAGCAAACTTCAATCCATTTTCAAAACAAACGGATATGCGATGCTTTGTTCCAACTTAGGCAATCGAGTCCATACTTGTATGTTGTACGCATCACATAGTAATTCTAGGCTAATAAACCGGAATAATAGCACATGTGTTTTCAAAAACTCGATATCATGCTTAGTAGTGGCCGATCTTCGATCAGGCGAGCTGGGGTGCTCATGAAATGACCTTTCCCAATCGTACCGAAGTTCCCGAGCTGAGGCAACTTTGGTGATGACGGACACGTGGCCTGAGGCCCGAGTCAAGGTTTCCTAAATTCTCCCAAAACAAAATATTTAGGTGGCGACTCTGTATCTGAAAAAGCAGTCTATGTTTGGTATTTCTTTCTAAAAATCTGTTTTTCAAAACGATTTTCCGAATTTGGACTTTTTGGTAATTTATCGGTCTCGCACTGTACTTTGCGGGATTAGATTCAGAACCGTGACATTTGAGTCTGAACTGTAGTAAACCCCAATGAACAAAACGCCCGGGACGTTCGGGGACGTCTATAGTTTCTGGCGACTCTGCTGGGGATTTAGAGAACTTGACTCGAACTCATGATATCTTGTTTTGATTTCACTTATGTGTTTCTTTGCATTGCATTTGCATTGGTGCGCCTAGGACACCGTGTTTCCCATCTACTATTCTTGAATGGCTTGCTGGAGGCTCACTTTGAGAAAGCGTGCCATAAGGCTGACCGGTTACGGGCTCTGCCACGATGGGAACACAAACCCCAGTTTTTACTGGGGCACCCTTTTTGACCATTAGACCTAGTGCATATCCGAATCCATAGTGACCATTCCAAACTAGGACAGGTTGTTTACCCGATTGTGGGTTGTTTGAAACCGCTGCGTGCGTAGTGAAACCCTAGCTCCTGACAAAATAGGACAGGGAAATCCTACCCCAACATAGGGGTGTTTTGGGCTCTCACTTGCTTGTTATGTGCTTTTAGAGTGCGTCTCTACAGGAATGCATGTATCAGTTTGCTGGTCTGAGTATCAGGCCTAAGGGCACCAATATTTGGAAATCAATTTTACTAAGGGTATCAGTTTACAGGCAAAATTTGGGGCAGAATTCAGTAGAGAGCACAGTCATTCAGCTTTGTTCATATCTGTTTTAGTGGAATCAGGCTGAGATGCTATCTATTTTCTTCTTTTACAAGGTCTCGGAACCATAGCTTCAAAAGGCTCCAATATCCCCCGGTACATTGGGCTTGTACTGATAGACTTTGTCAGGTCAGAGATTCAGTTCAAGGGCAAATCAGTGTTCCTTTGCCAGAGGCAGGGTAAAAAGGCCAGTCAGGCACAGATCATCAGTTCAACAGTCTTCGGATCAACAATCATTATCCATCTCACCTGTGTGTAGTTGGGTTGAGATATCTGTTTTTACCAAAGAGACAGATATACCGATAGATCAGTTAGACCAGGGCAGTATGGCAGGAATGGAGAAGATGATGTGTCAACTCCAAGAAAGTATGAAAACCATACAGCAAGACGCTGTTCGTCAAGCCAAATTTGCCAAACAATAGGCCGAGGTCATGGCTTAACAGGTAGAGTTAATTGCCAGGCTACAACAGCAAACCAGAGCATCTGCTTTACACCAGGTTCCTCCCCCACCAAGAGTCCCAATACCCGGGGAGACGACAAATGTCCAGAATGTCCAGCAGGATACAGACATCCCAATGGGGCCACCTCCGCCCCCGATTCTACCTCAACTATCCAAGGCACCCACGCCTATCAATTTATCGGACTCCCCCTTTGAGTTCGAGGTGGACCCTACGGCATTAAAAGTGAGTAAGCTTGAAAAGCTATTCAAGAAATCTCAAGGTGTGAAGTCCATTTCGGACATTGAGGATGGGTATACCGACGCAGCCGTGACACTGCCGGACAGATTTAAGATGCCACATATTGATCGCTTTGACGGGTCCAGGGATCCCATGGTGCACTTACGGCTGTTTTCAGACATATTAAGGCCGATGGGCCTCACCAGACTACAGAAGCTTTCTTTATTCGGCCGGACCCTATCGGGTGTGGCGGCCATCTAGTACACAAAACTGGAAGACGATGTTAAGAGGAATTGGGATGAGATGGCCGAGGCTTTTGTCGCTCAGTACTCCTATAATACACAGATCGAGATCACAGCCCGTGGTCTCAAGATGACTAGGCAAGAGCCTAAGGAGAGTTTTTCTGACTTCGTAACCTGGTGGAGGGCCAAGGCCTCAATGATGACCACAAGGCCCACTGACAAAGATCAGATTTGGATGATTGTGCGCAATCTCCAGTCCAAGCTTATACAGAAAATAATTGTTCTCCCCTTCCCCACCTTTTTAGATTTACATGAGATGGGGCTACAAATTGAGGATGCTATGAAGCAGGGGCTTATTGACCAGGAGAAGGAGCAGCCCAGGATGGCATTTTCCCGCAGTTCGAATGCAACCACCAGTGGTGATGCAGCCGCAAGATATTCTGACGTGGGCATGGTCACCACCACCGCATCAAAAATAGCTACCCCATTCACCGGTGCGTCCGGAAGCAGCTCACAAAAAACCAAATATCCACCTAGAGTCAAGAGGGTTTTTACCCCACTTTATATGTCTTTGTCAAAGGCTCTAGAGGCCTTACTCCGGAAAGGATATCTGAAACCATTGGAACAACGGCCTCTACCCGATCCTATCCCTCCAAAGCATGACCACACTAAATAATGTGCCTACCATCAACAAACCGGTCATGACACTGACAGTTGCTATCATCTTCGCCATGATGTACAAGGTCTGTTTGACAACAAAGTCATCGCCGCACCAGCTCAGCAAAGTCTATCACCACTGGATCAGTGAACTTGGGGCATAGTATGAGTATGTGATCAGGGGATGAACCACCTACGGGTGGCACTCAGTTTACTCCAGATGTGGCGTATGGCACGCACTATTTTGAGGATTTGTGATTGCTCGTTTTTGTACCTTCTGACTTGGGTATTGGGTCAGTCTTGTTGTTTTGTGTAGAGTCAGTCTTTTTATGCTGAGTCAATCGGGTCAGTCTTGTTGTATCGATTCAGTCCTGTTTTGTTGGAGTCAGGTGATTTCGGGGTGTTACCTCGGACATCACTTGCTTGTTTTGTGTTTGTCTTTTCGTTTTCTTTTGAGTTTATTTTTGCCTTGGAGCCAGTAATGCCAACAGATTTGAATGAACAACAGTGATTTTCACACCCTTATGTTTGTTTCTGCCTTGCGTCAGTTGTGCCAGAAAGTTTGAATGAAACGGCAGTACTTTTTTCCTACTTTTTTGTGCCTCGAACTCATTGCATTGACCTAAGTTTTCCAAAACTTTTCGAACACTGTGATGAAAAATGAAGAGGGAGGAATTCCTCGGGTTTTGCAAAATTTGATCAATTGAGAGAAAGAGAGGCATGTTAAGCCCTTAATGAATGAAATCATGTTTGTTAATGTGAGTACTAAGAAGGACCCTGGCTTGATCCAGATTGGTTGTACACTATCTTCAGCGCGAGCGATTTGTCACTTTCTTAAAAAAAAAAAAATCAAAAAATATTTTGCGCGGTCCTGTGAAGACTTGTGTGGAATCGCTCTTGAGATTGTGTAGCCTAGGATCGCTCTTCGCCTCGAGACTCGACCCCTTGCTTTCGAACCTTGTACCTAGATTCAGAATGTTCAACGGTCAACCACCATGTAAGGCCTGTGTGGCCAGATCAGAAGCGGCCCTTAAACTAGGGGCAGGGAAGTCAGATCAAGAAGATCAGATGTCATCAAAAGAAGCTTGCAAAGCTAGATCAGAAGCACCCCTCGAACTAGGGGCAAAAGATGCCAGATTGTGCTCGAAGAGCCGAAGATGGATCATTCCACAAATCAATAAAGATCGGCAAGAATGCCAAACCCCAGAAGGGCGGAAAGAAGAAGACATTGTTGAAGGATAACCGAGTTCCAATCCACAACACTAGGGGCAAATTCACCCTCCATTGGATGGACTTCTACATCATTAGCGAACAATAGCCATTCTCCCAGATTCAGATGACTTCAAGATCTCAAAACCATTTGACATGGGCAAAGCTACACTTTTACCCTTGCGAGGCTCGGTGGGCCGAAAACCCAAAAGGGTGACCCAGGCAAAAGTTAGAGCAAGAAAAAGAAGAAAAAAAAAAAAAAGAGAAAAACGCAAAAAAGAAAAAAAAGAAAAGAAGAAAAAATGAAGAAAATGAAAAGAAAAGATGAAAAAGAAAAGAAATGAAAAGAATTGAAAAGAAGATAAGAACAAAGCTCGCAAGGTTGAAAACCCAGAAACGGCGGCCTTGGCAAAAGTTGGAGCGTGAAAGGAGAGGTTAATACCCGAGTGTACCTTACGCCGAACAACGTAAGGCTTGATTCCTATCTTTGGGATACGTAGGAAACTTCATTCTGAAGTCCAGCCGTAAAACACTTCAAATTTGACTGTGTCCATGTGATGGTTCTGGTCATTTTTGTCTTCTCTGTATCCGAGAATTTGGTTGTAATTGTCACTGTGAGGACTGGTTGCCATGTGCTGCGGCGCTATTCCGACTAGGGGCAATTTTTCGTTGCCGTGCAGTGCTGCGGTGCTATTCAGACTAGGGGCAACTTTCAGTTGTCGTGCAGTGCCGTTCAGACAAGGGGCAATTTTCCATTGTTATGGATTTGAGGTTGTGCATCTCAAAGGTAGGTTCTGTGCTTGTTGAGCAGTGGCCATTTGCAAAAACAGTTTTTGAGAATTTTTTCTAAGGTTGACTAATTCTCTCAAAAAATATTCTATTTTTCCAAAACTAGACCATTTCTTGGACCCAAAAAAGGAAAATTTTCAGTGCTCATAGCCTGACTTGCATGATGTCAAATCAAAAAGTTGAACAAGCATGCTAATCTAACTCTCATCTAAATTAAAATTGTTTTAGTAGAAGGCCAAAACAAAAAATGGTCAAAATGATGAAGTAGGGGCACAGTTGAGTCAGGCGTCCTGTCTTTTCCCTATTGTCAACATACTTGCCAGAAAGGGCACTCTACTTGCTAGAAAGGGCACTCTACCTACCAGAAAAGGGCACAACTTAAGCTAACAGCAAAGGGCCGAAAGCTCTCTCATCCTCCGAGCAGCGATGTATCAAGCCAAGTGCGAAGCACGAACTGGAATGGGGCACGATATTCCACTCCCTCATCTGGAAGATCTGGTCACGTCCAAACTTCCCAGTAGAGCATCGTTAACCGATGTCACCTGCAGATTTGCTACACACCCAATTGTAGCATAGCCCCTCTATGGGAGAGACTCACTGTTGTGAACAAGAATGAGAATCTGGTAGAATACCAGGGGCAAAAGCCCACAACTTCCTGTTTATCCATCAACCACCCAGGGGAGGGATAAAAAATGAGAGATTGAAGAATAGAGAGATGTGCGCTGAGAGGAAAAGTGAGGAAAAGGGCTTTTTTAGAGAAAAAAAGAACAGAGACTGTGGGCCGACTAATGTGAGAATCACAAATGAGAAAGGGTGGGAAACAATACCCGGAGGAACAGGCTCCCTATGCACATTTGAGTATTCTGTTTTGTTGTGTTTTGTTTGTCTTGATTCTTGTTTTGAGTCGTTTCGAGTGTTTCTCGATGTGTTTGGGTCGTTTACCATTTGTTTTCCATTGTTGAGTCATAGTGCGCTATGTTCAGTCGTAGGCTCAAGACCCCAGTCAAGAACTCATCTCTCAAATTCAAAAATAAAATTGTTTTGCGCTCCGAGTGCCGTGCCGTTCTCCACATCTGTGCAAAACAAGATTCGTTCTTTTGAAAAACCGCTGGGTTCAACCCAGGTCATGCAGGAACAGTAAAACCAGGACCTATCTGAAGCTATATAGGTTCCAGACTGCAAAGCAAAAGAAAAGAGGAAAATGTCGGGTATCTGAGTTTGTTTTAACTTTAGTAAGTTCCGAGATAGCATTCCGTGTGTACCTCTTCAGGTCTTGCCAATGCTCTAAAGTATGAGTGTGCCTCTACCTCCAGCTCAAGATCAAGTCCGCTTGAAGCCATAATGGCGATCAAGTGCTCTCCCTTAGTACCATTCCCTGCCGGAGGCATCTTGGCTATGTTCGTAATGAGTTCCTAGGAGACCAACTATGACGGTGGAAACTAGAGTTCGAATGGCTGTTGCCTAGAATGCAAAGGTTCGGGATTTTCGAGACTAAAATCTGGTTTAAATACCCAGAGGCGTGTCCTCGGCTTGAAATCTGTATGGAAGACCCATAGGTTGAGATAGCGTGTATGCACCTCAATTCTGGATACTGAACCAACCTAGTCTGTCACCCCGTTGGAGAATAGGGAAAGTTGTGAATATGGTCAGAAAGAAAAGCGGCATCCGTGCCTTCAACATACGGAGGTTACCCCATCTCAGCATATCAGAACCTTTATACTGTAAGTTGAAAGTAAGTGTTCAAAAAGCACGAGGGCAGTTCCCCATCAGAGTCGAGCGGTTCATCGCCACCCACCCCATGAGGTGCTTTCTAAAGCGCCACTAAGTTTGTTTATTGCATTCGTTAAAAATCATGCATTGTATTGCATTGTGCCTATCAAGTTTCTTTCTCATTCATGCACGATATTGTATGTATGGTTCGTTTGAAACTGGCACAACCAGGCGATATTGTATGTACGGTTCATTCAAAGAAGTTCCGTTTAAGATCATTCACTTAGTGTACCAATCACACTTCATTCACTTAGTGTATCCATCACACTTCATTTACTTCATTTACTTTAGTGTATCCATCACACTTCATTTACTTCATTTGCTTTAGTGTATCCATCACACTTCATTCACTTTGTGTATTTATCATATTTGTTCACTTAGTGCATCTATCACACTTTGTGTTCACCTTCAGTGTATCTATCATACCTGTTCACATAGTGCATCTATCACACCTTCTGTTCATTTTTGGTGCATCTATCATGCTTGTTCACTTAGTGCATCTGTCATACTTTGTGTCCACCTTTAGTATATCCATCACACTTGTTCACTAAGTGCATCTATCACACTTCGTGTTCACCTTTAGTGTATCTATCATACTTTGTTCAAATAGTGCATCTATCACACTTTGTGTTCACCTTTAGTGTATCTATCATACTCTATTCACATAGTGCATCTATCACACTTTGTATTCACCTTTAGTGTATCTATCATACTCTATTCACTTAGTGCATCTATCACACTTCGTGATCACCTTTAGTGTATCTATCATACTCTGTTCACTCAGTGCATCTATCACACTTTGTATTTATTTTTAGTATATCTATCATACCTTGCTCACTTAGTGCATCTATCACACTTCGTGTTCACCTTTAGTGTATCTATCATACTTATTTGCTTAGTGCATCTATCACACTTTGTGTTCACCTCCAGTGTATCTATCATACTTTGTTCACTTAGTGCATCTGTCACACTTTGTGTTCACCTTCAGTGTATCAATCATATTTGTTCACTTAGTGTATCTATCACACTCTGTGTTCACCTTTTGTGTATCCATCACACTTTTTTCACTTAGTGCATCTATCACACTTTGTGTTCACCTTTTGTGTATCTATCATAATTTGTTCACTTAGTGCATCTATTACACTTCGTGTTGACCTTTTGTGTATCCATCACACCTGTTCACTTAGTGCATCTATCACACTTTGTGTTCACCTTTAGTGTATCCATCACACTTATTCACTTAGTGAATCTATCACACTTTGTGTTCACCTTTAGGGTATGTATCATACTTTGTTCACTTAGTGCGTCTATCACACTTTGTGTTCACCTTTTGGTGTATCCATCACACTCTGTTCACGGCTTGTGTATCTATCACACTACACTCACCTTATGTATTTATCATACCTTGTTCATTTAGAGCATCTATCACACTTTGTATTCACCTTTTTGTGTATCCATCACACTACGTCCGCTTTGTGTATCTACCACACATGCTTACTTTGTGTATCTATCACACGTTCGCTTTGTGTATCTATCACACGTTCGCTTTGTGTATCTATCACACATGCACACTGCATTCGCAATGAGAATTGCAGTAATTCTCTTACACCCTTTCTGCATGTAATGTAGTTAGATTTGTGTATGGTTGCTTAAAACTGTTGCATGTTATGCTTCGTTATAGCTTTCTTTGCGTGATCATAAGTTATGCTCGGCTTTGTGCATTGTTCTTGCATTTTGCCCCTGCTTGCGGGCACGCCTGTGGGCCCATCTCTTGTTTCTCACGCCTGTTTCTCTAAGTCTTCGGCCTTGTCAAAAATGGGTCGTCTCTGGGCTTTGACATTCACTCCCATCACTTATGACTTTCGAGTTCTATCAAAGAGGGGCAACTGTAGACACCCCATTTTTGACCGACCTTAAGACTCAGACATCATCGATTGAGCTCTCGGTGATTGCGCATGTTGTGCTCGCTCTGAGGTTACGGAGTCTCGGCTGAGTGCTTTGCCTCCGGACTTCGGGACCCTTTTCTACTTTGCCTCAGTTTGCGAACCAAGTTCTATTTTCTCTTACTGAAGGAAGGGAGAGGTCTCGTTGACCATCTCTCAGTGGTCGTACGCTACTTTTCGTGGTCGAAGACCACTGTTCCTGTTTGGAGACCAGTTTCTAATTTTCGGAGCCGTCGACCGTGAGCCTCGGTTCGGGACCGCTTAACTTTCTCCGTTTGCTCCGGTTTTTGGCACACACCTTGCTTCCTCTCTTTAGAGGGACACTATGGCCCGAGAGACAACCTTCGTGGCTGCATCCACTTTCAATGCTTAACAGGCTGTTTTTGGGGCACCCAGCTGCGCGTTTTGACCCCCGAACCCTCATTTTGCATCCGTCTTGGTGCATTTTTGGCATGGACCTTGTTTTCATTGTTTGGAATGTGGTACAAGGGTGGGAAACCACCTTTTCTCCTTGGAGACCAATTTTTTCCCGCCGGCCGATTTCCTTGACAGGTAACTAGTCTCCCTCACTTTTGGGCCACAATTACTGGTCTCCCACCACACCACTAGCTTGCACTCAATTGGAAGACCACCATTTAGGGCTGTCGACCACTTTTCTTGAGCTTGGACCTTCAGAAGTGGTGGGCCGACCAAGGGAAGTGGTCAGCCGAGCAACTGAACTGGTCAGCCTGCCTCCCTCATTCTTGCCTCTGTGAGTTGTTGCCAGCTGTGCCAGCTGGAAGGCACAGAATGGATCCTCCATGCACGTGTATGGAGGATCTTCAAGCAAGTTTTTTTAGCTTCTTTGAGAAGTTTTGGAGCCTCTTGGCTATAAAGGAGGGCCTCCCCCTCCTTTGTGAAGGTTCAGAATTTCCCTAAGGCATACACATATACATCCCTCTCTATATCTCTATTTTGGCTCCAAAAGTGCATAGTTCTTGGCCCTTTTACACTACACCTCCTAGCCTAACACTTTCACCATCAACCTAAGCTCCTTGGAGGTCATTCCCAGAGGTTAAAGGTTGGTTTTTGGTCTAGAGGTGTGCTATTTTGCAGAAGCTACAAGGGTAACACACTATTCCCTCTTTTAAGCTTTATTTTGCTTCATCTTTTAGATATACTTGCAAGCATATTTGAGCTTTGGTGTAAACTGAAAAAATTCTTATTTTGAGGCCATTAACATGTTTGTTTAAAATCATTTTTATGTTGGGGGTCATCTACCCCCTTGCATGCTTCATTTTACCTTATTTTGAGTCATGCCTTAAAGCATTTGTGTTGGCCTTTGTTTGGCCTTCTGGCCACTAAAATCCAGTGGATTTTCAGTGGCTAGCATGCTATTTTGAGTGCCAAAACCAGAGAGGGGTGACCCTCTCTCTCCTTATTTTGTTTTCTAACATTTTTGGCCTTATAAAGGAGCTCTTACTTGCATGCTTCCAAGCCATGTTTCAGGCCATTTTTAATGAGTTTTAGGACTTGCATCGGCTCTGTCCAGAGCTTGTTTTTCCATATTGGATGTGCATCTTGCATGTGTAGAATAACCCTCTTCATAGCATATCAAAGGTGCATCTCATTCTTGCATGCATTAACCATGTTTCTGTGGGTTTTTGGGCTTTATTTGGCATGTAATACCTCTGACTTTTTCTGGTTTAGTGGCCTCTTGATTGCCTCACATGCTTGTAGTGCAAATCCTCTTTACTAGCTTACGTTGCATGCTATTTTGGCCTTTGATTCTAGCACTTTTTGGCCATGCCTTAAACTGATTTTGTGCATGTTTTGGACTGCCTTAGTTCTGTTTTTGGGCCTCATGGTCGAATGATGTTTGCTATGCATGGTTGTAGTTCAATACCCTTGCCTAGCTTCGAGTTTTGAAGCCTATTGCATGCGTATTTTGAGGTGTTTTCATGTTTTGGCATCATTGTGAATCATATTTCAGAGCTTATATGTATGCCATATTCCCATGTTTTCCACTCTTTAAATGTGTTTGAGAGTTATGCATGAATACCTCATTTTGGACCATTGCATGAGCTTCATTTCCATGCTTTACGAGCCATCATTTTAGTCCATATTTGCTACTGTTTTGGCCTGCATAGGGACTATTTGGGGTTGGTTTGGCCATTTGAGTATTGCTTTGCATGCCTATAGTGTAATCCACTTCACTAGTTTCGGTATTTGGGCTATCTAGCATGCATTGTGTGAGGTGTTTTCATGATTCGGGACCATCTTGCATGTCATTTCAGAGCTAGAAAATATGTGGTTGTATGTGATATTTCGTGCCTACCATGCTTTGGTCGAGTTGCACTTTATGCCTTAGGTTTGGTACCTTGCATTTGTGCATGTTTGCATGTGTGTTGTTGCTTCGTTTTCATCATGTTTGGCCACTGATTTGGGTGTGGGCGTGGCCCATCCATCTTGGTTTAAGTCCATCTTGCATTATGTATGCCATATAATCCATGTTGTTGCATGTTCGATCATTGCATTGAGTATGCCTCGTTCATAACATCGCGTATGTTAGTGCATTGTGTATGCATGCCATATAATCCATGTGAATTGAGTGTGCCATTGATTAGTTCATAGCATTGTGTATGCCATTTGCATGCTTGCATGTCATCCTTTGCATGTTTACATCACTTAGTCGCATTACATTTAGGATTGCATACTAGAGTTGCATTTTGTAAATGTCATGCCATTCTATTTGTTGCATTGTGTTTGGAGTATGGTTTAGTCTGAACACGGGAAATGAGGAATGTTTCACACTCCAAGTGATCAAACGTGCCTCGATTCCCGGTCACCGACACTCTTGACCATCCATGATGGAGTTGTTGGTTTTAGTTGTTTATATGTGCATTCATGTCCCATTGAGTCGTGCAATTCGACTCGTCGACCATCATGCATCGAGATGCGTGATTGGTGGCACGAGGATAGAGGACTACACTCCCTGGAGCTTGTGCAATGATGGGGAGAGTGGTCATGCACACATATGTTGAAAATACTTTGCCATGCCCCTTTCTCGCTCTCCATTGCAGCAAACTGGAAACCAGCAGCAAAAACGGGTCAGCAGCCTTCTGGAGCTTTGTACAATGTTCTGGGACCAGTTGCAAACAAAGGCAAATCGGGGCATTACGATGGATTTCCCGACAAGGCGACTTGAGCATGCATGCATCCCTATCATTCGGAACAGAGCTGAAGCAGTCCATTTTGTTTAATTTGCATGCTAGTTTCCTTACTTACTTAGTAAATACGTTAATTCATTAATGTTGTGTAATAATTAGTTTAATTAGCTTAGATTAGCTAGTTTATTCTGCACTATTCATTCGGACCCTCCGAGGAGGGCAATGTTGTAATAAGTGTGCGTGTGTGTATGATGCATGCCTTCCAACCCCACGTCTTTCTCCCTCTTATTTACCAGCTTATGATGGTTAGTTTAGGGCACGTTTCAATTAGCATACTTATGCTCACATGTTTGCATCCATTTATCTGTCTTGCATGCACCGGGCTCGACGCATCATACTAACTGCATTGTATTTCAATTCCGAGTTGAATACGTGTATCAGTTGTTGCATTTCATATGCCATTTTTGAATGGTCGAGCCTATCTTAGTTGCATTTTTGCATGTGTTGAATTAGGCATTCTTAGCATTGTTAGGATTCATGCATGATTTCTAATTAGCTTCTTTCTTTGGCTCGGAGTACTCGGTAAGTGTTTGTGCTTTAGCATCCTTGCATGTGTGTGAGTGACTGCCACGATAACATGCTTACCATGAGGCTATGTGCTTATGTGATATAACTGCCTGAATGCCTGTGGGTGAAGGTTGGGTTGCTTGAGTTGGAATAATTCTTTGAAACCCGTGCTTTAGCCTACTTGCGAGTAGCAAAGTTCAATCCATTTTCAAAACAAACGGATATGCGATGCTTTGTTCCAACTTAGGCAATCCAGTCTATAGTTGTATGCTTTGCGCATCACATAGTAATTCTAGGCTAATAAACTACAACAAGAGCACATGTGTTTTCAAAAACTCGATATCATGCTTAGTAGTGGCCGATCTTCGATCGGGGGAGCCAGGGTGCTCATGAAATGACCTCCCCAATCGTACCCAAGTTCCCAGGACGAGGCAACTTTGGTGATGACGGACACGTGGCCTTACGCACGAGTCAAGATTTCCTAAATTCCCCCAAAACAAAATATTTAGGGGGCGACTCTGTATCTGGCAAAGCAATTCATGTTTGGCACTTCTTTCTAAAAATCTATTTTTCAAAACGATTTGCCGGATTTGGACTCTTTGGTGATTTATCGGTCTCGCATTGCACTTTGCGGGATTAGTATCAGAACCATGACATTTGAGTCCGAACTGTAGTAAGCCCCAATGAACAAAACGGGATTTCTCCCGGGATGTTCGAGGATGTCTACAACCATCAAACACAATAATCATGGTAATCATATACATAACATATGTCCATATACTTGCATTATGAACAAATAACATTTGCTTGTGTACATATCTCACATTTTCATAGAAAATAAAATTAGACTCATATGTGTGGTTACATAACCTTTATATTCATAGGCCAAAAATTTTCAATTTCGTTCAGGTATGTTCCTTCAATTCCCATGGGTTCACTTCATTTCATTCTCCATTGTCTTCACACACGCACCCATGCCAGTGCAATGTCCCTAAGTCTTTTCTAGGACACCCTATAACTCAAATGGACCCATGTGTGTGGAAGTAACTTGTGTTTTGATACTAACTGTCACGACCCAAACCCACCCCTAAAAGTTTGGTCCATGACCGACCTGTACTTAGGCCTCAAAACAAGATTTCAATAATTTGCATCCAACAACGAGGCCTAAAGCGGAAGCAAGTAAATTATAGAACGTCCATTGAACAGTGCTTTTATGCCAGGATTTTAAATATACACAATTTATATATATATAAGTCCACATCATGTAAGTATATACAAGGAGTTAGCAACAAAAAATTTACATATTAATCAAGGGTTTAACAAAAGCCACCAAAAACACGACAAAAATGTGATATCAAAAGAACCAGACAAAAAGTTTCAATTGTGGAGGCTTAACACAACACACCCACCAAAAAGGGCTTCTGAAGCTGACCTAGGGCTGTCCTCCAAGCTAATCACCAACATAAACACATATAAAAATGAAGTGAGCAAGGTGTAGCTCGACTTTTTCGTGCTCCTTTCGGAAGGCGAATAAGCCCTACAGTGTCGGACTCTCGTGGTTCTAAATTTTATTTCATAAGTGCAATGTGAAATAATGAAAACGCAAAAGAGTCCAAATTTGGCAATTCTTTTGGAAAATAGATGTTTTGACTCAAATACCAAAAATAGACTGCTTTGCCAGATTTACAGAGTCGCCACCTGAATATTTTGTTTTTGGAAATTTAGGAAACCCGAGACTCGTGCCAAAGGCCATTTGTCCGTCGTTACCAAAGTGTATTGGTTCGGGAACTTAGGTACGAGAGGCGAAAGCCATGAATTGAACACCCCACTCGCCTGATCAAAGATCGGCCTCTACTAATCATGATGTGATTCTTATTTACATTATATGCTCTTGTTCCGGTTGTTAAACTAACTTTACTTTGTTGGTAGCTCGACTTTTTCGCGTTCCCTTTCGTAGAGCTCGAATTGGTCATACAGTTCGAACTCTGTCACGATTTTGAATCTAATTTCACAAAGTGCAATGTGAAACTGATAAACACCAAAGAGTCCAATCCAGCAAATCATTTTGGAAAATCAGATTTTGAATCAAATAATGCCAAAGTTAGACTGCTTTGCCAGATTACAGACTCGCCACCTAAATATTTTGTTTTGGGAAATTTAGGAAACCCTGACCCATGCCAAAGGCCGCGTGTCTGTCATCACCAAAGTTGCCTCGGCTCAGCAACTTGGGTACGAGAGGGGAAGGTCCTGAAATGAGCACCCTCGCTCGCCCGATGAAAGATCGACCTCTACTAATCATGATATGTTCTTTTATAAACATTATGTGTTCTTGTTTCGGTTATTAGCTAACATTACTCTGTGATGCACACATACAAGTATAGACTAAAATCACAAGAATTGGAACGAATTCAACTCATGTTTGTCTTCGAAAATGATTTGAAGTTGCCACCCTCAAGTGGGCTAAAACACAGATTTGCCATCAAACATGATGGGCTTAAAACATGATTTTTCACTTCGCAAAGTGGGCTTAAAACATACATTCATTGAACTATTCCAATTAAACTAACAAGCCTTCATCTAAAGGCATTCATGTAGTTTATCAAGTAAGCACATAACCTCATGGCAAGCATGCGAATCATGGTAATATGGAAACCTATAAACACCCCATTTTTGACCGACCTTAAGACTCAGACGTCACCAGTTGAGCGCTCGGTGATGTTGCATGTTGTGCTCATTCTGAGGCTTCAGAGTCTCGGATGCAAGCCTTGCCTCCGAACTTCGGGGCTCTTTTGTGCTTTGCCTCAGTTTGCGAACCAGGTCCTGTTTTCTCCGTTTTCACTTCCCGAAGGGAGGGAGAGGTCTCGTAGACCATCTCTCGGTGGCCGTAGGCTATGTTTCGCGGTCGTAGGCCATTTTTCCCATTTGGAGCCCGGTTTCCGGTTTTCAGAGCCGTCGGTCGTGTGCCTTGGTTCGGGACCTCTTAACTACCTCCGTTTGCTCCATTTTTTGGCACACACCTTATTTCCTCCCTTTTGAGGGACACTGTGACCCGAGAGACCACCTTCGTGGTCATACGCCACTTCCGGTGCCTAACAGCCTGTTTTCGGGGGCCCAGACTGTGCGTTTTGGCCCCCGAACCTTCGTTTTGCATCCGTCTTGGTCCATTTTTGGTAGGGACCCTATTTTCACTGTTAGGGAGGGGGTGGTATGGTGACCGGCCACCTTTTCTCCTGAAAAACCAGTTTTCTCATTTTCTCTCTCTCAAAAGCTGGTTTTTCTGACAGAAAGCTAATTTTTCACACTTTTGAGCCACAATTTCTGGCTTTTCATACCACCATTGTGGTGTGCTCATCTGGGAGGCCACCAAAATGGGTAGGGCGACCAGTAATTCTGCTTGACCCTTTTGACCCTTGCTAAAAAGCTCACTTTTCTCTCTCCTGGATCACATTTTCTGGTTTTTCACCACAGGGTTGTGTTCTACTCATCTGGGAGGCCACCTTTCTGGGTAGGCCGACCAGCAACTTTGCTTGAACCTTTTGACCCCTGGTCGGCCGACCAGGGGGAGTGGCCGACCGGCCACTTGAACTGGTCGGCCTACTTCTTGCTTTTTGCCCTCTCTGAATACTTTACAGCTGTGCCAGCTGGGGGGCATTTCGTGCATCCTCCATACACGTGTATGGAGGATCTTTGAAGCTTCCAAGAGAATCTTTGGCCTCTCTTCTCTATAAGAGAGGCCCTCCTCTTCATTTGCAGAGGTTAGACATTTTGGCCAAGGCACATATACTCCACCCTCCATAGCCTTCTTCTCCAAAGCTCCAAACCCTAATATTCTTGCACCATTTGCACTACAAACCTTTGCACCACACCTCCTCCATCCATTCCAGCACCTTGGGACTGATTTGCAGAGGTTGAAGGCTCACCATCTTGGTCCAGAAGTCGCTGGAGGTCTTCTCTGCATGGGTAAGTCCTCATTTCCCCCATTTTTGCATTATTTTGCTCTATACCTTAGCTCCATTTGCAAGCATTTTCGAGCCTTGGTGTAAAATTAAAATTGTCTTATTTTGAGCTCCTCTTCATGTTTGTTTAAGATTACTTTTCGGTTTGAGGTCTCCTACCCCCATGTATGCTTTATCTCTCTTTTAGGGCTTATTTTGCATGATATATTAGCCTTATTTTCAAGAATTTTTTGGCTCCGACAAAAACTACAAAGTGTCTTATTTTGACCACCTATTCAACTTTGTTTCAGGTCACTTTGCTTTTTGAGGTCATCTACTTCCCCTTATCCTCTATCTCTCTTTTAGGGTTATTTTTGCATCATATTTTAGGCTTACTTGTGAGCATTTTTGAGATTTGTCATACACATGCATGCACTTATTCGGTTTCTCTCCCCGAAAAGCCTTCCGGTCTGCTCTTTAGAGGCTCTGTTTCGAGGGTGTCTTCAAGAACTTGCTACTGAAACTTACCAAACCAATGCTGGTGAGTGCACCAGTGGCCTGCTAGCCATGAGGAGTTGCTGCTGGCCATCTGCCGGCCAAAAGTGGGCCTCTGCCAGCCAACAATGCAAGGGTGTCCGCCATCAGTGTGGCACTGCCGGCCATTGGTGTGCTGTGACATCAAACTGCAACAGAGCACAAAACAGAGGAAATGAGGGTCTCCCTAGGGCATGTATGTACTGTGCCACTCCTTATCATCTCAAAACATCAAGGGAGTGGCACCATTGGATCCAAAACCATCAATCAAGCATGCAATGCATGATAGCCAAGGATTCAACTTGCACAAATTCACTAAATGCAGGACAAACAAGACTCTAGGGCCATCACCTTATCAAGGATGATCAAAGGCAACGAAGACAAAGGGCATTGGCCTATTTTCATCACTTTGAGTACGAAATGGACCAATTCACCATGTGTTCAATATAATGTCCGATTGAACACAATGCAATGCACACATGCAACATGTTTATCTTGGCATGTTTTACTTGATTCAATTCTTGTTTACTCCTTTTACATTACCAAGCCATTCATCAACCGGTTAAGTCCAATGTGAAAAGTCCTCTAATTGGAAAGACGGCCTCAGCCACAAGGACCTTAAGCATGAAAGAAGCCTCATGCTGTTGGTTTGTACAAACCCTCAAGAGAAGGTTAAAACCGTTAGGCATGAGAGCGTCAATTCCATGTTTAAGCCAACAAGGGGCTTAAGACCACTTTCAAAATCAAATTCAAAAGTGAAGCATAGAGGAAGATTGTAGATATTCAGTGCTGATATGGCATGCTAAAGACACTAAATCATGCAATCAACAAATGCACAACATGTTAGGAGACTTAAGCATAAAAAACTAGTGAAGTGCATTACACTAGAACCATGCAATATAAAGAACAAAGGACCAAACTAGCTCTGGACAGAGCTTAAACATGCCAAAACAGTGGCTGAAATGAGCTGAGATGGTAGCATGAAAAGCAAGAAAAACATGCTCATGTATTGGCTCATAAACAAGGCATAAGGCTCAACTCTCAAACGCAATTAAGTGTGATATATGTGAGAGTATGACAGTGATATATTCTCTGAAATCACCTAAAAAATGATGCTATATCATGCAAACAAAAGAAGAAAAGCATGCTAGAGGCCCTAAAACACAAAGCTAGTCAAGGCACTTGCACTATAGCTATGTAATACATGAGCCATATGACCAAAACAACCCAAAATAGTCCTAAAATTGCATAAATGGAGTTCTAAAACATGCTTGAAACAAGTCAAGAAAGGCTATACTTAGAGGCCAAAACAACAGCACCTGATAGGCAATTTAGCACAATTTCACTACAAGCAAACAAAGCAAAGCTCGAGTGATCAAACCGGCTCAATACAGAGGCTAAACATGCCAAAATATAAGCAAAAATGTGCTGGAGCTAAGCCAACACAACCTACATCGATAGGCTAAATCATCAAATATGCTAGGCTAGTAAGCATGGTTGCACTACAAGTACCAAAATCAAACCACAAGTGACCCAACCAGCTAAAAATAGAGTTAAAGTAGGTCAAAATATAGCCTAAACCATGCTCGAACTAAGCTTCAAAAAGGGAGAAATACATGCTCATTTGGTAGGCCATCAACACACGCAAACAAGACAAGAGGAGAGGGGACCACACCCCCCCCAATTTGTGATCTTAAAACCATCTTTCCCCCATAGAAATTTCTCTGGAATTCAGTGGTTAAAGGGCCAAAAAGAGATGGCTTCAAAAGCTTTGAAAGATGGCACAAAGCTTAGCGAATAAGCTACAAAAGAGGGTGGACCACCCTTAATTCCCAAAGGATCTCAAACCCCCATTTTAAACACGTCGAAATAGAGGTTTTTGTAGTTGACAAGTAGGCCTAAAACAACATGCAAAGGTGGTCAAGAGAATGTACAAAAATAAGCTTAAAAGGGGAAGAAGCTTACCCTTGAAGCATAACATCAAGATGGTAGCTTTCTGAGCCAAAACCAGCCTTAAAGAACTCCAAACAAGCCGTAAGAAACCTCAGCTCGAAGATAGGGGTGTTTGGTTAAGGGGTTGTATACAAATATGTGAAGAAAGACCACTTTCAAGCACAATATAGCACAATAGAGAGAGAGAGAGAGAGAGAGAGAGAGAGACAGAGAGATAGAGAATTCTAGAGAGATAAAGAATTTTCGACTCTGAAAATTTGTAGAGAGAGAGGGATTTCAGTGTGAGAAGCTCCCAAACTTGTTAACCTTGCAAAATGACAGAAACGACCTTCATATATAGCAAAAACAAGAGCTTAGTCGAAATATCTGAGCTGGAGCTTGTGTAGAACAGCTAGAGGGAAAAGATCTGCAAAATATCTGATTTTTGAAATCGTTGGCCGGCCGGCCATCACTAGTGGCCGGCAGGGGACCATTGATGGCCGGCACCTTTCACTAGTGGCCGGTAAAAAAATCTGCTATCTAGGTCCAACTTCAAATGGGCATAACTCCTTCATCTAGACTCCTTTGCAGGTCATTCTTGTGTGTAAATTGAAGCCCCGGAAGTCATCTTTCCAATGGTGGTAGTCTTGGAGAAAAATTCCAAGTTTACTAAGAGAGATCCCTCTTTTGGTCAAAACTGCTCATTTCAAGCTCAATCGGAATTATGCCTAACTTCAACCAACCATATCTCCCCCATCCGGACTCGGCTTTAGGAGATTCTTATGTTCAAAATGAAGCCCCGGAAATCCCCTTTCCAATGGTGGTGGCGTCATAGCTTAAATCTAAGTGTACAAAGGGATAGGCCTAATTTAGCGAGGGTTGATCGACTTTTTCTTAACGGTTCATGCCCAACTTCTTCTCCAACTTGGTTTCTTCTCTCCTGTCCCATTTTCTTCAACTCCAAACCCCTAAATAAGGTGTTTTGAAGATTTTTTTCAAAGAGTTCACCTCCCTTTCATTCATTTCTACTTTGTCCTTGCTTGGTTTACCGAAAAGCGCAACATTTAACAAATTACAATCTTCGGAACATCATAGGAACTTTTTCAAAAGCTATTTCGAAAGAAAGGGTTTTAAGGTCTAAAATCTTTTGGTCAAAATCGTTTTGGTCCAAAAAGGAGTGTGAAGTTGGGATTTGAAGCTCCTCTTGCCGAAGAAATCGAAACTTTGCACTGCACATCTTTCACCACCATGTAAACAATCAGTAGCGCCCAAGTCTTAAGGGCAGTCAAAAATGTGGTGTCAATAGTTGCCCCTCTTTGACAGAGCTTGAAGTCATGAAATGACGTAAGTGAATGTCAAAGCCCAGAGACGACCCGTTTTTGACAAGGCCGAAGAGTTGGACAAACCAATAAAATGAAGATGTTGAAACAAATGGTTGTGCCCGCAGGCTGCCTACGTATCCCTTTGCAAGGAATCAAACCAACGTAGTTCAGGGGGCGGAATGCAAAAGATACACAATATAACGAAAACAGTGTAATGATATACAGTGTAATGAAACAATGCAAATGGCATGCAATGTAATTGAATCATCAAACCACAAGCAGTGCTAAACCACACAAATATCATAAAGGGATGGAGATGCAAATCAAACTACGTTTACCAAAGAAAATGTGCCAGAGCGCTCAAACCACAATTCTCTTAGTGGAATAGGCGTTTGTACATGCAAAACTGTGTGTTTCGTAGAAAGAATACAAGTAATTGGGTGGGATGATATGAGTGAGGAGTGATCTGCTGAGGAAAGATCGTGATCCTAAATGCTGAATGCAACAAAACAAAGATACGATGCAATGGATGCAATGGGTGCAGTGAATAAGGCGCGCGGCTAAACCACATTTTACCTAGAAAAGGTATGGACACAAATCAGACCACGTCTAACACAGAAAGGTGCCGACACCCTCAGATCACAATTCTCTTAGTGGAATAGGCGCGTACACATTATCACAGAACCATGCTTCAACGAAGGAAATGCATGAGCACATGCCAGACTAAGCTTAACATGGAAAGGATACAGGCAATAAAACAGATATAATGCAATAGATGTAACAGATAGTGCAGTAGGTGCAAAGATGTGACATACTCCAACCACGCTGGAATCGTGAGAGGAGGAAGAACAAATTTCAAACACGCCGAAATTGTGTGGGGAAAGGAACACTCAAACCACGCTGGAATCGTGAGAAGAGGTCCTAAGAAAAACAATCAGAGGCACGTTCCACGCGTCTTGAGATAAATTCCACACACGTTGAAATCTTGTGAGGAAAGGAACACTCTAACCACGTCGAAATCGTGAGAAGATGTCTGAAAACAACCAATTAAGAGCGCGCTCGACGAAACCAGAGATAAAGTCCAAAGACGCTGAAATCATGAGAGGAATGGGACACTCTAACCACGCTAAAATTGTAAGAAGAGGTCCAAAAACAACCAATCAGGAGCGCGCTCGACATATCCTGAGATAAATTCCAAACACGCTGAAATCGTGAGAGGAATGAGACACTCTAACCACACTGAAATCGTGAGAAAAGGTAAAAAAAACAACCAATCAGGAGCGCACTCGACGCATCCTGAGATAAATTCCAAACACGCAGAAATCGTGAGAGGAATGAGACACTCTAACCACGCTGAAATCGTGAGAAGAAGTCCAAAAACAACCAATCAGGAGGGCGCTTGACGCATCCTGAGATAAATTCCAAACACACTAAAATCGTGAGAGGAATGAGACACTCTAACCACGCTAAAATCGAGAGATGAGGTCAGAAACAACCAATCAGGAGCGCGCTCAACGCATCATGAGATAAATTCCAAACACGCTGAAATCGTGAGAGGAATGAGACACTCTAACCACGCTGAAATCGTGAGAAGAGGTCCAAAAACAACCAATCAGGAGCACGCTCGACACATCCTGAGATAAATTCCAAACACGCTGAAATCGTGAGAGGAATGAGACACTCTAACCACGTTGAACTCGTGAAAAGAGGAAAAAAAAACAACTTTGGAGCGCATTCCACGCATTCTAAGTTAAGTCCCGGGGGACAACGATCATAAACGCTGCTGAGCGTAAAAGGATAATAGACACAAGATAGCACAAGATGCAAATAAATACAATAAGTGCGATGATATGATACATGTTACAAGCAGTGTAGTGTATGATGCTTAGGGCATGCAATAAACAAACAAAGCGGCTCTTTAGAAAGCACCTCATGGGGTGAGTGGCGATGAACCGCTCTACTCCAACGAGGATCTCCCCTTCTTGTGTTCTTCAAACTCTTACCTTCAACTCACAGTACAAAGGTCCTGAAATACTGACAGGGAGCAACATCTACCTATAGAAGCCACGGATACCACTTGTCTTCTTGATCATATTCACAACTTTCCCTGTTCTCCAACAGGGTGACAGACTAGGTTGGTTCAGTATCCAGAATTGAGGTGCAGACATGCTATCTCAATCTATGGGGCTTCCATATAGATTTCAAGCCGAGAATACACCCGTGGGTATTTAAACCAGACTTTAGTCTCAAAAATTCCAAACCTTTGTGTTCTAGGCATCGCCATTCGAACTCTAGTTTCCACCATCACAGTTGGTTTCCTAGGAACTCATTGTAAACACAGCCAAGATGTCTCTGACAGGAAATGGTGCTCAGGGAGCGCACTTCTTATCGCCATTTTGGCTTGAAGCAGGCTTAAGCTTGAGCTTGAGGTAGAGGCACACTCATACTTCGGAGCATTGACAAGGCCTAAAAAGGTACATCTGGAATGCAATCTCGGAATTTGCCGAAGGTGAAACAAACTCAGATGCTCTAAAATTTCGCTCTTTTCTTTTCTTTTTGCAGTTTGGAACCTATATAGGTTCAGTTAGGTCCTAGTTCTGCTGTTCTCACATAAACTGGGTTGAACCCTGCAGTTTAAAGAAATAACAAATCCTGTTTTGCATATATGTGGAGAACGACACAGCACTCTGAGCACAAAACGATTTGATTTTGAAATTGAGTGTGAGAATGAGTTCTTAACTGGGTATTGAGCCTACGACTGACCACAGTCAAAATGACTCAACAAAGGAAAACAAAGGTAAAACAACCTAAACCCATCTATTGACACTCGAAACGACTCAAAACAAGAATCGAGACAAACAAAAACACACACACAACACGCAGATGTGTACCACCAATAGGAGACATCTCAATTCACGAGGAGCCTGTTTCTTCAAGTATTGTTTCTCACCCTTTCTCATTTGTGATTCTCACATCACTCTGACAGTCAATCTCCAGTTTTCTTAAAAAAGTCCTTTTCCTCACTTTTTCTCTCAACGCACATCTCTCTATTCTTCAATATCTCTTCTTTTCTTATCCCTCCCCTGGGTGGTTGATGGATAAGCAGGAAGTTGTGCGCTTTTGCCCCTAGTATTCCACTAGATTCTCATTTTTCCGTTCACAACTAGTGAGCTTTCCTACAGAGGGGTTGTGGTGCAACCAGATGCGCAATAGATCACCATTTGACATCGATTGACGATGCCCTTGGCCAGTTTAGACATGATCAGACCCATCCAGATAAGGGAGTCGAATATCCCGCTCCATTTCTAGCTCGTGCTTCGCACTTGACTTGGTACCTCATTGTTTGGAGGATGAGAGAGCTTTCAGCCCTTTGCTGTTAGATTTAGTTGTGTCCTTTCTAGCAAGTATGTTGACAATGGGGAAAAGACAGAAAACCTGACTCAACTGTGCCCCTAGTTCATCATTTTGACCATTTTTTATTTTTGGCTTTCTACTAAAACAATTTTGACTAAAATGAGAGTTAGATTAACACGCTTGTTCAATTTTCTAATTTGAAATCATGCAAGTCAGGCTATGAGCACTGAAAATTTTATTTTTTTGGGTCCAAGAAATGGTCTAGTTTTGGAAAAATAGAATAATTTTCTTGAGAATTAGTCAACCTCAGTAAAAATCCTCAAAACTGCTTTTGCAATCGACCACTGCCTGACCAACATGGAATCTACTCTCGAGATACACAACCTCAGATCTGAACTTGATTTGTCTTGCAGCTGAATCTTCCAACGGAATAGAACAACTGGTTTTGAACGAAGACGAGCCAATTTGCACATGGACAAGATGGCCAAGTTAAACAAGAATAAACCAATCAGCATGAACGAGCCAAGCAGGCTGAAAATGATTGGGACCGAACTTCGGGATGAAGTTGCCTACATATCCCAAACACGGGAATCAGGCCTGACGGAGTTCCGAGTTAGGGTGCACTCGGGTGTTGACACTCTCCTTTTGTGCTCTAACTTTTGCCAAAGCCAGCATTCCAGGTTTTCAACCTTGCGAGCTATTTTCTTTTATTTTCATTGTTCTTCTTTTCCTTTCTGCTCTTTTTCTTTTTCCTTTCGTTTGTTTTCTTTTTCTTCACTTTTTGTTTTTTTTTTTTGCTCTAACTTTTGCCTGGGTCGCCCTTCCGAGTTTTCGGCCCAGCGAGCTTCTAAAGGGTAAAAGTTTAACTTGTCCATGTTGAATGATCATAGGATCTCGAAGCCATTGAACCTAGGAGAATGACGGCTGTTTGCTGATGTTGTAAGAGTCCATCCAATAGGGGCTAAAGTTTTCCCTAGTGTTGCGGATATGAACTCGATTGTCCTTCACTAATAAATTTTCTTCTTCCAGCTGCTGGAATTTGGCTTTCTTTCCAGTCTTCATTGGTTTGCGGAATGACCCACCTTTTGAATCTTTGAGCACATCTGACATTTTTTGCCCCTAGCCCAAGGGATGCTTCTGATCTAGCTTCGCAAGCTTCCTTTGATGACATTTGACTTTCTTGATCTGACCTTCTTGCCCATAGTTCAAGGGTTACTTCCGATCTAGCCATACAAGCCTCATGTTGTGATTGATCGTTGAACATTCTAAGTCAAAGTTCAAGGTTTGAAAGCAAAAGGGGTCGAGTCTCGAGGCATGAGAGCGATCCTATGCTGCACAATCTTAAAATCAATTCCACGCATGTCTTCGCAGGACCACGCAAAACATTTTTTGAAATCTTTTAAGAAAACGACTAGTCGCTCGTGCTGAAGACAATGCAGAACCAATGGAGATCAAGCCAGGATCCTTCTCAGTACTCACATTAACAAACATGATCTCATTCATTAAGGGCTTAGCATGCCTCTCTTTCTCTCAGTTGATCAAATTTTTGCAAATCCCGAGGAATTCCTCCCTCTTTGTTTTCATCACAGTGTCAGAAAAGTTTTGAAAAACTTAGGTCAATGCAATGATTTCAAGGCACATAAAAGTAGGTGAAAAGCACTGTCGTTTCATTCAGATCTTCTGGCACAACTGGCACAAAGGCAAAAGCAGACGTAAAAAGGGTGAAAATCACTACTGTTTTATTCAGATCTTCTGGCGCAACTGGTTCCATCACAGAAACAGACGCAAAAGAAAGGGTGTAAAAGACAAAATGTAACACCCCCGAAATCACCCGACTCTAATACAACAGGACTAACTCGACACGACAACACAGACTCAAAACAACACAACAGAACTGACTCAATACCTAAGTCTGAAAGTAAAATTAACAACATTTGTACATTTCTCAAAACAGTGCATGACATCCACCTTAGTTGGAGTAAAATGGGCACCAATAGCAGGTGGTTCATCCCCCGATCACATAATCATATTATCCTCCACATTCATCGATCCAGTGCCGATAGACTTTGCAGGACCTAGCGACAATGTCCTTGTTGTCAATCAGATCTTGTATTTCGTGGCGAAGACGAAAACAAAGGTCAGTGTCATGACCGGTTTCTTAATGGAAGGCACAATACTTGGCCGGATTATGCTTAGCTGGAAGTGGGTTCGAGAGAGGCCGAGGCTCAAGGGGTTTGAGGTACCTATTCTCGATCAGTACCTTGAATGCACATGTTAGGTTCATATGGAGTTGGGTGAAGGTTCGTTTGGGGGAAGAGGAAGCACTAGGTTTAGAAACATCGGCAATGGTGTAGCGGGTGTTGGTCGGGTATCCATAGGCTTGGAACCGGAATTAGGATGGGTATTTCTGGTAAAGCATCCCTTTCCATTGGTTGCCCCCTGATTCAGAATGCTCTCATCCTGAGTAGCAAAAGTGTACTCCACAGTTTTTGCAATCGCTAGAAGCCTTTGCTGTCTGTTCAGCCCTTTGTCCTTCAATGCCTTGATAGCCCATCGAAGTTGAGCATAATCAATACTTGTCCCGGCTTCGTTCCTACCACTTGCTTCAGCTTGGCCAAGGGATTGGGTTCCTATATCAGAGCGGAGCCCGGTTGTTGTTGACATGTCACCACCCAGATCTGAGATGGCTTCAGGTTGGCCCTTTTCAGTTGCAGCTCACCCAAAGATTGAGGAGCCCTTTGGATCGAAATTTCTGGCCCGTGTTGTGGTCGATGATGGAGCCAAAATCCCAAAGGCTAAATCTGCCACAGTTTTTTACAAATCTTCAATCATGCTCCACAGCTCAAAAGTAATGGGTTCACGGGTTTGAGATGATTGGGGTTCTGAGACTGGATGTGTGGTAGGTGCCCAGATGGGAATTGCATTTCAACATTGGTCTCACCTTGCATGGCGATTCCCTGGTTTAATGCCGTTATCATGGCCACAACTTCTTCCGAACCCTGTGCCATCACGATCTGGTGAGTTTGAACAAAAGTGATGTGACTGGTGACTGTCGGATCAGTTGAACCGGTAAGCCCTATCTGGCCCTTCTTTGCCTTACCATTGGAGAAGGAAACACTGGTTGCCTTTGAACGGAATCTTTGTCCTGACAAAGTCTATCAACACGAGCCCAACGTACCCGGGAGATACTGGATCCTTCTGAAGCTATAGTTCGAGGACTACCTAGCAAAAGAGAAAACTAAAAGCACCTCAACCTGATTTCACCAGAACAGATATGAGCATAGCTGAATGACTGTGCTCTCTACTAAATTCTGCCCCAAAATTTTCTATCCTCAAACTCATACCCAAACTTGCAGCTGATACATACATTCCCTATAGAGACACACCCTAACAGCACATATCAAGCAAGTGAGAGCCAAAACACCCCTATGGCGGGGTAGGGTTTCCCTATCCTATTTTGTCAGGAACTAGGGTTTCACTAGGCACACATGCGGTTTCAAACAATCCTGCATTCGGGTGAGCAACCTATCCTAGTTTGGAACAGTCTGTAAGACTTCCAATATGCAAATAGATCAAATGGACAAAGAGGGTGCCTCGGCGGTGATCCCGATCCAAGGTTTGTGTTCCTATCGTGGTAGAGCCCGCAACTGGTCAGCCTTATGGCACGCTTTTCCAAGCATGCCTCCGACAAACCGCTCAGGAATAACAGATAGCAAACACTATGACTTAGGCACACCTATGCAAGTGCAATGCAAAGAAACACATAAATGTAGATAAAACAACATATCATGAGTTTCGAGTCAAGTTCTCTAAATCCCCAGTAGAGTCGCCAAAAACTGTAGACCCGACTTTCTCCGCGCGCCCCCTTTCGGAGAGGGCGTGAATTGGTCATACTACTACAATTCAGACTCCTATCACATTTCTGAATCTAATCTCACAAAGTACAATGTAAGACTAATAAACACCAAAGAGTCCAAATCTGACAAATCGTTTTGAAAAATTGATTTTTAATAAACAAGCGCTAAACATGGACTGCTTTCCAGATTACAGAGTCGCCACCTAAATATTTAATTTTAGGAAATTTAGGACACCCTGACTCATGCCAAAGGCCACGTGTCCGTCATCACCAAAGTTGCCTCAGCTCGGGAACTTGGGTACAAGAGGGGAAGGTCCTGAAATGAGCACTCTCGCTTGCCCGATCAAAGATCGGCCTCTGCTAGCATGATATGTTGTTTTATAAACATCATGTGTTCTTATCCGATTTTTAATCTAATTTTACTATGTGGCGCACACATACAAGTATAGACTAAGATCGCGAGAATTGGAGCGAATTTGACTCATGTTTGTTTTTGAAAATGGTTTGAAAGTGCCACTCGCAAGTGGACTAAAGCGCGGATTTGCCACCCTCAAGTGGGCTTCAAACATGATTTTGCCACTTCGCAAAGTGGTCTTAAACTCACAATCATCGAATTGCTCCAATTCAGGAAATCAAGCAGTTAATCACTTAAGCAAATAGCCTCATGGCAAGCATGCAAAACATGGCAACACTCACACTCATGCAAGTATGCTAAAGTGTAAAACTTACAGTGTACTCCAATCCAAAACAAAAAGCTAGTCAGAAATCATGCACGATCCTAACTATACAAAATTCCTAATTCAATACATGCAATAATGAAACTAAATAGGCTCGGCTATCTAAGATGGCATATGAACGCAACAATTGATAAACGTATTCAAATAAGTATTGCAATACGATGCTGTTTGAATGATGTGTTGAACCCGGTGCATGCAGTACAAATGAATGATGCAAACATGAAAGCGTAAGGTATGCTAATCAAAATGTGCCCTAAAACTAACCATCGAAAGCAGTTAAGTAAAAGGGAGAATGAAATGGGGTTGGAAGACATGCACACACACAAGCACCCATATTACAACACTTTGCCCTCGTGAAGGAGGGTCCGAATATGCTAAGCTAAGCAAACTAATCTAACTAACCTAATTAGACTAATTATTACACAACGAAACGAATAACTAGTAAACTATTTACTAATTATTACAACAATTTAACTAACTAACAAATGAATTAATTAAATCACAAATTCAAGCTAATTAATAAATAACGCTTTAAACTAAGCTGCCCCAGCTCTGTTTGAAGATGTTGAACATGCATGCACGCATTCGGTTTCTCTCCCCAAAAAGCCTTCCAGTTTGCTCTTTAGAGGGTCTGTTTGCAGGGTGTCTTCAAGAACTTGCTACTGAAACTTGCCAAACCAATGCTGGGGAGTGCACCAGTGGCCTGCCGACCATGGAGAGTTGCTGCCGGCCATCTACCAGCCAAGAGTGGGCCTCTGTCGGCCAACAATGTAAGGGTGCCGGCCATTAGTGTGGCACTGCCGGCCACTGGTGTGCTGTGGCACCAAACTGCAACAGAGCACAAAACAGAGGAAATAGAGGGTCTCCCTAGGGCATGTATGTACTGTGCCATTCCTTATCATCTCAAAATATCAAAGGAGTGGCACCATTGGATCGAAAACCATCAATCAAGCATGCAATGGATGATGGCCAAGGATTCAACTTGTACAAATTCAATAAATGCAAGACAAGCAAGACTCTAGGACCATCACCTTATTATGGATGATCAAAGGCAATGGAGACAAAGGGAATTGACCTATTTTTATCACTTTGAGTATGAAATGGACCAATTCACCTTGTGTTCAATATAACGTTTGATTGAACACAATGCAATGCACACATGCAACATGCTTATCTTGGCATGTTTTGCTTGATTCAATTCTTGTTTACTCCTTTTACATTACCGAGCCATTCATCAACCGGTTAAGTCCAATGCGAAAAGTCCTCTAATTGGAAAGATGGCCTCAGCCACAAGCACCTTAAGCATGAAAGAAGCCTCATGTTGTTGGTTAGTAGAAACCCTCAAGTGAAGGTTAAAACCATTAGGCATGAGAGCCGTAATTCCAGGCTTAAGCCAACAAGGGGCTTAAGACCACTTTCAAAATCAAATTCAAAAGTGAAGCATAGAGGAAGATTGTAGATATTCAGTGCTGATATGGCATGCTAAAGACACTAAATCATGCAATCAACAAATGCACAACATGTTAGGAGACTTAAGCATAAAAAACTAGTGAAGTGCATTACACTAGAACCATGCAATATCAAGCACAAAGGACCAAACCAGCTCTGGACAGAGCTTAAACATGCCAAAACAGTGGCCGAAATGAGCTGAGATGGTAGCATGAAAAGCAAGAAAAACATGCTCATGTATTGGCTCATAAACAAGGCATAAGGCTCAACTCTCAAACACAATTAAAGAGTGATATATGCAAGAGTATGATAGTGATATATGCTCTGAAATCACATGAGAAATGATGCTATATCATGCAAACATCACATGCAAAGCATGCTAGAGGCCCTAAAACTCAAAGCTAGTTAAGGCACTTGCACTATAGCTATGCAATAAATGAGCCATATGACCAAAACAACCCAAAACATTCCTAAAACAGCCTAAATGGAGTTCTAAAACATGCTTGAAACAAGTCAAGAAAGGCTAGACATAGAGGGCAAAACAATAGCACATTTTAGGCAATTTAGCACAATTGCACTACAAGCATACAAAGCAAAGCTCGAGTGATCAAACCGTCTCAAAACAAAGCTTAAACATGCCAAAATATTAGCAAAAATGTATTGGAGCTAAGAGAACAAAAGATAGATCGATAGGCTAAATCATCAAATATGCTAGGCTTGTAAGCATGGTTGCACTACAAGTACCAAAATCAAGCCACAAGTGACCCAACCAGCTAAAAATAGTGTTAAAGTAGGTCAAAATATAGCCCAAACCATGCTCGAACTAAGCTTCAAAAAGGGAGAAATACATGCTCATTTGGCAGGCCATCAACATATGCAAACAAGACGAGAGGAGTGGGGACCACCCCCTCCCATTTTAGATCTCAAAACCACCTTTCCCCCATAGAAATTTATCTGGAATTCAGTGGTTAAAGGGCCAAAAAGAGATGGCTTCAAAAGCTTTGAAAGATGGCACAAAGCTCAGCGAATAAGCTACAAAAGAGGGTGGACCACGCTTAATTCCCAAAGGACCTCAAACCCCCATTTTAAACATGTCGAAATAAAGGTTTTTGTAGTTGACAAGTAGGCCTAAAACAACATGCAAAGGTGGCCAAGAGAATGTAGAAAAATAAGCTTAAAAGGGGAAGAAGCTTACCCTGGAAGCATAGCATCAAGATGGTAGCTTTCTGAGCCAAAACTAGCCTTAAAGAACTCCAAACAAGCCTTAAAAAACCTCAACACCAAGATAGGTGTGTTTGGTTAAGGGGTTCTATACAAATATGTGAAGAAAGACCACTTTCAAGCACAGTATAGCACAATAGTGAGAGAGAGAGAGAGAGAGAGAGAGAGAGAAAATTCTAGAGAGATAGAGAATTTCAGCGCTAAAAATTTGTAAAGACAGACGAATTTTAGTGTGAGAAGCTCCCAAACTTGTTAACCTTGGAAAATGATAGATATGGCCTTCATATATAGCAAAAACAAGAGCTTGGTTGAAATATCTAAGCTGGAGCTTGTGTAGAATAGTTGGAGGGAAAAGATCTGCAAAATATCTGATTTTTGACATCGTTGGCCGGCCGGCCGTCACTGGTGGCCGGCAGGGGATCATTGATGGCCGACACCCTTCACTAGTGGCCGGCAGAAAATTCTGCTTTCTAGGTCCAACTTCAAATGGGCATAACTCCTTCATCTAGACTCACATCAAAATTCCAAGTTTACTAAGAGATATCCCTTTTTCAGTGAAGACTTCTCATTTCCAGCTCAATCGGAATGATGCCTAACTTCAACCGACCATATCTCCCCCATCCAAACTCGGGTTTAGGGATTCTTGAGTGTAAAATGAAGCCCCGGAAATCCCCTTTCCAATGGTGGTGGCCTCATAGCTTAAATCAAAGTGTACAAAAGGATAGGTCAAATTTAGCGAGGGTTGATTGACTCTTTCTTAACGGTTCATGCCCAACTTCTTCTCCAACTTGGTTTCTTCTCTCCTCTCCCATTTTGTTCGACTCCAAATCCCTAAATAAGGTGTTTTGAAGATTTTCTTCAAAGATTTCACCTCTCTTTCATTCATTTCTACTTTGTCCTTGCTCGATTTATCGAAAAGCGCAACATTTAACGAAATGCGAGCGTCGGAACATCGTAGGAGCTTTTTCAAAAGCTATTTTGAAAGAGAGGGTTTTAAGGTCTAAAATCTTTTGGTCAAAATAGTTTTGGTCAAAAAAGGGGTGTGAAGTTGGGATTTGAAGCTCCTCTTGCCGAATAAATTGAATCTTTGCACTACACATCTTTCACCACCAAGTAAACAATCAGTAGCGCCCAAGTCTTAAGGGCAGTCAAAAATGTGGTGTCTACAGTAGCAAGTGAGGTTTTATATGTTCCAAGACATCACAAATGTTTTAGGCAATCAGTATTACTCCAGAACAATGCTTTCCAAATTCTTTCAACTAAATGTTAATGATGAAACTGCAAATCAATACTCATATCGAGAGATCCCACAACATTATAGAGGGTGCAACAGTGCAAAGATTTGGCAGTTGAGATTGAACCATCAAAGAGTAATTGGTAGAATTTACACAGTTTCGCCATCAGAAGGGGAGAGATTTTACCTGAGAATTTTACTCAATCATATTTGAGGACCAAAATCATTCGATCATTTGTTAATGGTTAATGGAATTGCGTACCCAACTTTTAAACAAGCAGCCGAACGTCATGGTTTGTTAGAGCATGATGATAGCATACGACAATGTTTGTTAGAAGCTGAAACCATGCACATGCCATCAACTTTAAGGAGATTGTTCATTACAATTTTGGTTTACTGTGTGCCAACAGGGGAGCAAAGTTTGTGGAATAAAATTTATCCTTACTTGATTGAAGATTACATATCTTCAAACAGTATGAATAATATGTATATCCTTAACAAAACCCTGTAAGATATAAACTGTCTCCTGCAACAGCATAATAAGAACATATCAGAATACGATTTTCCTTAGATGACAATGAATTTGGATGATAATTCAACAGTTCCAAAGGTCATATAAGATGAGCTTTCCATTGTAACTCCTCGAGAAGACTTAAATTCTATCGCCACATTAAATAGTGATCAACACTTAGCATTTAATTCAATCATGGAGGATGTGGAATGCAATACAGGTGCAATCTTCTTTGTGGATGACCCAGGAGGAACTGGAAAGACATATTTATATCGTGCACTATTGGCCTCAGTGAGAAGTCAAGGTCGAATTGCCATTACAACAGCAACTTCTGGAATTGCAGCTACACTTTTACCTGGTGGAAGGACAGCCCATTCAAGATTCAAGATCCCATTAAATCCAGAGGCTTCGTCCGTGTGTCCCATTACTAAACAATCAGATATGGAAAAACTGATTAGATGTGCAACAGTCATCATTTGGGATGAAGCTACAATGACAAATCGTTATGCTTTTGAAGCTTTGAATCAAACACTCATAGACATCACTGGTGTTGATTATCCATTTGGTGGCAAAATTACGGTGTTTGGTGGTGATTTTCGACAAGTACTTCCAGTTGTTCCTAAAGGTACAAAAGCTGAAACTATTGCTGCATCGATAGTCAAATCACCTTTCTCGAGTCACATTCAAGTAATTCGTTTAAAGCAAAACATGCGCTCTATAAATGACTAACAGTTTTGCGAATTTCTTTTATCCGTTGGAGATGGTGTACAACCTACCATTATAGATGAAATGATCAAAGTACTAACATCGATGGCAATACCATAGAATGGCAAAGAATCAATAGTTTGACTATTAGAAGAAATTTATCCCGATATCAGAAACCATTCTTCTGACGTCGAGTACATGGTTAGTAGGGGCATAATAACTCCTCGCAATGAAGATGTCGACAAGCTCAATGGGAGAATCATTCAGAGATTTTTGGGAGAATCAAGAGTGTACCACTCATTTGATAAAGTTGAAAATGATACCCAAAATTTGTATCAACAAGAGTTTTTAAATTCCATTTCACCAGGAGGAATGCCCCCACATGCATTGCATTTGAAAGTTGGAGCCCCAATTATGCTTTTGAGGAATCTTGATCCTTCTTTTGGTTTGTGCAATGGCACAAGGCTACTATGTCGAGCTTTGAACGATAATTTCATAGATTCGGAGATTTTAACAGGACGTTTCAAAGGCATGAGAGTTTTCCTGCATCGCATTCCATTAAAGGCTCCAGAGAACTTAAAACTTCCATTTGAAATGACTTGCACACAATTTCCAGTTCACCTTAGTTTTGCTTTGACGATAAATAAATCACAAGGTCAAACAATTCCACTTGTGGGAATTTACCTTCCGGATCATGTATTTAGTCTTGGACAACTATATGTTGCTTTACCTCAAGGGGTGTCAGATTAGACAATGAAAATCTTGGTTTAAAAAGGTTTAGTTAATAATGAAGAAGGGCTGTATACCCGCAAAGTAGTCTATAAAGACGTTTTGTTACCAACTTATTTATACAGGAGGTATGTACCAAATATGTTCTTATTGAGCTTATATTATGTCATTTTTTAAATCTACATTTAATATACTTATAATATATCTTCATATAATTATTGATTGAAGGAATACTTGAAAAACTAAAGCTACTTCAGCTTTGGGGGAATTATCAAGAGGAGTCAAATATGGTTGTAGCTAAGAAAGTTACAAATCAGGTACTGGCTTCACTTATGTTCAAAAAATAATGTTTGTAAAATTTTGGCTATTTAATCTGACAATATTCGCATATATTTTGAGTTTGACTATACCTTTTAAATTAATGTAGGTCAAACAGTTCTCCATATACAATCTTGGATGGAAGGTCTCTATTAAAGTTGATAAAAAACAATTGGGAAAATTAATTATCCGAGAGCTTTTAAGGCAACGACAACATCGGTATGATAATGTGTTTGCGGCATTTTATATGAATAAGTTCAATATGTTACATTTGCTAATTGTTATTGTAATCTTTTTACATAAATCCTATCATATCTGATAGAGCAAGTATATGCAGCAAAGAAAATATGGACATATATGTGGTATTTGCATCAAGTATTATGAAGTTTACTACTATGCTCCATATATTCATATTTGTGAATTTATAAATTAATTTTAGATTTTATAAATTTGTTAAACAATCAACTTACAAGGAAATGAGATATTTTTCCTTAGTTTTATAGGCAACGAATGATACAAAAATTGAAAGCTTACAAATATATGTGCATCATTGTTACAAGGTAATCTACTTATAGGTTTGTATGTATAACTAAAGTTACGTACTTCATTTTTGGTCAATTCCATCTTATTTTTTGTAGTTTAATGTTGTCATAGATCTATGGCAAAAATTGCATCAAAACAATTTGAAGAGATCATTGAACGTGACATTTGATATGGACGATGTCAATCTATGTCAATATGTAAGTTTTTAATTTTTAGATTTTGTTTAAAAAAAATTAACACAATAATTACCTTTTGTGTCTTTATACATAATAAGCCAATTATAAAACCAAACTTATGTATAATTATGTCTCCTTTTAAGAACGTAAAATTTAATTTTAATCAATGTATACTATTAGCAATCTCATATAAATATATCTTATATATATATATTTATATATCTTATATATATATATATATATTGCAGGATTTGCAGGATCTCCGGTCTCATTTTACCAAATTTAGATTTTATATGAATTTTTATTGTACAGTTTTTTTTAGTTAAGATTAATAAATATTTCAATTTTTAAAAGACGTGTACATATGATAATGTGCATATATTTTATTTATCAAATACGTTAATATCAAATATTACATTGTACATAATTATTCATATGGTTTATACGTATATTATTAGGACAAATAATATCAAAATTATATTATAATTTTAAACGAGTTTGCACACGCATTGCGTGTGCCCGGCTGCTAGTGTTATCAAATTGTATCATATGCCATGATTAGGTAGCCGAGCCTATCTTATTGCATTATTGCATGTGTTGCATTAGACATTTTGTATAGTTCGGATCGCGCATTTTTCTAACTAGCTTTTGTTTTGGCTTGGAGTACTCGGTAAGTTTTATGCTTTAGCATACTTGCATGAGTGTGGTTGTGTAGACGTCCCCGAACGTCCCGGGAGGAAATCCCCCCCTCCCTCCATTTTGTTCATTGGGCTCACTACAGTTCAGGACTCAATGTCACGGTCCTATATCTAATCTCACAGAGTGCAATGCAAGACCGATGAAATCATAAAAGAGTCCAAATCCGGCAAATCGTTTTTGAAAACAGATTTTTTGAAAGAAGTGCCAAACATGGACTGCTTTGCCAGATACAGAGTCGCCACCTAAATATTTTGTTTTGGGAAATTTAAGAAACCCTGACTCGTTGCCTAAGGCCACATGTTCGTCATCACCAAAGTTGCCTCGGCTCGGGAACTTGGGTACGATTGGGGAAGGTTACTTCGTGAGCACCCCCGTTCGCCCGATCAAAGATCGGCCTCTACTAACCATGATATCTAGTTTTGAAAACATTATGCGTTCTTATTCCGGTTATTAGCCTAGATTTACTATGTGATGCGCACAGCATATAAGTATAGACTGGATCGCCTGAATTGGAATGAAACATCTCATGTTTGTTTTGAAAACGGTTTGCTACTCGCAAGTAAGCTAAAATGTGGATTTACCACCCTCAGGTGGGCTTAGAAAACAAGATGATTTGCCACTATCTAGTGGGCTTAAAACTCACAATTGATGAATTGTTCCAATCCAAATAACCGAACCTTCACCCACAGGCATTCAGGCAGGTATATCACATAAGCACATAGCCTCATGGTAAGCATGCTATCATGGCAGTCACTCACACACATGCAAGGATGCTAAAGCGTAAACACTCACCGAGTAATCCAAGCCAAAACAAAAGATATGTTAGAAATCCATGCATGATCCTAACTATACAAAAATGCCTAATGCAACACATGCAAAAATGCAACTACAATAGGCTCGGCTATTCTAAGGATGGCATGTGAAATGCTACAACTAACACGTATTCAATTTTGGAATTGAAATACAAATGCAGTTAGTATGATGCGCCGAGCCCGGTGCATGCAATACAGATGAATGAATGCAAACATGCTATCATACTGTATGCTAATTGAAACATGCCCTAATCTAACCATTATAAGTTTGTAAATAAAAGGGAGAAAGACGTGGGGTTGGAAGACATACATCACACGCATGCACACTTATTACAGTTGTGTCCTCGCTCGGAGGGTCTGAATAAATAATACAGTCCGAATAAGTACAAAATCCTAATTAATTAAAAAATTAACTGGGAAAAGCGAATAAATTAGCATGCAAGCTATGGACCGCCTCGGCTCTGTTCCGAATGATGAATGATGCATGCTCGGGTTGCCTTCGTCGGGAAATTCTTTACGATGCCCCGGTTTGCCTCTATTCGCAATTGTTCTCGGAATATTGTGCAAAGCTCTAGAAGGCTACTGATTTCTGATTTGCTGTAGCAGAGAGCAACAAAGGGGCATGGCAAAGTATTTTCACATATGTATGCATGACTACTCTTCAGGGAGTGTAGTCTTTGATCCTCGTGCCACCAATCACGCATATCGATGCATGATGGCCGAGGAGTCGAATTGCACGACTCAATATGAAATGAATGCACATGAAAACACAACAAGACCTAAACTTCATCATGGGTAATCCAGAGTGTCGGCGACAGGGAATTGAGACACGTTCCATCACTCGGAGTACGAAACGTCCCTCGTTTCCCGTGCTTGGGCTAACTCCTATCCCAAACACAATGCGAATGAGATGGCATACATAATGTGACTAACATACAACCTAGCATATGCAATGTTATGAAATGGCATACGCAATGCTCGATGTAACATGGCATAAACAATGCTCTAAGATGCAACCTAGCATACAGAATGCTATGGATTTAAAAGGCATACACAATGCATAATGGACTTACACCAACATGAGTGGACCTCAGCCACACTCACATCAGTGGCCATTAGATGAAAAAGAGACAACCGAAATGTGTGCACACGTGCACGCATACCGAGGACCGAACCTAAGGCACAAAAATACCACTCTACCAAAGCATGGCAAGGGATGAAAGATGGCCTATGAACATGTAATTTCCAGCACTAAAACATGATGCTAAATGATCCCAAAACATGGAAATAAGGCACCCGATGCATGAAATAAGCCCCGAAATTCAAAGCTAGGCACATGTATTGAACCACAAGTATACAAAGCAAGCATTATTTGATCATGAAGTCAAAAGATAGAGCCAAGTTAGTCCCAAAACATGCACATTTATAGTTTAGAGCATGGCCAAAAGATGCTAACATGATGGACTAAAATAGCATGCAACATTGGCTAGCAAGCATGATTTACATGGCATGTATATGAAGAAAATGAGAACTCATCAAACCAGCCAAAAACAGTGAATAAAACATACCAAAATATGCCCAAATAATCACTGAAATGGAGCCAATGCATGCAAAAATGAGGGGCTTCTTTGGAGGGCCTTGCAAGGGGTTGTTAAGCACATACAAGATAGACATGAAGCATAGCAAAACCACCTCTGGAAATGGACTATGACAGCCCTAAAACTCACTAAATTGGCCCTAAAATCAGTCTAGGAAATATGCAAAGAAAGGCTCCTTTGAAGAGCCTTGGATGGGATTGCTCTACACATGCATTGTAGGTATAAAATATGGCGAAAAGGGCCTTGGACAGCACCAAGGCAGACCCCAAAACTCACAAAATGAGGCCTGAAACAAGACTTCGATGCATGGAAAATAGCGTTCCTTTGGAAGGCCCAAAAGACCACCAAAAAAGACAAGGAGAGAGGGGGTCACCCCCCTCTAATTTTGGCCCTCAAAAATACATCTAAGCCACTGAAAATCCATTGGATTTCAGTGGTTAAGAGGCCAAACCATGGCCAATGCAAGTGCTCTAATGCATAGCCTTAATCATGAAGAGAATATATCACTGTCATACTCTCACATATATCACACTTTAATTGCGTTTGAGAGTTGAGCCTTATGCCTTGTTTATGAGCCAATACATGAGCATGTTTTTCTTGCTTTTCATGCTACCATCTCAGCTCATTTCAGCCACTGTTTTGGCATGTTTAAGCTCTGTCCAGAGCTAGTTTGGTCCTTTGTTCTTGATATTGCACGGTTCTAGTGTAATGCACTTCACTAGTTTTTTATGCTTAAGTCTCCTAACATGTTGTGCATTTGTTGATTGCATGATTTAGTGCCTTTAGCATGCCATATCAGCACTGAATATCTACAATCTTCCTCTATGCTTCACTTTTGAATTTGATTTTGAAAGTGGTCTTAAGCCCCTTTTTGGCTTAAACATGGAATTGACGCTCTCATGCCTAACGGTTTTAACCTTCTCTTGAGGGTTTGTACAAACCAACAGCATGAGGCTTCTTTCATGCTTAAGGTCCTTGTGGCTGAGGTCGTCTTTCCAATTAGAGGACTTTTCACATTGGACTTAACCGGTTGATGAATGGCTTGGTAATGTAAAAGGAGTAAACAAGAATTGAATCAAGTAAAACATGCCAAGATAAACATGTTGCATGTGTGCATTACATTGTGTTCAATCGGACATTATATTGAACACAAGGTGAATTGGTCCATTTCGTACTCAAAGTGATGAAAATAGGCCAATTCCCTTTGTCTTCGTTGCCTTTGATCATCCTTGATAAGGTGATGGCCCTAGAGTCTTGTTTGTCCTGCATTTAGTGAATTTGTGCAAGTTGAATCCTTGGCTATCATGCATTGCATGCTTGATTGATGGTTTTGGATCCAATGGTGCCACTCCCTTGATGTTTTGAGATGATAAGGAGTGACACAGTACATACATGCCCTAGGGAGACCCTCCATTTCCTCTGTTTTGTGCTCTGTTGCAGTTTGATGTCACAGCACACCAATGGCCGGCAGTGCCACACTGATGGCGGATACCCTTGCATTGTTGGCTGGCAGAGGCCCACTTTTGGCCGGCAGATGGCCAACAGCAACTCCTCATGGCTAGCAGGCCACTGGTGCACTCCCCAGCATTGGTTTGGTAAGTTTCAGTAGCAAGTTCTTGAAGACACCCTTGAAACAGAGCCTCTAAAGAGCAGACCGGAAGGCTTTTCGGGGAGAGAAACCGAATAAGTGCATGCATGTTCAACATCTTCAAATAGAGCTGGGGCAGCTTAGTTTAAAGCTTCATTTATTAATTAGCTTGAATTTGTGATTTAATTATTTCATTTGTTAATTAGTTAAATTGTTGTAATAATTAGTAACTAGTTTGCTAGTTGATCGTTTCGTTGTGTAATAATTAGTTTAATTAGATTAGTTAGCTTAGCTTAGCTTATTCGGACCCTCCTTCGCGAGGGCAAAATGTTGTAATAAGGGTGCGTGTGTGTGTGCATGTCTTCCAACCCCATTTCTTTCTCCTTTTTACTTAACCGCTTTCGATGGTTAGTTTTAGGGCACGTTTTGATTATCATACTTTATGCTTTCATGTTTGCATCATTCATTTGTACTGTATGCACCAAGTTCGACGCATCATTCAAACAACATCGTATTTTAATACTTATTTGAATACGTATATCAATTGTTGCATTCATTTGCCATCTTAGATAGTCGAGCCTATTTAGTTGCATTATTGCATGTATTGCATTAGGCATTTTGTATAGTTAGGATCATGCATGATTTCTGACTACCTTTTTGTTTTGGCTTGGAGTACACTGTAAGCTTTAAGCTTTAGCATACTTGCATGAGTGTGAGTGTTGCCATGTTTCGCATGCCTGCCATAAGGCTATTTGCTTAAGTGATTAACTACTTGAATGCCTGTGGATGGAGGCTTGATTGCCTGAATTGGAGCAATTCGATGACTGTGAGCTTAAGAGCACTTTGTGAAGTGGCAAAATCATGTTTTAAGCCCACTTGAGAGTGGCAAATCTGCGCTTTAACCCACTTGCGAGTGGCACTTTCAAACCATTTTCAAAAACAAACATGAGTCGAATTCGTTCCAATTCTCGCGATCTTAGTCTATACTTGTATGTGTGCGCCACATAGTAAAATTAGATTAATAACCAGATAAGAACAGATGAGGTTTATAAAACAACATATCATGCTAGTAGAGGCCGATCTTTGATCAGGCGAGAGGGGGTGCTCATTTCAGGACCTTCCCCTCTCGTACCCAAGTTCCCGAGCCGAGGCAACTTTGGTGGTGATGGACACGTGGCATTTGGCATGAGTCAGGGTTTCCTAAATTTTTCAAGATAAAATATTTAGGTGGCGACTCTGTAATCTGGAAAAGTAGTCCATGTTTGGCGCTTTTTATTCAAAATCAATTTTTCAAAACTATTTGCCGGATTTGGACTCTTTCGTGTTTATCAATCTCACATTGCACTTTGTGAGATTAGATTTAGAACCGTGACTGGAGTCTGAACTGTAGTAGTAAGACCAATTCGCGCCCTCTTCGAAAGGGGGGGGTCACGGAGAAAGTCGGGTCTACAACTGCCTATTTAGTAAGTGTATTTGGAGGCATTCTACGGTAGGAGTCATTTTGGTCATTTGGATATTTTCCACAATGCTTCTGGAGCACAAGCCCATCTTCCCTCTATGCACTGTTGTACTTCATCATAATTAGGACCTTGATGAACTTCTAGTGCAACACGGTCAGGGCCTTTATAAACATATTTTTATAAATACTTCACACTTGTAACACTACTGCAAATTTTAAGATTGATATGACAATCATATTTCAAGAGCAACCATGGGTTGTACGCAATGACCCAACTATTATCGACCAAGACGCTTGGGTTACTCTCTAAAGGAACTGACTCCCCTTCTCTTCTTCAATAAACAGGATATGAATCGTTTCCAAGTGTAGTAATGGAAAAAATGGCTTTGGGAAACGTCTTTTGCACCGGCCATTTGTCATACACGGAGACCGTTCATTGTACATTCCACATGGGCCATGTATCATGTGTTTGAGAACTACACTGTATAATCTAGGCTCTAATCTCTTGTTTGGAATTTCAGCTCTGACAATGTTATCATAATCGTCAGGAGTGCGTACTTATCATTTTCTTCCAAAATAATGACAATGTGGGCATGTGGTAACCCTCTTTTTTGGTACTTAATAACATATGCATATGCTAGAACCTTCCCGAGTACATGTTTTCTAAGAATGTCGGTCTTCATCTCATCAAATTTCGAATGAAATATTCTTGTTAGCAAATCAGGACGATCATGCGGTGACTGTCCAGGTAGCAACTCAGCTTTAATTTCAGGCCAATTTGGATTGCAGGTCATTGTAAGGGAAAGATCAGGTTTTCCATACTTTTGGACCAGAGCCATTGCATCTTGATATCGCTGATACATATCTCTTGGGTTGCCAACAAATGATGATGGTAATATTGTTCTACGACCAACGTTACCTAAACAAATATTTCACAAAAGAAAAAAAAAATATATATATATATATATATATATGTATCAATATAAACAAACATGTGTACATGTAACTGTAATGCCGTATGTGACATTTTGTACCTCCATAATTTTCACCAGCACGTACTGCATCTAGAAGACCTTGATAAAAATTTGCTCGAATGTGATTCTGATGAGTACGTATCCATCTTAATTTGTTGGACTCAATCTTCCCGTAATTATCTATGACGTACTACTGTAAGAGGCGACCTCCTCGAAGAAAAACAGATTGATCACCAGGGCAAATCTAAATTGACAGTATTTGAATACTTATAAATAAGTAAAAGTAAAGATTTTATACGAAATAATTATACATTAAATAACTTCGACGAAGTAATTTTTTAATATTTTGTGTACGTCGTTACCTGTAGCATATAAGAATAGAAATCACAACATGTTACTTTTCTGCCATCATTACTTCTGGTATTTGCATCCCATCCATATGAACCATAGGGTAACTACAGAGGATACTGTAATGGATCATAGTATCCGACAATATTAGAAATATTTAGGAGGTGACCACTGGTTGATTGGACAATGATATCTCTTGCTTTTAAATTTCCAGCTTCTTCACCACCTACTAAAATGGCAGCAACTTCAGGAGTAGTAGAAAGGTTGTATTGGGGCCTATTACATGGTTGCTCTTTGATTTGAAGTCTGCATTCATGTATGTCTGGACGCTAAGCCAATTGGCGAAACGTGTGTACAAATGGATTTTGAGCATTTAAAATATTCTTTATCTTGTCAAGCAAATCCAAGTGCAATTCTTTATTTTCAGACAATAGATTCTCATTCTTGTGGTTAGTGTCATAAACATACAGTTGCAAATATCTCGGTCTGTCGATAGAATTTGGTAAGAGACTCCCAATCTTATGATATATGGCTCCTTGTGCACGAAACGTGTAACACCTCGAGTTCTTGTTGCTAAGTTTTCATCAACATAAACACCCATTGAAGTGAATGAGAAAACATGATTGAAGGCTCGAATATGTTGTCTGAAATGACGACCCTCCACTGTTTGGTTAGAGAAAATATCAATCATCTCATTTGGAGCTGTTACTAGTGGCAAAACAATTGTTCCATTATTCCAACACATGGTAGATGTTTGACGATGGAACAATCTTGCATTGCAATGTGTACATGCAGTTGGAGCAGGGAACAGCATTCTTTGGAACCTTTCACTTTCATGAATTTTTTTTGCACAATTGTGATACCTCCTACAGATAAATGATCGATTATCTAGAATGTCTTCATCACTTAAAGCATCCTGATTGTGGTCAACATGAGGGATATTTCCTATGACAATACATGTATGATGTATTGGTTTATTAGTAACACAATAGTATTTATTTGAAAGTGTTTGAGTTGCATGTTCAGTATTAAATGTAATTGTATTGCATATCATATTTGCATGTTCATCTTTTTTACATTTATTGTAAAGGTTGTTTGTTTTGTAAAAGTACTTAAACTAAAGAACTTATTTTTACCTTCCATCTGAACTTCACGAGGATCACCTTGTCTATGGCCACTTGTGCTTCCATGCCCATAAGTCGAATGAGTATGTGCATATCGGGGTAAGTCGATACGTGAGAGTAAACTCATTCTACTTTCCTGTCTAAAAACACTAGTCGCAACCAAATTGCTTTCTTCATGAATGGTTGGCAAAACTGTTGCTTGCGGCCTACGCCATCCTGCTCTATTTCTTCTTGAGATTGCATCGAAAAAGTTTAACGTAGATCCTAACAGTTAAAATTTTAAATAATAAATTAATTGAATATTAATGTCGAACTTAGAAGTGTAAAAGCTTACAAAAATAATAATGTTTATAACATTTGAATACACCTACTTGTTTGTGCATTTGTCACATTATGTACTTGATCTGGATGAGCAGTTTGTTCGAGATTTTTAGATATTTGCCTTCTTTGTCGATAATTTGTTCGCCGCCTTGCTAGTTGTTGTTCGCATTGTTCAGTAATAATGTTTATAACATTTGAATACCTCCTTTATCTGGCATAATTACGCCAACTTTCCCTTTGAATTTCTCTTTGTTGGACATTAGAGCTTGCACTTTGTTCACGAATAAACAATCTTTCCCTACGCTGAGCAAGGCGACGTTGCTCCAATCTTGCTGAGCATTGTTTAGTGCTTAAGTTTTGAAGGCGTAAATGTTCGAATTCTCTTTGTGGTTGTTCAGTTTGAGCATTTGGTTCTGAAGTTGAACGTTGCCTCCTCTGTTGTAGGTATAAACGACTTTGTTCATGATTTTGTTGTTGTGCATGTCTCAAATTTGATGTGTCAGGGTAATCGTGATTCATTTTTCCTAAGATTGTTAGCAAGCTGACACTTATGTAGATGAAATCTGGCTATCTTTAAAATGTGCCTACATTATATAAAATTATGTAAGAGGCAGTAATAATATATTATGAGATTGTTAACTACAACGCAACTCGTATACTCACAATATAATAAGCTTTATCTTTTTATGTAAGTGTTTTCATAAAGTCCCTTATCATATTTTTGTAATGCACATTAATTTAAGTACTAATCTCATTTTGTGGAGAATTAAATAAAATTGCAAGTGAAAGAGATTACCTCGTAATGATGAGCCAAAGCGTGTGCAACTTCAGAGATAATTTAAAAACAAACTGAATATAAATTTTTCAAACATTCAGTCAACTATAAAAAAAAAAAAAATTTAAAAATACTTACAATCAAAAGAGAAGTAGAAAATAAGTACTAATAAAACACGACTGCAAAAGTTATTTATTCAGACTATCACAAACTCATTACGTAATAAATATACAAAAATCATATGAAATTTTGGGAGTACTGAATTATTTGTTACCCAAAAAATACACTTCAAAACAAACATATGAATAAACACAGGGTTTTTTATTATAATAGTTACAATAAAAAAGATTAGATATAAACGAAGGAAAATAAGAAAAAACTTTTTAAAAATTCAAAAAAAAAAAAATTTAAAAAAAAACTGATAGCACAACGAAACATTTCATTTTCTATAATTTTTTTTTTTGTTTTTTTGTTTGTTTGTTTGTTTGTTTGTTTTTTTTTTTTTATAGAAAGTATAATTAACAATATTACCGGGAAAAAAATATAACACAAAATAATGTATGATTTAGGTGTTCATATTTTGGTTTCTCAAGTTTCAAGCATAAATCCAACACTCATGTAGAATCTTTGCGGTCAAAATAGATAAGTGTAGACACCTTGCTTGGAAGTATATATCAATCAATTATCACTTTAGAGACCTATAACTTTCTTTCAATTTTGGCCATCCATGGATGTGTTAAAATTTCATCAGATTTGGCCAAACTTTGTATAATTTTAACTAAAAAATTATACAACAAAAATTTATATAAATAAATTAAAATAAAAAATTACATACAAATCAAAATATAAATATAACTAAAAATAAAAATAGAATAAAAAAATTACATATTTAATTTCTTTCAAGCACATATATACATATCAAAAAATTACATATTTGATTTTTTCAAACATAGAAAAAGAAATTATATATTTGAAGCATTACAAACTGAAGCAATAGAATACTTACAGTCAGAGCAATTAGGTGTCGATAGAGAATAATCCGAAAAGTTTATTCTGAACAACACAATGTTATAAAGCAACCTGCCAAACATATAAACAAAGGAAAATAATATATAGTCAGTTTTTCTCTCCAAGAAATCGATTAACATACTTTTTTTCTTTTACTTTTTAATGAAGAAAATAAAAAGTGTAAGTAATAATGGTACACACATAATAACAAAACAGGACCCATATTCTTGGAACACTTGCAGTAAAAAATAAATAATAAACCCCAAAAAAAAAAAGAGTATTATTTTTTTATAATTTTTTTGAAATAAAACAATTTTTATGAACATTGAATTGTTTTTAAGAAAAACACACACACAAAATTAAGCAATCAAACAACCTAATTTTTTGAAAACATAAATTGTAAACACACAAATATAAATGTTGATATCAAAATTGAGACCCCTCTCTGCAACCATATTTGACCCCTCTTTGTAACATGAGACCGGAGAATATGCTCCATATTGTCATAAAATCTAAATTGATAACCACTTGCATAAAATCTCCGGTCTCATGTTACCAAAATTCTTTCATCTTCACCCCTCTCTCTATTTACTATAAAATCTTTCCTTTTATTTGTTCAATGATTTTTTTTTCTTTTTTGTTGGGAGAAATACTATTCAAGAACATTGCAATCTTATGATTCTCTTTATCCGAAATATATATCTACTACTTATCCTACATTGTAAGTGTAGTATTGTTAATTATATTTTTATTTTCTTCAATAAAAAGTTTCATTATGTAATTAGGTTCCGTGGAGAAAAAAATATAGTGATTGAGAACACTATTATGTATTTTTTTTCTTCATTAAAAAGTTTCATTGTGTGTGTTTTTGGAAAAAAAAAAAAAAAAATCAGTGCTCATAATTGTGTGTGTGTTTTTGAAAAAAAATCAGTATTTTCTGTATTTTCATTAAATTAATTTTTAGGTTCTTAATATTTATATATGTTTTTAATTAAACAGTTTGACACCTATGTGCAATTTTTTAGAGACTTAAATAGTTTTGGATTTTTTCCTCTTTGACTTTTTAAGCTATTGTTTCTTTTTGTGTATAAATTCAAGTTTTTTATAATTTGATTTGTTTGTTTGTTTACTTTTGTGAGAGCACTATTATGTATTTTTTTTCTTCATTAAAAAGTTTCATTGTGTGTGTGTTTTGAAAAAAATAAAATAAAATAAAAAAATGAAAAAAAAAATTATGTGTGCCTAATTTTGTGAGTGTGTATTTTTGGAAAGAAAAAAATCAGTGTTTTTTGTATTTTCATTAAATTAATTTTTAGGTTCTTAATTCATATTTATGTAGGCTTCTTTGAATAATTTGGCACCATGACGTAGTGTAAAAGAGAGCCAGTAATTAAAGAAACACAAACATAAACTCAACCCAGACAACACAAATTCACATACATTATTTAGGATATATAGTTGATAGTTACTCACAGATCAACAAATCATAGATACAACCATAAAAAAACTTAGTTAATTAAAATTAGAAAATTTAATGGAGGTGGTGGTGCTTCTTTCCTCGCACACTTGAAAACAAACATATCAAAAAACGAATTTTTTTTTTTTAGAATAGTTACAAATATGATAAGGGACTTTACTCCCATGTCTTCTCCATTATCTCTTCTGTGAAAATAAAGAAAATGGCACAAACCCCATTTTTCTCTTTTTGCAGCAGAGAACCTCAAAACATCACAACAACTTTGAATAAAGCAATTGTCGAATATATAGGTTGTCCTCAGCTTCAGGCACTCAAATATAATTCTCCAAAAACTCCATTTCATTACAAAGAGAGACCCAATGAAAACCCAAACGAAGATTATTTCCTCCTAGGAATGTTTGAGTTTTGTTCGCCATAATTTACAGACCCAAATTGAGATTTCTTTTTCCCCGAAAGATGGCGATAACCCGAAGGAGAAACCCAACTGACAATTCCTCATTTTGATATACATATCAACTGGTGATCGAAACAAAACCATTCTGCTATCGGGTTTGGATAATTTTCGGTCAAACTTCTCAGATAAGCTCATCATTAAATTTTTTATTTTTTAGAGAAACAAAAAAAGAGCATAGTTTTTGGATATAGAAATGCTTACCAAATTAAAAAGGGAAGATTACACACACACTACAACTACATCATTCTGTTCTGGACAGGTTGATAATGTGGGTGGTTGTTGTTGTTGTTGCGGCGGCGGTGGTGGTGAAGGTGTGTTGATGTTGGGGAGAGGAAGCGAGACAGTCATGACCCGAACCAGCCCCCGTCGGTTAAGAACATAACCTGCCAGTAATCATGAGATTACCTACGGCCTCAAACCTAACGAAACGTATTTTAACAGAGTTAACGGGGGCCAAATGGAAGCAATTTAAAACTTTGTCTATAGAGCTATGCTTACATGGCACATCAAAACAAACCATACATATGTACATTAATAACTCATAACAGAAGTACAGTACCATAAAGTTCTGTACAAACAGGATCATCCAAAACTAAGTCAACCCATGAAAACTATATACAGACATGTTCAAAGGGTTCACCAACATGACAACATAAAACAAAATGACAAAAGGCGAAGACGAGTCTCGTGTGTAAGATGCAAGGGCTGACTCTTCAAAACCTTTGTTGTTCCACACATACTTCACTGGGGCTGGGTTTGGACTTCTCTTGGCTCACCTACAAACACATGAATGAGCGTGAGCGATAGCCCAGTGAATAATATCAAATAAAAGAGTTATACAAACGGTACATAGAACAACATACTTCAAACGGCCTTGGGCCCAATTCATATTTCTATTTAACATAAATATATACACAATTTAAGTCAAGTAACTATGGTTCCAAACATACTGGCCTTTGGCCCATTTATCTTCCATTTGTCAAACTGGCCTTTGGCACATTCAGATTTTCATGTCAAAATGGCCTTTGGGCCATTCAACTTTCATGTCAAACTGGCCTCTGGCCCATTCGTTGATGTCAAACTAGCCTCTGGTCCATTCAGTTATTCATATCAAACATTTGTCTGTAATTCAAACTAGCAAACTTATAAGGCTTACAAGGAGATAAGCAATTGGACAAATGACAATTTCAAAATATCGATATTACTCACAGTGACCGGTTGGTTGGTTTGCCTTGGAGCTTGACCCTACACATTCCAAGAACACAAAAGGGTCATAAACAATACAATCCGTTCTAAATTCACATTTTCCTCTTTAGGCTTCATTCTTATCTTTTTAACTCAATTACAATGCTCAATGCATGCCTAAGAGTACTTGGAAGTGCAAGAGAACAGAAAATGAAACACATAATGTCTTTTCAAAATTTCAGAGAACAGGGTCCCCGTTTGAGCATTGACTTCCCCGCTCGAGCGGGCCCTTGAGGCCTGCAAAAGTACTGGATATGTGAAATTTACACTCGATCGCGAACTCTGACGCTCGAGCGGAAGGCCTCACTACATGGCTCCCCGTTCGAGCGTGATCTCCCCCGTTCGAGCGGATACCATGTCTATAAAAAGTTCTGGGAGCACGTATTTCTCGCTCGAGCGGCATTTTCTCTGCTCGAGCAGACATCAAAATTCTGGAAAAACCCAGAATTGTTCATTAACCTCAATTCGACCTTCCAATCAACATTTAGAGCATATAATAGCTCAAACTTCAAATATACTTGTGCTAACATGATACAAACATCAAATTATATTGTCATGAAGCTCAATTTCATGAATCAAACACTTGCATGTACCAAATTAACCCAAACTCATTTCCAACATAACACATTCATGCATTCAAAGCTCCTATTCTCATAAATTGCATATGCATGTGATGTATTACTCTCATTCTCAACTTAGATGATACAAATGGTGATTACAACATGAGCTTTAAGCAAAGCTCTACATGAATCATGCATTTCAAGCTTAAACATGCAAATTCAAAAAAAATTTCTTACATGCATGCGCATATTGGCCCTTAATTCAACAAAACCAATTCAATTTCATCATGCTCAATTAAATTCATGTTCTTGACCATTATTCCAATTTGGATTCACAAAATTACAACTCAATATTCATGAATCCACTTACCTAGAGGCTTTACTCTTCCCAAATTATGCTCAAATCTAGAGTTTAAATCCTCCACTTTTCCCAAACTTGAGCCAAACACCCAACTCTCCTTTTTCTTCTCTCTAGCCGACCCCTTTCCCTTTTGCTTGGAGTTGATAATCAGCCAAATGAAGCTAAGGAGAGAAATTGAGTGTATAAAGGCCCCTTATAAGTTCCCACTCAACACATTATTTTATTATAAAACAATTGGGCACTTAATTCATTAATTTAATTTGATTAATTTGATCCAAATCAATTTCTAATTAAACTTCATAGTAGGCTCTAAAAATTACGCCAATCATAATGGCGCAATCAATTTCGGGTTCTTTGGCCGATAAGGCCTTCAATTTAATTTTCCAAAGCAGATAATCAAACAGATATTCCTACGGTGAACAGATAGAAATTCAAAACCACATATTTTCGCATAATGGCACACAAAATCATATTAAACACATAATCATACTCATATTAAGGACCAATTAACATAATAAGGGACAGGGTTATCACTGTCTTCCCCCATTTAGGAAGTTTGGTCCTCCAAACTTATTTTACCTTCGTCGGGAAACAAATGTGGATATCTCAATTGCATTTCATCCTCTTTTTCCCACGTGGCATCTGTCCCATAGTGTTCTTTCCATTCAACTTTCACTATTGGGATGGACTTGTTTCTCAGTTGCTTCACTTGCCAGTCAACAATTCGTTCCGGCCATTCAGCGTACTCCATATTTTCATCAATAACTACCCGGTGATAATCAATCACATGAAACGGGTCTCGGAGGTAACCCCTCAACATCGACACATGAAACACGTTATGGATTTGTTCGAATCCCGGTGGCAAAGCAACTCTATAGGCAACTGGGCCAAGCCTTTCCAGAATCTGAAACGGTCCAATGTAATGGGGCGACAACTTGCCCTTCTTTCCAAACCTGAATTGGCCTTTCATCGGAGATACACGGATGAACACATGGTCACCAACCTCATACTCAAGAGGTCTTCTCTGAACATCTGCGTAATTCTTTTGTCGGTCCTGAGCTGTTTTGAGCCTTTGCCGAATAATCTTGATTTTCTCATAAGTGCCTTGCACAATTTTAGGCCCAAGTAAAGCTCTATCCCAGACTTCTGTCCAACAAATAGGTGATCTACACCTTCTACCATACAAAGCCTCGTATGGTGCCATACCGATGCTGGAGTGGATGTTGTTATTGTATGCAAACTCTGTAAGTGGCAAATAATCTTCCCAACTACCCTGAAAGTCCAAAGCACACATCCGAAACATATCTTCCAAAGTCTGTATTGTTCGGTCTGCCATCGGTCTGTGGGTGGAATGCAGTACTGAATCTTAGTTCTGTCCCCATAGCTTCCTACAAACTCTTCCATAATCTAGATACAAATTTTGGATCTCTATCCGACACAATAAATACCGGAACTCCGTGTAAACGGACAATCTCATCAACATAAATAGTAGCCAATCTATAAGCATTAAATGTAGTTTTGACAGGCAGAAAATGTGCAGATTTACTCAGTCTGTCTACTACAACCCAAATAGAATCCATACCTCGAGGAGTTCGAGGTAGGCCAACAACAAAATCCATAGTCACATGCTCCCACTTCCATTCAGGAATAGGGAGAGGTTGAAGTAGATCGCCTGGTTTCTAATGTTCAGCTTTAACTTGCTGACACTGAAGACATTTGGACACATATTTTGCAATCTCTTTATTCATCTTAGGCCACCAATAGGTCTGTTTCAAATCCCGATACATTTTATTGTTACGCGGATGGATAGAAAATACGGATCTGTGGGCTTCATCTAAAACCCTCTTCTTTAGTTCCGGAATATTTGGGACACACATTCTGTTCCGAAATCTCAACACTTCATTCTCAATGCGAAATTCTGCTTTCGAACTTTTCTCAAATTCAGCAATCACTTTCTTGAGGAATTAATCCTCTTTCTGTTTCTGCTTGATTTCATCAATGATTGCTGGCTCGACTGTAATAACGGCTATCAATCCGCCCTGTTCACACATTACCACTTCAATTTCAGACTTCTCAAAATCTTGCAAGATCTCTTTCTGCTCAGTAAGCAAACAAGCCATACTCCCCGTTGATTTTCTGTTCAAGGCATCAGCAACTGTGTTAGCTTTCCCGGGGTGATACTGAATCTCTAAATAATAATCCTTTATCACTTCAAGCCATTTCCTCTGTCGCATATGTAACTCCTTCTGCGTGAAGAAGTATTTCAAACTTTTGTGATCTGTGTAGACTTCAGACTTTGCTCCATACAGATAATGCCGCCTGATTTTCAAAGCAAAAACAACTACGGCCAATTCTAAGTCATGCGTTGGGTAGTTTTTCTCGTGCAGTCTCAACAGTTGGGAGGCATAAGCAATAACCTTTCCATTCTACATTAATACACAACCCAAACCTTTATAAGATGCATCACTGAAAATCACAAAATTCTCCATAATTGATGGTAGTGTCAAAACTGGTGCAATGGTCAGTCTTGTCTTCAATTCATGAAAGGCAGACTCCCTTTCGTCATTCCATTCAAATGATTGCCCCTTGCGTGTCAACTGGGTAAGTGGTACTGCTATCTTTGAAAAGTCTTTCACAAACCTCCTGTAATACCCAGCTAAGCCCATGAAACTGCGGACTTCTGTTACATTTGTCGGTGTAGGCCAATTCACAATTGCCTCTATTTTCTGTTGGCCCACTGAAATTCCTTCCTTGTTGATCACATGTCCTAAGAAAACAACTTCATGCAACCAAAACTCACAGTTCTTTAGTTTAGCAAATAATTTTCTTTCCCGAAGTATTTGTAGGACAGTTCTCAAATGATATTCATGTTCAAGTCTATCTTTAGAACATATCAAAATGTCATCAATAAAAACCACAATGAATTCGTCAAGGTAGGTTTTAAAAAATCGGTTCATTAAGTCCATAAATGCTGCTGGAGCCTTAGTCACTCCAAATGGCATAACAAGAAACTCAAAATGTCCGCACCTCGTTCTGAATGCGGTTTTCTCAACATCCTCTGCCTTAACTTTCAGCTGATGATACCCGAATCTCAAATCAATCTAAGAAAACACCTGGGATCCCTACAACTGGTCAAATAAATCATCAATACGGGGTAGGGGATATTTGTTCTTTATTGTTACCTTGTTCAATTCCCGATAATCGATACACAGAAGTAGGGTTCCATCCTTCTTTTTCACAAATAACACTGGTGCACCCCAAGGTGAAGTGCTAGGTCGAATAAACCCCTTGTCAAGCAGGTATTGCAACTGTTCTTTCAGTTCATTCATGTCAGTAGTAGTCATTCTGTAGGGAGTTTTAGAAATGGGTTGGGTGCCTGGCACAGTTTCGATAGTAAACTCTATCTCCCTATCTACCAATTCCCCTGGTAAATCATTTGGAAACACATCTGGAAATTCTCTAACAATAGGAATATTATTTAATTCAATATTCACAGATTGTTCAGACAACACATTGCACAAATAACCCTGGCACCCTTTCCTGATCAGTTTACATGCTATCATTGCAGATATCAAATAAGGTGGAGGTACTACCCCATTACCCACAAACACAATTTCCTTATGTTCTGGAGGTTTAAACACAACCCGTTTTGTTACACAATCGATGGTGGCACAATATTTGGTCAACCAATCCATGCCTAAAATTACATCAAAATGTCTAAAATTCAAGGGCAACAAATCCACATATAGGATAGCATCCTTAACACGCATATCACAAAACCGGTATATAGATTCACAAAATACAGATTCCCCAGACAGAGCAGACACACATAGCAGATATGGCAGTAATTCTAGAGGTCCATTCAGTCTAGACGCAAATGTACATGTCACAAAAGAGTGTGTGGATCCGGAGTCAATTAACACAAAAGCATTTTGATTACATATGGAAATAGTACCTGAGACAACTGCGTTGGCATTCCGAGTATCGCCCAGAACAAGCGCATGGAAATAGTACCCGAGACAACTGCGTTGGCATTCTGTGTATCGCCTAGAACAAGCGTAAAAACTCTCCCTTGTCTCACAATATCCCCGGTGGTAGCAGGTCTCAAAGTATTTCCTGGCTTCGGGATCGATGCAGTTGAGCTAGCAGCTAGCTTCCCACTGTTCTGATTACAATCTCGGGCCATGTGCCCTTGTTTACCACACTTGAAACAGGCCCCTGACACACAGTAACAAACCCCACGGTGCCTTTTGCTACAAATATTGCACATGAGAGATGCGTCTCGGGAAGAATTCGAAGTACTTTAGGAGCCTGTGTTTTGCTTTTTCAGAAATTCTTCTTTGAAAAGAAGCCTTGTCTTTTGTTGCCTTTCCATTCTGTTGGTGGCTTAGCCTGTCTAGCTATGTTAGCCTCTGATATGATGGCCCTGTCTAGCACCCCAATGTAAGTCTCCAGCTTCAAGACATTCACTCTTTCTAAAATGTCACTTCGGAGCCTACCTTCAAAGTGTCTCACCTTCTTATAGTTAGTATCAATTACATGCGGTGCAAACCTAGCCAATTCGGTGAATTTGGCCTCATACTCAGCTACGGTCATACTGTCTTGCCTTGGTTCCATGAACTCAGCTACTTTCCTGTCCCGAACACACTGCAGGAAGTACTTGTCATTGAAAATCTCCAAAAATTTCACCCAGTCAACATCTTTATGATTTTCTCGCATCAACATCCACCATCTTCTTGCCTCGTCTTCTAGCATAAAAGTGGCAAGAAGCACTTTTCTGTGTCTCTGAACAGGGAAACACTTCAAACAGTTTCTCAATTCCGAGGACCCATGCTTCGGCTTTCAACGGATCTAATCCCCCGTGGAACTGTGGTGGTTTCATCTTCTTGAACTCTTTGGTGAGCGCTATTATTCGATCATCATTCAGATTATCTGGCACGGGTGGTGCTGGTGGTGGAGATGGCGGGTGTGGTTGCTGCAACTGTTGTTGCCACTCCTATTGATGTCTCAAAGTTTCTGCCATTTCCTGTATCAGTCTTTCCATTCTGTCTATTCTGGCAGTAGAGGATTCCTCTATTTCATCACCTCTTGTTCTCACCATCTGATTAAACTTGCATTATTTTTGACATAAAAGATGCACAAGTATGCATATACTAAAGAGCATGCATATTCAGATAATCTACAATGTAAGCAAATCACAACTTATAACACATAGTCGTTCATATCAAAACATTTAAGCATATTCTTGATGCTTTCAAATTCAGACTCATCAAATGAAAGCATCCTAGATCTTTTCTAGACGCTTATTGCTCATTTGGACAAGTGTGTGAGTTATCAACTCTTGCTCTGATACCACTCTGTGATGACCCGAACCCGAACCCGCCCCCGTGGGTTAAGGACATAACCGGCCGGTAATCATGAGATTACCTACGGCCTCAAACCTAACCAAACATATTTTAACAGAGTTAACGGGGGCCAAACGGAAGTAACTTAAAACTTTGTCCATAGAGCTGTGCTTACATGGCATATCAAAACAAGCCATACATATGTACATTAATAACTCACAACAGAAGTACAGTACCATAAAGTTCTATACAAACAGGATCATCCAAAACTAAGTCAACCCATGAAAACTATATACAGACATGTTCAAAGGCTTCACCAACATGACAACATAAAACAAAATGACAAAAGGCGAAGACGAGTCTCGTGTGTAAGATGCAAGGGCTGACTCTTCAAAACCTTTGTTGTTCCACACATACTTCATTGGGGCTGGGTTTGGACTTCTCTTGGCTCACCTACAAACACATGAATGAGCGTGAGCGATAGCCCAGTGAATAATATCAAATAAAAGAGTTATACAAACGGTACATAGAACAACATGCTTCAAACGGCCTTAGGCCCAATTCATATTTCTATTTAACATATATATATACACACAATTTAAGTCAAGTGACTATGGTTCCAAACATACTGGCCTTTGGCCCATTTATCTTCCATTTGTCATACTGGCCTTTGGCCCATTCGTATTTTCATGTCAAACTGGCCTTTGTCCCATTCAACTTTTATTCATGTCAAACTGGCCTCTGGCCCATTCATTGATGTCAAACTGGCCTCTGGCCCTTTCTGTTATTCATATCAAACATTTGTCTGTAATTCAAACTAGCAAACTTATAAGGCTTACAAGGAGATAAGCAATTGGACAAATGACAATTTCAAAATACCGACATTACTCACAGTGACCGGTTGGTTAGTTTGCCCTGGAGCTCGACCCTACACATTCCAAGAACACAAAAGGGTCACAAACAAAGCAATCCGTTCTAAATTCACATTTTCCTCTTTAGGCTTCATTCTTATTTTTTTAACTCAATTACAATGCCCAATGCATACCTAAGAGTACTTGGAAGTGAAAGAGAACGAGAAAATGAAACACATAATGTCTTTTCAAAATTTCAGAAAATAGGGTCCCCGCTCGAGCGGGCCCTTGAGGACTGCAAAAGTACTGGATATGTCAAACTTACGCTCGATCGCGAACTCTGGCACTCGAGCGGAAGGCCTCACTACATGGCTCCCCGCTCGAGCGTGATCTCCCCCGCTCGAGCAGATACCATGTCTGTAAGAAGTTCTGGGAGCACGTAAAAAGTTCTGGGAGCGGATACCATGTGATGTATTACTCTCATTCTCAACTTAGATGATACAAATGGTGATTATAACATGAGCTTTAACCAAAACTCTACATGAATCATGTATTTCAAGCTCAAACATGCAAATTCAAAAAAAAAATTCTTACATGCATGCGCATATTGGCCCTTAATTCAACAAAACCAATTCAATTTCATCATGCTCAATTAAATTCATGTTCTTGACCATTATTCCAATTCGGATTCACAAAATTACAACTCAATATTCATGAATCCACTTACCTAGAGGCTTTACTCTTCCCAAATTATGCTCAAATCGAGAGTTTAAATCCTCCACTCTTCACAAACTTGAGCCAAACACCCAACTCTCCTTCTTCCTCTCTCTAGCCGACCCCATTCCCTTTTCTTAGAGTTGATAATCAGCCAAATGAAGCTAAGGAGAGAAATTGAGTGTATAAAGGCCCCTTATAAGTTCCCACTCAACACATTATTTTATTATAAAACAATTGGGCACTTAATTCATTAATTTAATCTGATTAATTTGATCCAAATCAATTTCTAATTAAACTTCACATTAGGCTCTAAAAATTAGCCCAATCATAATGGCGCAATCAATTTCAGGTTCTTTGGCCGATAAGGTCTTCAATTTAATTTTCAAAGCAAATAATCCAACAGATATTCCTACGGTGAATAGATAGAAATTCAAAACCACATATTTTTGCATAATGGCACACAAAATCATATTAAACACATAATTATACTCATATTGAGGACCAATTAACAAAATAAAGGACAAGGTTATCACAGAGACAGAGGAACACTGTAGAGATCATGATATTTACAGAAGATGCTGAGGAGGATAGGGTCGATTCTTGGGCTGATTGAGCTGTTGGAAAGTCATCCCCGTGAGAAGAGATGACACAACCAAATATGAAAGAGAGCTGGGAAATTTGAACATATAACCAAATACAAAAAGAGAACTTACCAAATACAGTTAACTTTCAAAAGAGATCTTTCAAAAGAGAACTTACCAAGGAAGATGCAAAATGCAATTGAAGGAAGATGTTGCAACTGCTTTAGACGTGGAGAGTCGGAAGTGGGAGGTGGAATTAGTGTTTTAATTTATCAATTTAACCCTAATTAAAATTGATGTAAGTGTAAGAAGTTAAGGTCATTTTAGGGAACATTGAGAAAAGTTTTTTAGGAATGGCTTCATGACACCAAAGTTCATGTTCCCTTTTAATAATAGAATAGATGCTTTGAAACACGTATTCAAAGAATTATTGAATTGACAATTCAGTTTGAATGATGCGCCGAGCCTCTGTGTATGCAAGACAAATGCATGGGTGCAAACATGCAAGGATAAGGTATGTTAATTGAAACGTGTCCCTAAACTAACCATCGAAAGCGGTTAAATAAAAGGGAGAAAGACGTGGGGTTGGAAGACATGCACACACGCACGCACACTTATTACAATATTGTGCCCTCTCGAAGGAGGGTTCGAATGAATAAGCTAAGCTACACTAAGCTAAGCTAACTATTACAACACAAAACCAATTAACTATTCTAGCTGATTATTACAACAATTGAAATAAATTAACTAACTATTCTAAGCTAGCTAAAATATTACAAACCAAATTGAACTCATTAATTACAACACTCGAATTGAATAATTAGCTATGCTAACTAACTAAAGCAATTTAAACAAAGCAAGTAAATGGCCTCAAAGGCGAGGGACGCATGCATGCTTAGTTGCTCCGCACGAAAATGCCCTTGCCTTGCCATTGGATGCCTTTGTTTGCACTCATTTCATCACTGGAAATTGTACCAACTTCCAGATTGCCTCTGCTCCGACACAGGAACACATTTGTACAAAAATTCACTGGTGACCCGTCGGCTACAAAAGGTGGTTGTCGGCTACCTTAACTGGCCGGTCGGCTAGTTTAAGTGCCCGGTCGGCTACTTCAAGTGGCTGGTCGGCCACTCCTATTTTCTGGACTTCTGCTTTTGCTGCAACAGAGAGCAACAGAGGCAAAACAAAGCATTTTCAAGGAATGTGTGTACTGGTACACTCCTTATCATTTCTCAAGCTCAAAGGAGTGTATCTCAAAGGAGTGTAGCTCTTGGCTCTCAAGCCATCAACCAAGCATTTTCAATGCATGACGGCTAGAAAACCAAGCTTGTACAAGCTTAATGAATGCACAAACAAGACTCGAAGGACCACCACCCTATCACGCATGATCAAGGGTGTCGGTGACTAAGAAAAGTGGCACGTTTTATGACTTTGAGTATGAAACGTCCCATATTTCTTGTGTTTGGATTAATGTCCGATCCAAACACATGCAATGCAACACAAATATGCCTATCTTGCCCAAGTTTTACTTGGTTCATTTTGTTTACACATTTTACATTACCGATTAAGTCCAAAGTGAGAGTCCTCTAATTGGAAAGAGGGCGTAAGCCACAAGTACCTTGAGCATGAAAGAGGCCTCATGTTGTTGGTTGGCAGAAACCCTCAAGAGAGGATTAAAACCATTAGGCATGAGAGCCTCAATTTCACACTCAAGCCAACAAGATGCTCAAGGCCACTTTCAAAACAAAGTAAAAAGTGAAGAATAGAGAGAGGTTGCAGATATTTCAGTGCTAAAATGGCATGCAAAAAGACAGTAAATCATCCAACCAACACATGCAAGACATGCTAAGGGCCTAAAACATCAAGCTAGTGAAGATCACAACACTATAAGCATGCAATGCAAAGCTCAACAGATCAAACCAGCTCTGGACAAAGTTAAAAATGCCAAATCAATGACTAAAACATGTTGAGATTGAGGCACAAAAGGTTAGAAAAACATTCTCACATGTTAGCTTGCAAACAAGACTCAAAACACAACTCTCGAAAGCAATGAAAGAGTGAAATAAGTGAGAGTGTGACAAAGCCATATACACTGAAATCATATGTAAAATGATGCCATAACATGCAAGCCATTCAAGCATAACTGTAGACGCGCCCGCGTGGGGCCCTCGCTACAGTTCGGACTCGATTTGTGTCACGGTTCTTAATCTGAACCAAAGAGTCCAAATCCGGCAAATCGTTTTGAGAAACAGATTTTTTTTTTTTTTTTAAAGAAGTGCCAAACATGGACTGCTTTGTCAGATACAGAGTCACCACCTAAATATTTTATTTTGGGGGAATTTAGGAAACCCTGACTCGGTGCCAAAGGCCACGTGTCCGTCATCACCAAAGTTGCCTCGGCTCGGGAAGTTGGGTATGATTGGGAAAGGTCAGCTATGAGCACCCCCTCTCGCCCGATCCGAAGATCGGACTCTACTAATCGTGATATCCGTTTTTGAAAACGTTATGTGTTCTTATTCCGATTATTAGCCTAGAATTACTATGTTATGTGCACAGCAAACAAGTAGAGACTAGATTGCCTAATTTGGGATTAAGCATTGCATATCCGTTTGTTTTGGAAAATGTTTTGGAATTTGCTACTCGCAGGTAGGCTAAAACACGGATTTCAATGAGCTATTCCAACTCAGGCAATCCAACCTTCACCCACAGGCATTCAAACATTTTATCACATAAGCATCTAGCCACATGATAAGCATGCTGTCATGATAGCATTCACACGCATGCGATATGCTAAAGCATGAAAATACTTACATCGTACTCCGTTCGAAAACAAAAAACTAGTTAGTAATCATATGCATGATCCTAGTTCATGTGAAATTGACTAATGCAACACATACATGATGCAATTAGAGTACGCTCGGCTAACCTAAGCATGGCATGTGAAATGCAATCAATTGATGCACGTATTCAATTTGGAATTGAAGTACAAATACAGTTAGCATGATGTATCGAGCCCGGTGCATGCAAGACAAATGTATGGATGCACGCATGTATAGCATAAGGTATGCTAATTTAGACATGCCCTAATCTACCTTCATAAGTAGGTAAATAAAAGGGAAGAAAGAAGTGGGGATTGGAAGACATGCACACACTCACCCACACTTATTACAAATTTGCCCTCGCTCGGAGGGACCGAAAGAATAATACAAATTAGCTAACTCGCAAGCTAATTAATTATTACAAATCACCTAATTAATTAACAAATTAACTAAGCATAAGGAAAGCAATAAAAGGGGGGCTCGGGAAGAGGGTCCGGTGCGCGCGTGCTTGGGTCTTGCTCGGAGGTGCACTGCCATGCATAGGCCGCCTCTGTTTTCCCTGCTCTGCCTCATTGAAGACTGCCAAAGTCTCAGAATTGCTTCCCTGGACATTGGGAGACACCATCGGCTGAGTAGAATAGCCACCGACAGTGGTATGTGATCATCGGCTGTTGGTGAAGCTATCGGCCACCAATGGATTGCCGGTCGGCACTAAAAACTACCGGTCCGCAAATAATGTCTGCAGAACCTGCAATTGACAGCAGCAGAGGGCAAGGCATGGCATGGCATGGCAATGCAATTCAAGCAATGTATGCACCAATCCTATCCCTCATCATGTGTACGACTCAAAAGGACATGGTCCTTGGTTCTCGGACCATCAAGCGCGTATTTCAATGCGTGATGGCCCAAAGAATCAAGTGTGCATTTTTGATATGGAATGCAATGCACATAAACAAACCAATAGGACTCAACCTCTATCACAAGCATTTCAAGAGGCCAAGCATGCATGCAAATGGAATGCAATCCTAGGCATGTGAGCTAAGGATGCAACATGGCAATGCAATGCATTCATGCAATTATGCAAGCAAATATGCGAGGCAAACATGCAAACAAGCAAAGGGTGGACTTAAGCATGGTTTAGGAAGCCCTCACTAAGCCCAAAAACAGTGGCCAAAGTGCCCAAAATGAATGACTAATGGCATGCAAACATGCATGCAAATGATCTCCAACACTTCAAACATTAAAGAGCAATTCTCAAGCACACTTGAAAGAGGCATAACATGGACTAATGGCATGCAAGGTAAGCATTGAAAATCATGTTACAAAGGTGCTAAGCCAATTAAACAAGATAAACAAGGCATGCAAACAAAGCCAAAAACCCAAGACAAGCCAAGAGGCTTAAACCGAGACAAAGTCCACCGAGCCTCACAAGGCTAAGAGGACTTAAAACAAGTCTAAGGCAGGCCTAGACAACACCCAAGGGACACCTAGATGACATCTAAGTGGCTCAAATTCAAAGGGTATGCACAATGGCCAAAACATGGAGCATGCAAGACAAGCTTTCAAAGCTTCAAAGAGGCATCCAAGGCAAGTATACAAGCATGTTAAAGGGACTGAAATAACATGGCAAATGGTCCCAACCCACTAAATTAAGGCAAGGATGCATGCTATACATTCACACACTTAAGGCCAACAAACAAAAAATGCAAAGGGGCTATATAATGCATGCCATGGTCGACCAAAACAACTACGGACAGCCCTTAAACATGGCAAAGTAAGCATGAAAGCTTCACAAGGCTAAGCCTAAAACATGCTAGAATAATGGTTTACAACCTAAGGCATGCTAAGGCAACAAAATGGCATTACAAGGCATGTATGCTAAGCAAGCATGGTGTACCAAAACCAACTAAAAACTGAGGCATATTATGACATAATAAGCACAAAAATCAGCTAAGGCATGGTCAATAAGGGCCTAAGCTAGGTGCTCCCTCAAGAGGCCAAAAATGGTCCTTTTCAAGGACAACAAGGAGAGGGGGTGGCTCTCTCCTTCTTGAGACTTCAAGGCACCATCCTTACCACTGAAATCCCTCAAGATTTCAATGGCGAGGAGGCCCAAACACCAAAGTCCCGGAGCTCACACAAAATGGCACAAAATGGAGCCTTACAAGGCTTAAGAGGGGTCAAACAACCTCAAACCACAAAACACTCTAAACAAACTATTTAGAGGGCCCAAAAACAGAACTTTTTTATGTTATATACTAAACACAAAAACAAATGCAAGGTAGGCAAAAATACAATGCAAAAATGGGGAATAAAGGGACAAACGTCTTACCCTTGAAGACCTTCTTCACAAATGGTGGACCAACTGCTTCCTTGAGCTTAAACCAGCCCCAAAACTCCAAGAACAGACCTCTGGTCCTTCAGAACCAAGAAAAGGTGTAACACTATGTGTTTGTGTGCAATAGTGAGCCTAAAACACACACTAAACACAAGAGGAAGAGAGATATAGAGCTAGGATATAGACAAACCCTAACCCTAGAACTCAAACCCTAAAATGGCTGTCTAAAATGTCTAATCCCTTTCAACAAGAGAGAAGACCTCTCTTTATAGAGCTTTGTTTTGTCTTGTAAAGCTTACAAGACAAGCTTCTAAAGAGAGAGATCCCTCCATACACGTGTATGGAGGGGAGCCAAATGCAAGACAGTTGTGTCAAAATATCTGCAAAAGTAGATGCACAGTAGTCGGCCGACCAAAGATGCAATTGACCAAAAAAAAGATAGTCGATCGGCCATCTATAGTGCCGGCCGGCCAAATGGCCACAAAACACAGCCGATGGCCTCAAGCCATGGCCGGTGATGGGTGGGGATGGTCTACAAGCCCTACCCTGCCTCTCAAAGGCAAAACACAAGTGTTTGGTGTCAAACCAAGCACAAAACAGTCGAGTCGAGAGGTCCTACGACGAGGTGCGCTGCCAAGGCTTCCAGGAACTCAAGACGAACACAAACAAGGGTAATCACCAAGTGTTCCAATGGTGACGTCCAAGTCTTGAGGACGGTCAAAAATGGGGTGTCTACAGTTGCCCCTCTTTGACAGAACTCGAAAGTCATAACAATGACGGGAGTGAGTGTCAAAGCCCACAAGTGTTTGGTGTCAAACCAAGCACAAAACAGTCGAGTCAAGAGGTCCTGCGACGAGGCGCGCTGCCAAGGCTTCCGGGAACTCAAGACGAACACAAACAAGGGTAATCACCAAGTGTTCCAATGGTGACGTCCAAGTCTTGAGGACGGTCAAAAATGGGGTGTCTACAGTTGCCCCTCTTTAACAGAACTTGAAAGTCATAACAATGACGGGAGTGAGTGTCAAAGCCCAGAGATGACCCATTTTTGACAAGGCCGAAGACTTAGACAAACATGCAAGACAAGCAAGATATGCGCCCGAAGGCAGGGGCAAAATGCAAGACAATGCACAGAGCCGGACATAACTTATGATCATGCAAAGAAAGCTGTAATGAAGCATACATGCGACAATTTTAAGCTAGCATACACCGAACTGCACTACAATGTAGAAAGGATGTAAGAGAATTATGCAATTCTCAATACGACTCACTCAGAGGATACAATACCTGTGCGGCTCGTCTGGTTGCACCAGCCTCAAATGAACCGTACATACAATATCGTGCCTGTAAAGAAAACAACTCAACAGGTATGATGTTATTAGCAACATGCATGACAACGCAAAAATGGATGCAAGATAATATGCAATATATACAAAACTATGTATAAACAATGCAAATGAAAATGCAATGCAATTGAAACAATGCAAACTATATGCAAAGCAATTGAATCATGATCCAATCATGAGCGGTTCGAAACCATACCTATGTCAAATAGATTGATAGAGGTAACAAGTCCGTCTACCATAGAACGGTCAACTGAACTATGAGTAATGTAGACGGACGCAAGAACAAGTATTGGGGGGGATGACAAAGGTGGGGAAACGACCCGCTGGGGAAAGGACAACGATCCTAATACTGGATGCAAAAATTACACTACAATGTAATATATACAATGAAAATGCTGGGGGAAATGGCAATGGATAAGGCACGCGGGCCAAACCAAATCTTGCCTAGGCAAAACATGTACGATACAAGCCACGTCTAACATAGAACGGTCCACTGAACTATGCTTCGACACGAGAAGTATGGGCACATACCGAACCAAGCTCAACATGGAAAGGCGCAAGCCATAAATGAAAGGTGATGCAATGAATGCATGCAAGCTACAGTGCGATGTCTACAAATATGCAATGGAAATGGATACAATGGATATGGCCTGCGGGCCAAACCAAATCTTGCCTAGGAAAGGCATGTACACATACAAGCCGTGTCTAACATAGAACGGTCTACTGAACTATGTTTCGACGTGAAAAATATGGGCACATACCAGACCAAGCTCAATCATGGAAAGGTGCGAGCCATAGGCGGAGGTGATGTAGTGAATGCATGCAAGCTACAATGCAATGTGCACTATATTCCTATGATGCATGACAATGCAACTATTTACGATGATGCATGACAATGCATGTTTTGTTTTTTTTTTTTTTTTTGTTTTTGAAATGCAAATGATGCATGAAATGCATGTTGCAAGGAATGCGCGACAACACGCGGCTTTTAAGATACATGACAATGTAAATGGACTGTGCACATCAATGCACTAAAGGTCTTGCACCTTCCGAGGATTTAAGGTCTCCTAGACCGTATATATTGCACAAGAAATGCATAACAATGCAAGTGAACTTGAAGTGCGCAACAACGTGCGGCTTAAGATATGCATGACAATGCAAGCGAACTGTGCACATCAATGCGCCAAAGGTCTTGCACCTTCCAAGGATTTAAGGTCTCCTAGACCGTCAAAGGTCTTGCACCTTCCAAGGATTTAAGGTCTCCTAGACCATCAAAGGTCTTGCACCTTCCAAGGATTTAAGGTCTCCTAGACCGTACAATACCTGTGCGGCTCGTCTGGTTGCACCAGCCTTAAATGAACCGTACATACAATATCGTGCCTGCAAAGAAAACAAACTTAACAGGTACAATGTGATTGACAATATGCATATTAATGTATTTGAAAATGCGTGACAACGCAAAGCAAGTGGGAAGCATAACAATGCTGTGAAGGCACAGACATGTAAGTGGAGCGTGCGGTCTACGCAGGCAACGAAATTGATCATAAGCATGCGGTCTACGCAAGCACAACATGCGGTCTACGCAAGTAATGAAGTTAATTGCAAACATGCGGTCTAAGCTAGCAAAACATGCGTTCTACGCAAGTAATGAATTTGAACAAACATGCGGTCTATGCAAGTAATGAATTTGAACAAACATGCGGTCTACGCAAGCAAAACATGCGGTCTACGCAAGGCAAGCATGCGGTCTACGCTAGCAAAACATGCGGTCTACGCAAGTAATGAATTTTAACAAACATGCGGTCTACGCAAGCAAAACATGCGGTCTACGCAAGTAATGAAATTGAACAAACATGCGGTCTACACTAGCAAAACATGCGATCTACGCAAGTAATGAATTTGAACAAACATGCAGTCTACGCAAGTAATGAATTTGAACAAACATGCGGTCTACGCAAGGAAAACATGTGGTCTACGCAAGCAAGCATGCGGTCTACGCTAGCAAAACATGCGGTCTACGCAAGTAATGAATTTGAACAAACATGCGGTCTACGCAAGCAAAACATGCGGTCTACGCAAGTAATGAAATTGAACAAACATGCGGTCTACGCAAGCAAAACATGCGGTCTACGCAAGTAATGAATTTGAACAAACATGTGGTCTACGCAAGCAAAATATGCGGCCTACGCAAGTAATGAATTTGAACAAACATGCGGTCTACGCAAGCAAAACTTGCGGTCTACGCAAGTAATGAAATTGAACAAACATGCGGTCTACGCAAGCAAAACATGTGGCCTACGCAAGTAATGAAATTGATTGAATGCATGTAAAATGCAATGAGATGCGCAAAACCGCGCGATGCGTTTTAGACAACGCAAGCGCACAAGACAGTGCGATTGATATGCGATACGCATGGGGCAACGCTTGAGTTTTGTAAAAGCCAAAAGGATACGAAAAGGATTCACCTTGCACGAATTCGAGTGCCACGCACAGAAATGACCCGAGGTCACAACGGAGGCCGGTTGAGTGTCGGAGATGCACTTTCTTGTACTTCTTTGAGCTATGAAGACCCAAAACTACAGATCTGACCCAAACAAGGATGCAGGACGCTCACCGGCCGGAAGAGGAGGCCACCGGCTGTCCATCAGCCATCAATACATTCCACCGGCCAAATATTTGGCCGACCGGCCAAAAATGCCTGAATCGGGGCAAATTTGACTTTTCACCTCGGGTCTTTTAAAATAGGGTTCCAAACCCTATTTTACAAATGCTCCTTAGCCGAAAATCCATTCCCTCTCTCTCTAGAGCATTTTTCTCTCTTCTTTTCTCCGTTTCTTTGCGTTTCACGCCAGTTTCGTCGTTCGATTCGCGTATATCTTCGTGTTTTGAACATTTTCATCCGAATATTTCTTCATTTCGGTGCTTCCTTTGCCATTTACACCTTTTGGGGTTTATTCCCCTCGAGTTTCTCTCGACTTGCGTGCCTTTTTCACTTCCCAGCTTCTCGGGCCACTTTTCACCCTCTCGGGTTGACTTTCCGGTTGACTTTTCATATTTTCGCCCGGTTTTCCCTTTTCTGGATTCATGTGCTACCTCCTGACGAACTTCGCTAGTTTCGGAGTTTTGACAGAGCAATGCCACTAGAGCTCCTCCTACGTGAGCCTACATCTCACTTATCCTTCGGCGCTTCCAAGGTAACATTCCTTTCTCTGTTTTATTTTCCGCAATGTAGAATATAAAAACTGCCATAGCTGATTACATTCTTTAATTGCTTGACTCAGATACACTGACACACTGTGCACTGTAGTTGATCGCAACCATACTGATACCCGATATCTGTTTGAATCTGAAAAGCTTGCACATGTGCTATATTTGTACTGAACCACGCCAACACGCTGACACATCACACGTTGTAGTTCACTATAAGCACACCAGCACCCGGGATCTGTTTGAATCTGAAAAACTTGCACGCATGCTATATTTGTACTGAATTCTGAATGCCCTTCGAAACTAGTATATTCAGTATTGCCTCGCAATTATTTGTTTGAAAACAGAGAGATTCCCATACCGTCCGCGGGTATGGGAACATTGCCGCTTGGGACTAGTATGCTGAGCTTCCCGACGCGGTTCGCCACATTGTGGACCAGGCGGGCTTCGGCGCTTTCTGCAGGGGATTATCCAGACTCACCGCGAGCAGGCCTCTCCTTGCTGCTCTAGCGGAGAGGTGGTGGGACACCACTGACTCGTTCCATCTATCTGCGATGGGAGACATGACGATGACTCCCTATGATTTCTCAATGCTCACAGGCATCAGGGTAGGGGTGATCCGATCCCCTTCGACACTGATATGGACGAGTGGACTGCCACTTAGATCCATTTGCTTGGCGAGGTGCCACCTCTCGCCCGTCCAGGCTTTGTTCGTTACTCCTGGTTCGAGGTGCAGTTCAGGGTCCAGCCCGCGTTGGTGGAGGAGGCGCAGATGACCCAGGAGGCCGTGGAGAGATATGTGCATGGCTTTCTCATGTTCCTGCTGGGGACGACCATTTTCGCCGACCGGGCGAACACCGTGCCCCTCTGCCTGCTTAGTGCACTGGTGGATGTCAGGCAGATCTTGCACTATGATTGGGGTGGCGCCGCTCTGGCCACACTCTATGGGTATATGAGCTCGGCTTCCCATGGCAGTGGACAGTTGCTCGGGGGCTACTGGCGTGCTTGGGAGGTGCGTTTCTTTTCCACTTTTCATTTCTGTTTTTCTATCTTCTGTACTCTGTACTGTATTTAGTATTGCACACATTGTAGTCTGCTTTTCACTAACTGTATACTGCACACACGACACAAACATACACTCTGCTTTACACTGACTGTACACTGCTCACACTGTACACTGTACACAATACACTTCTGCGCAACACACTGCACAACATGTGGCCCTGTTATTCCTGTTTTATTTTGCATTCCGCTCTTATCTGATAATCATATTGATGTCTTCTCTGCAGTTATGGGTCTATGCCTACTTTCCCAGGCTTGCACCCGTGCCAGACACGGAAACCCCCCTCGTCGTCCCGTTCTCGCGACGCTTCGACGAGAGATGTGTGCGGAGGCCACGAGAGACATTTAGCTTCTTTCGCCGTTACTTCGACACTATCACCCCTGCCGAGGTATGTTTTATTTCAGAATTTATCTAAGCTTTGCTTTTCACTGCATATTTCAATAACGATAGATAACAAACTGTATGTCACTTTCAGATCACTTGGCAGCCTTGGGCTCCGTTGTCGGCGACGATTCGGGACCGATTTGCCGGTGCTGAGGAGACTTCGCGTTTCCGAATCTCACTGGAGGGCCCGGTCTGTCGGGCTTGGTACCTGGGTGAGCGTTTCCGACGCCAGACCCTAGGGTTACCAGAGCAAATAGTCCCGGTTCACCCTCCAGAGGACATGAGGGAGACCGAGAGACTCACTACCGAGCAGATGGCCGATTATATTATCGGTTGGGAGGTGACCCGCTTCAGAGGCATTGGCGACTACAGAGAGTACGTGCAGACGTACATTATGCGGTCTCTGAGCGGCGGCCGTCGAGCTGAGGGAGCCAGGCCCGTGGCGCCAGCAGCTAGGGCAGGAGCGGGAGCTGGAGTAGGAGCATCGAGGAGGGCTCGAGTCCGTGGCAGGGGCGAAGTTCGGGGAGGACGGGGGACTGGTTGGCCTGCTCTGCCCACTTACTGACATACAGAGGGCAGGATGGGGAGACCTACCAGATCCCCTTTGCTCTTCCCCCAGCTGGTCATGAGTTAGCAGGTATCCCCGACTTGCCTCCGGTATGTATTACTTCATTTTGCATCTTGCATTGGCATTTCATTTCAGTTTATTTGATATTCCGTAGAATACTGATATATCTTGCACTCTTGCAGGCGTCCTCCGAGTACAACCGACATTCCGTGGAGTTGAATGCCTCCATGATGTGGATGCTACAGCAGACCTTCGACCTCCTAGCCCTCTATAGTATTCCGGTATGTCCTTCTGACGATGGTCTCAAACCATTCATAAGCTGATTCACGTAATCTGATGCATGACACAACACCTGATACACTGATCTCACAGCATCTGATACACTACATACACTGCATTTATACACTGTACTCCGCACTGATAAACTACCCACGGCATTCACACACTGTATACTGCATTCTGCACTGATAAACTGCTCACGGCATTCTCACACTGTACTCATACACTGTATTCTGCACTGATAAACTGTCGACAGTATTCACACACTATACTCATACACTTCATTCTGCACTGATAAACTGTCTGCAGTATACTGATGCATTTGCCTTTTACGTACTTTTTCAGCCTCCCTTCCAGATTCCCGTTGTAGGAGGTGCTCCAGCTAGACCTTCCGTCCCCGCCCGAGGGAGAGATGAGGAGGGCGGAGTATTCCCCCGCACCAAGGCGGGGCGCACTCATGTCAGGAGTAGTTCGCGGGCTCCAGTCCCTGATGATGATGACGAGGAGTCAGAGGCGGAGGCAGAGTCGGAGGCGGAGTCATCGGAGGAGGAGACCGGAGGTGGCACTGGCTCAGACTCTGATGACCATGCGGATGATGCTCCTGGACCTTCGTCCAGGAAGAGGACTAGGACAGACCGATAGGCCTCGGAGCCGCTTGACATGGATACATATTTTTGTTCTTTTTCTTCTTTCTTGTACTTTTCTCTTTTGTTGGTAGTTAGGGTACTTTGTACTGCCGCAGACAGATTTTTGTTTCCAAAACTTGTGTACTTGAAAAGATGATGAAATGAAACAGGCTTTTTATCTGAAAAAGTGTTTACATCCGTATATCTTTACATTTCATACTTTGCATTGCATCACACTATATTACACCTCAATGTAAATGAAATTGATTGGTTGTCTGAAAATTAAACACTTGCACTGTAATAATCAGATAACTAAACAGCCAACAACAAAATAACCCAAGCAACCCACTACCTGATTCTGGACACACAGCCCTTACTCTACTGGGGATTAATCTGCATACAGCCCGTAACACAGTATTTGGCTCATTTTGCACACAGCAAATCCTGAACAAACAGCCCAATCTGACAAGACGGTCTACGGAGGTGAAACCAGCTGGAGTTGAAGTACGCTCAGATGCCCCAAATTTTTTGTTCTTTTGCTTTGCACAGATGTAGAGAATGGCACAGCACTCTGAGCGTAAACGATTTTCGAAATAAAAAGGATTTTCAATCGGGGTATCGAGCCTACAACTGAACACAGCGGGAAGGACTCGAACAAAAGGGTACACGACCTAAACACAACGAGACACGCTCAGAAAAGACCCAAAACAAAAGTTGAGGTGGACAAAACGAAAGACACGACACGCGGACATGTTCAACGAAAGACCTCAAATCTCGAGGAGCCAGTTCCTCCGGGTATATTTCCCACCCTTTCTGATTTGTGATTCTCACATCACTCGGCCCTCAGGCTCGGTTTTTCTCTCAAAACCCTTTGGCTCGCTTTTTCTCTCAACTTACACCTCTCTATTCTTTATTCTCTCATTTTTTTATCCCTCCCCGGGGTGATTGATGAATGAATAGGAAGTTGCGGGTTCATGCCCAACGCCGTTAGCTCACAGCTATTTCTTCTGGTGGGTAGAGTGCCCCTCCGGCAAGTATGTTGACGACGGGGGAAGGACAGAACGCCTGACTCAACTGTGCCCCTAGTTCATCATTTTGACCATTTTTTTTATTTTTGGTTTTCTACTAAAACAATTTTGACCAAAATGAGAGTCGGATTAACACACTTGTTCGATCTTTGATTTGAAAATCACGTAAGTCAGACTATAAGCACTGAAAATTTTCCCTTTTGGGTCCAAGAAAATGGTCCAGTTTTGAAAAATGAAATAATTTTCGAGAAAATGGTCAACCTCAGTAAAAATTCTCAAAAACTATTTTGCAAACTGTCAATGCTCAACGAGCATGGAACTTACTCTTTGAGATGCGCAACCTCGGATCGGAGGCAATGGGAAATTACCCCTTGTTTGAAGGACGCTGCACGGTAACGGAAAGTTGCCCCCGGTTTGAACGGCGACTCATGGCAACGGAAAGTTTCCCCTTGTTTGGATGATGCCGCAGCATATTGTAAACAGTCCCTACCAGTGATGATCATGACCGAACTTTCTCAGATACAGAGAAGACGAAGATGGTCAAAACCAATATATGGACACAGTCACTTTGAAGGTGTTGGCGACTGGGCTTTGGGATGAAATCGAAACCATTGTATGGACCGAGACGCTATGAAAGCGTTGGGGCTGGACTTCAGGATGAAGTTGCCTACGTGTCCCAAACATGGGAATCAAGCCTTACGTAGTTCCGGTTAAGGTACAGTCGGGTATTTTAACCTTCACTTTTCAGCCTCTAACTTTTGCCAAGGTGCCCAATGCTAGTTTTCGACCTTGCGAGCTTCTTTTCATTTTCTTTTTTCTTTTTTGTATTTTTTTCTTTCTTTTTTTTGATTTTATTTCTTCTCTCTTTTTTTTTTTTTTTTGCATTTTTTTGTATTTTTCTCTTGCTCTAACTTTTGCTTGGGTCGCCCTTCCGGGTTTTCGGCCTAGCGAGCCTCTCGAAAGGGTAAAAGTGTAACAAGTCCATGCCAAATGGTTTTTGAAGTTGAAGCCTCTCTCCATCTAGGAGAACGGCTGTTGCAATGATTTGTAGAAGAATCCATCATGGTTGCTCCACGAGCTTCTTTTGGTGAGATCTAATCTTTCTTATTCGACTTTGATGCCTCTTGTTCGAGGACTGCTTCAAAACTGGCCACACGGGCCTCCTTTGACAATTGACCGTTGAGTGTTCCGAATGAGTTCGAGGTTCAAAACAAACAGGTCAAATCTTGAGGCTGAGAGCGATCCTAGGCTGCACAATCTCAAGAGCGATTCTACACAGGTCTTCACAGGGCCGCGCAAAACATTTGTTTTTGAAAGTTTTTAAGAAAGTGACAAATCGCTCCTGCCGAAGATAGTGTGGAACCAATCTGGGTCAAGCCAGGGTCCTTCTCAGTACTCACGCTAACAAGCATGGTTTCATTCATTAAGGGCTTAGCATGCCTCTCTTTCTCTCAATTGATCAAGTTTTGCAAAACCTAAGGAATTCCTTCCTCTTCGTTTTTATCACAATGTCAAAGAGGTTTTGAAAAACATTGGTCAATGCAATGATTCTCGAGGCACAGAAGAGCAGGTAGAATGCAGGGCCGTTCCATTCAAAACCTCTGGCACAACTAGCCCAAAACAAACAATAAGCACGGAAACATGATAGCCGCAGCTGTTTCATTCAGGTTTCTCGGATGTAACTGGCTCCACAGCAGAGACAGACTCAAAAAGAAAGCAAAAAAGGTTAAATACAAAAATGGTGTTTGGGGAAACAACCCCGGAATCACTCGACATCCTATACAACGGGACTGACTCGGTACCATAAGACAGACCCAAAAATAAAAAAGACTGACTCAAAACAAAGAGGCAGACTCAAAAACAAAACAAAGAACTGACTCAAAACCCAAGCCAGAAGCTACAAAACTGCATTTATAAATGCTCAAAAGTGCGTGCCAGACGCCACATCTGAAATACACCGAGCGCCCGCCGCAAGTGGTCCGTCCCCTGATCACATACTCGCAGTATCCTCAAAGTCCAACAGCTCGGTGGTAACAGACTTCGCCGAGGTCGGTGGAAGAATGACCTCATTATCGATCAGATCCTGCACTTCATGGCGAAGGCGAAAACAGTTATCAGTGGCGTGACCGATCTGTTGGTGGTACACGCAGTACAAAGCAGCATCATGTGTGAGGGGGAGATTCTTCGGGAGAGGCCGAGGTTCAAGGGTCTTGAGGTGCCCCTTTTCGGCAAGAATCTGAAGTGCCTTAGACAGAGGCATGTAGAGAGCATGAAAGATTCTGCGCCCTCGGGGCAGGTACTTTGAAGTCTGAGCATTCTTACTAGGCGCACTAGCAAAAGGGTCGGCAGACACTGCCTTGGTTTTCTGATCTTTCCCAGGTGCAGGGTTGGGAATAGGAGGAACTGTTCTGGCATGACGGGGCCAATCCCAATTTTTTGACTGACTTGAACTACCCTCAGGTGGAGTGGGGAAAGCATCCTCCACAGTTTTTGCCACAACTGCGGATATCTGTTGCTTGTTCATCCCCCCGGCTTTCAAAGCCTCGACTGCCCGCAGCAATTGTTCAATGGGATCAGCATCTACCTTCATTTTGTTCTTATCTCTGGCCTCAGCCTGATCGGGGGTTTGGGTAACTACATCAGAGCGAAGCCCGGTTGTTGCTGACATGTCGTGGCTGTAGCTGGAAGCCACCTCTGGCTGGCTGAGCTCTATCACAATCCGCCCGAGTAGCGGGGGCTCCTGTGGTATGAAATTCCCGGCATATGGTGCCGCTGGCGGTGAAGCCGACATTCCATAGGCCAGATCGGCCACAGATCTCTGGAGGTCACCTATCATTCCCATCAGCTCGAATGTAGTGGGCTCGCGAGCCTGATACAACTGGGGGGTCCAGACCGGGTGTCCGACAAGCGACCTGGGCGGATGCGATACATCAAGATTGGTTTCATCCTGCAGGGTGATCCCTTGATCCAGCGTAGCTGTCATAACCACAATCTCTTCTGAATTCTGCGTCATCATAAATCCGCTGTACTGAATGGTGACTGACGGATCAGATATCTGTCTTGCCTCAACAAGGGGGAACACTAGCTACTCTGTATCAATTCTTTGAACCTCTGAACTGAAAGGAAAAACAAACATCATTTCAGCCCAAACGAATCAAACACGAGTGTAGCCGAACAACTGCACTCTACTACTGATCACTGTTCCCTAGAACCACTGTTCCCAAAACTGAACTTGATACCCGCAGATAACTGATTTCTCAACAACACTGATACTGGTGCCCTCGGGCATGATACTCAAACTTGCAAACTGATATGTACGTTCCTGTAGAGATACACTCTAAAGCACATAGTAGATAAGTGAGAGCCAAAACACCCCTATGTTGGGGTAGGGTTTCCCTGTCCTATTTTGTCAGGAGCTAGGGTTCTACTATGCACGCAGCAGTTTTCAAACAACCTAACATCGGGTAAGCAACCTGTCCTAGCTTGGAATGGTCACTATGGATCCGAATATGCACTAGGTCGAATGGTCAAAAAGGGTGCCCTAGTAAAACCAGGGTTTGTGTTCCCATACTGTCAGAGCCCATAACCGGTCAGCCTTATGGTTATGTCTTGACAAGACAAGCCTCCGGCAAACCGTTCAGGAATGGCAGATGGCAAGCACGGTGTCCTAGGCGCACCAATGCACATGCAATGCAAAGAAACACATAAGTGTAATCAAAACAGGATATCATGAGTTCGAGTCAAGCTCTCTAAAATCCCCAGCAGAGTCGCCAGAAACTGTAGACGCGCCCGCGTGGGGCCCTCGCTATAATTCAGACTCGATTTGTGTCACGGTTCTTAATCTGAACCAAAGAGTCCAAATCCGGCAAATCGTTTTGAGAAACAGATTTTTGAAAAGAAGTGCCAAACATGGACTACTTTGCCAGATACAGAGTCGTCACCTAAATATTTTAAAATGGGAGAATTTAGAAAACCCTGACTCGGTGCCAAAGGCCACGTGTCTGTCATCACCAAAGTTGCCTCGGCTCGGGAACTTGGGTACGATTGGGGAAGGTCAGCTATGAGCACCCCCTCTCGCCCGATCCGAAGATCGGCCTCTACTAACCATGATATCCGTTTTTGAAAACATTATGTGTTCTTATTCCGGTTATTAGCCTAGAATTACTATGTTATGCGCATAGCAAACAAGTATAGACTAGATTGCCTAATTTGGGAATAAGCATTGCATATCCGTTTGTTTTGGGAAATGTTTTTGAATTTGCTACTCGTAAGTAGGCTAAAACACGAATTTCAATGAGCTATTCCAACTCAGACAATCCAACCTTCACCCATAGGCATTCAAGCAGTTATATCACATAAGCAGCTAGCCTCATGGTAATCATGCTATCATGGCAACACCCACACGAATGCAAGGATGCTAAAGCATAAATACTTACATCGTACTCCGTGTCAAAACAAAAAACTAGTTAGTAATCATATGCATGATCCTAGTTCATGTTTTAAATGTCGAATGCAACGCATACGGAGTGTCACTGGAGTAGGCTCGGCTAGTCTATGAATGACATGCGAAAAATGCACAAGGAGCATGTATTCAAGTTAGATTTGAAGTACTAATGCAGTTAGCATGATTCGCCGAGCCCGGTGCATGCAATACTGATGAATGATGCACGCATGCATAGCATAAGGTATGCTAAATTAAACATATCCTATTACTAACCATCAAAGCAGGTAAGTAAAAGGGAGAAAGAAGTGGGGGTTGGAAGACATGCACACACTCACCCACACTTATTACAAATTTACCCTCGCTCGGAGGGACCGAAAGAATAATACAAATTAACTAACTCGCAAGCTAATTAATATTTACAAATAACCTAATTAATTAACAAATTAATTAGCCTAAGAAAGCAAGAAAGAGGGCCTCGGGAAGAGGGGTCAATGCGCCCGTGCTCGGGTCTTGCTCGGAAGTGCACTGTCATGCATAGGCTGCCTCTGTTTTCCCTGCTCTGCCTCTTTGAAGACTGCCAAAGTCTCAGAATTGCTTCCCTGGACAGTGAGAGACACCACCGGCTGAGTAGAATAGCCACCGGTAGTGGTATGTGATCATCGGCTGTTGGTGAAGCTATCGGCCACCAATGGATTGCCGGTCGGCACTAAAAACTGCCGGTTGGCAAATAATGTCTGCAGAACCTGCAATTGACAGCAGCAGAGGGCAAGGCATGGCATGGCAATGCAATTCAAGCAATGTATGCACCAATCCTATCCCTCATCATGTGTACGACTCAAAGGGACATGGTCTTTGGTTCTCGGACCATCAAGCACGCATTTCAATGCGTGATGGCCCAAAGAATCAAGTGTGCATTTTTTATATGGAATGCAATGCACATGAACAAACCAATGGGACTCAACCTCTATCACAAGCATTTCAAGAGGCCAAGCATGCATGCAAATGGAATGCAATCCCAGGCATGTGAGCTAAGGATGCGACATGGCAATGCAATGCATTCATGCAATTATGCAAGCAAATATGCGAGGCAAACATGCAAACAAGCAAAGGGTGGACTTAAGCATGGTTTAGGCAGCCCTCACTAAGCCCAAAAATAGTGGCCAAAGTGCCCAAAATGAAGTACTAATGGCATGCAAACATGCATGTACATGATCTCCAACACTTCAAACATTAAAGAGCAATTCTCAAGCACACTTAAGAGGATGCAAACATGGACATATAGCATGCAAATTGAGCCTTGAAAATCATGCTATAGGAGGTGCCAAACCAACTTAAACAAGACAAACATAGCATGCAACAATGGTCTAAAACCCAAGACAAGCCAAGAGGCTTAAACCAAGACTAAGTCAACCAAGCCTCACAAGGCTAAGAGGGCTTAAAATAGGTCTAAGGCAGGCCTAGACAACACCCAAGGGACACCTAGATGGCATCTAAGTGGCTCAAATTCAAAAGCATGCACAATGACCAATACATGGAGCATGCAAGACAAGCTTTCAAAGCTTCAAAGAGGCATCCAAGGCAAGCATACAAGCATGTTAAAAGGACTAAAATAACATGGCAAATGGTCCCAACCCACTAAATTAAGGCAAGGATGCATGCTATACATTCACACACTTAAGGCCAACAAACCAAAAATGCAAAGGGGCTATATAATGCATGCCATGGTCGACCAAAAAAACTATGGACAGACCTCAAACATAGAAAAATAAGCACGAAAGATTCACAAAGCCAAGCCTAAAACATGCTGGAACAATGGTTTACAACCTAAGGTATGTTAAGGCGACAAAGTGGCATTACAAGGCATGTATGCTAAGCAAGCATGGTGTACCAAAACCAACTAAAAACAGAGGCATATTATGACATAATAAGCACAAAAAACAGCTAAGGCATGGTCAACAAGAGCCTAAGCTAGGTGCTCCCTCAAGAGGCCGAAATGGTCATTTTCAAGGACAACAAGGAGAGGGGGTGGCCCTCTCCTTCTTGGGACTTCAAGGAACCATCCTTACCATTGAAATCCCTCAAGATTTCAGTGGTGAGGAGGCCCAAACACCAAAGTCCCGGAGCTTACACAAAATGGCACAAAATGGAGCCTTACAAGGCTTAAGAGGGGTCAAACAACCTCAAACCACAAAACACTCTAAACAAACTATTTAGAGGGCCCAAAAACAGAACTTTTTTATATTATACACTAAGCTCAAAAACAGTTCTAAGATAGGCAAAAATAGTATGCAAGAATGGGGTAAAAAGGGGTGAGATTGTTACCCTTGTTGACCTTCTTCACAAATGGTGGACCAGCCCCTTCCTTGAGCTCAAAATAGCTCCAAAGCTTCAAGAACAATCCCTTGGCCCTTCAAGAACCAAGAAAAGGTGTAACACTATGTGTTTGTGTGCAATAGTATGGACTAAACACACACTAAACACAAGAGGAAGAGAGCTATAGAGCTAGGATATAGACAAACCCTAACCCTAGAACTCAAACCCTAAAATGGCTGTCTAAAATGTCTAACCTTAAAGCCAAGAGAGGAGGGCTCCTCTTATAGAGAAGTCAATCTTGTAAAGCTTACTCAAGAAGCTAACAAGGAAGCCATCCCTCCATACACGTGTATGGAGGGGAACAAAATGCAAGCCAGCTGTATTAAAATATCTGCAAAAGCAGATGAACAGTAGTCGGCTGCTCAAAATTTCCATTTTGACAAAATGTACTGCCGACCGGCAACAAAGAATGCCGACCGGCAATATACATTGCCGATGGCAACAAAACACCAGCCGGTGGCCTCTGGCCATGACCGGTGATGTGTGGGGATGCCTCACAAGGCATTCCCTACCCCTCCAAGGCAAAACACAAGTGTTTGCTGCAAAACCAGACACTAAACAGTCGAGTTTGGAGATCCTGAGGCAAGGCGCGTAGCTGAGACCTCCGGGAACTCCAAACGAACACAAACATGGATGATCACCGGGTGTTCAAACGGTGACGTCCAAGTCTTGAGGATGGTCAAAAATGGGGTATCTACAATAACATGTTTAAAGCCTCAAAACAATGAGCTGGTGAAGATCATTACAGTATAGCCATGCAGCACAAGCCTCAAAAGATTTAACCAGCCCAAAACAGAGTTAAAGTAGGCCAAAATAGTAGCTAAACCAACCTAAAGTTAAGCTAACAAAGCTACAAAAATAGGCTAAACTATTAGGCATGCTAGACTTGTAAGCACAATTGCACTACAAATACAAAAAGCAAGCAACAAATGCTCCAACCAACCCAAAATAGAGTTGAAACATGAAAAAACAGAGCCCAAAACATACTGAGATTAAGCTCAGTTAAGCTAGAAAATCAAGCTAACATGTGAAGCAACCTGGGCATAGAAGCAAGACACAAGGAGGGGAGGCTAACCCCTCCAATTTTGGACTTCAAAACATGTTTTCCACCACTGAAATAACTATGAATTTCAGTGGTTGAAAGGCCCAAAAATTTTGATTTGAAAGCCTTGAAAGATGGCACACAAGCTCACATAATTAAGCAACAAGAAGGGTGGACTATCCGTTAACACAAAATGACCTTAAGCCATCATTTTTAGGACTGAAACATAGAGACTTTTTAGTTGCAAACCAGCTCAAAAATAGTACAAAAAGATGGCAAACTGAGTAGCCAAAACAAGGCTTACAAGGTGAGTCTTATACCTCTTGAAGCACAACACCAAAACAAGCACAAATCTGAGCTTAAACCACCCTTAGGAGCTCAAACTAAGCCTCAAAGAACCTCAACTCCAAGATAAGCAACTTTGATCAAGGATCTCTAGGCAAAGGAGAAGTGTATCTCTACTTCTATGCACAAAAGGGCAAGAGAGAGAGAAATATATAGAGAGAGAGAATTGTGGAGAGAGGCTTTTTAGAGAGAGAGGCTCCCAAGATTTGATAACCTTTCAATATGAGAGATATGGCCTCTATATAAAAAAAAAAAAAGAGCCTTGGTAGAAAATATCTAAATACAGGACAACTAGCACAGTGTAGAACAGTTGGAGGAGAAATATCTACAAATTCTGAGCTTTATGGACACTTGTGGCTGACCGGCCACCATTGGTGGCCAACCAACCACTAATGGTGGCCGGAAAGGGTCACTTCTGGCCGACCTATGGCTGGCAAGCTCCATTTGTGGCCGGCACACTCCCCCAGTGGCCGATAGCAAAAACTAGTTTCGGGCCCCGAATTCAAACAGGCATATCTCTTTCGTCTAGACTCCTTTTCAGGTCATTCTTGAGTCTAAATTAAAATTCCGAGTGTGCTAAGAGATATCACTCTTTTAGTGAAGCATACTCAGTTTCGGTCCAATCGGAATGATGCCTAACTTCAACCAGCCATATCTGCCTCATCCGAACACGGCTTTAAGAGATTCTTAAGTGAAAAATGAAGCCTCGAAGTCCACTTTCCAATGATGGTGGCCTCATGGCTGAAATCCAAGTGTGCAAACAGATAGGCCTGATTTATCAAGGGGCACTCAACTCTCTCTTAATGGTTCATGCCCAACTTCTTCCCCTAACTAGGTTTCTTCCCACTCCTCCCATTTTCTTCAACTGCAAACCTTTAAATAAGGTGTTTTGGAAGATTTTTCAAAAATCTAACCTCTCTTTCATGCATTTGCACTTTATCCTTGCTCAGTTTACCGAAAAACGCAACATTTAATGAAATGTGAGCCTCGGAACATCGTAGAAACGTTTTTCAAAAATGTTTTGAAAGAGAGGGTTTTAAGGTCTAAAATCATTTTGGTCAAAAGGCTTTAGTCCAAAAAAGGGTGTGAGGTTTGGGATTTGATGCTCTCATTGCCGAAGAAATCGAACCCTAGCAATCAGTAGCGCCCAAGTCTTTAGGGCAGTCAAAAATGGGGTGTCTACAATGTGATGCATACAAGTATAGACTAATTTTGCAATCATTGGAACATTTAATTCATGTTTGTTTTGAAAAAAAGTGTTTTGAATATGTACCACTTGAAAAAGTGATCGCATATGAACATTATTCAAATTATTCCAATTCAAGCAAATATCCTTCATCAATAGGCATTCAAGCAGATTATCAATTAAGTAGTTAGCCTCATGGTAAGTATGCTAGATATAGAAATAATCACACTCATGCATCATGCTAAAACAAATAAAAGCTTACCTCGTACTCCAAGCCAAAAGAGAAACTAGTTAGAAAAATGCATGATTCCTATGCAACATGACTAATGCAACACATGAGATATGCAATTACTAGGCTCGATTACTAATACGATATATGGATCAATTTGATAACATGCGACTAAGCATGTATTCAAAGAAGTATTGAAATAACGATGCGATTAGAATGACGAACCGAGCCTCAATGTATGTAATACAAATCGATGCAAACATGAAGGATGCAAACATGAAGTATGCTAAACGAAACATGATGTCCTAAACCAACCATCATAAGCTGGGAAATAAAAAGGAGAAAGACGTGGGGTTGGAAGACATACACATTATTACATATTTATCCTCAGGTAGGAGGGTCCGAATCAATGTCCGATAGTCCAAATTAGACTAATTACTATAGAACCAAATGAATTAATAAGTAACTAAATAATGAGTTACAAATCAGAAGGTGCACAATGCTCGTATGCGCAGTGTCCAGAAGCTGTTTTGTCTACCTAGATTTTTCTATTTCAGTTTCAGTCACTACCATCTGTTTCTGCACAATGCACTGCCTCACCTTTCATTGATGCCCGGCCGGGCCTACAGAAGGCCTGTCAGCTGTGGCTCTGTTCCATGTAAGTGCATTTGGTGTTCTGAAGTGAAAACAGTGCAGATAGAGTGTTTTGGACTCTGTTTGTCCCTTTTACACTTCTCTGTCACGGGAAAGCCTCAAAAGAAGGTTGAAATTGATTCCAACACCATCAATGAGAAAATTTATTGCTTGATGATCTTGGATACAATTTTGGACAAAAACTGATGAAATGCAATAAATATGACTATCCCTCCCTCTTGTCATGGAGTGAACTCAAAGAGGGTGGTAGAGACGCTTCAAGAATCATCAAAACGTCATGAATTAGCATATGATCATTCTTGACTCAATTAACTTGGAATAATGTCTGACCATAAGTAGTTTAAGCCATCTTCTTTAAGTTTGTTGATCACTTTTAAATCAATTCTATTAGTCATTGCCATTCATTAATTTCTTTGTCCATGGTGATGTTAAGTCCTCCAAAAGGAGGGATGCATCAAATGAGAAGTAATTCTCAACACGAAAGAAAGATTACAACGTTGACAATGAATCTCCATAGAGATTAAGCCATTAAGTGCAAAAATCTGGTTGATGTGCTGAATAACCATCAACCATTTGAAACAATTCTCAAATGAAATAAAATGAGTGACAACTCGATTATTAAAATGAGATTATTAAATAAGGAAATTACTTGAAAAGAAAAGCTTAGAATAAACATGCGACAAGTTATACAAGCAAACTTATGAGACAACAAGCAAACTAGTCAAAGAATAAGCTATTTAAATAAATTAAAATAGTCTTAAAATAGCCCATAATAGGTGAAAAACAGTAGCTAAAAGAAAGAAAAAGTAAGTTAAAAGAGTAGAGAAAAAGCTATGAAACAAAGCCTAAGGAGGGGTGGCTAACCCCTCTAATATCAAGACCTCAAATCATGTTTTTTGGGCCTCAATTCAACTCTAAAAATCAGTATATAAAGGCAAGAAAAATAAAAGAAAAGAGTACAAGAAGATGAAAGAAGAAGGTACAAAATTCTACATTTGAAAGAGAGGTAAGCTCTTGTTGACAAACTTGATTCCAACACCTCAAGATTGAGTTATTGTGATAACCCTGTTCCGTATTATGCTAATTGATCTTAATTATGATTGTGATTATGTGTTTAATATGATTTTGAGTGATATTTATATGATTATATGTGGTTTTGAATTTCTATATGTTCACCATAGGAAAATCTGTTTGATTTTCTGCTTTAGGATTTAAATTGAAGGCCTTAGAGGCATCAGAAATCGAAATTGATTATGCCATTGTGCTTGACGTAATTTTTAGAGCCTATGGTGAAATTTAATTGGAAATTGATTCGGCACGAAATAATTAGATTTAGAACGATTAATTGAGATCAATTACTTAGCCTTAATCAAATTTGATTAGGCAAACATATAAAAACGGCCATATTACACTTAACTTCACTCCTCTTAGACTGAAAATCTGAAAATCACTCAAGAGAGAGAGAGAGAGGGCCAGTTTTAGAGAGAGGAAGAGGGAAGATTGTGTATTTGGAAGACTATCTCAAGAATCAACTATAATTTGCAAGATTGGAGCTAATATGTGAGTAATTGAGCATAAATTCATAAGTTTGAGTTTGTAATTTTGTGGATTCAAAGTTAGATGGCAATTGAGAATATAATTTGAAATGTAATTGATGAATACAGAGCTTGTATGTACATGCATGTGCATAATTGCCATGAATTTGTATAATTGCGCATGAAACATATGATCCATGAAGAATTTGATGTCAATTCATGCCTTTGATCATCATCTACATCATTTAAGTTGGAAATAGGAGTTGTATCCCACATGCAAATACAATTCATAGAGGTATGAGTTTTGAATATATGAATTTGTTATGTTGGAAATAAGTTTGGTATAATTTGCGGCATGCATGTAATTAATTCATGAGATTTGAGGTTCATAATGTGATGAATTGGTGTTTGTATCATGTTAGTAGATGTATATGAGAACTATGGGTCATAAAATGCGAGATGTATCAGTTTGAATGCAAGTGTGAGCCTCAAATAGAATTCTGGAAAACCCAAAATTCGGCATGTCTGCTCGAGTGGGGTAATGGCTGCTCGAGCGTGAAATGCTAGCTCCCAGCAGTTTTGCAGACATTGTCGTCCACTTGAGCACAGAGAATCACGCTTGAGCATCCAAGGCACATGTTTGACATTCAGCTCGAGTGTCCGAAGTCGCGCTCGAGCGTGAATGTATGGCAACCAGTACTTTTACAGACCATGGGGTCCGCTCGAGTGGCGAAATCTACGCTCGAGCGGGGAGCCCTGTTTTAGAAACTTTGTAAGGATGTTTTGTGTTTCATTTTCCGTTCTCTTTCATTTCTAAGTACTCTTAGGAAAATATTAAGCATTGTAAATGAATTAAAAGAATAAGAAAGAAGCCTAAGAGGGATGTATGAATTCAGAACGGATTGAATCGCTTGTGACCCATTATGTTCATGAAATGTGTAGGGTCAAACACAAGGGCAAACCATCATGTAGATCACTGTGAGTAATATCTTAGTAAAGATATTTTAAAGTATGTTATTTGTCCAATTACTTACTCCTATTTGTGTTCATAAGTTTGTTTGAATTGTTGACAAATATTTGTTATACCATACGATTTGGCCAAAGGCCGTTTGTCATAATTGGTTGGGCCGAAGGTCGTCGGATATGAATGATTGGGCCAAAGGCCGTCTGACATGAATGATTGGGCCAAAGGCCGTTTGACATGAATGAATGGGCCGAAGGCCGTCGGATATGAATAATTCGGCCAAAGGCCGTCGGATATGAGTAATTGGGCCAAAGGCCGTTGGATATGAACGATTGGGCCAAAGGCCGTTTGATATGTTTGGATCGCTAGTCATTTGATATATTAGATAGAAATATGAATTGGGCCCAAGGCCGTCTGATGTATTTTGTTCTAAATACAGTTCATGTACCTTTTCCGCTTGATATTATTCACTGGGCTTTCGCTCACTCTCATTCACGTGATTATAGGTGAGCCAAGCAATATCCAAACCTAGCCCTAGTGAAGCAGGTGTGAAATAGTCAAGTTTTGAGGAGTCAGCCCATACATCTCATGCACGAGACTTGTTTTTGCCCTTTTGTTCTTTAGTTATATTCTGTTATGTTGGCGAGAACTTTGGTTTGCGGTTGTATATAAGCTTTTGATTGGCTGACCATGACTTGAATGATCCTGTTGTGTAAAACTACGTGTTAACTTCCTTTGGTGTGGGTTATTAATGAATATATGTGAAATGTTATGATGTGCCATGTAAGCACAGCTCTATGGACAAAAGCTTTAAGTTGCTTCAGTTTTGGCCCCTTAACTCTGTTGAAGTATATCTAATTTGGTCTGAGGCCGTAGGTAATCTCTTGGTTACTGGTCGGTTATGACCTTAACCCATGGGGGCGGGTTCGGGTCATGACAGTTATGGTTTTCAAAATCTCAATCAAGTTCCAAGTCCAAGCCCTATGTTGATATGGTATGGTATGGATGGATGATATATAGATTATGAAAATAGGAGGATGAAAGAAGGATTTCAACTCCTTAGTTTCTTATATTTTGATATATCTAAACCTTGAAATAAAAATCACTCCCTTCAAACTTTCAACCTTTTTCACCTCAGTCCAGTAGCCTCGTATTTATAGAGACTGAGCTGCAGATCAAAATATCTGCTGAAATAGACAGCTGGCAGATACTTACGCAATCTACTTTGAAAAGTCAAGATGCTTGGCTGGCCATCACTGAGGCACAGCTAGGCCTTAGTGCATTTCCACTGTTCCGCTCTTTCAGGTTCAATGCAAGTTGGTATAATGTTCAAAAGTGAGTTTCTAGGGTAGAAATATAGTGGATATGACAAGTTGGGATTGTTTAGAGCTTGAAATCAGATTTCTTTGTCGAGATTTCAAGCCATTTACACAATTTAACCTTTACCATTGAGTGTTCGGAATCAAGAACCTAAGTCTTACAAGAGGTCAAAATTGGGGTGTCTACACAAGGCTCAGTGAATAATAATAATCTAAAGAGGTTAGGGTAAATAGTCATATGTCTTAGAGAATATTTATCTAATGTTTACATGTCTCGTTCATCATATTCCAAAACGGCCTTGGGCCCACATAAGATGGAATGGCCTAGGGCCCAATGTAGGGAAGAATGGCCTTAGGCCCACTTGATGCACAACGGCCTCGGGCCCAACACAATACAAAATGGCCTTGGGCCCAATAGAATACAAAACAGCCTTGGGCCCAACAGAATTCAAAACGGCCTTGGGCCTAACATAATACAAAACGGCCTTGGGCCAAATAGAATACAAAATAGCCTTGGGCCCAACAGAATACAGAACGGCCTTAGGGCCAACATAATACAAAACGACCTCAGGCACAACGTATCAACAACTGTTCCGGGCTTTATAGGGTAGATGGAACATCGGCATGCCTCCATCTCCCTTGGCCTTAGAGCCATTATTCATAACAAATCATATCTTAGTAGGGTAAATAGAATATTGACATATCTCCACCTCCTTTGGCCTTAAGATCATCATATATAACAGAAACAGAATGACCTTAGCTCCATTTCATATGCCATTGCTCATGCTTGTACCATTACTCAATCGTTTCCATTCAATTAAATTTATTTAACGTATGCCACTCACAAGCAAAAGTACATGGATCATAGCACCATTTATCCCAAATATGCCATTCATAATCATAATGCATCAACCATCATATAATTTAACTCGAATGTACTAAGTACAATCAAGGTACATAATTCATAAACACAAATATAAAAGTAAATATATATCGTTACAGTATTATTACTCACAGTGGTTTAGGCAAGTAGCGGTCTCTTCCCGCAAGTGACCTACATACAACACACATACACAAATGGATAAATAATACATTCTTTCCTTAGTTTATCTCTTTAATAATTTGTTCAATTTGTTTTCTTCCAATTCATTTTCAAGTATTTTAGAGGGATCAAATAGACACTCTAACAGTTTCAGAGAGTCAAAAAGAGTAAGAAAAGTTGATAAAATTTCCCCCCATTAGTCGCACGTGTGGAAGTCCCCCACCACACATGCAGAAAGGTGTGCCGCACGTGCGGCCAGCACGTGCTTTTATTGCAGAATGCCCCAGTCTGTCGCCCTTGTTTTTCTGCACGTGTAGCTGTGCATCCCGCACGTTTGACCATGGCCCTGCATGTGCGGTCCTGGGCTCTATTTGAGCAGTCCAAAATTTAATCAAAATCAATCTTTCCAAAGGCAAGCCAAGGCTCTAATTCAAGCAGTCTCTCTTCAAAACATCACATATGGTCATAATAACAGTGAAATTCAAGCAAAAATAGATCAAAACTTCATTTAATTTGACATATAGAACTTGATCTCCATGGTCCCTTCATATCTTCTATATTTCCATGTTAGATACATATACATATATATACTTACATGAGTTTAAACAGGCAAAGACTTAAGATTACATCACAATTCCTCACGATCTAACCCAAATCAAACTAACCATAAAGGAAGCAACTATTAACTCAAAGAAATGTAAGAAATATATGATAATTTCATGTGAAGTGCTCAAACAAGATCTTAATCCATAAACCCTAATTTGTTCAAGAGTAAAGGCTTCATCATAGGGCTTCATTCCAAGCAATTCAAGAAAGAGTAAGAGGATTTTAGTGGGTTTATACTTACCTTAAACTATATTCTTGATTTGCCTCTTAAATTTCTAAGCTTCAAGCTCCTATATTGACTTTCTTCTTCTCTCCCTTTCTCTCCACGTTCTCTTTGTCTCCCCAAAGCTAAGGATGAACTCAAATATATATGTCAAGCCTTATGTACCTATATAGGCTAACCAAACCTAACTTAACGAATTAGACGAAATCAATTTCCAATTAAACTACTTGGATGGCTCTAAAAATTCCCATTAGCATGTTTACGTACTCAATTTCGGTTTCTGAACTCATTAAAGTCGTTAATTTCAGTTTCAAAGTGTTAACTCTAGGAATTTTCGCTAAATAAAGTTAATTAATTCATTACGAATCAAATTTTTACAAAATTTCATATAATGTCCTAAAAATCATGCTAATCATAACTGTAAAGTCAATTTTGGTTTATACACCTCTAAGGTCCTCAATTTGCAGTCCAAATGTCACAATTTCAATAGATTTCTTTATAACCGATAGATGCCAATTGAGAAACATATAATTTACTCACCAAAACATGGAATTTCACATCAAACACATAATCATACGTATAATAACACACATAATGAGGGATTAAAGCATATGGAGGATATAAGAGAGTCAGGTTATTACAGTGTAAGTCCAATTTCTAAGTGTATTCTTGAGCATATCATTTGCATCCTGCCCCTAAACTACATTGGTTTGATTCCTTGTAAAGGGATACGTAGGCAACTTTCGAGTTCAACCAATTGCATTTATATTTTGATTGTTTTCCCAAGTCTTACGGCTTTGTCAAGTGGGTCATCTTTGAGCTTTGACATTCACTCACGTCATTTCATGACTTTGAGCTCTGTCAAAGAGGGGCAACTATAGACACCCCATTTTGACCGCCCTTACGACTTGGCTGCCTGACTTTGAACACTCGATGATGAAATGTTACGTTGTGAAATCATTCAATTCTTCAGCAAAAGGATTCGGTTTTCAGTTTTAAAACCTAAACCTTGCACCCCTTTTGGACCAAAACCATATTTTTTCTAACCCGCTCACTCAGAGAACTGTTGGCCAACAAATGGCTGGCAGGCCGTTTTCATTTGGCCGGTTGAACCTCCTCATGGTCGGCCGGCCATGTTCAGCACAACAGATATTTTGACAGCTGTCACCTACTCTCATTCATATGCTTTGAGCCAGCTGTCTTTAATACAGATATTTCCAACGTGAGAACCAGTGTTTCTATAAATACAACATCCTCACTCTTGGTTTGGGGTTAGAAAAACTCCCCAATAGCCCAAAGCTTGACTAACCATCTTCTCTACCCTCTTGCAATATATATACACAATACATATACCTTATAAGCTTAAACTTGAACCTTTTGCGTAGGTTCTTGAAGATAATTTAAGATCCTAGAGAGTGTTAAGTGTGTGGTTTGTGAACTAAGAAGAACATCCTCTCTTTCAAGGGGTAATCATTGAACTCTCCAACCATCTTTTCTCTTCCTTTTTCTTATATTTGTTGTTTTCAGAGTGTTTTGAGGCCTGAAGTATGTGAGTTAAAGTCAAAAAAAAGAGGAGGGGTTACCCACCCTTCCTTTAGGCTTGTTGGTTAGATGAAACCCCTTGGTTTTATTCCACTTTTGCCCACTTTTTCCACCTCCTAAACATGATTTTCAGCACTTTTTTTATGCTGTTTGAGTGTTTTTTAATATGTTAACTTATGCTTCGGATACTATAGTTGTGTTGTTGTAAGTCCTCCTAGATTTAGTGTTTATAGGACATAGTCGTTAATCCGTTCAAGTTGATAGCCTTTTTCTTCTTTTTTATAGCTTTCATGTATATATTCATGTCACTGTCATTGTAATCATCCACTTTTCATTCATACTCTTCAACCTTCCCCCTTTCTTTGCTGTTTTGATCAAAGATTGTATCAAATAGAGAGTTATTGTTCTTGGTATAAGGGAGGGGTTCCTCGTGCTAAATGGTCTAATCCCTTCGGAGCTTCATTACCAGGGCATCACATTTTCCTTATACTAAGCACAATCTCTTATTTGACATCTCCTCCAGTCACCGATTCATTACTTTTAAGGGACCAATTTTCTAGTTAGAACCATGGAAATCATAAAGGAAGGATTCATTTTAGCTCATTATCGGGTTTGGATTTAGAGTTGTTATCGTCCATTTCGGGTTTGACACCAAATTCATTATCACTTGTAAATGTGTTTGATTTCTCCTTTGTAATTTCGCCAGTAAAAAGGGCTCAAAGAGTTCATTACTGGGTCAAGTCATGCCCGTTAATCTTTTTTGCTTTGGACTTAGTGGACTTAATTATCACTTTCGAACAAAAAGGAAGAAAAGATAAAGAAAATGGAAAGTTAAAGTAAAAAGGCTAATAAAATTGGAGTAAAAAAGGAGGTAAAAAGATAATAAAATTTAGTTAGGTTCAATCGGACATTAAACTGAATCTATTGCTTCTAGAATTATCGCATCCTATTTCAGTGATGTTCGATGATTCATGAGGCGAGTCTACCCCCTTCCTTGAGGAAACTCGATGATAGTAGAGAGGTATCATTTTTCTCTTGTTGCATTTATTAAACTATTGTCCTATCATTTCAAAGATCATTACATAACATATTTTCTATGATTGATGATTTGAGAATCGAATCTACTCCTCCTTTGAACATCTTCATGATAGAGAAGGTCAGAGAGGATAAACTTCTCCTGGAAACACTCTATCTTTCTCTGTTGTAGCAGGGTATTCCTCAAAAGTAGTTGCCGGTTGACCATTACTCTATACGACCAACCATCTTATCAAGCCGACGGACCAAACATGTTTTGCAACAATGGTCATTTTATAGCAGAACATAGCAGATCCTGAGGCCAAAATAGAATAATTTTCTAACTGTAAACAGAGCAAGTTCTGGTAGCAAATAGAGAGGTTTTTGGAGGGTGTTCTCAATTGCACACATGCAGTTCCTCGACTCCCATTCAAGTCCCCTTTAGAGTAGTAGCTTTGATTCGTATATGTAATTAATTAGTTACTTTGCTTTCATTCGGACTTGTAATAATTTGTTAATTAATTAGTTTATTCATTTGTGTTTGTAATAATCATTCGAACTCTCTTATGCGAGGGTAAATTTGCAATATTTGTATGTCTTCCAACCCCCATTTCTTTCTCTCTTTTATTTATATGCTTACGGTGGTTGCATATAGTGTCATGTTTTCGTTTCATATCATTGTCATGCTTTCTATCCATTTTGCATACATACGGTTTAGTTCATCATTCTTAAATATCATTGTCATTTCCTATTTACTTGAATACGTGAGCTACCACATGCGTTGAGTTAATCCATATGACATGTTAACAAGGCGAACCTATTAGTTGCATTTTTGTATGTGTTGCATTAGTCATGTACATTGTGAGGATCGTGCATTTTTCTAATTATATCTTTTTTTCTTTGACTTACCTCGGAGTACTAGGTGAGTATTTTTTGGCTTTAGCATATTCAAGTGTGTCATTGTTGCCATGCTTAGCATCTATCGTGAGGCTACGTGCTTCCTCGAAATGAACTGTTTGAATGCCTGTGAATGAAGGTTATTTTACTTGCATTGGGGATGATTTTGATCAAATGTATATACGAGCTCATTTATTTCTTTTTGAGTTGTGTATAGTCAAAACCTTTCTGAAAATCACATAAAATCAAGTCATTTCCAAAGCAAGAGAAACAGTCTATACTTATATGCCTCACATACTAAGTTACCATAATAAAATCAGAACAAGAGCATATAATGTTGATAAAAATCACATCATGATTAGTAGAATTGGGTGAGTGGGTTGCTAAATTCATGACCTTCTCCTCTCATACCTAAGTTTCTGAACCGAGACAACATTGGTTACGACGTACAAGTAGCCTTTGGCACGAATCACGGGTTTCCTTAATTTTTTAAAAAATATTTAAGTGGTGGCTCTGAAATTTGGCATTGCAGTCCATTTTTGGTTTCTCTGATGATTAATGGATTTTCTAAGATTTGTGGGATTTGGACTCTCATTTGTTTTCTATTTCACATTGCACTTGTGAAACTAGATTCAAAACTACGGGAGTTCGAACTGTAGGGCTATCGTACCTGTGGAGACTAAACCCCTCTAAGGAGCACGAAAAACCAGCTACAAACCACTTGATCCTTTTATTCTTGTTTCATTGCTGTTTTTTGGGGACGACACCAAGGCCTTTGGATGTTGACACCCTATCTGGTGTAAAATTAAACAAAGCACACTACTTCTTCTTAGGGTCGACACCCTCCTTTGGGTGTTGACACTTGCCAGAAACCTAGAATTTCTATTTCAGTGCGTCAAGTCTATTGGTTTTGGACTTTTGGACTTTTCCTTGGTTGACTTTAGGACTTATACCCCACTTTTGACCTAGACTGTAAATAGAATCTCTCACATCTCTCTTTCTTAACTCCACTCTTTTTTTTTCTCTCTCATTTGTCCTCTCTAAACCACGAAACCTCCCATCTCTCTAACCTTAGCTTTTTCACTTCAAACTTCAGATCTACTCACTTCAGGTCATCTTTTTGCCTTGCTCCTTTGGGATAAAGTGTAGACCTTGTCAAGAGCTTCTTTCTAATCTGAACAAATCACCATTCCGTTACCGTCAACTTTTTCTTCATCTTCCTCCTTGTTTTGAGGTTGAGATTTTCTTGATAACTTGTGTTTTATTTAGTTTGGTTATGTGTTATTTTGATAACTTGGGCTTTGAGAAAGCTAGGGTTTTGGTTAATCTATGTATTAGTGCATGAAAACGGGATCTCTCATGAGCTTTGCTTGTTGTTCAATCTAAACCTCACTTGTTGCTTTATGAGATGGTTTTTGGGAAGAAAATTGAGTTTGGAGATAAAGCATGTAGACACCTCATTTTTGACTATCCTCAAGACTTGGTTGTGCTTGTAGGCACATCCAACCACAAGTTCGATTGCTCGTCGAGTACTCGACTTTCGCGGTGGAACGTCACAGGTTTGAGCTATCCAAACCCTATATCCTTTTTGCCCCTTTTTTGGACCAGGTGTTGGTCCTTTCTTCTGGATTCTCATGGGGCATTGCCGGCCACTGTTTGGCACCTCCGTCCATGCACTTTCCCATGTCTGCTACTGATGATGGCTGTCGGCCATCAGTGAGCCACTGTCGACCACAGCTGATGGCTGGCAGAACCTTTTGTCTCAGCAGATTTCATGCCAAATCTTTTGAGCCAGTTGGTTTTCACTCATCTCTCCTCTGTACACGTGTACAGAGGGATGAACCTCTTTTCAAGCTTGTTGAACAAGCTTTGCATTGCCTCTCCTCTATAAAAGGAGAGGCTCCTTCTCCATTTGAGAGGTTCAAAAATTTGAGGTTTGAGATATAGATATAGTTTTGTATCTATACTTCTCTTTTGTTCTTGTTTTTTGCTTCAAAAGTGTAGTTTTGTCTTAGTTTAACACACAAGCACACACTCAAACACCTTGCTTGTGTTGCTGAGGCTTCTTGAAGCAGGTTTTGGTGTTCTTGGGTTGATTTGAGCTTGAAAAGCTTGTTGGAGCTACAGTTCTAAAGAAGGTTTTCAAGGGTGAGTTTCTATCCCTTAAAACCCCCATTCTTAAAAAGTTTGTTTCAGGTCAATTTTTCATTCGTGGTGGTTTTTCCCCACTTTAGGCCTTGTTATGGCTTGGTTTGAGCCATCCCTTTAGGCTCTTGTTGCAACCTTTGCATGACCTTTCTACCACTGAAATCCAGAGGATTTTCAGTGGTGGAAAGGTGGCTTTGGAGTCTTAAATAGGAGAGGGGATGCCCCTCTCCTTGTGTCTTGTTTACATGCTTTGAATGCCTCATGTGTGACCATGTTTGTTAAGTTTATGTTGGCCATATCTTAGGATGTATTTGTGGTTATTTTGCTGTGGCATGCCACTGTTTTTGCTTGGTTTTGTCACTCCATGCATGCCTAATGCACCTGTAGTGTAAATCACACAAGCTAGTCTTGTGTGCTTCATGAAGTAGCATGTCATTCTAGCTTGATTTGAGTCCATTTCATCATGTTCTTGGGCTTGTTCTACCATGTCATACTTCTGTTAGGGTTTGGTTTGGTTGGCCTTTGCATGTTCCTTGCACTTGTAGTGCATTTCCATGAATTGGCCTAACATGCATCATGTTTTAACATGTCATTCTAGCATGTTTTTGGCTTAACTTCATGAAGCTTTTGTCCATGTTTTAACATGCTTTAGCTCTAATTAGGTTGTTTTGGCCATGCATGCCTCGCTTTGTATAGTTATAGTGCATTCTAGCTTGTTAGTTTTGTGTATCAAGTCCACTAGCATGCATCGCTTGGCCTATTTCAATGATTTGGCATCATTTATAATGTTATTTCAGTCCATGTTTCATGGCCATGCACCTGCATTTATCACTTATTCAATGCGTTGGAGGGTTTCCCCCTTTATGCCTTAATATGGTTCATTGCGTATGCCTTCATGCCTAAGCTTGCGAGCCATCATTTCAGTGCTTATTTAGGGTTATTTTGCCCTGATATAACTTTGATTTTTGTTGGTTAAGTCATGCCATTTTTGGTTTTGATAGGTGTAGTGCAATCCCTTTTGTTGGCCTTACTTGGATCACGCCTTATGCCTTTCATGTTGACTTGTCTTGGCTTTGGTCCATTCATGTTTTGGACTCACTTTGGTATGCTTTAGGACTATTTTGGTTTTCTTGGGCCATTTGCTTCATGTTTTGCATAGCCTTAGCACAAGTCCCTTCGCTAACCTTGGGTTTTGAGCCACTTAACATGCTATGATTGTCTTGTTGGAGTGGTTTGGCACCATTCCATGCATGATTTCAGGGCCTATAGTGCTGTCACACTTGCATGCTTTTCACCCGTTGAGCACTCTTGAGAGTTATGCTCTTATGCCTAGGTGATAGGCCATTACATGTGCATGCTTTGTTTTGCATTTCATGCCATCATTTCATCATTATGGCCACTGTTTGGGCATGACTGAGATCTACCCTTTTGGTTTAAGTCCATTGAGTATGCTATGTATATTGCATTGAGTGTGCCATATTGTTCATTGCATGTACTACGCCATCCTACATTGCATTGTGCATGCCACGTGGTTATTTGCATTGTGTATGCCAAGTTATTTCGCCTTGCATTAAGTATGCATGTCCCAAACATTGCTAATTCATCCTTGTAGCATTGCATTGTGCATGCATGCATTAACATTGTTCGCATATCATTAGCTTTGTTAAGTTAATCATATTACATTGCATTGTGTATGCCATGCTTGTGTTGCATTCTTGTTTGGATGAAGTATTAATCCGAGCACGAGAAACGAGGAACGTTTCATACTTCAAGTGATGAAACGTGCCTCAATTCTCGGTCGCCAATGCTCTTGACAATGCATGATAGAGTTGTAGGCATTTATGTGTTTTCGTGCATTCATTTTATGTTGAATGGCACAAGTTGGATCTTTGGCCATCATGGATCGAGACGCGTGATTGATGGTCTTCGATCCATTTATGCCTCTCCGTTGATGTTTTGAGGTGATATGGGGTGGCATAGTGCGTACATATCCTTGGGACACCATCCATTTCCTCTACTTTGTGCTCTGCTGCAGCTCAGTGTCACAGCACACCAGTGGCCGGCAGTCTCTCATCCTTGGCCGGCAGTGGGCATCCTTGGTCCGCAGTGGGGTCGGCAAGAGATCCTCATGGCCGGCAAGCCACCGGTGCACTCCCCAGCATGTTTTTGGTAAGATCCAGTAGCTAGTTCTCAAAGACACCCTGCAGACAGAGCCTCTAAAGAGCATTTGGAGAGCTTTCGGACAGGAATGCGAGCATGCATCTTCTTCTTCTTCAAACAGAGCTGAAGTAGTTTAGTTAGCATTGAATTTATAATTTCATTAATTAATTTGTTAATTAGTTAATTGTTGTAATAATTAGCTGTAGCTAGTTATTCAATTTGGTTATGTAATAATTAGTTTAATTAGCGTAGCGTAGCTAGCTTAGCGTATTCATTCGGACCCTCCGTCGAAAGGGCACATTGTTGTAATAAGTGTGCGTGCATGTGTGCATGTCTTCCAACCCCACATCTTTCTCCCTTTTGCTTACCAGCTTTTGATGGTTAGTTATAGGGCATGTTTCAATTAGCATCCTTATGTCTGCATGCACCGGGCTTGGCGCATCATACTAACTGCATTGTATTTCAATCCCTACTTAAATATATGATTATGAAGTTGCATTTCACATGCCATCTTAGAATAGCCGAGCCTATTTTAGATGCATTTTCGCATGCGTTGCATTAGCCATCTTAACATGAACTAGGGTCATGCATGATTTCTAACTAGTTCTCTGTTTCGGCTCGAAGTACTAGGTAAGCCTTTATGCTTTAGCATCTTGCATGAGTGTGAGTGATTTCTATGATAGCAAGCTTGCCATGAGGCTAATTGCTTAGTTGATTAACTACCTGAATGCCTGTGGGTGAAGCTTGGATTGCTTGAATTGGAACAATTCATCGAAATCCTCGATTTAGCCTATTTGCAAGTAGCAAACTTCAAACTGTTTTCAAACAAACAAATATGCAATGTTTTGTTCCAACTTAGGCGATCTACTCTATACTTGTATGTTGTGCGCATCACATAGTAATTCTAGGCTTAATACCCGGAATAAGAGCGCATGTGTTTTCAAAAACAAGATATCATGCTTAGTACAGGCCGATCCTTTGATCGGGCGAGCGGGGTGCTCATTGCATGACCTTCCCCTCTCATACCCAAGTTCCTGAGCCGAGGCAACTTTGGTGATGATGGATATGTGGCCTTAGGCACTAGTCAGGGTTTCCTAAATTTCCCCTAAAACAAAATATTTAGGTGGCGACTTTGTACCTGGCAAAGCAGTCTATGTTTGGCACTTCTTTATAAAAATTAGTTTTCCAAAACGATTTGCCGGATTTGGACTATTTGGTGATATATCAGTCTTGCATTGCACTTTGCAAGATTAGATTTAGAACCTCGACATTTGAGTCCGAACTATAGTAAGCCCAAATGAACAAAACGGGATTTTCCTAGGACGTTCGGGCCTATCTACAGTTTCTGGCGACTCTGCTGGGGATTTAGAGAACTTGACTCGAACTCATAATATCTTGTTTTGATTACAGTTATGTGTTTCTTTGCATTGCATGTGCATTGGTGCGCCTAGGACACCGTGTTTCCCGTATGCTATTCCTGAACGATTTGCCGGAGGCTTGCTTTGAGAAGCATGTCATAAGGCTGACCAGTTGCGGGCTCTGCCATGACGGGAACACAAACCTCGATTTTTACCGGGGCACCTTTTTTTGACCATTCGACCCAGTGCATATCGGAATCCATGGTGACTATTCCAAACTAGGACAGGTTGCTTACCCGATTGTAGGTTGTTTGAAAACCGCTATGTGCATAGCTAAACCCTAGCTCCTGACAAAATAGGACAGGGAAACCATACCCCAACATAGGGGTGTTTTGGCTCTCACTTGCATGATATTTGCTGTCAGAGTGTGTCTCTACAGGTTGTGTGTATTAGTTTGCAAGTCTGGGTGTCAGGCCTGAGGGCATCAGTATGTAGGAATCAGTTTTACCTGAGGGTATTAGTTCACAGGCAGAATTTTGGGCAGAATTCAGTAATGAGTGCAGCCATTCAGCTATGTTCATATTTGTATTGGTGAAATTGGGCTGAGATACTGCCGGTTTTCTCTTTTGCAAGGTAGTCTCAGAATCGTAGCTTCAGAAGGCTCCAATATTCCCCAGGTTCATTAGATTTGTGCTAATAGACTTTGTCAGGTCAGAGATTCAGTTCAAGAGCAGTCGGTATTCTCCTTCGCTGAGGCAAGGTAGAGAGAGGCCAATCAAGGCTTACTGGTTCACCTGATCTGTTAGTCACCAGTCACATCACCTCTGTTCAGTTCAGCAAACTCATGATGACACAAAATTCAGAAGAAATTATGGTCATGGCAGCAGCATTAAACCCGGGAATCGTCATGCAGGGTGAGACCGATGTTGAAATGCAACGCCCGCCCAGATCACCTGCCGCACATCCAATATGGGAACCCTAATTATTCCAAACCCGTGAGCCCACCACTTTTGTGCTGATGAGAATGATCGGCGATCTTCAGAGATCTGTGGCTGATTTAGCTTTTGGAATGTCGGCTCCACCATCGATCATATCACATGCCGAGAACTTCATGCCGGAATAGCCTCCACTATTGGGGCGAATTGTAATTGAACATAGTCAACCCGAAACCATCTCAAGTTCTAGCAATGACATGTCGACAACAACAGGACTTCACATTGATGTAGCAACCCAAACCTTCGACCAAGCTGAGGCGAGTGGTAAGAACAAGGTGGAGGCGGACACTGATCCCTATGAACAACTTCTGCAGGTTGTTGAGGCTTTGAAAGCCGAGGGACTGAAAAAACAACAATTCCTCGCAGTTGCCGCAAAAACTGTGGATGACACTTTTGTTATTCGGAGCGAGGGCAGTTCGAGCCAAGGGGAAAATCGAGGGAAGGGCTATCGTTCCAGAACTGTTCCTCCCAACCCTAGTTTTACACCCATGAATGATCAGCAGACCAAGCCAGCACCTACTGACCCCTTTGCTAATGCATCCAGCAAAAATCCACAAACCTCGAAGTATTTACCCCGAGGTCGCAGGGTCTTTCATGCTCTCTACATGCCTTTATCCAAGGCTCATCAAATCCTTGTTGGACAAGGTCATCTCAAACCCCTTGAGCCTCGGCCTCTCCTGAATCCTCTTCCAGCTAAGCATGATGCTGCCCAGTACTCTGCCTTCTATCAACAAACTGATCATGACGTTGACAGTTGCGGCCATCTTCGCCACGAGATACAAAATTTGATTGATAACAAGGTCATCGCCGCACCAGTCTGGCAAAGTCCGTCGACACTGGATCAGTGAACTTGGGGGATAATGTGATGTGATTGGGGGATGAACCACCTGAGGGTGGCGCTCAGTTTACTCTAGATGTAGCGTATGGGATGCACTGTTTTGAGTATTTTGCCAATGCCAGTTTTTGTACTTTCTGACTTGGGTATTGAGTTAGTTTTGTAATGTTGTTTAGAGTTTGTCTCGTTGTTTTGAGTCAGTCTTTTCATACTGAGTCAGTTGCGTCTGTCTTGTTGTATCGAGTCAGTCCTGTTTTATTAAGAGTCAGGTGATTTTGGGGGTGTTACCTCGGACATCCTTTTCTCGTTTTGTGTTTCTTTTTTGCATTCTTTCTTTTGTATCTGTTTCTGCCATGGAGCCAGTTGTGCCAACAGATCTGAATGAAATAGCAGTAATTTTCACACTCTTGTGTTTGCTTCTGCCTTGCGCCAGTTGTGCCAGAAGTTTGAATGAGACGGCAGCGCTTTTCACCTACTTTTCTGTGCCTTTAAATAATTGCATTGACCTAAGTTTTTCCAAAACTTTTTGAACACTATGATGAAAACGAAGAGGAAGGAATTCCTCGGGATTTGCAAAAATTTGGTTAATTGAGAGAAAGAGAGTCATGCTAAGCCCTTAATGAATGAGATCATGTTTGTTAACGTGAGTACTGAGAAGGATCCTGGCTTGATCCGGATTGGTTCTACATTGTCTTCAGCGCGAGCAATTAGTCGCTTTCTTAAAAGATTTCAAAAAATGTTTTGCGCCGTCCTGCGAAGACTTGTGTGGAATCGCTCTTGAGATTGTGCAGCTTAGGATCACTCTCAGCCTCGAGACTCGACCCCCTTTTGCTTTCAAACCTTAGACTTATATTCAGAATGTTCAACGATCAACCACAATATACAGCTTGTGTAGCCGAATCAAAAGTAGCCCTCAAACTAGGGCAAAGAAAATCAGATCAAGAAGATCAGATGTGATCAAAGGAACCTTGCAAAGCTAGATCAGAAGCAGCCCTTGAACTAGGGGCAAAAAAAAAAAAATGTCAGATGTGCTCGAAGAGTAAAAAATTGGGACATTGCTCAAGCTAACGAAGATCGGCAAGAATGCCAAATCCCAGGAGGGAGGAAAGAAGAAAGTATTGCTCAAGGACAACTGAGTTCCTATCCACAACACTAGGGGCAAATTCAGCCCCCATTGGATGGACTCCTACATCATCAGCGAACAACAGCCACTCTCGTGGATTCAGATGCCTTCGAGATCTCAAAACCATTTGACATAGACAAAGCTACACTTTTACCCTTGCTACACTTTTACGCTTGAGAGGCTCGCTGGGGCGAAAACCCGGAAGGGCGACCTTGGCAAAAGTTAGAGAAAAAAAAAGGGAAAAAAAAATTAAAAAAAATGCAAAGAAGGAAAAGAAAAGAAAAGAATGAAAAGAAGAAAAAAGAAGAAAAGAAATGAAAAGAAAAAGAAAAGCAGAGCTCGCAAGGTTGAAAACCCGAAAGGGCGGCCGTGCCAAAAGTTAGAGCGCAAAAGGAGAGGTTAATACCTGAGTGTACCTTAACCTGAACTACGTAAGGCTTGATTCCCATGTTTGGGATACGTAGGCAACTTCATTCTGAAGTCCATCCATAAACACTTCCAAATCGATTGTGTCCATGTAATGGTTTTAATCGTCTTTGTCTTCTCTTAATCCGGGAGCGCGGTTGTGATCGTCACATTGAGGACTGATTACAGTATGCTGCGGCGTTATCCAGACAAGGGGAAACTTTCTGTTGCCGTACTATGTGCTATGGTGCAATTCAAACAAGGGACAACTTTCCATTGCCATATAGTGCGCTGTGGTGCCATTCAGACAAGGGGCAATTTTCCATTGTTTTTGGATCTGAGGTTGTGCATCTCAAGAGTTGGTTCCATGCTCGTTGAGCAGCAGTCGTTTGCAAAAACAGTTTTTGAGAATTTTTACCGAGGTTGACTAATTCTCTCGAAAATTATTTCATTTTTCCAAAACTGGACCATTTCTTGGACCTAGAAAAGGAAAATTTTCAGTGCTCATAGCCTGACTTGCATGATTTCAAATCAAAAATTGAACAAGCATGTTAATCAAACTCTTATATTGATCAAAATTGTTTTAGTATAAAGCCAAAATTAAAAAAAATGGTCAAAATGATGAACTAGGGGCACAGTTAAGTCAGGTGTTCTGTCTTTTCACCATTGTCACCACACTTGCCAGAAAGGGCACTCCACCTTCTAGATAAGGGCACAACTGAAGCTAACAGCAAAATGCCGAAAGCTATCTCATCCTCCGAGCAATGAGGTACTAAGCCAAGTGCGAAGCACGAACTGGAATGGATCTAGATATTCTACTCCCTCGTCTGGACACATCTTATCACGTTCAAACTCCCCAGCAGGCGTCATCAATGCCAATTGTAGATTTGTTACACACCTAGTTGTAGCACAACCCCTCTGCGGGAAAATTCACTATTGTGAGCAGAAGAAGAAGAATCTAGCAGAATGCTAGGGGCAAGAGCCCTCAACTTCTCGTTTATTCATCAACCACCCAAGGGAGGGATAAAAAAAAAAAAAAAAAGAGATTGAAGAATAGAGAGATGTGCGTTGAGAGAAAAAGTAAGCAAAGGGCTTTTTTAGAAAAAAGAAAAAAAAAAACCTTAGGGCCAAGTGAGGTGAGAATCACAAATGAGAAAATGATGGGAAATAATACCTAGAGAAACAGGCTCCCTGTACACGTTTGAGTGTCGTGTCTTTTGTTTTGTCTCGATTCTTGTTTTGAGTTGTTTCGAGTGTTTCTCGATGTGTTTAGGTTGTTTACCTTTATTTTTCGATGTTGAGTCTTTTTCGCTGTGTTCAGTCGTAGGCTCGATACTCGGTCGAGAGTTCATTTCTCAATTTCAAAATAAAATCGTTTTGTGCTCAAAGTGCTGTGCTATTCTCCACATTTGTGCAAAACAGGATTCGTTCTTTCATAAAACCGTAGGGTTCAACCCAGGTCATGTCAGAGCAGTGGAACCAGGATCTATTTGAAGCTATGCAGGTTCTGGGCTGCGAAGCAAAAGAAATGAGGGAAAATTTGGAGCATCCGAGTTTGTTTCAACTTTTGCATGTTCCACTTTCGCATCCTGTGTGTTCAGAATAAGCAGTTTGTTCAAAATTCACCGTGTGCAGAATAAACTGAGTACTGTGTTATGAGCCGTATGTTCAGAGTGAGCAGTGTATTCAGAATTTACCGTGTGCAGAATAAATTGAGTATTTTGTTATGAGCTGTGTGTTCAGAATGAGCAGTTTGCTACACGAGCTGTGTGTTCAAAGTCAACCGAATACTGTGTTGACTGTTTCAATGCCAGAATGGCAATCAGAAGTACTCTCCCTGAGTACCGTTCCATACCAGGGTTACCTTGGTTGTGTTTGTAATGAGTTCCAAGGAGATCAACTGGGACGGTGGAAACTAGAGTTTGAATGGCTGATGCCTAGAACACAAAGGTTTGGATTTTTCGAGACAAAAGTCTGGTTTGAATACCCAGGAGTGTATCCCCAGCTTGAAATCTATATGGAAGCCCCATAGGTTGAGGTAGCGGCTTTGCACCTCAATTCTGGATACTGAGCCAACCTAGTCTACCACCCCGTTGGAGAATAGGGAAAGTTGTGAGTATGATCAGGAAGAAAAGCGGCATTCGTGGCTTCCCCAGCAAACATTGCTCCTTGTCAGCATTTCAGGACCTTTGTACTGTGAGTTGAAGGTAAGAGTTCGAAGAACAAGAGGGGAGATCCCCGTCCGAGTAGAGCAGTTCATCGCCAAACACCCCGTGAGGTGCTTTCTAAAGCACCGCTATGTTTGTTTATTGCATTCCTTTAGCATGATGCATTGTGTTGCAATCTACCTATCAAGTTTCTTTCTCATTTATGCACGGTATTGTATGTACTGTTCATTCAGACTAGTTCCGGTTCAGTTTGATTGATACCTTTCCCCACTCGCGTGTTATACCCTGAGAGGTTTTACCTTTCTTCTCTTGCATGTGATACGCTGAGCAGTTTACCTTTCCTCTCTCACGTGTGATATGTTGAGAGGTTTTACCTTTCTTCTCTTGCGTGTGATACGCTGAGAAGTTTACCTTTCCTCTCTCGCGTGTGATACGCTGAGAGGTTTACCTTTCCCCTCTCTCATGTGATATGCTGAGAGGTTTTCCCTTTCTTCTCTTGCGTGTGATACGTTGAGAAATTTTCCCCTTCCCTCTCTCACGTGTGATACACTGAGAGATTTTCCCTTTCCTCTCCCGTGTGTGATACGCTGAGAGGTGTGCCTTTCCTCTTGTTCCATTGTTTTGCATTCTCCTTTCTTTGGGGAACACGGGGATATGTCCCTATGTTTCTCCGTTTCTTTCTTCCTCACACGATTTCAGCATGTTTGTAATTTGTTTACCTCTTCGCACGATTTCAGCGTGGTTAGAGTTTGTTCCTTCCTCACCCGATTTCAACGTGTTTGGAATTTGTTTACCTCTTCTCACGATTTCAACGTGGTTAGAGTTTGTTCCTTCCTCACACGATTTCAGTGTGTTTGGAATTTGTTTACCTCTTCTCACGATTTCGGCGTGGTTAGAGTTTGTCCATTCCTCACACGATTTCAGCGTGTTTGGAATTTGTTTATCTCTTCTTACGATTTCAGCGTGGTTAGAGTTTGTTCCTTCCTCACACGATTTTCAGCGTGTTTGGAATTTGTCTCAGGTTGCGTCGTGCACGCTCCTGATTGTTTGTTTTTGGACCTCCTCTCATGATTTTAGCGTGGTTTGAGTGTCCCTTTTCCTCACACGATTTTCAGCGTGCTTAGAATTTATCTTAGATTGCTTCGTGCATGCTTCTGATTGTTTGTTTTTGAACCTCCTCTTACGATTTCAGCCTGGTTTGAGTGTCCCTTTTCCTCACACGATTTCGGTGTGTTTGGAATTTATCTCAGGTTGTGTTGTGTACATGCCTGATTGTTTATTTTTCCTCTTCTCATGATTCTAGCATGGTTGGAGTATGTCGCCCCTTTATATCTGTGTACTTGCATATCATTCGCGGTATTTTGCGCATCGCGCTATCTTGTGCACCTCATCTGCACTTGTCAGTGCATGGTATCATTCGCGCTATTTTGCGCATCACACTGTTTTGTGCATTGCATATCATTCGCACTATTTTGCGCATCGTACTATTTTGTCCATTGCATTTCATTCGCGCTATTTTGCGCATCACACTGTTTTGTCCATTGCATATCATTTGCGCTATTTTGCGCATCGCACTGTTTTGTGCATTGCATTGCTCGCGCTATTTTGCGCACCTTTCCTGCACCTGTTAGTGCATTGTTTGCGCTATTTTGCTCATCTTACCTGCACCTGTTAGTGCATTGTTCACGCTATTTTGTGCGTCGCGCTATCTTGCACATCGCACTATTTTGTGCATCACATGGTATCATTCACGCTATCTTGCGCATCTCACCTGCACTTGCTAGTGCATTGCATTGTTTGCGCTACCTTGCACACCGTACCTGCACTTGTTAGTGCATTACGTTGTTATGAACACTTCACTTGCATTGTGATGCTTGTTTTCACCACATTATTATACGTCACACTTAGGTTGCATTGTCTTGCACCCTTACACCCGCGTTGTCTCGCACCCTTAGGTTGCATTGTCTTGCACCCGTCCACCTGCGTTGTTTCGCACCCTTAGGTTGCATTGCCTTGCACCTTTCCACCCGCGTTGACATTCACTCCCGTCACTTTGTGACTTTCGAGTTCTCTCAAAGAGGCGCAACTGTAGACACCTCATTTTTGACCGTCCTCAAGACTTGGTTGTGCTTGCAGGTACATCCAGCCACAAGTTCTATTGCTCATCGAGTACTCGACTTTCACGGCGGACCGTCACAGGTTTGAGCTATCCAAACCCTGTATTCTTTCTGCCCCTTTTTTGGACCAAGTGTTGGTCCTTTCTTCTTGATTCTCACGGGGCACTGCCGGCCACTGTTTGGCACTGCCGGCCATGCACTTTCCCCTGCCAGCTACTGATAATGGCTGCCGGCCATCAGTGAGCCACAGCCAGCCACAACTGATGGCCGGCAAAACCCTTTGTCTCAGCAGATTTCACACCAGATCTTTTGAGCCAGCTGGTTTTCACTCATCTCTCCCCCGTACACGTGTATGGAGGGATGAACCTCTTTTCAAGCTTGTTGAACAAGCTTTGCATTGCCTCTCCTCTATAAAAGGAGAGGCTCCTTCTCCATTTGAGAGGTTCAGAAATTTGAGGCTTGAGATATAGATATAGTTTTGTTTCTATACTTCTCTTTTATTCTTGTTTTGTGCTTCAAAAGTGTAGTTTTGTCTTAGTTTAACACACACTCAAACACCTTGCTTGTGTTGCTGAGGCTTCTTGAAGCTGGTTTTGGTGTTCTTGGGTTGATTTGAGCTTGAAAAGCTTGCTGGAGCTGCAGTTCTAAAGAAAGTCTTCAAGGGTGAGTTTCTATCCCTTAAAACCCCCATTCTTGCTTAAGCTTTTAGCCCTTCTTACATGCTGTTTTAAGCTTAGCTTTCTACTAGAAAAAGTTCTGTTTTTGCATGCTTAAAAAGTTTGTTTAAGGGCACTTTTTCGTTTGGGGTGGCTTTCCCCCCATTTAGGCCTTGTTAGGCCTTCTTTTGAGCCATCCCTTTAGGCTCTTGTTGCAACCTTTGCATGACCCTTCTACCACTGAAATCCGAAGGATTTTCAGTGGTGGAAAGGTGGTTTTGGAGTCTCAAATAGGAGAGGGTCATCCCCTCTCCTTGTGTCTTATTTACTTGCTTTGAATGCCTCATGTGTGAGCATGTTTGTTACGTTTATGTTGGCCATATCTTAGGATGTATTTGTGATTATTTTGTTGTGGCATGCCACTGTTTTTGCTTGGTTTTGTCACTCCATGCATGCCTAATGCACTTGTAGTGTAAATCACACAAACTAGTCTTGTTTGCTTCATGAAGTAGCATGTCATTCTAGCTTGATTTGAGTCCATTTCAGCATATTCTTGGGCTTATTTTACGATGCCATACCTCTGTTAGGGTTTGGTTTGGTTGGCCTTTGCATGTTCCTTGCACTTGTAGTGCATTTCCATGAATTGGCCTAACATGCATCATGCTTTAACATGTCATTCTAGCATGTTTTTGGCTTAACTTCATGAAGCTTTTGTCCATGTCTTAACATGCTTTAGCTCTTATTTAGGTTGTTTTGGCCATGCATGCCTCGCTTTGTATAGCTATAGTGCATTATAGCTTGTTAGCTTCGTGTATCAAGTCCACTAGCATGCATCGCTTGGCCTATTTCAATGATTTGGCATCATTTATAATGTTATTTCAGTCCATGTTTCATGGCCATGCACCTGCATTTATCACTTATTCAATGCGTTGGAGGGTTTCCCCCTTTATGCCTTAATATGGATCATTACGTAGCCTTCATGCCTAAGCTTGCGAGCCATCATTTCAGTGCTTATTTAGGGTTATTTTGCCATGATATAACTCTAATTTTTGTTGGTTAAGTCAGGCCATGTTTGGTTTTGATAGGTGTAGTGCAATCCCCTTTGTTGGCCTTACTTGCATCACGCCTTATGCCTTTCAAGTTGACTTGTCTTGGCTTTGGTCCATGCATGTTTTGGACTCACTTTGGTATGCTTTAGGACTATTTTGGTTTGCTTGGGCAATTTGCTTCATGTTTTGCATGGCCTTAGTGCAAGTTCCTTCGCTAAACTTGGGTTTTGAGCCTCTAAACATGCTATGATTGTCTTGTTGGAGTGGTTTATCCTTGTTGGAGTGGTTTCGCCATGCATTAAGTATGCATGTCCCAAACATTGCTAATTTATCCTTGTAGCATTGCATTGTGCATGCATGCGTTAACATTGTTCGCATATCATTAGCTTTGTTAAGTTAATCATATTACATTGCATTGTGTATGCCATGCTTGTGTTGCATTGTTGTTTGGATGAAGTATTAATCTGAGCACGAGAAACGAGGGACGTTTCATACTTCAAGTGATAAAACGTGCCTCAATTCTCGGTCCCCGATGCTCTTGACGATGCATGATAGAGTTCTAGGCATTTATGTGTTTTCGTGCATTCATTTTATATTCAATTGCATAAGTTGGATCATTGGCCATCATGCATCGAGATGCGTGATTGATGGTCTTGGATCTAATTATACCTCTCCCTTGATGTTTTGAGGTGATATCCTTGGGAGAACCTCCATTTCCTCTGTTTTGTGCTCTACTGCAGCTTGGTGTCACAGCACACCAGTGGCCGGCAGTCTCTCATCCTTGGACGGCACCCCCTCATCCTTGGCCTGCAGTGGGCATCCTTGGTCGGCAGTGGGGTCGGCAGTAGCTCCTCATGGCCGGCAGGCCATTGGTGCACTCCCCAGCATGTTTTTCGCAAGATCCAGCAGCTAGGTCTTAAAGACACCCTGCAGACAGAGCCTCTAAAGTGCAATTGGAGAGCTTTCAGGACGGAATGTGAGCATGCACCCTCTTCTTCTTCAAACCGAGCTGAAGTAGTTTAATTTAGTGCTTTACTTGTTAGTTAGCATTGAATTTGTAATTTAATTAATTAATTTGTTTATTAGTTAATTGTTGTAATAATTAGTTGTAGTTAGTTATTCAATTTTGTTATGTAATAATTAGTTTAATTAGCGTAGCTAGCTTAGCATATTCATTTGGACCCTTCATCGAAAGGGCGCATTGTTGTAATAAGTGTGCATGCGTGTGTGCATGTCTTCCAACCCCACGACTTTCTCCCTTTTACTTACCTGCTTTTGATGGTTAGTTTAGGGCATGTTTCAATTAGCATTCTTATGTCTGCATGCGTGCCTCATTCATCTGTCTTGCATGCACCGGGCTCGGCGCATCATACTAACTGCCTTGTATTGCAATCCCTACTTGAATACATGATTACCAAGTCACATTTCACATGTCATCTTAGAATAGCCGAGCCTATTTTAGATGCATTTTCGCATGCATTGCATTAGCCATCTTAACATGAACTAGGGTCATGCATGATTTCTAACTAGTTCTCTGTTTTGGCTCGGAGTACTAGGTAAGCTTTTATGCTTTAGCATCTTGCATGAGTGTGAGTGATTGCCATGAGGCTAATTGCTTAGTTGATTAACTGCCTGAATGCCTGTGGGTGAAGGTTGGATTGCTTGCATTGGAACAATTCATCGAAATCCTTAATTTAGCCTACTTGCGAGTAGCAAACTTCAAACTGTTTTCAAACAAACAAATATGCTATGTTTTGTTCCAACTTAGGCGATCTAGTCTATACTTGTATGTTGTACGCATCACATAGTAATTCTAGGCTTAATAACCGGAATAAGAGCAAATGTGTTTTCAAAAACAAGATATCATGCTTAGTACAGGCCGATCCTTTGATCGGGCGAGCGGGGGTGCTCATTGCATGACCTTCCCCTCTCGTACCCAAGTTCCCGAGCCGAGGCAACTTTGGTGATGACGGACACGGGGCCTTAGGCACGAGTCAAGGTTTCCTAAATTTCTCCCAAAACAAAATATTTAGGTGGCGACTATGTATCTGGCAAAGCAATCCATGTTTGGCACTTCTTTATAAAAATCAGTTTTTCAAATTGATTTGGCAGATTTGGACTCTTTGGTGATTCATCGGTCTTGCATTGCACTTTGCAAGATTAGATTCAAAACCGTGACATTTGAGTCCAAACTGTAGTAAGCCCAAATGAACAAAACAGGATTTTCCCGAGACGTTCAGGTCCGTTTACAAAGCCCTATCCTTTTTATAAAATTATTGAGATGTGGTGATTTTGAAAATATTGATATCATGTTGGATTAAATTATTGTTGTTATCTTTTAATTTTGTGTTAGAGATAACTATTTTGACTATTGGTGGAAGATAGCATTGTCGTGTGTTAGAAAGGGCATGTGATTTAGGCAATTGAAGTATTTATAAATCATACATCTCACTTATCGTATCATGGATTTGTGAACCTAATGCTTTGTACTTTGGTAATGTGTTATGTTGAGAATGCTTACATTGTTTTGAGAAAAAGGAGTAAATGCTATCGTGAATCTGTTAGGGGTGTGGTTGTGGACACTTATAGGCCCATGGTGAAAGTCCAAAAACCTGCGTGGTCAAGTGCCAATTCGTTCAAGTTAGGAGCCGGTAAAGTAGCTTTTCATAATGCTTTTATAGCCTACTTGCAGACACTAGCCCTGGGGATTTGCAATGTTATATTTATTGCCATGGTTTCTATTTAAAGGGAAGTATTGGGAAAACAATTTTGAACTCTTACATGGCATTGTTTCAAAAAGGATAAAACTCATGTTTTGACATGGCATTTCATATGCATTGCACCACATGACATTGTTAAACATCATATATTCTCTTGAGATATCTCTACTAGGCTTTTGTTCACCTTACGTTGAAACAATTTTCAGGTGTTGATGGTGTTCCTCCGCTAAGATAATTAGCTTCAAAGGATCTTAGAGTTTAAGGCTTATTTTTGTTTTTCTTTTCTTTTGTATAGCCTTGGGCTTTGTTGTATTGGGCTTTTGACCCCCTTTTGTTGTAGCTAAGCAATGTCTTGAAAACTTGTAACATTTAAGGCATAAACTTATATTTATTTGATGTTGCTTCATATAAGTCACATGCTATAAATTCGTGTTCTAGGATTTATGAATGTATAAGTGCATGTGATACTATTCAGTACGGATTAAGGCACATTTATTAATGAAATATGGTTCTTGAGAATGTTTCTAATATCTTAATAGTTAAGATTTATTAAATTTCCACATCTCTATTAAGAGATATAAAGTGTATTTTGATATCTACATTTTCAAGGTGTGACACTCTCTCTTAGAGAGATATAGTTTATGTTAGCTTCTTTTTTCTTTTCTTTTCTTTTCCATTTTTTTATAATTCTATATGCGAATTGACAGTAACGCATTGTATACCTTCGTTTTACGCCTTGCTTGGTTAGGGGATTTGGGAAGGGATTGGGAAAGGGAAAAGGAAAAGGTAGGTGAAATGTGAATAAAATATACTTACATTCCACTTAGTTTCACATGCCTTTTCCGTTTTCCTTTCAAAATCTCTTCCTAATCTCCCAACCGAACACAACGTTAAGAGATCTCTTAACTTGATGCTTACTCGGCATCTCACGCCATGATGGATTCTATAAAATGGATTTTTTAGGGATTAGATTTTGCTTTTTTCACGGTGACAATGTGTGAAAGTAGCTAGAAAATCAATTCGATAGTGACGTCTACGAATGGAGGTATGTAATTAGCCTATATAATTAAGCGATCATTATTTATTTATTTATTTGTTATAATTATTTATTTTTATTTTTTACTGCAAATTACACTAGGGGTAATAGTTTGTTCTCAAGTTAGCTTCATAGGTTGTTACGCATTGCAGAAAAGTTCTTATTATTATTATTATTATTATTATTATTATTATTATTATTATTTTGTAGTGATTTCTATTTCGTATTTACATTTTATGCCTTCTATTAGAGCCTATAGAATCAAACTATTAAAAGTGTTTTTCCAGTGATATTCATGAAGTCATAATATTATTTGTACTTTCTTGGTTAATATTATATATTCGAATTTTTTACAAACTTCTGTAATTTTGAAATGGAATTAGACCATAATATTGTTGATCTATTATTTATTTATTTATTTAGTTTTTATTGGCGAAAGTAAGTAACCCTCTCCTTGCAAACATTTAAGTGTTGTCCTTCATTCTACTTGTAAGAGTGGTGTAAACACCTCATTTTTTACTGGCCTTGAGACAAGGGTGCTCCCTTTTGAGTTCTCGATGATGAAGACAAGAGGTGTTAATCCTTACAAGTTCTATGGCAAGAAGTCTAAGGATCAAACTTTAAACCCTCCAACGACCTGTTTTGGACAAAATATTTTTTAACCAAAATGGAAACCTCTTTCAAAACAGATGTTAGTGGTGCAACTCCAAACATTACCTCAATGTGATAAGACTCATATTTTCAAAATCAAAACATTGTATTTTTCAAACAAATGGAACGAAGAATATAGTAGAAGTGAATAGGAAGGATGAAATCCTCTAAAATACATGTTTCTCCCTTCAATTCTGGCTAACCTGCTCTTGTTAATCTTACGATGTGCCCATTGGTTGACAAACATCAAATGATGGTCGACCGCAAAAGCACTCAACTAATCACTAGGAAGCTCAGCCAGCAGAATGTTCTGGGTAAAAAGTATTTTAAAAAATTTCAGCTTATTTTGCTTACTTACCACAAATATCTTAGATATTTGTGACCTCAGCTCTATATATAAAGCTCGCTAGCTCTTTTCAAATGATTGAAAAAAACTTGCCCCAGGCATAGTAAGGTTTAAGAGCTCTCTCTCCTTCTTCCCTTCTCTCTCACCTACCACATTCAACTTTAACAAAAAGTTCTCCATTAAAGCTTGATCCTAAGCTCTGGACAAAGGACTTTTGGACAATGAAGTACATATTTAAAGGTTCTTGAGGGATCTTAGAGGGACTTTGTGAACAAAAGAACTCATCCTCTTTAAGAAAGTGAAGCCCTTACCGCTTTGATCATCTTCTTCTTACTTTTTCTTTAGTTCTAAATTTATTTTCAATTATGTAACTTTTGTAAATCCTCATGGATGTGGAGGGAGTAACCTTAGCCACCCATCCATTGAGTTGATAGCCGTTTATTTGTTTCCTTGCTTTTCTTAGCTTTAACTATCTAGTTCATAAGAATTTTGGATCATTGTGGATGTGTTTGAGAGTAGTTTTAGCCATCTGTAGATGTCCCCAAACGCACCGGGAGGATGACCCCCGTTCTGTTCGTTTTGGGCTCACTAAAGTTCAGACTCTCAAATCGTCATGGTTCTTAATCTGAACCAAAGAGTCCAAATCCGGCAAATCATTTTGGAAAAGAGATTTTTAGAAAAGAAGTGCCAAACATGGACTGCCTTGCCCGATACAGAGTCGCCACCTAAATATTTTTTATGGGGTAATTTAGGAAACCCTGACTCGTTTGCCTAAGGCCATGTGTTTGTAATCATCAAAGTTGCCTCGGCTCGGGAACTTGGGTACGATTGGGGAAGGTCAGCTATGAGCACCCCCTCTCGCCCGATCCGAAGATCGGCCTCTACTAACCATGATATCTTGTTTTGAAAATAGTATGCGTTCTTATACCGATTATTAGCCTAGAATTACTATATGATGTGTACAGCAAAACAAATATAGACTAAATTGCCTAAGTTCGAACAAAGCATCTCATTTTTGTTTGTTTGGAAAATGGTTTGAATTTTGCTACTCGCGAGTAGACTAAAATACGGATTTTAACGAGTTGGTCCAACTCAAACAATCCAACCTTCACCCATAGGCATTCAGACAGTAATATCACATAAGCACATAGCCACATGGTAAGCATGCTGTCATGTTAACATTCACACTCATGCGAGATGCCAAAGCATAAATATTTACATCGTACTCCGTGCCAAAACAATGAACTAGTTAGTAATCACGCATGATCCTAGTTCATGTTAAAGTGGCTAATGCATCGCATACAAAATGTCATTAGAATAGGCTCGGCTAATCTAAGGATGGCATGTGAAATGCAACAACTCGGTGCATGTATTCAAGTTTGAAATTGAAATACTATGCGGTTAGCATGATGCGCCGAGCCCGGTGCATGCAAGACAAATGTATGAATGCACGCATGCATAGCATATGGTATGCTAATTTAAATATGCCCTAATACTAACCATTAAAAGCAGGTAAGTAAAAAGGGAGAAAGAAGTGGGGGTTGGAACACGTGCACACACGCACCTACACTTATTACAAATTCGCCCTTGCTCAGAGGGACCAAAAGAATAATACAATTTAATTAAACTATAAGCTAGAGCACCTAATTAATTAACAAATCAATTAAGTAAAGAAAGCGATGAAACGCCTCGGGAAGAGGGTCCAATGCATGCATGCTCAGATTTGCTCGAAAACCCGTCGCCATGCACAAGTTGCCTCTGTTTTCCCTGCTCTGCTTCTCTGAAAATTGCAAGAGTCCCAGGGAGCACTCTTTGGACAGTGCGGAACACCACCGACCAAGGGGAATCATCACCGGCCATGGGGAAGTGGTCATCGACCATTGGTTGAGCTATCGGCCACAAACCTATGGTCGATCGGCACTCTATGTAGTCGACCGGCCATCTTTGTCTGCAGAAACCTGTTTTGACAACAGCAGAGGGTAAAACATGGCATGGCAATGCATTTCAAGCAATGTTTGCACTAACCACTCTCCTTATCATGTTTATGACTCAAAGGGGTATGGTACACGATTCTCGGACCACCAATCGCGTATTTCAATGCGTGATGGCCCAAGGAACCAAGTATGCATTTTCAACATAGAATGAAATGCACATAACAAACAATGAGCTCAACCTCTATCATACTCAATTCAAGAGGCAAAGCATGCATGCCAATGCAATGCAACCTAGGCATGTGAACTAAGTATGCAACATGGCAATGCAAACAAGCATATAAGACATGTGACAATCATGCTAATGACAAGTATGCGAGATGTAATGTGGATGGTCAAGCATGCAAGCAAGCATGTGACTTCATTCAATCATGCAACAACACATGGGGTAAACATGTAGCAACATGTTAAACAATCTAAACATGCGACAACACACAAGTATGCAACAACACACATGGTAAGCATGCACCAACACATAAAGGATGGACTTAAACCAATTTGGGCAGCCCTCAACTAGGCCCAAAACAATGGCCAATGCTAAGGAAATGGGGGCCAAATGCACATACAAGCATGCATGCAAACATGGTCCATCACTTAGGCATCAAAGAGCAACTTCTAAGCACACTTAAAAGAGGCTAAACATGGGCATATAGCAAGCAATATAAGCTCTAAAAATCATATTAGGATGGTGCCAAACCAACCTAAACCAAGCAATCAAAGCATGCTAACAAGCCCAAAGCTTGAGGCCAACCAAAGGGCTAAAACCATGGCCATGCCAAGCAAGCCTCAAAGGGCCAAGGGGACTCCAAATAGCCCCAATGTAGGTCTAAACAAGACCAAAGACACACCTAGATGGCATCTAAATGGTTTAAACATGCAAGCATACAAAAGAGGCCAAACATGGAGCATAAGATGACAACCTTATAAAGCATTAAAGGGACAACAAATGCAAGCATACAAGCATGCCATGGGGACTGAAATGATGCTATAAGTGGTTCTAAGCCACTGAAATGATGCAAGAATAGCATGTTATAGGGTCCGATACTTAAGGCCTACAAGAGGGATTACATGGTAGCTATACAAATCGAAGCATGGATGACCCAAATGACCAAAAAAAGACCTCAAGCACACTAAAACAAGCATAAAAGCTTCACAAAGTTAGGACAAAATACATGAGCATGGTAGTCTAAATGCTATATACATGTTAAGGCAAATCATGGCATTACAAGACAAGTATGCAAGGCAAGCATGGTGTGTCTAAACCAAGTAAAAACAGAGGTAAAGCATGGCAAAATACTACCAAATACCTACTGAAACATGGCCAACATGAGTTCAAAAATGGTGCTCACACATGAGGCTTAAATGGCACATTTTGAAGACAACAAGGATAGGGGGTGGCCCTCTCCTTCTTAGGACCTTAAACCACCATCCTCACCACTAAAATCCCTCAAGATTTCAGTGGTGAGGAGGCCGAAACAAGGTGGTCCTGGAGCTCACCAAAATAGCACAAAAATGGGGCCAAACATGCCCTAAGAGGGGTCAAACAACCCCAAACAACAAAACACCCTCAAACAACTATTTTAAGCAAGTAAAAATAAGACTTTTATTAGTTATATACAAAGTCTAAAAATAGTTTCAAGATAGGCAAAAAAACTATGCAAAAATGGGGAATAAAGGGTAAAGTTCTTACCCTTGATGACCCTCTTCACAAACAATGTTCCAGTTGCTTCTTCAAGCTTGAATCCACTCAAGAATACCAAGAACAACTCTCTGGCCCCTCAGAAACCAAGAGAAGGTGTAACTCCATCTGTTTGTGTGCAATAGTAAGACTAAAACACACACTTATGCACTAAAGAGAGAGATATAGAGATAGAATAGCTACAACTATGAACTAACCCTAACTCAGAGCTCCCTCTGTAGCGACCCTAATTTTCTTTAGTCAGTATTTATTATTATTATGGTTATTATTATCTTATTTTATTTTTGACTTTATTAATTGTGTGGTCACCTGAGAGTTAATGTGATATTTAATGGATTTAATGTTGTAATTATTAATTGGGTGGTTACATGAGATTTAATGTGATATTTAACGGATTTAATGATGTAATTATTAATTGGGTGGTTACACAAGGTTTAATGTGATATTTAAGGCATTTAAGGTTGTAATTATTAAATTTACTGCATATTATAGTTTATTAAGCTATTATATATTGAGATTTAGGTTTATAGTATAAGATTATTAGGTTATACTAGCTCTTAGGTTATTATATATATAATAACATAGAAGTATTCAACTAGGTTTAGGAGATCATAAGGATAAGAGAGAGACCAAGTTGTGAGAGAGAGAGAGAGAAATCAAAGAAGACAAAGAAAGGGGCGGTAGCAAGGAAAAAAGAGGAGAGGGAAGAAAATGAAAGATTAGAGTTTTGTTTTGGTGACTCTAGTAGTTTCTAAATATTCTTTGATCTTCAATAAAGTATTGTGAGTACAAAACCCACTTCCCTTGATTTACGTTTAATTCTTGTTTTTTTTCCTATTTGTTTGATATTAGTTCGATTTTGTGTTTACATAAAGATGAGAGATTAATTTTAATTGTTTCGATTAGTTGTTATGTCAGATTTAGGGTTTTATATGGATTTATTTTATGGTTGTAGAAAATATGGCATGAAAATTAATTAAGAACCCATAGATAAATTCCTTATACTCCACCACGATTCCATGGATTGTTGTTGTAATTGAGTGTTGTGAGAAAGAGTGTATAACAAAAATGAGGATTATGAGATTTATTTGAATGCCTTAGGCTCGGCATTGTTATGTTTATTCTCATGTGTGAGATGTTGTGTATATATATTGTTGCCTCGTTCACATGAGTAGACGAGTGCTTTGATTTGCGCGCGTATGTATATGCTAACCATCCGGGGAGTGTGAGTTAAACTCGGGACGATATCCCTGTGCAAGTTTGGCTTCGGAGCGGTGTTAGGTATACGGGAGGCACATGGGATATATGTGTAGGCCGGAAGGGGAGGGCCGAAGTGTGGGAGTTAAGGTACAAAAATTTAATTATGAGTTTATTGATTTGTACGTTTTGAAATATAGTAATCGACCTCAATAAATTACGAGATTTGAGGAGAGGCATGTATACGTGATTTTGGGCAACTTTTGTGTTGTAACTTTTTATTAAAAAGATCGATTAGAACTTATAATCGGATGACATTGGTTATTGTCGGTTTGATTCATTTTGGTAATGTAGAAGTTATAGGCTATTTTAACCCACGAAACGAGCTCATTTTTATTGGTTTCGCGTAAACTGAAGTAAAACATTATTCTGCACACGTTTCCTGAATTGAATTTTTTTTCGAAAAAAAATCATCTTAGGGCTGCTTTTGTTCTTTTTCAGCTTCAGATTTTTCGATTGAATTCTGTCTAGATTTTTATATCAAGTTTTTCTCTTAACCTGTTCAGTTCTGTTAAATTCGTTCATGTTGTCTGTTAGGAAATTTGATTCTGTACAACTTTCGTTCTTTGAGTTTTGATCAATTCGAATTATTTAAGTATGAAACGATGTAATTTTATTTTTATTTTTCAACAAGTTACTTATGATTAAATTATACTAACTTTATTTGTTTTGCAGGATGGTGGGTCTTACTAACTTTTTATGCAGGGCTAACCCACTATATTTTTATTTCTATTTTTTCTATTTTATAATCAATTTATATTACGTTGTGTACGAACAAGAAACTAAATGCCACCGTATCCCGGAAAACTACCCATTCGTCTCGGTGCGATCGGAACTACTTGTCTTGTTCTGTAGTAAGAATTTAATGTATTTTGGTTTGCGTCTGGTAGACACATGGGTGTTACATCTTGTACTCATACCAGTATATTTGTATACTGACCCGTTTTGTCTCTTGGCAACTCGGGTGCGTTCTGTTTGAGCGCAGCTGAGCTTCCTTTGCAGGATTAGTAGAGGCTTTGCTGGTGACGTGGATTTACTATAGAGTTGGACATGTCGTTTCGACTTCTTTTGTTTTCCTGAGCTTAGGATTGATATTAGACTATGTATTTATTATTCTCTTTAGGACTTAGTATTGGAATAATTTGGCATGGCTTGTAACCGTACGTTATTTAAGTTGTGTTGACTAGTTATTGTTACCTTGATATTGAGGTATTGGTTAGTTATGAATTTATGGTGGATGGTTTGGTTTGCGTTTAGTTTTTTTGTTTCACCTCTAAGATTTGGATGATGGAATATTGATTAGGGTTAGTTTTAATATAATATTTAATTGTCCTAATTTTGGGGCGTGACAGTTTGGTATCAGAGCCCTAGGTTACCCTAGACTTGTGAGAGTTTAGGTGATCCTCGGATTGTGGGAACATGGGTTAGCTGGTTGAGATTGGTGGTTGAATTTATTCTAAGTATTCATAAACGAATTCTTCTTGTGTGTTAACTTGAAGGTAATGGATAGAAGGTATAATTTGAGAAGCGTTGAGTCCAATGACATAGGAGAGGAATAGCTGCTAACGCAGTGGCAACGGCAACGGGAGCGGTAGCGGCGACTGCTACAGAGGCAACCAATATGGTGCTAGTTAATATGGGAGAGATGATGGCTTAATTACTTCAGATGGTGCAGAACAATAATCAAGGCTAGCAGGGAGATCCCTTTGCGAAGAGAAACAAAGACTTTGGTTCTTTGGGAGGCCAAAAATTCTCTGGAGATGGAGGACCTATTGCAGTTGACGCTTGGGTTCAGAGATGTGAGATGGTGTTTGGTCGTATGTAGCTCACCGAGGTCCAAAAATAGGAGCTGGCGACACATCAGCTTAAGGGAGCAGCCTTATTTTGGTGGAACTCGTGGAAGGAGGGTCTAGACTTGACGACTTTGACTTGGGCAGATTTCAAGATTCGTTTTGACCGAAAGTTTGTTCCTACTGCTATTCGGTCTCAACTGAGTGATGAATTTTTGAAATTGACTCAAGAGGGTAGAACAGTGATCGAGTATGTCACCAAGTTTAATGAGTTGTCCCGTTATGCCCCTTACTTGATCGACACGCAGGAGAAGAAGAATGTGAAGTTTATTAAGGGATTGAATCATTAACTGTCTAAGTCCCTTATTCCCTTTGATGCTGAACCGTTTGACAAGGTTCTTGACTTGGCACTAAAGTATGAGGAAAAAGAGAAGCAGTTTAAAGAAGGGAAGGCCAAGGCCGGAGAGACTTCTAGAGGGAGTCACTTCTAGCAGCGGGATGGGAACATATATCGACCCTATGATCAATGGCATAGGGGTTAGCAGTTTCAGAAGCCACAGCAACAAGGTAGTCAGGGAAATTTTAGACCTCAGGGCAATTTTCGGCCTCAGGGGCACTATTATCAGAGACAGGGTGGTTCACGCCCCCAGGGTTATCAAGGACAGCGGCAGCAAGTGCCACAGTTGGGTTATCGTCCTCCTGTACCTCAGTTGGAGAGACCCCCACCTATCAGACCAGTAGCACCTCAATCGATTAATAGGAAGTGTTTTGGGTGTCAGCAGTTAGGACATGTAATCAAGGATTCCCTCAGAGACAGCAGGCGCGACAGGGTCAAGCAGCTCCAGCCAGGGCATTTGCAGTTATGTCAGGAACTGACAAAGTGCAAGGTACTTTTAATCTCTTTCAAGAACCCATTAGAGTTCTTTTTGATACGGGTGCCTCTAATTCTTTTATATCTAGACAGTTTGTAGAAAGATAACAAATTGTCACTACCTCCTTGTCTAGACCTATTCGTGTTGAGACCCCTTTAGGAGGGGCAGTTACTCTTTATGAGATGTGTAAAGATTTTGAGATTGACTTTGCGGGTAGAGTCTTGTATGCAAACCTAATTGTGTTAGGGTTTGAGGGGTTCACAATTATTTTGGGTATGGATTGGCTGCAAAAATACTTTGTAACTCTAGATTGTGCTGGAAGGACTGTAAATATAGATATTCCCGGTATGCCACGGCTTACCCACACTTCTAGCGATGGAGAAGAGTCGGTGATGATAAGTTTTCTATACTCGGTAGAAATTCCTAAGCAGGATATTAGTGAGGTAGATGTGGTGCGTGAGTTTGAAGATGTATTTTAGGAGATACCTGGACCTCCTCCTCGACGGGTAGTAGAATTTCGCATTGACCTAGGGGCAGGAACTGCACCAATTTCTAAGGCGGCATACAGAATGGCGCCTAAAGAGCTTGTGGAGATAAAGAAGCAGCTGGAAAAGATGCTTCAGAAAGGGTTCATTCGTTCAAGTAACTCCCCGTGGGGAGCCCCTTCGATCTTTGTCTCCAAGAAAGATGGCACTGTCCGCATGTGCATAGATTACTGAGAGCTGAACAAGGTGACTATCAAGAACAAGTATCCACTACCTAGAATTGATAATTTGTTTGATCAGTTGAAGGGTGCAGCCATTTTCTCTCAGTTTGATCTCAGAACGGGTTACCATCAGATGGGTGTGTCAGAGGAAAGTATATTGCTTATTGCTTTTAGGACCCGATATGGGTTGTACGAATTTCCTGTAATGCCTTTTGGTTTGACCAATGCTCCTGCCTACTTCATGGACTTGATGAACAGAATTTTTCAACCATATCTAGATAAGTTTGTGATTATCTTCATAGATGATATCCTGGTGTATTCTAAGAGTGAGGAGGAACACAGAGAACACTTGAAAGTGGTATTCCAGACATTAAGGGAGCAACAATTATATGCGAAGTTCAGTAAGTGTCATTTTTGGGAGAAAGAAGTTCGATTTTTGGGGCATGTTTTGTCCAATCAGGGAATAGCGGTGGATCCTAAAAAAGTTGTTGCAGTCAAAGAATGGAAGCAGCCCACGAAACCTACAGAGGTGAGAAGTTTTTAAGGACTAGTTGGTTATTATAGAAGATTTATAGAGAAGTTTTCCACTATTGCAGTGGTTGACTACAGCACAGGTGTTAACTATACCGGTACAAGGGGAAAAGTTAGTAGTGTTTACTGATGTGAGTGGAACTGGGTTGGGATGTGTATTGATGCAGCATCAGAAAGTTGTATCTTATGCTTCTCGACAGCTAAAACCTCATGAGAGACGATACCTTACTTATGACTTAGAGTTGGCAGTAATTGTTTTTGCATTGAAAGTGTGGCGACACTACTTGTTTGGGGAGCACTTTGAATTGTACACAGATCACAAGAGCCTTAAATATCTCTTTTCTCAAAAAGAGTTGAACATGAGGCAACAGTGATGGGTTGAATTTATCAGTAGTTATGATTTTGAGATCCTTTACCACCCGGGGAAAAGAAATGTGGTCGCTGATGCACTTAGTCGACAACATGAGATTATGGCTTCTTTGATGATTCAAGAATGGAAGTCCTTGGAGTTAATTTTGATGCATGATGTTCAACCAATAGAGTGTGTGGAGAAGGCATACATTGGTAGTTTGACTGTGCAGCTGACGTTACTGGGTAAAGCTCGTCAGTTGTAGAATTTAGATGGGTTTCTCGTTAGCAAACTCGATGACCTTGTAGTGGATTTGATCGATGATTGTCCTACTGATTGGTCTATGGACTCAGATGGGGGATTGCGATTCAAGGGCAGGTTGTGTGTACCCAATATTGTTGAATTGATGAAAGAGATTATGGATGATGCCCATTGGTACCATTCACCCTGGTGGGACTAAGATGTATCATGACCTGAAGAAAACGTTTTGGTGGGAAGGTATGAAGAAGGACGTAGGACAGTATGTTTCCCGATGTTATGTGTGCCAATAGGTTAAGGCAGAACACCAACGACCGTTTGGACTGTTGCAGCCTATTGAGATCCCTACTTGGAAGTGGGAGTGCATCTCTATGGATTTCGTGGGTGGATTGCCGCGGTCTAAGCGAGGCAATGAATCTATTTGGCTGGTAGTGGATCGACTCACAAAGTCTGCTCATTTTATTCCTATCAGTGTTCACCGAACCGCGGATAAAGTAGCTAGGCAATATATTCGGGAAGTGGTGCGACTTCATGGTGTACCTATTTCTATAGTTTCGGATCGTGATCCGTTGTTTGTAGCAGAGTTGTGGTAGAGTTTTCAACATGCTTTGGGTGCTAGGTTAGACTTGAGCATGGCTTATCACCCCCAGACAGATTGGCAAACTGAGCGGGTAAATCAGATCTTGGAGGATATGTTGAGAGCTTGTGTCCTCGATCTTGGTGGTAGTTGGGAAGAACACTTACCATTGGTGGAGTTTGCTTATAATAATAGCTATAACTCTAGTATCGGGATGGCACCTTTTGAGGCTTTGTTTGGGAGGCTATGTCGATTACCTGCTTGTTGGATGGAGGTAGGAGATGTGCCGTTGTTAGGGCCAAAGTTGGTGAGGGAGACTACGAAGAAGGTAAATATTATTCGGGAACGTATTAAGACTGCACAGAGTCGTCAGAAGAGTTACGCTGATAGAAAACGTAAGGGGGTTGAGTTGAATGTTGGAGATTTCGTGTTTTTGAAGGTCTCACCGATAAAGGGTATTATGCGGTTCGGAAAGAAGGGAAAGTTAGCACCTAGATTTGTGAGACCATATGAGATCATTGAAAGGATTGGTAATGTGGCTTACAAATTAGCTCTACCACCTGCTTCAGCTATGATTCACAATGTGTTCCATGTATCTTTATTCCGGAAGTGTGTACAAGACCCTTCCCAAGTAGTATCACCAGAAGTGGTAGAGATTAGTGATGATCCAACATATGAGGTGCGACCGGTTACTATTCTAGATCGGGATGTAAAGCAGTTGCGGTGCAAGAAAGCGAACTTGGTGAAAGTGCAATGGAGCGAAGATGAGAACGATATTACCTGGGAGTTAGAAGAGAAAGTTCGGCATATGCATCTGGAACTTTTTGTTTAGTACTCTTTTCTATCGAATCTCGGGACGAGATTCTTTTGAGGTGTGTATATTGTAGCGACCCTAATTTTCTTTAGTCAGTATTTATTATTATTACAGTTATTATTATCTTATTTTATTTTTGACTTTATTAATTGTGTGGTTAGATGAGAGTTAATGTGATATTTAATAGATTTAGTGTTGTAATTATTAATTGGGTGGTTACATGAGATTTAATGTGATATTTAATGGATTTAATGATGTAATTATTAATTGGGTGGTTACATAAGGTTTAATGTGATATTTAAGGCATTTAAGGTTGTAATTATTAAATTTACTGCATATTATAGTTTATTAAGCTATTATATATTGAGATTTAGGTTTATAGTATAAGATTTCAGGTTGTACTAGCTCTTAGGTTATTATATATATATAATAACATAGAAGTATTCAACTAGGTTTAGGAGATCATAAGGATAAGAGAGAGACCAAGTTGAGAGAGAGAGAGAGAGAGAGAGAGAGAGAGAGAGAGAAATCGAAGAAGACAAAGAAAGGGGCGGCAGCAAGGAAAAAAGAGGAGAGGGAAGAAAATGAAAGATTAGAGTTTTGTTTTGGTGACTCTAGTAGTTTCTAAATATTCTTTGATCTTTAATAAAGTATTGTGAGTACAAAACCCACTTCCATTGATTTATGTTTAATTCTTGTTTTTTTTTCCTATTTGTTTGATATTAGTTCGATTTTGTGTTTACATAAAGATGAGAGATTGATTATAATTATTTTGATTAGTTGTTATGTCAGATTTAGGGTTTTTATATGGATTTATTTTATGGTTGTAATCACTTTCATGGTTATATGAAAATATGACATGAAAATTAATTAAGAACCCATAGATAAATTCCTTATACTCCACCATGACTCCATGGATTGTTGTTGTATTTGAGTGTTGTGAGAAAGAGTGTATAACAAAAGTGAGGATTATGAGATTTATTTGAATGCCTTAGGCTCGGCATTGTTATGTTTATTCTCATGTGTGAGATGTTGCGTATATATATATTGTTGTCTCGTTCTCATGAGTAGACGAGTGCTTTGATTTGCGCGCGTATGTATATGCTAACCATCCGGGGAGTGTGAGTCAAATTCGGAACGATATTCCCGTGCAAGTTTGGCTTCGGAGCGGTGTTAGGTATACGGGAGGCACATGGGATATATGTGTAGGCCGGAAGGGGAGGGCCGAAGTGGTGGAGTTAAGGTACAAAAATTTAATTATGAGTTTATTGATTTGTACATTTTGAAATATAGTAATCGACCTCAATAAATTATGAGATTTGAGGAGAGGCATGTATACGTGATTTTGGACAACTTTTGTGTTATAGTTTTTTATTAAAAAGATCGATTTGAACTTATAATCGGATGACATTGGTTATTGTCGGTTTGATTCCTTTTGGTAATGTAGATGTTATAGGCTGTTTTAACCCACGAAACGAGCTCATTTTTATTGGTTTCGGGTAAACTGAAGTAAGACGTTATTCTGCACACTTTTCATGATTTGAATTTTTTTCGGAAAAAAATCATCTTAGGGCAGTTTTTGTTCTTTTTCAGCTTCCGATTTTTCGATTGAATTCTGTCTAGATTTTTATATCAAGCTTTTCTCTTAACCTTCTCAATTCTGTTAAATTCGTCCGCAATGTCTTTTAGAAAATTTGATTCTGTACAACTTTCGTTCTTTGAGTTTTGATCAATTCGAAACATTTAAGTATGAAACGATGTAATTTTATATTTTTTTTCAACAAGTTACTTATGATTAAATTATACTAACTTTATTTGTTTTGCATGATGGTGGGTCTTACTAACTTTTTATGCAGGGCTGACCCACTATATTTTTATTTCTATTTTGTCTATTTTATAATCAATTTATATTACGTTGTGTACGAACAAGAAACTAAATGCCACCGTATCTCGGGAAACTACCCATTCGTCTCGGTGCGGTCGGAACTACTTGTCGTGTTCCGTAGTAAGAATTTAATGTATTTTGGTTTGCGTCTGGTAGACACATGGGTGTTACATCTTGTACTCGTACCAGTATACCTGTATACTGACCCGTTTTGTCTCTTGGCAACTCGGGTGCGTTCTGTTTGAGCGCCGCTGAGCTTCCTTTGCAGGATTAGTAGAGGCTTTGGTGGTGACGTGGATTTACTATAGGGTTGGACATGTCGTTTGAACTTCTTTTGTTTTCTTGAGCTTAGGATTGATATTAGACTATGTATTTATTATTCTCTTTATGACTTAGTATTGGAATAATTTGGCATGGTTTGTAACCTTACTTTGTTTAAGTTGTGTTGACTAGTTATTGTTACCTTGATATTGAGGTATTGGTTAGTTATGAATTTATGGTGGATGGTTTGGTTTGCGTTTAGTTTTTTTGTTTCACCCCTAAGATTTGGATGATGGAATATTGATTAGGGTTTGTTTTAATATAATATTTAATTCTCTGAATTTTGGGGCATGACACCCTCTGTATTTTTTGTGTGTCTCACCCTAATGGAGGGAGAAGATCACTACGCCAAAATTGGGTTTTAGCGGCGGTTTTTTACCGCCGTTAAAGGCTGTAAAACCGCCGTTAAAGCCTTTAACGGCGGTATTAACGGCGGTTTTGTTACCGTCGTTGATGCGCGTGTTGAAAAAAGTACAACCGTCGTAAAAAGGTAAATTATCGTCGTTAAAAGTCGACCAAAAACAGCGGTAACATAGAACCAAAAACGGCGGTTTTTTACCGCCGTAAATATGTTCAAATTTTTCAAAAAATAATTCTTTCTTCTTGCACTTCCCAAGTCTTGAACCCTCAACCTCTCATCCACCCACACTAACCACTCTACCATAGCCACTCTTTATGAAATATATTTCCTAAATAAATATTTAAACATTATTTTTACTTTATTGTAGATGGTTTCGCCGGAGTTTTGCCGGAGCACGTCGGAGTTTCGCCAGCAAAGACCGCCGTCATTAACGGCGGTAATGATTGGGCATTAGCGGCGGTTTTGTTACCGCCGTTAAAAGTGGGCATTAACGGCGGTTTTTTTAACGGCGGTAACAAAACCGCCGTTAATGATACCTTTAACGACGGTTTTCGTTACCGCCATTAATAGTACCTTTAATGACGGTTTTCGTTACTGCCGTTAAAAAAACCGCCGTTAATGCCCTGTTTTGGCGTAGTGAGAGGCTCCCTCTTATAGAGCTCACTCTTGCAAAGCTTCTCAAGTAAGCTAGTCAAGAGCGAGATCTCTGCATATACGTGCATGGAGGGGAGCAAAGTGGGTGCCAGCTATCACAGCTGGCACAAAATATCGGGCAAAAGCAGATACACAGTGGTCGGCCAGCCAAAAATGTAATTTGACCAAAAAAGATGGTCGGTCGACCACAAAGAGTGCCGGTCGGCCAAACATTTGGCCGATGGCAACAAATCAATGGCCGGTAGCCTCAAGCCATGGCCGGTGTGGAGTGGGGATGGCCAACAAGCCATTTCCTGCCCTCCAAAGCAAAAACACAAGTGTTTGGTACAAAACCAGACACAAAACAGTCGAGTCCAGAGATCCTGAGGCAAGGCGCGTAGCCGAGACCTCCGGGAACTCAAGACGAACACAAACAAGGATGATCACCGAGTGTTCAAACGATGACATCCAAGTCTTCAGGAGGGTCAAAAATGGGGTGTTTACAGTTGCTCCTCTTTGACAGAACTCGAAAGTCATAAGAATGACGGGAGTGTGTGTCAAAGCCCAAAGACGACCCATTTTTGACAAGGCCGAAGATTTAGACAATCATGCAAGACAATAATGATATGCGCCCGAAGGCAGGGGCAAAATGCAACTGAAAATGTAAGAAGCCAAGCATAAATTATGATCATACAAAGAAAGCTGTAACGAAGCACATAAAATGCAACAGTTTTAAGCTAGCACAAACCAAACTATACTACAATGCAGAGAGGGTGCAAGAGAATTATGCAATTCTCGATACGTCTCACTCGGAGGATACAATACCTGTGCGGCTCGTCTGGTTGCACCAGCTTCAAATGAACCGTACATACAATATCGTGCCTGAAAGAGAAAGAAAACTCAACATGTGCAATATCGTTAGCAACATGCATAACAATGCAATCAAAAGCTGCGCGACAACGCGAATGTAGGATTTAAGGTCTCCTTAGACCAAGGGGTGCACAAACAGTGCGATGATATGCAATTGAATGTAATGTAATGCAAATGATAAGCAAAATTTCAAAACAAATATAAAAACAATGCAAATAATATGCAAAACATACAAAACTATGTATAAACAATGCAAACGATATGCAATGCAATTGAATCATGATCCAATCATGAGCGGTTCAAACCCACACAAATGTCAAATAGATTGATGGAGATGCAAAGTCCGTCTACCATAGAAAAGGTGCCGCAACCCTGAAACCACAATGCCAGCAGTGGAATAGGCGCGTACACATGCAGAATTATGAGTGATGTAGTTGGGCACAGGAACAAGTAATTGGGTGAAATGACATAAGTGAGGCATGCTCTCTTCAGAAAAGATTATGATCCTAATGCTGGATGGAATCGAACTACATTACAATGCAGTACATACAGTGGATAGCGACCGAAACAAATCTTGCCTAGGAAACGCATGTAGACATGCAAACCGCGTCTAACACAGAAACGGTGCTGCAACCCTCAAACCACAATACCAGCAGTGGAATAGGCGCGTACACAAAAGTCTCAGATCTGTGCTTCGACGTGAAAAGTATGAGCACATACCAGACCAAGCTCAACATGGAAAGGCGCAAGCCATAGCTGGATGTGATGCGGAAAATGCATGCAAGCTACAATGTAACATATACAAATATGCAATGGAATGGAATATTTACAATGGATAAGGCCTGCGGCCCAAACCGTATCTTGCCTAGGAAAAGCATGGACACAAACAAGCCACGTCTAACATAGAAAATGTGCCGCAACCCTCAAACCACAATACCAGCAGTGGAATAGGCGCGCACACATGCAGAACTATGCTTCGACGCAAAAAGTATGGGTACATACCAGTGGTATGCATGAATGCAGTGAATGCATGCAAGCTACAATGCAATATTTACAAATATGCGATGGAATTGAATATTTACAGTAAAATGCATGACATATGCAATATTTACACTGATGCATGACATATGCATTATTTACAGTGGTATGCATGACATATGCACTATTTACAATGATGCACGACATATGCACTATTTACAATGATGCATGACATATGCACTATTTACAGTGAAATGCATGACATATGCATGTTTGTTTTTTGTTTTGTTTTTTGAATGCATGACAATGCATGATGAAAGGAAAATGCATGATAATGCATTTTTTTTTTTTTTTGAAATGCAAATGATGCATGTTGTTTTTGCTGTTTTCTTTTTTTTTTTTGAAATGCAAATGCATGATGATGCATGATTTTGAAACGCGCGACAACGCGCGGCTTTTGAGATGCATGACCACGCAAATGATCTTGGAATACGCGACAACACGCAGCTTTTGAAATGCATGTGAACTCGAATATTTGACGACGTGCGTTGCTTAAAATGCATGGTAATGCATGTGGACTCGAATGCGCGACAATGCGTGTTGCTTGAGATGCATGATAATGTATGTGGACTCGAATGCGCGACAACGCGTGTCGCTTGAGATGCATGATAATGCATGTGAGCAGTGCACATCAATGCAAGTTGTGCTTGTTACGACGTGTGTATGCATGGAAAAACCAAAGGTCTTACATCTTTAGAGGATTTAAGGTCTCCTAGACCGAGCGTGTTTAAGGTCTCGCCAAACCGAGCAGGTTTAAGGTCTTGCCAGACCGTACGCGTTTAAGGTCTCGCCAGGCCAAGGCGATTTAAAATGCAAAACAATGCAAGTAAGGTATGCGAGTGCAAGACAATGCATGTGGGGGCAACTTTCGAATCTTGAAAGAGACAAAAGGACACAAAAAGGATACGCCGCACCCGTATTCAGGTGCCACGCACAGAAGACATGGTCTGAGGTCAAAACGGAGATCGGCTGAGCTTCGAAAATGTACTTTCTTGCACTATCTTGAGCAATGAAGGCCCCAAACCACACCTCTGACCCAAACGAGGTTTTAGGAGGCTCTCCGGCCATCAAGGGAGGTCACCGGCTGTCCGCCGACCATCAGAAAAGTATACCGGCCAAATATTTGGCCGACCGGCCAACAGTGTGGCCGATCGGCCAAACATGCCTGAATCGGGGCAGTTTGGTCTTTTGCCCCGGGTCTTTTAAAATAGGGCCTCTAGCCCTATTTTCTTCACTTGTTCTTGGTCGAAAACTCCCTCCCTCTCTCTCTAGATCATTTTCCTTCCTTCATTTCTCCGTTTTCTTGTGTTTTCAACACTTTTTCGTCATTCGATTCGCGAATACTTCGCCATTTCGGACGTTTTGAACCGAACGAAACTTTGTTTCGGTGTCTTTTTCTTGATTTTTGCCACTTGGGGTTTGTTTCCACCGAGTTTCTCTTGGTTTTCGTGCCTTTTCCACATTCTGGCTTTCCGGCCATTTTCCGCCCTCTCGGGGTTGACTTTCCGTTGACTTTTCGCATTCTAGCCCGATTTCCACATTTTCGGCCGTTTTCACACTCTCTCTGAGATGGCAGACGATGTTCCACAGGGCAGGACTCCCCTGGAGCATGAGATGGATCCCGAGGCCGAGTTCTTGCCTCTGAGCGTCCGCCCGTTCGACTCGGTGACCTACCGGCCGACGATTCACATACTGCCTCCTGACGGACATCGCCAGTTCTGGAGTTTTGACAGAACGGTGCCTCCAGAGCTTCTCCTATGCGAGCCAGAGTCACATCTATCACACGGCGCTTCCGAGGTATATTCTTCCTCGTTTCATTTTTCGCAATGTAGAACACTTAACTACCATAGTTGATTCTGCTCTTTTAACTACTTAGCTCGTATACACCGATACACTGTATGCTGTAGTTGACTGTGAGCACACTTGCACTTGATATCTGTTTGAATTGGAACACGCGCACACATACTGTATTTGCCCTGAACCACTCAAACACACTGACACATCATATACTGTAATTCACTGCGAGCACACCAGCGCCCGATAACTATTTGAACTTGAAAACGTGCACATACGCTGTATCTGTACTGAACCACTCAAACATGCTGACACATCACATGTAGTAGTTTATTGCAAGCATACCGGCACTCGATGTTTGTTTGAACTTGAGAACGTGCACACACGCTGTATAGTCACTAATTCTGAATGCTTTTAAAAAATGTACATTTTATATTGCTTTGCAACCGTTGTTTTTGAATGCAGGGGGATTCCCATGCCTTCCGGAGGTATGGGAACGTTGTCGCCAGAGATTGGTATAGAGAGCTGCCAGATGCGGTCCGCCACATCGTAGACCAGGCCGGCTTCGGCGCCTTCTGCAGAGGACTTTCCCGACTTACTGCGAGCAGGCCTCTTCTCGTCGCTCTGGTGGAAAGATGGTGTGACACCACCGACTCATTCCATTTCTCGGTCACGGGAGACATAACGATGACTCCCTATGACTTCTCGATGCTCACCGGCATCGGGGTGGGGGGTGATCCGATCCCCTTCGACACAGACATGGATGAGTGGGAGGCCGCTCAAATTTACTTGCTGGGCGAGATGCCGTCTCTTACGCGCCCAGGATTCATTAGATATTCATGGTTCGAGAGCCACTTCAGGGTTCAGCCGGCCTTGGCCGAGGAGGCACCGATGGCTCAGGAGGAGGTGGAGCAGTACGCCCGCGACTTCCTCATGTTTCTGCTAGGGACGACCATTTTCGCCGACCGGGCGAATACCGTGCCCCTCTGTTTGTTGAGTGCGCTTGTGGACGTCACGCGAATCTTACGCTACGACTGGGGTGGCGCCGGTTTGGCCACGCAGTACAGATACATGAGCTCAGCTTCCCGTGGCAGCGGACAGTTGCTCGAGGGCTACTGGCGAGCTTGGGAGGTACATTTGCTTCTTCTGTTTTTCATTTCTGCTTTCCATTACCTGTACTCTGTACACTGCACACATTACGGTCAGCTTCACACTAACTGTATACTGCACACACGGCACACATATACCCTGCTTTTCACTGACTGTATGCTACACACACTGTACACTCTGCACAATACACGGCTCTATGATTTCTGTTTTATTCTGCATTCTGTTTTATCTGATAAGCATAGTGATACTTACTCTGCAGTTGTGGGTCTACGCCTACTTCTCGAGGCTCGCGCCAGTGCCTGACGAGGAGACCCCTCTTGTCCTTCTATTCTCCCGACGCTTCGATGTAAGGTGTGTGCGGAGACCACGGGAGACGTTCATATTCTTCCACCATTATTTCGACACCATCACCCCCACAGAGGTATGTTTAGAACTTGCAGTTCATTTAAGCTTCGCTTTGCACTGTATTTTTTGATAACAGTAGATAACAAACGGCATGCCATTTACAGATCACCTAGTAGCCTTGGGCTCCATTGCCAGCTCGGATTCGGGAGCGATTTGCCGGTGCGGAGGAGACTGCCCGCTTCAGGCTTCTATTAGAGGGCCCTGTCTGTCGGGCCTGGTACCTAGGTGAGCGCTTCTTGCACCAGACCCTGGGTTTGTCAGAGCAGATAGTTCCAGCTCCGCCCCCTGAGCATATGAGGGACACCGAGAGGTTCACTCCCACGCTGATGGCTGATTATACAATCGGCTGGGATTCGATACATTATAGAGGCATAGGCGACTACACAGAGTACGTCCGTACATATATCATGCGGCCATTGAGCAGTGGCCGTCGAGCTGAGAGAGAGAGGTCGGTGGTGCCAGCGGCTGGAGCAGGGGCAGGGATATCGAGGATGGCTCAAGTCCGTGGCAGGAGTGGAGCTCGGAGAGTTGGGGTGCTATTTGGCCAGCACAGCCCATGACGATGACATGCAGAGGGCGGGGTGGGGCGTCTTTCCAGATCCCCATCCCTCCTCCTTTGGCTGCTCATGAGTTAGTCGGTTTCTACGACTTGCCTCCGGTATGTACCATTGCATTTTGCATTTTGCATTTTGCATCGTCATTTCATTTCATTTTGTTTAATATTCTGCAGAATATTGATACTTCTAACACTTTTGCAGGCTTTCTCCGAGTACACTCGCTAGTCCCTGGAGTTGACTGCTTCGGTTGTAGGGATGTTCCAGCAGAGCCTCGATCTTTTGGCCATATACAATATTCCGGTATGCTCTTCTGACCATGGTCTCAAACCATACATAAACTGTTTCACATAATCTGATGCATTGCCCTGTTAATACAACACTCAATACACTGCCCTCACGGCATCTGATACACTGTAGCCCACAGACTGTTCACAGCATTACTCACGGCATTCATGCACTACACTCAGTCACTGCATTTTGTACCGTCATACTGCTCATAGCATTCATACTCTATACTTATACACTGCATTCTGTATTGATATTCTATTTTGCGTAGCATACTGATGCATCTGCAATTTGTACTTTTCAGCCTCCATTCTTGATTCCCGCTGCAGGAGATGCTCCAGCAGGTCCTTCGGTTCCTACCCGAGGAGGAGGAGATGGCAGAGTATACCCCTGCACCAAGGCGGGGTGCACTCATGTTGGGAGTAGCTCTCGGGCGCCAGTTCAAGATGACGACGAGTCCGAGGCGGAGGCGGAGGCAGAGTCATCTGAGAAGGAGACCGGAGATGGCACTGACTCGGGCTCAGATGACGGCGCTGATGATGATGCTCCTGGACCTTTGTCCAGGAAGAGGACGAGGACGGACCTCTAGGCCTGAGACCATTTGACATTGATCCAGATTTTTGCTATTTTTCTTCTCCTTATTTTGCTTTTCTTTTTGCTGGTAGTTAGAGTACCTTGTACTGCCGCAGGCAGGTTTTTGTTTTCTCCAAAACTTTGTACATGAAAAGATGATGAAATAACACAAACTTTTTCTCTGAAAAAGTGTTACATTGATACATTTCATACACTGCATCGCATTGCATCATATTACATCTCAATGTAAATGAGATTGATCTCCTGTCTGAAAAATCAAACACTTGTATTGTAATAACCAGATAATGGATCGGCCAACCGTAAAACAACTCAAACAAACCACTTCTCATTTTGAATACTCGACTCGTAACACAGTGCTTGGTTTAATCTGCATACAGCCCACACAGCTCACAACTGATTCTAAAAACTGCTCATTTTGAACTCTGCTCATTTTGAAGTTCATAGTCCATAACACAGTATTCTTAGTTCATTCTGCATGCGGCGAAAATAGTCTAAATTTGAAAAGACAGAATACAAATGTAGAATCGGCAGAAGCTGAAACACACTCAGATGCAATCTGGAACCCACATGTTCACTGTTTCCAAGTGACCCGGGTTGAACCCCTGCGGTTTTACAAAAGAACCAAACCTGTTTTGCAGAAATGTGGAGAATGACACAGCACTCTGAGCATAAAACGATTTGTGAAAAAGGATTTTCAACCGGGTATTGAGCCTACGACTGAACACAGTGAAAAAGACTCAATAACGAAAAACAAAAGGTAAACAACCTAAACACAACGAGACACGCTCGGAACCTACTCAAAACAAGAGTTAAGGCAAACAAAACAAAAGACGCGACACACAGACGCGTTATAAAAATGAGGGACTTCCCAGATCACGAGGAGCCAGTTTCTCCGGGTATTGTTTCCCACCCTTTCTTATTTGTGGTTCTCACATCACTCGGCCCTCAGGCTCGTTTTTTCTCTAAATACCTTTTTCTCACTCTTTCCCTCATCACATATCCCTCTATTCTTCAATCTCTCATTTTTCGTCCCTTCCTAGGGTGGTTGATGGATAAACAAGAGGTTGTGGGTTCATGCCCAACACTATTAGCTCGCGGCTATTTCCTCCGGTGACGTCTCGTCGATGTCCCAGATAAGGGAATGGAGTATCTTGATCCATTCCAATTCGTGCCTCGCACCTGGTTTGATACCTCGTTGCTCAGAGGGTGAAAGAGCTTTCACCCCTTTGTTGTTAACTTCAGTTGTGCCCTCTTTTGGCAGGTATGCTGGCGATGGGGGAAAAACAGGAAGCCCGACTCAACTGTGCCCCTAGTTCATCACTTTGACCATTTTTTGTTTTGGTTTTCTACTAAAGCAATTTTAACCAAAATGAGATTTAGATTAACATGCTTGTCCGATTTTCTGATTTAAAATTATCCAAGTTAGGCTATGAGCACTGAAAATTTTCCTTTTTTGGGTCCAAGAAAATGGTCCAGTTTTGGAAAAGATGGAATAATTTTTGAGAAAATAGTCAACCTCAGTAAAAAAAATCTCAAAAACTAACTCCACGAATGGTTACTGCTCAACGAGCACGGAACTTACTCTCGAGATGCATAACCACGGATCAGAGGCAATGGAAAATTGCCCCTTGCTTGAAGAGAGCTGAACGTCAACGGAAAGTTGTCCCTTGTTTGAATGGCGGCTCATGGCAATGGAAAGTTGCCCCTTGTCTGGATAACGTCGCAGCATACTAAAGCAGTCCTCATTAGTGATGATCGCAACTGAACTCTCAGATACAAAGAAGACGAAGATGGTCAAAACTAATATATGGACACAGTCACTTTGAAAGTGTTGGCGGCTGGACTTCAAGATGAAGTTGCCTACGTATCCCAAACATGGGAATCAAGCCTTACGTAGTTCCGGTTAAGGTACACTCGTGTATTAACCCTCACTTTTTGGGCTCTAACTTTTGCCAAGGCCGCCCTTTGCGGGTTTTCAACCTTGTGAGCTTTATTCTTATTTTCATTTCCATTCTTTTTGTTCATTTTTTTTTCTTTTCTTTTTCTTTTCTTTGCATTTTTTTTTCTTTTTTGTTCTTTTTCTTCTTTTTCTTGCTCTAACTTTTGCCTGGGTTGCCCTTCTGGGTTTTCGGCCCAGCGAGCCTCTCAAAGGGTAAAAGTGTAACAAGTCCATGCCAAATGGTTTTAGGGTTTCGAAGCCATCCGTATCTAGGAGGGCGGCTGTTGTATTGACTTGCAGAAGGATCCATCTTCGGCTCTTCGAGCACATCGGACATTTTTGCCCCTAGTCCGAAGGGTGCTTCTATTCTAGCTTCACAAGCTTCTTCTGTTGAGGCCCGATCTTCTTGATCTGACTTTCTTGGCCTCTTATTCGAGGGTTGCTTTAAATTTGGCCATGCGGGCTTCATGTCATAGTTGATCGTTGAACCTTCTGAACTAAGGTCCAAGGTTTGAAAGCAAGAGCTCAAGTCTCGAGGCTGAGAGCGATCCTAAGCTGCACAATCTCAAGAGCGATTCCACACACGTCTTCGCAGGACCGCGCAAAACATTTTGTTTTTGAAAGTTTTTAAGAAAGCGACAAATCGCTCGCGCTGAAGATTATGTGGAACCAATCTGGATCAAGCCAGGGTCCTTCTCAGTACTCACGTTAACAAACATGATTCCATTCATTAAGGGCTTTAGCATGCCTCTCATTTTCTCAATTTGATCAAGTTTTTGCAAAGCCCGAGGAATTCCTTCCTCTTCGTTTTCATCACGTAGTGTTCAAAAATTTAAAAACTTAGGTCAATGCAATGAGTTTGGGGTGCAGAAAAGTGAGTGAGATGCTCCGTCGTTTCATTCAAATGCTCTGGCACAACTAGCTCAAAGTAGCGATAAGCACGAGAACATGATTGCCGCAGTTGTTTCATTCAAGATTTCCTAGTTGCAACTGGCTCCACAGTAGAGACAGACTCAAAAGAAAGCAAAAGGATAATTACAAAACAAAACGGTGTTCGAGGCAACAACCCCAGAATCACCAGACATTCTATACAATGGGACTGACTCGACATAATCAGGACAGACTCTTAAGCAAAAAGACTGACTTGGGACAAAGAGACAGACTCAAAACAAAAATAAAGAACTGACTTGACACCCAAGCCTGAAATTACAAAAACTGCATTCATAAATGCTCAACATAGTGCGTGCCAAACACCACATCTGAAATACACCGAGCGCCGCCCGCAGGTGGTCCAACCCCTAATCACATGCTTGCAGTATCCTCGAAATCCAACAATTTAGTGGTGACAGACTTTGCTAAGGTGGGTGGGGGGATGACCTCATTGTCGATCAAATCTTGCACTTCGTGGCGAAGGTGGAAACAACCATTGGTGCTGTGACCGGTTTCCTGGTGGTAAGCACAGTACAAGGCAGCATCATGTGTAAGAGGGAGATTCTTCGGGAGAGGTCGAGGTTCGAGGGGTTTAAGATGTCCCTTTTTAGCCAAAATTTGAAATGCCCCAGACTAAGGCATGTAGAGGGCGTGAAAGAGTCTGCGCCCTCGAGGTAGGTATTTCGAAGTCTGAGGGTTCTTGCTAGACGTACTGGCGAAAGGGTCGGCAGGCACTGCCTTGGCTTTCTGATCTTTTCCTGGTGCCGGGTTGGGAATGGAAGGAACTGTCTTGGCTTGACGGGGCCTATCCCGATTTTTCGCCTGGCTTAAACTGCCTTCGGTTGGAATGGGGAAAGCATCATCAACAACTTTAGTCATGACTGCGAATACTTGCTGCTTCTTCATTCCCCCGGCTTTCAAAGCCTCGACTGCCCACAACAGTTGTCCAACGGGATCAGTATCTGTTCCCACTTTGTTCTTACCTCTAGCCTTAGCCTGATCGAGGGTTTGGGTTGCTACATCAGATCGAAACCCGGTTATTGTTGGCATGTCACGGTCACAGCTTGAAACAACCTTAGGTTGGCTGAGTTTGATCACAATTCGCCCCAGTAGCGGGGGCTCTTGCGGAATAAAATTCCCGGCATATGGTGCAGCAGGTGGTGAAGCTGACATTCCATAGGCCAGATCGGCCACGGATCTCTGGAGGTCGCCGATCATTTCCATTAACTCAAACGTGGTGCTTCATGAACTTGAAACATCTGGGGTTCCCAGATTGGGCGCGCAGCAGGTGACTTGGACGGATGTGGTGTTTCGACATTGGGCTCATCCCGCAAGATGGTTCCTTGGTCCAGTGCAGCTGCCATAACGACGATTTCTTCTGAACTCTGCGTCATCATAAGTCCGCTGAACTGAACGGTGATGATGCAACCGGCGATTGACGGATCAGACGTCTGCCTTGCCTTAGCGAAGGAGAACACCAAGTCTCTGAACCCAAGTCTCTGAACTGAAAGGGAAAACAAGCAGTAGTTCAGCCCAGACGGAACAGACACAGACATGACTGAATAACTGTACTTCACTACTGATCACGGTTCCCCAAAATTGTTGCCCTAAAAAAAACTGAACCTGATACCCGTAGATATGACCGATTTCCCAAAATACTGATACGGATGTCCTCAGGCCTAGTACTAAGCTTGCAAACTGACATGTGCGTTCCTGTAGAGATACACTCTAAAAGCACAAAGCAAGTAAATGAGAACCAAAACACCCCTATCTTGGGGTAGGGTTTCCTTGTCCTACTTTGTCAGGAGCTAGGGTTTCACTACGCACACAGCGGTTTCACACAACCTATAATCGGGTATGCAACCTGTCCTAGCTTGGAATGGTCACTATAGATTTCAATATGCACTAGGTCGAATGGTCAAAAAGGGTGCCCCGGTAAAATCGGGGTTTGTGTTCCCGTACTGGCAGAGCCCGCAACTGGTCAGCCTTATGGCACGCTTCTCAAAGTGAGTCTCCGACAAACCGCTTAGGAATAGCAGATGGCAAACACGGTGTCCTAGGCACACCAATGCACATGTAATGCAAAGAAACACATGAGTGTAGTCAAAACAAGACATCATGAGTTCGAGTCAAGTTCTCTCACTCCCCAGCAGAGTCACCAGAAACTGTAGACGTCCCCGAACGCCCTGGGAGGATGACCCCCGTTCTGTTCGTTTTGGGCTCCCTACAGTTCAGACTTTCAAATCGTCATGGTTCTTAATCTGAACCAAAGAGTCCAAATACGACAAATCGTTTTGGAAAGCAGATTTTTAGAAAAGAAATGCCAAACATGGACTGCCTTGCCAGATACAGAATCGCCACCTAAATATTTTTTATGGGGGAATTTGGGAAACCCTGACTCGTTTGCCTAAGGCCACGTGTCCGTTAGCACCAAAGTTGCCTCGGCTCGCGAACTTGGGTACGATTGGGGAAGGTCAGCTATGAGCACCCCCTCTCGCCCGATACGAAGATCGGCCTCTACTAACCATGATATCTTGTTTTGAAAACATTATGCGTTCTTATACCGGTTATTAGCCTAGATTTACTATATGATGCGTACAACAAAACAAGTATAGACTAAATTGCCTAAGTCCGAACAAAGCATCGCATTTTCATTTGTTTGGAAAATGGTTTGAATTTTGCTACTCGCGAGTAGACTAAAATACGGATTTCAACGAGTTGTTCCAACTCAAACAATCCAACCTTCACCCACAGGCATTCAGGCAGTAATATCACATAAGCACATAGCCACATAGTAAACATGCTGTTATGTTAACATTCACACTCATGCGAGATGCTAAAGCATAAATACTTACATCGTACTCCGTACCAAAACAATGAACTAGTTAGTAATCATGCATGATCCTAGTTCATGTTAAAGTGGCTAATGCATCGCATACAAAATGTCATTAGAATAGGCTCGGCTAATCTAAGGATGGCATGCGAAATGCAACAACTCAGTGCACGTATTCAAGTTTGAAATTGAAATACTATGCGGTTAGCATGATGCGCCAAGCCCGATGCATGCAAGACAAATGTATGAATGCACGCATGCATAGCATAAGGTATGCTAATTTAAGTATGCCCTAATACTAACCATTGAAAGCAGGTAAGTAAAAAGGGAGAAAGAAGTGGGGGTTAGAAGACATGCACACACGCGCCCACACTTATTACAAATTCGCCCTTGCTCAGAGGGACCAAAAGAATAATACAATTTAATTAACCTATAAGCTAATTAAATATTACAGACCACCTAATTAATTAACAAATCAATTAAGTAAAGAAAGTGATGAAACGCCTCGGGAAGAGGGTCCAATGCATACATGCTCGGATTTGCTTGGAAACCCGTCGCCATCCACAAGTTGCCTCTATTTCCCTGCTCTGCTTCTCTGAAAATTTCAAGAGTCCCAGGGAGCACTCTTTGGACACTGTGGAACACCACCGGCCAAGGGGAATCATCACCGGCCATGGGGAAGTGGTCATCGACCATTGGTTGAGCTATCGGCCACAAACCTTTGGTTGATCGGCACTCTGTGTAGTCGACCGGCCATCTTTGTCTGCAGAAACCTATTTTGACAGCAGTAGAGGGAAAAACATGGCATGACAATGCATTTCAAGCAATGTTTGCACCAACCACTCTCCTTGTCATGTTTATGACTCAAAGGGGTATGGTACTCGATTCTCGGACCACCAATCGCGCATTTCAATGCGTGATGGCCCAAGGAACCAAGTATGCATTTTCAATGTAGAATGAAATGCATAACCAACAATGAGCTCAACCTCTATCATACTCAATTCAAGAGGCAAAGTGTCACGCCCCAAACTCACCCCTAGAAGTTTGGGCATGACCACTTCAGAAACGGACACTTAACCTGTTTTATATATATATATATATATATGGGGCCTGAACGGAAGCACTAAATATCAAAATTTGACAATGGAAACAAACTCCATCGAGCTACTACTATCATGCCAGGATCGCAAACTTTTAACAGAGAAATAAAATCTAAAACATACACCTGAACATCGGTTATATACATACATATATATAGACCCAGCCCTATCATTGGGCATATACAAAAACATGAAAGCTATATACATCAATCTTAGATAGACATTCAAAAAGCAAGCCAACATCTTATCAGTTTAACAAAATCAATGGCTGTGTATAGTGCCTAGACACACGAAGGTTGACAAAAGAAAGCGGTGTCATGGCTAGGACTGACCACTTGATTGGTGACCTACAGAAACAGACATAACAGCGAGTGAGGCGGGCTCAGTGAATAGTAATACATAAATAAAACGATGCTTAACTTGAAACATAACACATAGCAATGCATATAAAGATGTAAAGTTCACATAGTTAGTTTGATTATGTGCTAAGTACATAACGGCCTTAGGTTCAATCTTGCAACATAAACATGGTGGCTATAATCCCTTGAAACATGGTGGCACAAGGCCCTTGAAGCATGTGGCATTAAAGCCCTTGAAACATGTGGCATAAAAGCCCTTGAAGCATATGGCATGAAAGCCCTTGAAACATATGGCATAAAAGCCCTTAAAGCATATGGCATGAAAGCCCTTGAAACATAGTTTGGCATTAAGCCCTTGAAACATGCATGTATGAACCCAAGAGGTGTCTCACACGGATTCTAGAGGTGACTCACATTGTAGCACTTAGTTCCGTGTAGCACTTTGTTTCATTTCATAACAACTTATATAGATGGCCATAAGCCTCATAACTTTCATGGAATGGCTTTCAGCCTCATAATTTTCATATATGTATGGACTCAAGAGGTGGCTCATACAGATTCTAGAGGTAACTCGCACTGCAGCACTTAGTTCCATATAGCACTTTGTTCCATACCAGAAATTAATAGGTTTTCCAGACCAAACCCTACATATCATGTCATATCATAAACGGAATCAAATCATACATATTTTTTTTTTATACTTAAATCATAAGCAGAAATCAAAAGTCATATTCGTAACATACTTGAATTTGTAACATACATGAACTTGTACCATGCATAAACTTATAACATACTTGAACTTGTACCATACTTAAACTTAGAACATACGTAAACTTGTAACATACCTATACTTGTAACATGCTTAAATCTGTAACATACTTAAACTTGTAACGTACATAAACTTGTAACTTAATTACTTAAACCACGATATTATTACTCCCGGGTAAAGGCCGTGTGTTACGGATGTCATGAATACTTTACATTTATGGTCAACTGTTCATTAAGTCAAAACGTAACATATCAGAACATAGAGCATGCTTAGCAAGGACAGAACAGTTTACATTCTGACGTGGGTTACATAATGATGTTAAACCTTTGTTTTTATATCGTAGATTCTAAATCACCTCGAGTCCATACGTAACACAACAAAATAATCTTGGACTCATACAGGTATCACTATTCATGGATGAACATAAGCTCCATTTATTCTTAAGAAGTACATAATACACTGATAAATAACAGAGGTTTAATACTTGTTATTGACAGAACAAAAGGGTTCCAAAGTCATACCGACGTACGCAAATCTTTCTATATTCATAGAAATTCATATTGATTTCCACTTGTCATAAACGTGGATAACACTTACAAAGAACAGAGTGTTAGTGACAATAATTATCAACGATAAATAAGATGTACATTTCTGTACTACTACTCACAGTGTTCAGGTGCTTGATCCGCCCCTGTAGCTGACCCTACGCAATTCACGTAATTCAAACATAATTCATCATAGTACAACACCATTCAATTCACTATGAGTCAACACAACATAATCCAACAAAGTCAATATCACTTAGTTCATCAGCACCATTTGTAATTTAACATAATTCAAAATAAATCCTTGAATTCCATTTCAACATTCCAAAACCGAGTTCATATCATCCATATCATTAATAGATTATTTTCCCAATTTTCCCTTCACATTACAGCATGAATTAACATAGTTCATTTGCAAATTTTAAACATAATTTTCAAACATTTCCAAATTCCAATTAAACTTGAACACATATAATTCAATACCTCAATTTCATTACTCTACTTTCAATTTGGGCCAATTCATTGGTTATCATCATTAATCAACCTAGGGTTTCAACAAAATATTGAAATTTCAAGAAAAACTCAAACTTATTAGCCCATTACTTTTTATTCCAATTTTCCCAATAATTATACATCTAGGATTCACCATCCATCATTTTAACCCACCAATTTAACTTCCAACATCTCCAATTCTAAACCCCCAATTCTCATAATAAACACTACACTAGATGTTCAAAAAAAAATATGAGTTTTACATTTATATACTCCAAAGTATCACAAATCCATCTATCAATGAAAGCATGAAGGAGAACTAGGACCCTACCTCAAGAAACAAGCAAAGGGACGAAGCTTTAATGAGAATCCTTCACAAATCCAGGTTCCAATCGGTTAAAAATGTTGGTCCTTTCTTGTTCCCCATCCTTGATGCAAGAACCATGGTGGATTGTTGATCAAAGTAGAGGAAATCAAGGTTTTGGGGGCTAGGGTTTCGGACCTAGAAGGAGAGGAAGGAGGAAGGAGATGAAAAATGCCAAGAGTGATCCAGAAATGTGATTTAAACTTGCTGAATTCACGTCCCCCGCTCGAGTGTCGCTTCCTACGCTCGAGCGTACCTGCTTTCAGCACAGATTCTAAAACTTTGAACAGACGTAACTCTCTCATCCGGACTCCGTTTTAGGTCATTCTTGTGGTCAAATTGAAGCCCCGGAGATAAGATTTCCAATGGTTCTAACCTCACATCCAAATTTAAAGTGTGGAAAAAGAAAATGGCAAATGAATGACGGCTGATCGTAGATTAACTATCCGAATTATATTCGTTGGTCCAATCTTACTTTACCATCACCTCAAACAATACCCCAAAATAAGGTAAGAACATTCTAAATACACTATTAAGAATGTCAAAAATGAGCCCACGCTCGAGCGGAGGGAAAAAAAATTTCAAGCCGATATAATAAAGGTCGCCATAACTCAGCAGATAATTCTTTAATTCCGATAGATATAGTTGAATTAAAACACATTAACCCCTAATTAAATAAGGATGACTTTTGGGGTTATTACACAAAGCATGCACGCCAATGCAATGCAACCTAGGCATGCGAACTAAGTATGCAACATGGTAATGCAAACAAGCATATAAGACATGTGACAATCATGCTAATGACAAGTATGCGAGATGCAATGTGGATGGTCAAGCATGCAAGCAAGCATGTGACTTCATTCAATCATGCAACAACACATGGGGTAAACACGCAGCAACATGTGAAACAACCTAAACATGCGACAAGACACATGGTAAGCATGCACCAACACATAAAGGGTGGACTTAAACCAATTTGGGCAGCCCTCAACTAGGCCCAAAACAATGGCCAATGCTAAGGAAATGGGGGCCAAATGCACATATAAGCATGCATGCAAACATGGTCCATCACTTAGGCATCAAAGAGCAACTTCTAAGCAAACTTAAAAGAGGCTAAACATGGGCATATGGCAAGCAATATAAGCTCTAAAAATCACATGAGGATGGTGCCAAACCAACCTAAACCAAGCAATCAAAGCATGCTAACAAGACCAAAGCATGAGGCCAACCAAAGGGCTCAAACCATGGCCATGCCAACCAAGCCTCAAAGGGCCAAGGGGACTCCAAACAGCCCCAATGCAGGTCTAAACAAGACCAATGGCACACCTAGATGGCGTCTAAATGGTTTAAACATGCAAGCATACAAAATAGGCCAAACATGGAGCATAAGATGACAACCTTATAAAGCATTAAAGGGACATCAAATGCAAGCTTACAAGCATGTCATGAGGACTGAAATGATGCTATAAGTGGTTCTAAGCCACTGAAATGATGCAAGAATAGCATGTTAGAGGGTGCGATACTTAAGGCCTACAAGAGGGATTACATGGTAGTTATACAAAGCGAAGCATGGATGACCCAAATGACCAAAAACAGACCTCAAGCACACTAAAACAAGCATAAAAGCTTCACAAAGCTAGGCCAAAACACTTGAGCATGGTAGTCAAAATGCTATGTACATGTTAAGGCAAATCATGGCATTACATGACAAGTATGCAAGGCAAGCATGGTGTGTCTAAACCAAGTAAAAATAGAGGTAAAGCATGGCAAAATACTACCAAATACCTACTGAAACATGGCCAACATGAGTTCAAAAATGGTGCTCATACATGAGACTTAAATGGCACATTTTGAAAACAACAAGGAGAGGGGGTGGCCCTCTCCTTATTAGGACCTTAAACCACCATCCTCACCACTGAAATCCCTCAAGATTTTAGTGGTGAGGAGGCCCAAAAAAGGTGGTCCCGGAGCTCACCAAAATAGCACAAAAATGGGGCCAAACAAGCCCTAAGAGGGGTCAAACAACCCCAAACAACAAAACACCCTTAAACTACTATTTTAAGCAAGTAAAAATAAGACTTTTATTAGTTATATACAAAGTCTAAAAACAGTTGCAAGATAGGCAAAAAAGCTATGCAAAAATGGAAAATAAAGGGTGAAGTTCTTACCCTTGATTACCCTCTTCACAAACAATGTTCCAGTTGGTTGTTCAAGCTTGAATCCACTCAAGAACACCAAGAACAGCTCTCTGGCCTCTCAGAAACCAAGAGAAGAGAACTTCACCCTTTAACTCTATGTGTTTGTGTGCAATAGTAAGACTAAAACACACACTTATGCACTAAAGACAGAGATATAGAGATAGAATAGCTACAACTATGAACTAACCCTAACTCAGAGCTCCCTCTGTATTTTTTGTGTGTCTCACCCTAATAGAGGGAGAAGAGGCTCCCTCTTATAGAGCTCACTCTTGCAAAGCTTCTCAAGTAAGCGAGTCAAGAGGGAGATCCCTCCATACACGTGTGTGGAGGGGAGCAAAGTGGGTGCCAGCTATCACAACTGGCACAAAATATCTGCCAAAAGCAGATGCACAGTGGTCGGCCAGCCAAAAATATAATTTGACCAAAAAAGATGGCCGATCGACCACAAAGAGTGCCGGTCGGCCAAACATTTGGCCGATGGCAACAAACCAATGGCCAATAGCCTCAAGCCATGGCCGGTGAGGTGTGGGGATGGCCAACAAGCCATTCCCTACCCTCTAAAGGAAAAACACAAGTGTTTGGTGCCAAACCAGACTCAAAACAGTCGAGTCCAGAGATCCTGAGGCAAGGCGCGTAGCCGAGACCTCCGGGAACTCAAGACGAACACAAACAAGGATAATCACCGAGTGTTCAAACGGTGACGTCCAAGTCTTGAGGACGGTCAAAAATGGGGTGTCTACACCATCCATTCACAAGTTCAATAAGTAGAGTTGCTTTTCTTATTATTACACCTCTTATTCACCTATCCATTCTCTTAAGTGTGTTAATCTATGTGTTTCAACTCCTTACTCAATGACAATAGGTGTTAGGGGTTGTTCCATGGGACTGCTTAGGTGATCCACGGGATGTCATGTGGATAAGTTGTGTTTTCTCCTTTTCATTGAGTATTTTTGAAGTAAAACAAGAGGTTTTCTATCAAAGGAAGTCGAAACCTCCTTTCTCAATCATTTGTGAATATAGAAACGGGTGTAACCATCCCTGTTCTAGGACTTGATGAGGAGCTTTCAATAAATTTCATGAATCTCTTGTTTTAATGGCCAAAGCTTCTACCAATAAATGATTTGCATTAATTTACACTCTCCACTTATGTGAGAGCCAGAAAAATATTGGTTCTAGCTTATTCGGCCTAACCCAAACAAAGCCTACAATGGGTCCATCCCAAACAAATATCACACCCCTCATCCATATAAACGGGGGGCATCCCAAGTGTAAGGTATTTCTCATCTCTCTCTACAGAACACACACCCCTTCAAATATATACTATTTATTTCCTTGATTCAATGACTAACTTCATCATCAGAGTGTCCCCGGCCGGCAACCCCCGTTGGATGACACCGACTATGTTCATCATTGCAGATCTACAAGGGTGAAGCTCTTCACTTCGTTGGATCTCTTCAACAATCCATGTGAGAGGATTTTTCTAGGTCTCACAATTGGCGCCGTCTGTGGGAAACGTTTGACAGAATTCAATGAAGAAGACAACAAATACCATACTTAAGATGCTCAAATCATTGTTACACGTTACTATAAACAAGACCTACAGTTGATCCTGTCTTTTTACTCTTTGTTTAAATTGATCTTTGAAATTCAATCTTATTGTCTATATGCATATACATATATATAGATATATATGTGTATATATTTATGCTCATAGATTTGGTCCAAACATTTATTCAATATAGTCAGCACATACTAAACACATTGAAATGCCTTTAGTTGGATTTACTTTTGCATTTTTATTCTCTCTCTAAAAATGGGTTTCACACTCTTGTTTTTGTGAGCTTATTTTCGGCATTGTATAATGGATTCACACTCTCTTTGATTCTTGAGATATACTTGCACCCATGAGTTACTAATCAAATTTTTGTGGTAGTCAGCTACTTATAAATTTTGAAAATTTGGTAGTCAGCTAATCAAGAAGTTATTCGGCAATCAAATGAGGATGCATACAAAAAGTTGTGGCCCTAAAAATTTGGTTTTCGGCTTTTGAAAATTACTGTTATTTCCCAAATTCAGCAACCGTATATTTTATTCGGCAATGTGAATATTTCATAGGCAAATTTTATTCGGCTAATAATTCATTACCTTACGTCATTATATTTTCAAGTTCAATTTTATTCGGCAAATATTTCTTTACCTTGCGTCATCACGTCATTATATTTTCAAGTTCAATTTTATTCGGCAAATATTTCATTACCTTACGTCATTATATTTTCAAGTTTAATGTATGGTTCACATTATTCGGTCACAAGAAAATTGTCATAGTTTCAGTATCTACTTCATGTATTTATTCGGCAACCATATTCGGCAACATCACTTCCTCAGCCACATTACTCGACAACATTACTATTGGCTCGTCAATAGTCCATTAAAGCTTGTCCATTAAGTCACTCGGCGACTTCCTACAGTAGCTACCAACTTGCCGACTTCCTACACATTAGCTCCGACACGTCATTACAATTCTGTCGACGTATAATCCACCTACATTGCCGAGAACCAAGTTCCTATCATGTCTGTCATCCCAGTTTCATCCAACATTGCCGACTTGTCGACCAAGTTTTTCGGCTAGCAAAAGCTTTGTCAACTATGTTTACATACCCATTTTCTCTCTAAAATTGGTTTTGCACTCTCCTTCATTGGAATCATTTTTTGGGAATACAACATGCATTACTTGGCCAATCAAAAGGTTCGTGTCGACTGGATGAGTCCAAACCCACCAAACCAAAGAGTCAAAAAGTAACCAAAGTCCGCCGAAAGTTGCAATACAGACCACACTTTCCGACAACTAAAATTTCCAACGTAGTCAAACCCAAGTTTTGACCATACCAGCATGAAGTACTCATTGAGATAAGTCCAACGTAATAAACCACGTCAAAATTGGTGCTCAAACAAAGCGGTACGAGCCAGTCGAAGTTTGCTTGAAAATTCACTCATTTTTGCCGGAGAAGACGACCAAGTTGGCATAGCCAAATAGAAGAAATCATTCGATGCATCGTGGCTAAGTTACATCCCATAATAGCCGAACAATCATATTCAGATATATACTTTGCAACATACCAACACAAGGCTCTCTCTTGGTACAGTGGCTTGTGCTCTTTTTTCCTTCCAAAACCAAAGGCAAGGGTTCAAGTCTTATTGGCACCATTTCTTTCCTTATTTTTTATTTTCTACCAAAACCAAGCTGAGCAATTATCCAGTGCTTCGTGGAGCTTAATTCTTCACCGATCTGAGCTGTCCAATCCATTTTGGCTGCAATTACGCCCTTAGAAGTCCAATTCCAACGATCTGATAGTCGTTTCCAACTATTTTGAGCCTTCTGAACACATCTGTACTGTCTGTTTTTGCAAATGCCATACCAAAAAATTGTATATTTTATACGAAATGCCACATCTCGCAGCTCACACAATATTTTTGTCACCAAGTCTGAAGTTTGATTGACGCCGACTTCAACAACTTCTTGTCGACTTTCTCGGTGTAACTCAACACTCTTGGCAAGACTCCTCTGCAATGGGGCAAGGAATCGGCTTCAACAATTCGTTCTCGGCTTTCTTGGTTTAACTCCTCGGCACTTTTGGCAAGACTCCATTCTGATTTCCTTCGAGAGCAATGGGGCAAATCTACGTTGGACAAGAAACTCAACTTCAATAAATCGGCAATCTACCTCGATCTGCTCCCAAAATCTACTCGGCGATTCCTTACAATGCCTCAATGATATTTTTTAATGCTTTACCATTGGTGTACTTTTTTCCACTTTCCACTTATTTGTGATTAACAAGTCTACCTCATTCGGTACAGGTCATCACTGACACGGAATGCATTATTCAAAATTCTTGCAATATTGGCACTTGATCGCCACTTAACATAAAAAAAAAAGTAAAACTCTCTAGATATAGCGCAATCTTCGTACTTACCATGGAGTGCCATTAGCAAAGGCCTACACCCATGCCCGGGGGTTAGAATATCGCGGTTTACACCTACGCTTGGGGGTTAGAATATGGCGGCCTACACCCTCGCCCGGGGGTAATACTACCGTGGCCAAAGACCCTCGCCCAGGGGTAATAATACCATGGCCCATCATTCATTTATTCATAATGCTCTTTATCATGAAACTAACATTTATTTGAATAGTGTAACTCGGCAATAAAAACTCGCATTCCTTTTACCGTAGACAATGAAAGTTTTGGGGCAATGGTAATCCAATGTTACATGTTCACGACAATGGAAGCAAAACCGAGGCAATTTTGCAACTAAATCACAACTAATTCCATGACAGTTCAATATGGTGATGGTACAATTTACTTGGCTTAAAGTTCATTGCTGAACTCACTGAACAAAACTCTTACACTCACTCGGCGCTTTCACCTCGGTAACTTGGCATTTCAATCTCCATTCAGCCACATCAAAACCTACTAGCAAAACCTATGCGCTATTCCTACACCTATAACTGGGTCACTACTATTCTCGGCAACCCATTATCTTGGTCAAACTTTATGTTGCCAATTAATTTTCACCGAACAACCCAACTCAATTTTACTGATCCACGAACTTGGCAATATCCGCATTCACAGATCAACTCCCAAGTACTCAACATATTTCTTGCATTCCTAAATAATCCCTTCGGGCGAGTATCAACAACAATTCCGAAATGACACAATCCATTTTTGGAGTCTAATTATACCAATTCCACGCCTAATATTGGGATCAACGACCTGGAATGTTCGGGCGTTACAAGATTGCTCAACGGTCACATCATATCCGATTGGCATACAATTTTAGCAACAGGATTGTAGGGCTCGGAAAAATCCTCCATCCTCCTCGATCATTCATTTCGTTACCTTGGCCATTTATTGCCAACTGAGACATCTTAATCAATTTCATGCTTTCCACTTGGGGCATATCAGTCAATTATCATCTCGGCACCTCTGCTGTGCATGCATACTCGGCCAACTTGGTCCAAGCATTACAAAGAAAATTACTTGTGTTACAAACTCCCGCTCCTTTTCACACACCTCCAAGCAAGCGCCAGTGTTAGAGCAATACACTCATACTACACATTTAGCAATTCTTCGCATAATTTTGCGCATCGTCCTTTTTATAGCTTTGATAGCTTTCCACTTTTTTGTGACTAATATATCTACATTATTTAGTACGGGCAATCATTGACATAGATTATTATCCTTGCAATGTCTGCAATTGATTGCCGCCTGACACCAACAAAAGTTTCCATATTTTGGAGCAATCATCGTGCTCGGCACAGTGTGCCACAGCAAAGCCTCCATATTTTGGAGCAATCTCCGTGCTTGGCACGTCGAGTGCCAAGACTCCGAATTTGGAGCAAGCATGCATTCACATATACATACATTCATAAATGCATTCATACGTACATTTGTTCATGTATCAAAATTGCTTTTTCTGGAGGATTTAATATTTTTTCAAGTAACATCGCTTGACAATGTGGTCCCGGAGTAAGACCTATATCAACTATGAATTATCCATCAAAGATTTTGCATCTGTTTATGCCACGAACTCAGAACAAAAAAAAAACTTCCACTTCTTTTGTCAAACAAAGCGAAAGTTTTGCGGCAATTGTGGGAGCCAGAAAAAAATAGGTTCTAGTTTATTGGGCCTAACCCAAACAAAGCCTACAATGGGTCCTTCCCAAACAAATATCACACTCCCTATCTATATAAAGGGGGGCATCCCATGTGTAAGGTATGTCTCATCTCTCTCCATAGAACACGCACCCCTTCAAATATATACTATTTATTTCCTTGATTCAATTACTAACTTCATCGTCGGAGTGTCCCCAGCTGGCAACCCCGGTTGGGTGGCACCGACTATGTTCATCATTGCAGATCTACAGGGGTGAAGCTCTTCTCTTTGTTTGATCTCTTAAACAATCCATGTGAGAGGATTTTTCTAGGTCTCACAACTTAATAACATGGATTTGGATATTAATTTGTCCTTGTTCACAAAGAGAAGATGTAAATTCCTATCTATATCTTGGGCTTGAATTTGTTCTTGATTTTGATCAATTTAATTTGTTTCTTCAGCAAAATATTTGTTGTATACATCTGTTCATGTCATTGTTGAGGGTTTTGGCCTATCTACCTCTTTCCAGAGTGATCCTTGTCAACAAAGGAGGTAGAGGGGCTGAACATCCTCCAGAAGGCGCCCTTTTAGCTTATGTCTTGGAATTCTATACTAACTTAATCCCCAACCGAAGAAAGAATTCGGTCAACCACTTTCTACTTCGAATGAATTCTAAATCAAATGCCAAAAACGGACTGCTTTGCCCGATTTCAAAGTTGCCAACTAAATATTTTTGGGAAATCTAGGAAACTTGAGACTCGTATCAAATGCCATTTATCCGTCATCACCAAAGTGTCTCGACTTGGGAACTTAGGTACGAGAGGGGAAGGTCATGAATTGAGCACCCCACTCGCCCGATCGAAGATCGGCCTTTACTAATCGTGATGTAATTTTTATTTAAATTATATGCTCTTGTTCTTATTATTAGGCTATTTTACTATGTGACGCACACATGTATAGACTAATTTGAAAAAATTGGAACATTTGATTTTGTGTTTTTTTGAAAATTGTTCTTGATACTCGTCACTTGAAAAGGTGATATTATATGTACATTAATCAACTTATCCCAATTTAAGCAATTAGCCTTCATCCACCGGCATTCAAACAGGTATATCATTTAAGCAATTAGCCTCATTGAAAAGCATGCTCGACATGGCAACAATCATATGCAATGCAAGATGCCAAAGCAATAAATGCTCACCTACTACTCCATGGCAAGCCAAACAAAGCAAAATAATTAGAAAATATGCATGTTCCTAAACGATGCAATGTGAGTAATGGAACACACACATTTATGCAATTTTTTATAGGCTCGTCTATAAGCATGGTATATGATCCAATTCAAGGCATGCGATATATCATGTTGTAGACACCCCATTTTTGACCGTCCTCAAGACTTGGACATCACCGTTTGAACACTCGGTGATCATCCACGTTTGTGTTCCTCTTGAGTTCCCGGACGTCTCGGCTACGCGCCTTGCCTTAGGGCATCTCAACTCGACTGTGTTGCGTTTGGTTTTGCACCAAACACTTGTGTTTTTGTTTGGAGGGCAGGGAATGGCTTGTTGGCCATCCCCACTCCTCACCAGCCATGGCCTGAGGCCACCGGTCGTGTCTTCTTGCCACCAACCATTGGTGATGGCCGGTCGGCACTTTCTGTGGTCGACCGACCATTTAGTTGGCCGATGGCCTACTTTTCTGGCCAGTACCACATTTTTGCCTCTTGCAGGCATGGTGCATGCTAGCTGTGCCAGCTAGGATGCACAGACCCTACCCCCACACACGTGTGTGGCTGTTTTGGCCCCTTTGCACCCTTTTTGATCCAAACTTCTTCTAGAAGATTGCACCCTTTTCTCAAGCTTCTTGAAGAAGCTTCACCCCTTGTCTTAGCTTCCTCAAGAAGCTTGTACCCTTAGCTTAGCTTCCCTAGGAAGACTTGACCCCTTTTGGATAGCTTCTCTTGGAAGCTTAGCCTTTTCTATGGTCTATATAAGGAGACCACTCTCCTCCATTTGGGAGGTTCAGGAAAATCAGAGCTAAAACATATATATTCTGATATATATCTTCTCTCTCTATATCTCCCTCTCTCTCTTCATTTTGTGTGTGTTTGAGGGCCTAAAAGTGTATTTGGTTCTTAGTTTTGTACTAAGACACCTACTATTACACCATACTTCGACTTTAGAGGTCTTGAGGGTCTGTTCTTGGAGTATTGGGTCAGTTTTGATCAGAAGAAGAGGGCTGAGCTTGTTGTTCTTGAAGTGTTCTTCAAGGGTAACACTATTTACTTTATATTCCCCAATCTTGCACTAGTCTTTAACCTATCCTGCATACTGATTTAAGCTTTGTGTATAACTGAAAAAAGTCTTGTATTTTCCTTCTTAAGATCTTTCATTAAGGTCATTTCAGTGTTGGGGGACGACCTCCCCCTCTTAGACCTTGTTTGGCCCTTTTTGTGCCTTCTTGGTTGAGCCTTTGTAACTTTCGTGTATTGGCCTTCTCACCACTGAAATCTAGAGGATTTTCAGTGGTGAAGAAGTGGTTTTGAGGTCTTGCATAGGGGAGGGACACCCCTCTCCCTTTGTGTCTCATTCGTTCATGTTTTTGGCTCATAAGGGTAGCATGAATGCCTAGTTGTTCATCGCTTCATTTCAGAGAGTTTTGGGTGTTATTTGGTCATATTATACCTCTGTTTTTTGTCAAATTTGTTGTCCGTTACAAGCATCACATACTTGCTTAGTAATCCCCTTCATTGTCACAACACGCGCCATGCATTTGCCCCTCAATGCTTGCATGTTCTAGCTTAACTTTATGAAGCTTTTGGTCATATTTTTCCATGCTTAAGGTCTGTTAGGTACTGATTTGATCACGTTTGCCATGTTTGGTATAGCCTCTTTGCATTTTGGCTTGTGAGCCTTGAATGTGTGAGTCATTAGCATGCTTTAGTTGGGTTGTTTCAGTGATTTGGAATCACCTATCATGCTATTTCAGTCCATAATCCATGCTTGAATACTTGCATTCATCGTCCCTTTCATGCCTTGATGAGTTGTTCTTTTATGCCTTGAAATGGGCCTTGGTGTAGCCTTTTTGTTTAAGATCTTGGGCTGCCATATCAGTGGGTTTTGGGGTGTATTTTGATGCATTAAAAGTCTCTTTTTGGTTGCTTAGTACATGCCATAAATGGTTGGGATGCTTGTAGTGGAATGCCTCCTTTTTGTGGCCTTGAATGCCCTTTGTTTTGGGCCCATTTCTTAGCATGTTTTGACCATGTTCCTTGCATGTTCTAGTCCTATTTTGGCCTGCCCCAAGACTGTTTTCAGTCATCTTGGCCTTGCGGGGCTTGGTCGATATGGCCTTGGTTCAAGCATCTTGACTAGCTTTGAATCTTAAGCCCATTAGCATGCTTTGTTCCCCTTAGGTGCATGATTTGGTAGTATTATTGACATGATTTCAGAGCTTGTTGTATTGCCATATCCTCATGTTCATCCCATCTTCTTCATGCCTGAATGTTGTGCATTGTGGTCTAGCTTATGGGCCAATGTCGTGTGTGCACTTGCCTCCCCCTTTGGCCCCTTAATTTGGGTGTTTTGGCCACTGTTTTGAGGCATGGCTGAGGCCTCCCATTTCGGTCTAAGTCCACCATTGCATGTTTTGACATCTTGCATTACTTTGGTTTCATGCCTGCATTGTATCATCTTTGCATATTTGCATGTTGTTTAGCTAGTTGCATTTCATATCCTAGCTTGCATGATAGGTTGCATTGCATTGAATCTTGCATGTTTGGCACATTGCATTTGGCATGCCTTGTCAACTTAGCTTCATGCTGCATATTTGACCCATGTTGCATACTTGAGCCACATTGCATACATGCATTACATTTTGCTTGGTTTGGGGTGTCAAACTAAGCAAGAGGGGTGAGGTGTGTTCGTACTCCAAGTGACGAAACACGTCTCAACCCTCGGTCGCCGATGCCCTTGATCTCAACATGATAGGGCATGAGGCATTCATTTGTTTTGTCGCATGCATTTACATTAAGTTGCAAACTTGGTGCCTTAGGCCATCATGCATCGAAATGCGTGATTGGTGGCCCGAGTACTGAGGGTCACACTCCCATGAGTCCATAGCATGATTAGGAGAGTGGCCATGCATACATTGCTTTGAATTTCCTTGCCATGCACTGTCTGCCTTCTGTTGCTGTCAAAAACAGGTTTTTGCAGGAAGAAATAGCCGGCCGGCCATGTACAGTGCCGACCGACCATCAATATCCAGCCAATGGTGTAACTTTTGGCCAATAAATCCATCCCCATGGCCGGTGAACTTGAATTGTGGCCGGTGACCCCCTAGAGCTCTCAAAGGGTGATTCAAAATGGGTCTGGGGACTTTCAGAATTTTCAGAGGAGCAAGGCAATGTAAACAAAGGCAACAGTGGCATGGCACAGGTTTCCGGGCAGGGCGAGTCGAGCATGCATCATCCTAGCATTATGACGCGGGGCTGCGGCCATCCTCTTTCTGCATTTAATTTGTTAATTAAATAGAAGATATGTAATATTTAATTAGTTAGAAGGGTTAATTATTTATTTGTTTTGTAATATTTATTCGGACCCTCTGAGCGAGGGCAATTGTGTAATAAGTGTGCGTGAGTGTGTGTATGTCTTCCAACCCCACGTCTTTCTTCCCTTTTATTTACTAGCTTTCAATGGTTAGTTCAGGGCATGTTTCAATTAGCATGCTTATGATAACATGTTTGCATACATTCATTCGTTCTGCATGCACCGGGCTCGGCACATCATACTAACTACATTTGTATTTCAATCCCAAATTGAATACGTGTTAGCTGTAGCATTTCACAGGTCATTTTAGAATAGCCGAGCCTATTGTAGTTGCATTCATGCATGTGATACATTAGGCCTTTTTGTATAATTAGGACCATGCATGGATTTCTAACATAGCTTATGTTTTGGCTTGGAGTACTCTGTAAGTCTTTTCGCTTTAGCATCCTTGCATGCGTGTGAGTGTTGCCATGACAACATGCTTACCATGTGGCTAAATGCTTATGTGATATAACTGCATGAATGCCTGTGGGTGAAGGTTGGATTGTTTAAGTTGGAACAACTCGTTGAAATCCGTGTTTTAGCCTACTCGCGAGTAGCAAATTTCAAACGTTTTCCAAACAAACGGATATGCAATGCTTTGTTCCAAATTAGACGGTTTAGTCTATACTTTTGTGTTGCGCATCACATAGTAATTCTACCTAAAATAATTGGAATAAGAACGCATAATGTTTTCAAAACAAGATATCATTGCTAGTACAGGCCGATCTTCGTATCGGGCGAGAGGGAGTGCTCATAACTGACCTTCCCCAATCGTACCCAAGTTCCCGAGCCGAGGCAACTTTGGTGATGACGGACACGTGGCCTTAGGCAAATGAGTCAGGGTTTCCTAAACTCCTGAAATAAAATATTTAGGTGGCGACTCTGTATCTGGCAAAGCAGTCCATGTTTGACACTTCTTTCCTAAAAATCTGTTTTCCAAAACGATTTTCCGGATTTGGGCTCTTTGGCTCAGATTAAGAACCGTGGCAATTTGAGGGACGTCTACAGTTTTAGGGACCCATCCTGCCGGGACATTCAGGGACGTCTACAGTTTCTGGCGACTCTGCTGGGGACTTAGAGAACTTGACTCGAACTCATGATATCTTGTTTTGACTACACTCGTGTGTTTCTTTGCATTGCCTGTGCAATGGTGCGCCTAGGACACCGTGTTTGCCGTCTGCTATTCCTGAGCGGTTAGCCTGCGGCTGCATGCCGTAAGGTTGACCGGTTATGGGCTCTGCCTGTATGGGAACACAAACCCCGGTTTTACCGGGGCACCCTGTTGACTATTCGACCTAGTGCATATTCGGAATCCGTAGTGACCATTCCAAACTAGGACAAGTTGCTTACCCGGTGTTAAGTTGTTTGAAACCGCTGCGTGCGTAGTGAAACCCTAGCTCGTGACAAAATAGGACAGGGAAACCCTACCCCAACATAGGGGTGTTTTGGCTCTCACTTATCTGTTATGTGCTTTAGAGTTGGCCTCTACAAGAATGCATGTATCAGCTCACAAGTTTGGGTATCAGGCCTGCGGGCACCAGCTCAGTATTTTGGAGTCAGTCTGCGGGTATCAGATTCAGTTTTCGGGAATAGTGATTTGGGGACAATAATCAGTATTGAGGAACAATGTATTCAACTTATCAACCATGTGTTATGATGCCCAACTGTGTGTCGTGTGTTTATTTACGCTGTTATGCTATCCGTTTGTCTGGTTATTTATTATTGCTTTATTTATCTTCTTACTAGGTAGTTTAGCACGATTGCTTCCGACCCAGCAAATATTCCCCAAGCACTCGGGATTAGAGGTCATCGACTCAATCGATCTGAGGATCTGGTCGACGGACAACCAGTGTTTTATTCCTTACCACTGTTTGCCGTCTGCTATTCCTGAGAAGATGCAGTGTATCGGTACCGAGACTGCCAGATCAGTGGTCTTTGAACAGTCGGGTTGAGATTTTCGAACCTACTACAGAGGCAGATACACCAGCAGTTCAGATAAATCAGGGTGGTATGTTAGGGATGGAAGACATGGTGCGCCAGCTCCAGGAAAGTAAGAAAGCCATGCAAGAGGACGCTGTTCGTCAAGCAGAATTTGCCAAACAGCAAGCCGTTGTTATGGCCCAACAGGCAGAGCTAATTACCCGGTTACAGCAGCAAACCGGAGCATCTGCTTCACATCAGGTTCCTCCCCCAACAAGAGTCCCAATACCTGAGGAGATGGCAAACGTGCAGAATGCTTAAAAAGATATAGACGTCCCAATGGGGCCGGCTTTGCCCCCGATTCTACCGCAACTATCCAAGGCACCCACGCCTATCAATGCATCGAATTCTCACTTCGAGTTCGAAGTGGACCCCACAGCATTAAAGTTGAACAAGCTGGAAAAGATGTTTAAGAAATCCTAGGGAGTCAAGATCATCCCTGATATTGAGGATGGGTATGCTGACGCGGCTGTGACGCTGCCAGATCGGTTCAAGATGCCACACATTGACCGTTTTGATGGATCCGGGGATCCCATGGTACATCTACGGTTGTTTTCAGATATCTTAAGGCCGATGGGCCTCACCAGATTACAGAAGCTGTCCTTGTTCGTCCAGACCCTGTCAGGTGTGGCGGCCATTTGGTACGCGAAATTAGAAGATTATGTCAAGAGAAACTGGGATGAGATGGCTGAGACCTTCATTGCATAATACTCGTATAACACGCAAATCGAGATTACGACCCGTGACCTCGAGACGACAAGTTAGGAGCCTAAGGAGAGCTTTTCAGAGTTCGTGACCAGGTGGAGGGCCAAGGCCTCGATGATGACCCTAAGGCCCACAGATAAAGATCAGATCAGGATAATTGTGCGCAATCTGCAGCCTAAGCTGATGCAGAAAATGATCGTGCTCCCCTTCCCTACCTTTTCAGATCTCCATGAGATGGGAGTACAGATCGAGGATGCCTTGAAGTAGGGCTTAATTGATAATGACCGGGAGCTACCCAGAAGAACTTTCAATCGCAACAACAATGCAGGCCAGAGTGGCGTTACAACTGCAAGAGCCTCAGAAGTGAGCATGGTCACCACCGTTCCCCCTCTCCCTCCAAGACCCATGGCAGCTACGCCATTCTCTGGTGCGTCCGGAAGCCATACACAAACAGCCAAATACCCATCCAAAAACTAAAGAACCTTTGCCCCACTATATATGCCCCTGTCCAAAGCTCTGGGGGTTTTAATCAGAAAAGGGCACTTGAAGCCCCTAGAGCCGTGACCATTACCGGAAAGACTCCCCCCTACGCACAACCTGGCCAAATATTGCGCATTTCACCAACAACACGGTCATGACACCGACCAGTGCTTCCGATTATGTCATGAGGTTCAAGATCTCATCGATAATGGGGTGATTTTGCCTCCCGAGAAACCCAATGTTACAACAAACCCTCTCCCACCGCACAACCAAGCTCCACCTCCCAAAGGAATCAACTTTATCCAGACTGGGGTCATGGCTTACGATCCTAGCATATATATCACCCCTTCCCACCTACCTAAGCCAGAGTTGTTCCTTCTTGACTGCACTGACTTGTGCATGTTCGACATATCCAAAACCCAACCTGAACCAATGGGGGTGACTGTCGATGACAGAACAGGGGAAGTTTCAAAGGAGATTGGGGTTGTTGAGCCAGAATCTGAGGAATCTGGGAGTTTCGTTGAAAAGGTATACAGTCCGAATGACTATATTTTGTCGGCAGGCCAGGATAAATCAAGTGTGGAATTGCCGACAGGGGCAGAGCTGTGTGTGATCCAAGGGGTTGGATTTGGACAGAGGACAGATGGTTTGACAGCTGTGGAAGAGGACCTTCCCAACCTCCAGTTTTTTATTGACCAAGATCCAGGGGACGCAGCAGCCAACTGGTTTGATTATGAGGAATCAGCAGAGGCTACCTCGTGGCTGGACGATCAATCGGATGTTGTGGAAGAGTTCCAACCAGAACGAGGCCCGGTAGGGGCGAGAGTGTCAGTGACGGCCGGAAGGGCCGAAGAGCAGAGTACATCGCCGGAGAGCGCCGGTGTCGAGAATTTCGCTCAGGATCTGGGCATTTTGGATACAGGGAATTATGTACAGCAGACTACATTGGCGCAACTAGAACAGGAAAGAAGTGAAGAGTCTGAGAGAATCCGGAAAGATAAAGCCCATGAGGGGAGTGAAAGTGTTGTATACACGAGAATGGGGAGTGCCGCAAGCATATGGACGAGAGGTACTGAGAGTACGAGAACAGTCATACCGGAGCCAGACAGGTGTCTGTCGGCTGCTGATGGAATGTGGTGGAAAGACGACGATCTATGTCTTGCCCACACAGATGAGGATTGGGGAAGTAATCAGCCAGACGATACCTGGTACATCGGTGAAGTCGATCATATGACTTGAAGCGGGTGGTATTTTAAGCCCCCACATCTAGATCAGCCAGAGGCGTCTGGGAAAGATAAGGAGGAGGAGAAACAGAAAGAGAAGCAACTCGAAGAAGAGGCTGTGCTGAAGCAGCTGAAAAATATATAAGCAGACATCTCCATATGAGGACTACTTATGGCATCACGCGTTCATCGACAGGCCGTTCTATCGGCAATGGATAAGGCTAAGCTCTCAATAAAAACCACGACGGAACAATTGGTGGGACTGGTCTTTCCGGGAGGAGCTTCCCCGATGCTGACCTTCCCTGACAAAGAATTGCCACCTGAAGGTGCGAATCACAACAAGCCACTCTACATCTCTGTGGAATGTAAGAACAAATGGATACCGATGGTTCTTGTTGATACCGGATCCGCCATCAATGTGTGCCCGGCAAGGACCACCTATGCAATCGGGTTGAAACCCGCAGACTTTTTGCCAACCACCCTGGTGATAAGGCCGTATGATAATACAAGTAGAGAGGTGAAGGGGACCGTGCAAATTCAGACCAAGGTTGGGCCGGGACAGCATGAGGTAGACTTTCACATCTTAGAAGTTCCTGCGACCTTCAATCTACTTTTGGGGCGACCGTGGTTGCACCAAGTAAAGGCAGTTTCGTCTACTTTGCATCAGATGGTGAAATACCTCCGTAGGAAGGCAGTAGCCATTGTTTTTGGGAATTCATCGATCCATCCACCGCCGAAGGTATCTACACCAGTCTTAGATATCGAGCACGGTATGGAGGATGTGTTCTTATCTAGCTTCACTCTGGTTAAGGCCCGGGTCGTATAGAACATTTTGGCCGTTAATGAGGGGGTGTATGTCAGTGCTCAATCAGTATACCTCATGAACAAGCTTCAACACATCCCCAGAATGGGATTAGGAAAGAATGGCCGGAAGGGCGTTGCAGCGTTGGCCGAAGTGCCACACAACCCACATACCTTTGGTTTGGGTTATCTGCCCACCAAAGAGGATTGGATAAGGAAGGGTAAGGAGATGGCTGGGAGAGCCAAAGCAAAGAGGGCAGGAAAGCCTTTTGAGTTAATGCACCGACCCATCCAGGGTACCCTAAACGGACGCTTCGTCCGGGAGGGGAAGGACTTTCCATTTTGTGGCTTCCCAGAGCCGTGGTTGAACGCGGAGAGGAAGCACGTGTCGGGGTTTGAGATCTTCTTCAACCTGAAGTTATCCAGGGATGACGTTGCCGAAGAGCAGATGGACCCATTAGCTAAGGCTGAGCAGAGCAAGAAAGTGGAGTCTGAGGACGTTGAAATTGAAATGGGGGTAGCACTGACTTGTCTACTTTCAGATCCTCCGATCGAACAGAAGTGCTTGGGGGATAACTTCTCGGTGTCCATGATTGGGAATGAAACGGCTGCGGGTCTACCAGCAAACATTTTGGATACATCTATCACAGCCTCTCTCATTTGGCAATATGAAGAGGGATTTTTGTCAAGCAGCACCGGGTCAGGTAGTGAGCCGGAATCTGATTCCACCGAGTCTTGTGAGTCAGAATCAGATTCCAGCTCAACTGATTCTGAGTTCGGTATTCTTGGGGCTGACGACCCGAATGCCACAGTCCTGTCCAGGTCGTCTCTTTCTTTCTCTTTTGAGTCTGTTGTAACCGAAGAATCGGACGATTTGGATATGCTTAATGAGAATGATGTGGCTGTGGTTTCTGAGTACTTTTTTGTGCCCTTGATTTATTGCATTAACTCAGACTTTCAACATTTTGATGAAAACGACGACGAAGAAATCCCTTCGGTTTTGCAATGCTTAATTGAGCATGAGCAAGAGCAAGAGAGATTTGTTAAACCCTTAATGGATGAAATCACTACTGTGAATATTAGTACTGAGAAGGACCCGCGACTGGTCCAGATCGGGTCCACGTTGTCTTCAGAGGAACGCTAGCGCTTAGTTGCTTTATTAAAAGATTTCAAAGATGTTTTCGCGTGGTCCTACGAAGACATGTCTGGAATCGATCCTGAGATTGTACAGCACCAGATCCCTCTTGACCCCGAAGCCCGACCTATCAAACAGAAACTCCGAAGGATCCGCCCGGACTGGGCCCTCAAGATTAAGGAAGAGGTCACCAAGCAAATTGACGCAGGGTTCCTGCTGGTTTCCGAATACCCGACTTGGTTGGCCAACATTGTTCCGGTGCCGAAAAAGGATGGTAGGATTAGGGTATGCGTGGATTTCAGGGATTTGAACTGAGCTAGTCTGAAGGACGACTTTCCCTTACCGCATATCGATGAGTTGGTGGACTTCACAGCGGGGCGTGCTTTGCTTTCGTTCATTGATGGCTTCTCAGGCTACAATCAGATAGTGATGGCACCAGAAGATCGGGAGAAGACTGCTTTCACTACCCTGTGGGGGACATACTGCTACAGAGTAATGCCATTTGGGTTGAAGAATGCTGGAGCTACATATCAACGGGCCGCGACCACAATATTACACGACATGATCCACAAAGAGGTTGAGGTGTACGTGGACAACATGATTGTCAAGTCCAAAGAAAGAGAGGGCCACTACACCGCCTTGCAAAAGTTCTTCCAAAGGATCAGAGAATTTCGGTTGTGGATGAATCCTCAGAAGTGTACGTTTGGCATTACAGCGGGAAAAATGCTGGGGTTCCTAATTACACAGAGAGGTATCGAAGTTGACCCTTCCAAAATCAAGGCCATCTTAGAAATGCCACCACCGAGGACTGAAAAAGAGGTGTGAGGCTTTCTGGATAAAGTGCAATTCATAAAACGGTTTATCTCAAAATTAACCTTGACTGGTAAACCACTTTTTGGCCTCCTAAAGAAAGGAAAGAAATTCCAGTGGGACGGCCGATGCCAAGCTGCTTTTGAACAGATCAAGGAATACTTACAGAACCCACTCGTGTTGTCACTGCCTGAGCCGGGGAAGCCGTTAATTCTGTATTTTTTAGTAACTGAAACTACAATGGGTTGTATGCTTGCATAAGAATCAGAGGACAAAGTGGAGAGAGCCATCTACTATCTGAGCAAGAAGATGCTAGAGTATGAGACTCGTTACACGCCGCTGGAGAAAGCTTACCTAGCTTTGGTATGGGCTACCAGGAAGCTGCAGCACTACCTGTTGGCTCACTCCGTAATGTTTGTTTCACGACTAGATCCCATCAAATATCTTTTCGAGAAACCGGCGCTTGGTTACTGTTGCTTTCCGAATTCGATCTGAAATATGTGACGCGCAAGTCAGTCAAGGGAAGGGCAATAGCAGAATTCTTAGGCGATCATCCCATGGAAGGAGGGGAAGCAGTTGAGTATTTATTCCCAGATGAGGCCATTTTGCATATCGAAGATGAGTCTTAGACGATGTATTTTGATGGAGCATCGAACCAGTATGGGTATGGGATAGGGGTATTGCTGATAGCACCCAACAATTCCCGTATCCCTTTAGCATTTAAACTCCGATTCAAAGTCTCGAACAACGAAGCAGAATATGAGGCATGCATTGCCGGTCTAGAAGCAGCCCTGGAACTAGGGGTAAAACGGTTGGACGTCATCCGGGACTCGAACCTTGTTGTGTCTCAAGCAAAAGGAGACTGGAAAGTCAAAGAGGAAAAGATGATAATGTACCACCAGACCTTGGACTTGCTGATTCCTCGGTTTGAAAAGCTAAACTTCACTCATCTACTAAGAGAAATCAACAGGTTCGCAGATTCACTAGCAACTCTATCTTCCATGATTGACATCCCTTTTGGAGTCTGAATGCGTCCAGTCATCATTGACCAGAAGTTTGCGCCAGCATATGAATCAATTGCTGCCATAGATGAGGTTCAGGATGGGAACCCCTGGTATCACGATATTTGGAATTTCTTGGAGAAGGAAGCATATCCACCAGAGGTAAATGCCAAGGATAAAAGGGCAATCAGAAGAATGGCCGTTCAGTTCATCATCTGCGGAGGTAAACTGTATAAATGGGGTCATTTGGGAATGCATAAACTGTGCGTTGAAGCCGAAGAATCGAAATGCCTGATGGAGGCCATCCATGGAGGGGAATGTGGTGCACACATGAACGGGGTGATGTTGGCTCGGAAGATCCTCAGACAGGGTTACTACTGGTCTACCATGGAGGAGGATTGTATCAGCTTTGTTCGGCGATGCCACAAATGTCAGATCCATGCAAACCGCATGAACATTCCACCGTTGAAGCTGTACAATATGACTTTGCCATGGCCATTTTCAGTTTGGGGAATTAATGTGATCGGAGCTGTCACTCCAAAAGGGTCGAATGGGCATGAGTTCATCCTAGTCGCGATAGATTATTTCACGAAGTGGGTTGAGGCCCAATCTTATGCGGTGTTGAAGGCGTCGCACGTTGCAAAGTTTATTAGGAACAACATCATCTGTCGCTAGGGGGTCCCGAACGAGATCATTTCAGATAACGGTTCCCACTTCAAGAAAGAAGTGATTGACTTGTTGGAGAAATACAATGTGGCTTTTCATAATTCATCTACATACCGGCCGCAAACCAATGGAGCGGTTGAGGCTGCCAACAAGAATATCAAACACATATTGCAGAAGATGGTGGAAACCTACCGGGACTGGCCAGATAAGCTGCCGTTTGCTCTGTCGGGCTACCGGACTTCAATTAGAACTTCTACTGGGGCGACTCCAGATTCATTGCTTATGGGATGAAGGCCGTTCTACCTATTGAAATTGAGGTTCCGTCTTTGAGAGTGCTGGCTGAGTGTCAGAAAGCCGAGGTAGATTGGCAGGAGAGCAGGTTCGAGGAACTCATGCTCTTTGATGAAAGAAGACTGAAAGCGCTGTACCATGTTTAAGGTTATCAGCGCAGAATTGCAAGGGCTTTCAACAAGAAAGTTAAGTCCAGGAATCTAAAGAAAGGAGATTTGGTGCTCAATGATAATCGAGCTCCTGTCCACGACCCCAGGGGCAAGTTCAGACAAAATTGGACAGGTCTCTACATCATCAAGTCTATCTGGTCGGGTGGAGCTGTCGTTCTGATTAACCTAGATGGCCTAGAGTTCTCCCAACCGATCAACATGGACAAGTTGAAGAAATATTACCCCTGAGAGGCTCGTTAGGCCGTAAACCCGGAAGGGCAACCTAGGCAAAAATTAGAGCATTGAAAAATTTGAAATTATAAAAACTGAGCTCGCAAGGTTGAAAACCCGCAAAGGGCAGCCTTGGCAAAAGTTAGAGCGCAAAAGGAGAGTGAAAATACTCGAGTGAACCCAAGCCTGAACTACATAAGGCTTGATTCCCATCTTTGGGATACGTAGGCAACTTCATCCTGAAGTTCAGCCATAAACTTTTCCCCGATCAACTTTGTCCATTTGATCATCTCGACCATCTTTGTCTAGACAACATTTCGGTTATGAATCTCTGGTGCAGTGCTTTTCAGACTAGGGGCAACTTTCCGTTGCCATGAAGTGCTACGGTACTATTCAGACTAGAGGCAACTTTTTAGTTGCTGGGATCTGGGGTTGTGCAACTCAGTGACAGATTTCAGGCATGTCCAGTTCTGATACATATCGAAAATGGTTTTGAAAAGTTTTGATAAAAGTTGACTTTGTTCAAATTAATCTTTCTTCAACTTAGACCATTTTTGGACCAAAGCGGAAAATTTTTAGTACCCACAACCTTCAATTTCTTTGATTTCAATACAGAGTTCTCTTGTTCTTGCATAGAAATTGAAGTTGCTTTTTTATTACATTCATAAAGAAAACTTGAAAGTTCTGATTAAAGCAAATAAATTCGGGGCATGGATAAGTCAGGTGTCCTGCGCCCCCTTCCAGAGCAGGTCGAAGCGTCTGATGCCAAGCTGGGCCCAATCTGTGCCTCTTTATTGAGCCAATCTATGCACTCATCAGACAAAGTGCAACTGAAAGTGGGAGCGGGGGCCAGGAGTTCTCTAGTCCTCCACGCTGTGGCGTACCAAGCAAGCTGCGCACCTCGGACTAGGAATGCAGCTGGGTACTCTATTCCCTCCGACGGGCAAATCTGATCATGGCCGAACTGGCGCTGGAATCGAAAAAGAAAGTAGAACACGTAGTGCAGGAAGCCAATCAACTAAATCCCGATCTGCCGGGACATGCTGTAACTCATTGCCGATAGATTGAGCCAGGGGCATCGCCAAGCAATGCGGTCTGCGGACAAGCGGCACATCCAATCGAACCACCATCCCTCATCAAGGGCATTGACCAGGCGTTGCTGGAAGAAGTAGCCGCGAGCTGAGTATGTTGGGCAAGAGTCCACAACCTGCAATTTGTCCATCAACCATACCAGGGAAGGGATGAAAATGAGAGAATAAAGAATATAGAGATGTACGATGAGAGAAAAGTGAGAAAATGGTTTTGTGAGAAAAACCGAGCCTGAGGGTCGAGTGATGTGAGCAAATACATATGTAAGATTGGGTGGGAAACATTACCTGCTGTAGTAGCGGACTCCCCGCAAATCTGGTCGCCTCTCAGCCATAAAAGGTGTCCAAGCCCATTAACGTCTCAGCCAAGGTCATGGCACTACAACAAAAGTAACCTATGGTGACGAAAACTAGTGAAGAAAATAAAATTCGTCACCAAAGAAAAATAATTCGTGAGGAATTTATAAATTTTGTCACATATAATAAAAAAATAAAAATGATAGGTGACAAAATTTATTTTCGTCAATAAATACTTCATTTTAAGTGAGGAAAAGTTAAGTTTCGTCACCAAAAATTTTTCCGCTAATTTTTTTGGGTGGCGCCAAAATTTTGGGACTTTTGGTGAGAAAAAAATTTGTCACTAATTATAAAATTATTTGTGAGGAATATATTTTCGTCATCAAAACGTTTTAATATTTTGATATCTTTTGGTGAGGAAATAATATTGTCACCAATTTTGGTGGGAAATTTTTGATATATTAAGCGGCAATAAAAAAAATAGGGTATTAATTTTTTTTACCCTTTTTCTATTTATCATCTCTCTCTCTCTCTCTCTCTCTCTCTCTCTCTCTCCCTCAAAATAGGGTATTAATTTGTCTTACCTCTTGCTCCTCCACCACGCCGATCGCCATCGTCATCGCCTCTATTAGCCTTACCGATCGTCGCCGCCACTAGTAGCTTTGCTGGTAACCGCCACATCTTCTTCGCTCGGTGATTTGGTACGTGATTTCTCTATGCTCTTTTTCTGATGTGTCTTTCTCTTATTCTCTGTTTTGGTATGGTGAAGAAAATTAGTGAAGAAAACAAATTTCGTTACTAAATAAGAATAATCCACGAGGAATTATAAACTTTGTCACGTATAATAAAAAAATAAAAATAATAGGTGACGAAATTTATTTCCGTCAATAAATACTTACTTTTAGGTGAGAAAAAAATTAAGTTTCGTCACCTAAATTTTTCCCACTAATTTTTTTTTATGGTGCCAAAATTTTGAAACTTTTGGTGAGAAAAAAAATTGTCACAAATTATAAAATTTTTAGTGAGGAATATATTTTTGTCACTAATTTTTTTTTTTTTTTTTTTGAGAAACTTGATTTTAAATATTTTACATATTTTTAATGAGAAAATTATTTTATCCCTAATTTTGGATGAAAAATTTTGATATATTGAGCGGTAATGAAAAATAGACTACAAATTTTTTTCTCTTTTTTTTTTTTTTTTGGGTTGTGTTGATCAGTTTTCTCTCACATCTCTCTCTCTCTCTCTCTGTGTCAAAACAAAACACAAGTTGGGTCTCTTCGTTTAGCACCCCTTGTCCTCCTTCAGCGTGTTCTCCTCTAGCACCGCCGCCGACGTCGCTCGTTCTCCTCCTTCAGTGTCGTTGCCAACGTTGCATCTCCAAGCCCGTCCGCCCTTTTCCTTCTGTGTCACATGTTCTCTTCCATTAGCTCTTCCTATTATTCGATTTCTTTAATTGTTTATTTTCAGGTATGGGTCCTCTATGGGTCCTCTCTGTATCTCTCTTACTCAATTTCTCTATTTTTTTTAATCTTTGTTTTCCTTAATTTTCAGAATTAATGTTTTTCCTAATTTTTGAAACTAATGAGACACGCAGTGTACACATGATTTAGAATTACCTATTAGAAAGTTCGTTAATTTGTCTCGTCTAGTTTCACCCACTACTAGAAAAATGACTTTTTACTACAATATAATTTGCGACCGCGATATTAGCAGTCGCAAATAGTCAATTTATTCCTTATTTTCCTTTATTTATTTTCCCCTCTTCCTTACATTTGCCCTAGTCCTTCACAAACACTGATCGTTCTCTCTCTCTCTCTCTCTCGGTCTCACAGACTGGTATGAATCTCTCAATCTCTTCTCTCTCTCTCTCCTTGATGTTCTCAGATCAGCACCTCTGCTATGCAAATATCCTTCCTCCTTCTCAGGTATACACACATGTATATGTAACTCTATATACTATGTATATGTGAATATCAATCTTTGAAATTGAAATTATTCTGTTGAGATCTGAGCAAGAATCGAAGTAGTCGTCCTCAACTTCCTTAAGATCTTGAACTCTTCGACTCCGGCAATCTCATGTCACTTTGGCTTGCAATTTTACTTCAAATCTCTAATATCGAAATGTGTGTTAAGCATTGAGTCACTGTTGATTTTAAGTAGATGAATTTGGGGATTTTTCAGTGTATTACAAATCGATAGAAGATGGAGTAATAGTAGAGCGAGTTGAGGTTTTATGAAGATTAGAGATCGAGAAGTTGGATACTCAGTGGTTCACTACGAAGAAGTCATCTCCTGATTCGAAGCAAAAGTGAGGTTCGTTTTGCTGAAAAAATTGTTCCAGTATTTCAATTCTATTTCAATTCTCAATTTAATTTTTCAATTTCTTCTTTATCTTGTTGTTTTGATTGATTGATCCATGATTTTTCCAATTTTCTTGCTGATATATCTTTACAAGTATATGTAGACATATGTTTTTTTTTTTTTTCATTGAATAAAGGGCCATCTATGGCAGCTTGACAGTACAGTTAGCTTACATGTTTAACAAGCCTGTTGATTTCTGTTTGTCCAGTTTGACACAATGATCAGTAATAGTTCCAAACCATAGGTGAAATCAGTAATTTACATCTTTTGATGGTACAGTAGCTCGTGTAGTCTTAGTGTTGGGGGATTATTTGAAGGATGAACCATGGTTAAAGCTCCTCTGCAACTACCTGAAGTATGAACTATTTTATTTGTAATTTTTATTTTCATGTTGCCACAAATCACGACATGTTTCATTTAAAATATTATAGGTCAAATCAATTTATATGTTTGAATATTGAATTTGATTGATGAATTCAGTAGTTATTCATGACCTGCTGAATGATTTGAATGTGCGAAAGCTTAGGGTAAAAACTGCAAGTCAAATCTTTGCCTTAATGAAGAGGATTTAACAGCCTCCTGGGGAAGTGAATGTGAAGTGAACACTACTCACTACTTTAGTTGTGATCTGCAACTGAGTGCAGAGACTAATGCCTACCACGCGTTTGTGTGCAGTCTAAGGGTAAAAACTGCAAGTCAAATCTTTGCCTTAATGAAGAGGATTTAAACTACTTTTTTAGATGCAGTCAAATTATTATGCAACTGTGTGGAGTTTAAACACAAATAACTGCAGGCTTGAATTCAAAGATAATACAAATAACTTGATATTTTCAAAGACAACTAGAATTGAAAATGGCAAACTGCACTGCAACCAAGTGTTGATAAACTAATTGTACAAGCCTAAATTGAGAATTGAAATTGACGCTGTTTGATGTATTGGTGGTGCGCAACCCTCATTTTATCTTTGCGTTGGCTATTTATAATGGCTGGCTGGCTGCGTGCAAGTTCAAACATCAGCACCTCACATCCTTCTGTTTTCAAGACTGCATGTCCTCCACCTTCTTCATTGTTGCACTCCTTATCTAGTGTGTCTTGCTCTCACACTCTGGTTGCCCCACTTGTCCCAACTTTCCAATGCCTCCATTAATTCAAAGAGAAGCTACACATTCTACACTACTGATTTTTTATGGTTGAGGCTTCACAGATTGCCATGTCCTCCTTTTCTTATGTAATGCAGACTTACTTCCATTGACTTGATGGAATACTTCTCCGTGTGTGACATGTTCTTTTCCTTTGACCAGGTGTTGAACAATACCACAACTATCCCCTGCTTCATGGGATATGAAATAACACTTGGTTGCTGGGATGACTCATACATGCCCTTCTTCCATAAGTTGCCATTTGTATAGACATAGTTACACATGAAGATTCCACATCTATCATAGCAAAACTACTTCTTTTAACATAAAAGGGGAGAGAAAAAGTTTATAACAAACTCCTCTCAATTAATCTCAGTTTAATATAAATCTGACCCAAGTTACTTCAACCAACCCTTTCTTACTTGGCTTCCATCACTACGTACCCATTTCCTGTTGGCTAGCCATTTTTAGCCTATGGCTTGGTTGGAGATTAGTCACCCTTAAAGTGATTGTTTGGAAGTTGGACACCCTTGAAGTTTTCAACTCTCACCTATTTCCTAATTTTGTTTTGTTATTTTTGTCGAAGATTTGACTGTATCATCAATTGGTATTTGAAATTAATTTGGTGTGTATCCCATGCGCCATGGTTCTAGCCACTTAAATGAATCTTTACTCACCCTGATCAGAAAGGTCTTTGTTTAGGTGCCTCAAAAAAATTGAAAAGAGCGAACTTTGAAAGTGTTGTTCATTATGTTGAATCCTATGAGAAGAATTGGGAGCAAACAAAGCAAGAAAATTTCTACAATTAACACTAAGTCAACCAAATTTTGGCTGGTGGTATTGGGGCATGTGATTAAAAAACAGAAACTTGCTTCCTAAATTCTGGCTGATGGAATTCCTGCAACTAGAAGGAGACAATCCTTCAGACTATATTTCACATGCAAAATGGCTTCCTAAATAGGCTCAGAACAATAATGTGGTGATGCACTGATTCATTATGGTGTATTATTTTATGTTGGGATAACTCAAACAAACACATCAAATATTCAAAATTAAGCTCTTAACAGGCGCGCAGGCACAAGAGAGACTCAAGGAATGAACAACAAAATGTCTCTGTTGGAATTGTGGTAAACACTGGAATTAGAAATATTGTTGTGAAAAGAGGACTTTATATGGTAAAATTATCCTTCAATCATGAAAGTGTTGGATAAACTTTCATAGCCAACCTTGAGGATAAAGTTGATTTTTAGGGGGTGGAATGATTGGATCCAATATTGTTAGAAAATATTATTAAACTATATTTTGATCTACTTCTTTATGTAAGCTTTAATTAGAAAATTGTAGGTACATGATTCTTCCTATCACGTGACTCGTCCATGAAAATTGCCATATCACCTCCATATGTTTTGGTCCCAACTCCTAGTGTTAGTCTAATAAGGTGGCACTTGGACCAACCAGATACTACCATAGCGGTGCCTTAGCCTTGAGCTTAGACACTTGGGGGCAATTTCCAGGAGGCGCCCTAGGCATGCTTGACTCTCACTCACTCAGTAAGATTAGTCCTCCACTTGAGTGTGCCCATCTCCATTTTGTGATGCATTAACTCTTCTATTGGATAGGCTAATCACACAAACACAATTTCAAATTTTCGTAATATTAACTCTTCATTGATGTTACACATATATTTATAGGCTAAAGACTCTCTTAATTCTATAAGGATTATTACTCAAATTTAGAAACAAAATTTTTTTAGCAACTACTAATATTTTAGACTAACTATGACTTCCAATTATATTTCAATCATAAATCATCCTGATTTTCAAGTCTTCATAAAACTTGTGCCACATATTTTTCATATTGCTGTCTTCATTTTTTCCCACTGTTTTTGTGATCATGAAACAATTTTCATAAAATAGTTACTCAACTCTTGCACAACCTCTCTTATTATCTTGGCATCGTTGAAGAAAATATTGAGTACACTTGTACTTGATGCTGCAATGCAGTGTAGTGCATTCTATTATTATTATTATTATTATTATTATTATTATTATTATTATTATTATTATTATTATTATTATTATTATTATTATTATTATTATTATTATTATTATTATTATTATCAGCCTGTCATATTCATTGACTCCAACCCTCTGCATTTTAGCTGTTGGAAGGACATATCTTAGATTTGATAGCTATAATGGCCAATTGTTAAAAGCTAAAATGGAAATCCTAGCCAATGTTAAGGACTTCGATTGTGATTGAGCACCAAAAGATTCTTTTGAGAAATGATATCCCATTAGTGTTTTTCTGCTAGTTGTTTTGTGTATGATATGATATTGCTAACTAATAGAATATGTTGAATGTTAACTGTTGACTTGTAGACTCACTGAAGAAAATCCAACTTGATTTTTGTTTAATTCTTCAAAAAACATAGTTCAAGGTCAACAATAGAGTGTTAGATGGGACTCTTTTCTTTTGTTTTTCTTCCCGTTCTTTCCTTTCTTGTCCCATGGTCTGCCCTATATCATTCCTCTCCCTCCTCTCATATGACACCTATACAGCTCCTCTTGCCGTGACGGATTAGTTTATTTACAGTGATTTTTTTTCTCAGTACTAATTTAAGTAGTCTATTGTTAATTGTTAGTAATTGCTTTTGTTCCTAACATAAAGTTTGGCTATAGTGATGGATCAATACACATCATTGGTTTAATGATTTCATTAATAACATCGTAATTGTTCTCAGCTTAGCTGCCTTAAAAAATGACAATGTCTCTCCTCAGTCTCATACTCAACTATATAGCATTTCCCCCTAAATTTTCTACCCCATTTTCATTTTCATTGTTTTTTTTTTTTTTTTTTGAGAGTTTCCATAGTTCAGAACTTAAAGGTGATTCGTTGCCTTTAGAACTTGTGTTTAGAACTTTATGTTTTTAGACTGTTCGAGGGAGATGAGTTTTAAATTTTACTTCCCCGTGAAGGAGAGAAAGATGCGACGGATGAAAGGTGCTTGTCCACTAGGAGTTGGGGTTGGGTTTGGCCATGCACAGTAGTGTCATGGTGGACTGTGTCTATGAGGTTGCTAAGTCACCCAACATGGGTGTCTGGGGAAGTGGCTGTTGGGTTTTTTTTTAGAGGTGGTTGATAGTCATGTTGGCCCATGAGGCTATTGGTTGGTGGTGGCATGTGAGGTGTAGGAGGAAGTGAGAAGAAGGGAAAAGGGGAGTGGGTCTGCTGCTGTAGAAAGGAGAAGGGATAGGGAATGAAGAAGAAAAGAATAGAAAAAGGCAAATTAAAAAAGGGGCAAAAGTGTCATTATACATATTTCTTAGATTCACACGCTCAATTTAGTGTGTCGTACACGCACGGAAACTTAACCATAATTTGCAACGTGTGCACTTCACTCCAAATTTCAAGAGGGTTAATGTGTATATTTTTAAACATGAAGGAAGTAAAGTGTTTTTGGACAAAACCATATAAAATGTAATTAATCCAAACTGTTTGGAGGTCTAATTGTGTTTTTATTTCAATATCTATTCATATGTGTTTGTTTTTGTTTTTATGTTTGCTCGCATGTGTGTGTTTTGACCTTTTTACCTCGTTCAGGTTAAAAATAAAACATGAACATATTTGGATTTCGATGAAAATGTTAACTCTTGTAAAAACCGTGGGCTGATTAGTTTGTGTCAAACATGTCCTGTGATTCTCTCTGGTTCTTGTTGGTATTCGTACTAGTGATACATGGTATTCCTGCAATCTTTTGTCATCTTCTGTTATCTGTGTTGGTTATCATCAAGGATCACTTCAACTTTTTGAAGTTTTGGATTGTTATATGCATCTCTACTAAATTGGTTTATAAAATAAAATTATTTAAATATCAGTTTAGTTGTAATTGATAATATATTAATGTTTTTTTTTTTCATAATTTTCTTTGCAGATTGGTTTTTGATGACATCTGCAAGCATTCTTGCAAATGAAGATCAAGTGTTGAAATATTTTTTTTTTTTTTTTTTCTGTTTTTGAATTGATACTTAGTTTTAGTTGCAAATCAAGATCGAGTGTTAAATTTTTTTTTTTTTTTTTGTGGACTCCATGTTAGTTTATTTTGGAATTTGCTTTGATGGTTTTTTTTTGTTATACTTAATGGATTATTATTTAATTTGTTTGATAGATATATTTTGATTTATAATATAAATTTTTTAGTGATTTTTTTATTTATTTATTTATTATTTTTTTTTTGTGGAATGGTGTATAATAGCTAATGGATTTCTTACTACATTTAAAAGGCTATTAGGATATGAGCAGAGATATTTGTGAAATAATAATTTAAATTGAAATATAAAATATGGAAAAAGTTTAGTGACGAATTTTTTTGTCATCCGTACTTATTATTATGACAAAGTGATTATTCGTCGCTAATAAATATTTTTTGTGACAAAATTTATTGCAAGTTATATATGAAAGTTTTCATTGATTTTGATGTTTGGTGACTAAAAATTTCGTCACATATATATATTTTTGCCACGAAATATATTTCGTCACCCATGTATGATGTTTGGAGACGAAAAATTTTGTCAACTTTACATCTTACTGTGACGAAATTATTTCCTCATCAATGACTAACATGTGTGACAAATTTATTCGTCAACTATTTCCTCATCAATGACTAAATGTGGTACTGAATAACTATTTGGTGACGAAAATGAGGATTTTTAATGACAAAATGTTATTTTATTGGTGACAAAATGTTTTGTCACTAAAGTAATTTCATTGGTGACGAAATTATTTTTCGTCACGATGCTTTTTAGTGACAAACATTCAATGACGAACCCGGTGACAAAAATATTTCCTCACAAATATCTATAGTAACGAAATTAGCTCTTTGGAGACAAAAAAAATTCGTCATCCAAGACCCAACTTGTTGTACTGGCAATGCAGTTCTTGCCCTCCTTCAGACCTTGGGCAACCTCGATCAACCGGATGCTAGACCCTCTGGAGCCCGAGACAAACAGGAAATGAGATAACTTGCACAATCAAAGGGCATGTCGCCGAAAGCCTTGCCAATGATGGTCACTGCGGTCACCGGCACCAGAAAATCGACAAATCAAACTCGGAATATCCAGCATTCCATCACAAATCAAAGATCGAGCGTCGTGCATAGTAAGTCCACACATTCACCCTAAGGCTTGGGCGTGGCCAAAGCGAAGCTGAGGCAAGATTTCCTCATCGCGCTCGGATTCCATCAAAGCTTGGAAATCTTCGAAGGTAGGACACACCCCTTGCCCGCCAAAGCTAAAGACATGTGTTACCAGATTCCAAAACCTTGCCGCGGCATGGAGAAACGGAAAGTGTAGCGGAGTGTGACTCAGCGTGAATAGTGCATTTACGCCAAAGCCCCGAAAATTCAACTTTTCCGAACCATCCAAGTTGGCGATCCAAGCTGTGAGATTTTGGGCAAGAAACTCTTCTATTTGGAGCAAATCAGTGTTGAATTGTGAAAAACTACAAAGCTGAGACCCTTTGTAGGGGATAAGGTGTGAGTGGAGGACAGGTGTTAGCATTCTGGTGGTCTTTACCATTTATGGCCGGCCGGCCCAATGTAGTGCCGACCGACCACCACTTTTGGCCGATGACCATCTCTCATGGCCGATGGCCTTTCCCTCTGGCCGATGGCCCTCCCCCTTATTCCATAAGCTGCTTATGAGTTGAACATGCTGAAGAATTGTGGTTGGGACCTCCCCTGATGCCTTCCGGTGGTGATCTTGCGAAGTCACCTCTATTTGTTTATCGAGTTGTTATACATTCGCTTATCGAGTTGTATGTCACATTCCTCGAGTCCTTGCATTTGCTAATCGAGTTGTATGTCACATTCCTCAAATCTTTGCATTTGCTTAATCGAGTTGTATTTACGCCTGGTCAGCTCATCGAGTTCTTTGTTGTTGCTTATCGAGTTATTTTGTCGTTGGTCAGCTCACTACCTGATTATTACGATGCAAGTGCTTAATTTTCAAACAAAATTTCAATTTCATTCACATTGTTATGTGATGCCACGCGATGCGATGCATAAGGCAACAAATGTAACACCTTTTTAAACAAGATAGCCATTTCATTTCCACCATGTCTTTTACAAAAAGATACATAGTTTCAAAGAAAGTAAAACCTTCCTGAGGTAGTGCAATGTGCTTAAAACTAATAGTAGAAAAGGAAAGTAAAGCAAAGGGAGAGCACGGTAGCAGAGTGTTTGGATTAACACCGGTGGCCTCTCCCTATGATAGATGCACCTCCCGCGCCTTTGTTTGGGTCAATTATATGGTCTGGCACCTTCATTACTCGAGATAGTGCAAGAAGGTGCGCTTTGGAATGTTAACTGGTCTTCGTGTTGACCTCGAGCCATGTCTCCTATGTGTGATGTTCGGTGCGTGCAAGGAGCATCCTTTCCCGTATCCTTTTGTACCTTGGGGAGTCCGTAAATCGCTTTAAACATGTTGTATTACATTACTTTGATATGACTATGATTAGCACGCTTGTTACGCATCCTGCTTTCAACAAATGTCTCATCTTTATTTGGTTGCATCTCAACAAATGCGAGTAGCATGCCTTCACTATACTTGTGCTGTACATGCATTCGAATTCCTGCTATACACATTGCCTGCATTGTTGCATGCTTTACTTACATGTGTATATGCATTCTCAGGTGGTTACACATTGTATATATTTTGCGTGTACTTTACTTACATGTGTTCATACCTTGTTTGCCTTACACATTGCATGCGTTGTCGCATTATGCTTTACTTGTGTTCAAGTTCCTTTCTATACACATTGCATGAGTTGTCGTGTTATGCTTTACTTACATGTATTCAAGTTCCTTTTGATACACATTGCACGCGTTGTCACGTTATGCTTTACTTTCATGTGTTCAAGTTCCTTTTTATACACATTGCATGCGTTGTCACGTTATGCTTTACTTACATGTGTTCAAGTTCCTTTCTATACACATTGCATGCATTGTCGCGTTATGCTTTACTTACATGTGTTCGAATCCCTTTCCATACACATTGCGTGCGTTGTCGCGTACGTTTTACTTACATGTGTCTATATCTTCACACATTGTGCACGTTGTCACGTGTTCTTTACTTACATGTGTTTAGGCCTTCATAGCATTGTTATGCTTGCCTTTAGTCGCATTGTTATGCTTCCCACTCGATTTGCATTGTCACACACTTTCAATTGCATTGTCATGCATACTGCTACCGATATTGTACCTGTTAAGTTTCTCTCTTTTATAGACACGATATTGTACGTACGGTTCATTTGAGGCTGGTGCAACCAAACGAACCGGACAGGTATTGTATTCTCCGCGTGAAACATAGCGAGAATTACATAATTGTCTTCCACCCTTTCTGCATTATAGTGTAGTTGAATTCATGTTAGACTGCTTAAAACTGTTGCATTTATTGTATGTATATGCTTCGTTACAGCTTTCTTTGCATGATCATAAGTTATCCTCGGCTTCTTGCATTATTAGTTGCATTTTGCCCCTGCCTTCGGGCGCATATCTTTGTTTGAAGCTTGTATGCATTGTCCAAGTCTTCGGCCTTGTCAAAAATGGGCCATCTCTGGGCTTTGGCACTCACTCCCGTCATTGTTATGACTTTCGAGTTCTGTCAAAGAGGGGCAACTATAGACACCCCATTTTTGACCGTCCTCAAGACTTGGACATCACTGTTTGGACACTCGGTGATCATCCACGTTTGTGTTCGTCTTGAGTTCCCGGAGGTCTCGGTTACGCGCCTTGCCTTAGGACCTCTCGACTCGACTGTGTTGCGTTTGGTTTTCTACCAAACACTTGTGTTTTTGTTTGGAGGGCAGGGAATGGCTTGTTGGCCATCCCCACTCCTCACCGGCCATGGCTTGAGGCCACCGGCCGTGTCTTCTTGCCACCAACCATTGGTGATGGCCAGTCGGCACTTTGTGCAGTCGACCGACAATTTAGTTGGCCGATGGCCTCCTTTTTTGGCCGGTACCACATTTTTGCCTCTTGCAGGCATGGTGCATGCCAGCTGTGCCAGCTGGGATGCACAGACCCTACCCCCAAACACGTGTGTGGCTGTTTTGGCCCCTTTGCACCCTTTTTGATCCAAACTTCTTCTAGAAGATTGCACCCTTTGCTCAAGCTTCTTGAAGAAGCTTCACCCCTTGTCTTAGCTTCCTCAAGAAGCTTGCACCCTTAGCTTAGCTTCGATTGGAAGACTTGACCCCTTTAGGATAGCTTCTCTTGGAAGCTTAACCTTTTCCATGGTCTATATAAGCAGACCTCTCCTCTCCACTTGGGAGGTTCAGGAAAATTAGACCTAAAACATATATATTCTGATATATATATCTTCTCTCTCTATATCTCCCTCTCTCTCTCTCTTCATTTTGTGTGTGTTTGAGGGCCTAAAAGTGTATTTAGTTCTTAGTTTTGTACTAAGACACCTACTATTACACCATACTTCGACTTTGGAGGTCTTGAGAGTCTATTCTTGGAGCTTTGGGTTGGTTTTGATCAGAAGAAGAGGGCTGAGCTTGCTGTTCTTGAAGTGTTCTTCAAGGGTAACACTATTTACTTTATATTCCCCAATCTTGCACTAGTCTTTAACCTATCTTGCATACTAATTTAAGCTTTGTATATAACTGAAAAAAGTCTTGTATTTGCCTTCTTAAGATCTTTCATTAAGCTCATATCAGTGTTGGGGGTCGACCTCCCCCTCTTAGGCCTTGTTTGGCCCTTTTTGTGCCTTCTTTGTTGAGCCTTTGTAACTTTCGTGTATTGGCCTTCTCACCACTGAAATCCGGAGGATTTTCAGTCGTGAAGAAGTGGTTTTGAGGTCTTTCATAGGGGAGGGACACCCCTCTCCCTTTGTGTCTCATTCGTTCATGTTTTTGGCTCATAAGGGTAGCATGCATGCCTAGTAGTTCATTACTTCATTTCAGAGATTTTTGGGTGTTATTTGGTCATATTATACCTCTATTTTTGGTCGGATTTGTTGTCTGTTACATGCATCACATACTTGCTTAGTAATCCCCTTCATTGTCATGACACGCGCCATGGATTTGCCCCTCCATGCTTGCATGTTCTAGCTTAACTTCATGAAGCTTTTGGTCATATTTTGCCATGCTTAAGGTTTTTTGGGTACTGATTTGATCATGTTTTCCATGTTTGGTATAGCCTCTTTGCATTTTCGCTTGTGAGCCTTGAATGTGTGAGTCATTAGCATGCTTTAGTTGGGTTGTTTCAGTCATTTGGAATCACCTCTCATGCTATTTCAGTCCATAATCCATGCTTGCATACTTGCATTCATCGTCCCTTTCATGCCTTGATGAGTTGTTCTTTTATGCCTTGAAATGGGCCTTGGTGTATGCCTTTTTCTTTAAGACCTTGGGCTGCCATATCAGTGGGTTTTGGGGTGTATTTTGATGCATAAAAACTCTATTTTTGGTTGCTTAGTCCATGCCATAAATGGTTGGGGTGGTTGTAGTGGAATGCCCCCTTTTTGTGGCCTTGAATGCCCTTTGTTTTGGGCCCATTTCTTAGCATGTTTTGACCATGTTCCTTGCATGTTCTAGTCCTATTTTGGTCTGCCCCATGACTATTTTCAGTCATCTTGGCCTTGCGAGGCTTGGTCGATATGGCCTTGGTTCAAGCATCTTGACTAGCTTTGAATCTTAAGCCCATTAGCATGCTTTGTTCACCTTAGGTGCATGATTTGGTAGTATTATTGACATGATTTTAGAGCTTGTTGTATTTCCATATCCTCATGTTCATCCCATCTTCTTCATGCCTGAATGTTGTAGATTGTGGTCTAGCTTATGGACCAATGTCGTGTGTGCACTTGCCTCCCCCTTTGGCCCCTTAATTTGGGTGTTTTGGCCACTGTTTTGAGGCATGGCTGAGGCCTCCCATTTCGGTCTAAGTCCACCATTGCATGTTTTGACATGTTGCATTACTTTGGTTTCATGCCTGCATTGTATCATCTTTGCACATTTGCAGGTTGTTTAGCTAGTTGCATTTCATATCCTAGCTTGCATGATAGGTTGCATTGCATTGAATCTTGCATGTTTGGCACATTGCATTTGGCATGCCTTGTCAACTTAGCTTCATGTTGCATATTTGACCCATGTTGCATACTTGAGCCACATTGCATACATGCATTACATTTTGCTTGGTTTGGGGTGTCAAACCAAGCAAGAGGGGTGAGGTGTGTTCGTACTCCAAGTGACGAAACACGTCTCAACCCTCGGTCGCCGATGCCCTTGATCTCAACATGATAGGGTATGAGTCATTCATTTGTTTTGTCGCATGCATTTACGTTAAGTTGTAAACTTGCTGCCTTAGGCCATCATGCATTGAAATGCGTGATTGGTGGCCCAAGTACCGAGGGTCACACTCCCATGAGTCCATAGCATGATTAGGAGAGTGGCCATGCATACATTGCTTTGAATTTCCTTGCCATGCACTGTCTGCCCTATGTTGCTGTCAAAAACAGGTTTCTGCAGGAAGAAATGGGCGGCTGGCCACATACAGTGCCGTCCGACCATCAATATCCAGCCGGTGGTGTAACTTTTGGCCGATAAATACATCCCCACGGCCGGTGAACTTGAATTGTGGCCAGTGAACCCCCAGAGCACTCAGAGGGTGATTCAAAATGGGTCTGGGGACTTTCAAAATTTTCAGAGGAGCAAGGCAATGTAAACAGAGGCAACAGTGGCTTGGCACGGGTTTCTGGGCAGGACGAGTCGAGCATGCATCATCCTAGCATTCCGAGGCGTGGCTGCGGCCATCCTCTTTCTGCATTTAATTTGTTAATTAAATAGAAGATATGTAATATTTAATTAGTTAGATGGGTTAATTATTTATTTGTTTTGTAATATTTATTCGGACCCTCCGAGCGAGGGCAATTGTGTAATAAGTGTGCGTGAGTGTGTGTATGTCTTCCAACCCCACGTCTTTCTTCCCTTTTATTTACTAGTTTTCAATGGTTAGTTCAGGGCATGTTTCAATTAGCATACTTATGATAACATGTTTGCATACATTCATTCGTTCTGCATGCACCGGGCTCAGCACATCATACTAACTGCATTTGTATTTCAATCCCAAATTGAATACGTGGTAGCTGTAGCATTTCACATGTCATTTTAGAATAGCCGAGCCTATTGTAGTTGCATTCCTGCATGTGATACATTAGGCCTTTTTGTATAATTAGGACCATGCATGGATTTCTAACATAGCTTATGTTTTGGCTTGGAGTACTCTGTAAGTCTTTTCGCTTTAGCATTCTTGCATGCGTGTGAGTGCTGCCATGACAACATGCTTACCATGTGGCTAAATGCTTATGTGATATAACTGCATGAATGCCTGTGGGTGAAGGTTGGATTGTTTAAGTTGGAACAACTCGTTGAAATCCGTGTTTTAGCCTACTCGCAAGTAGCAAATTTCAAACGTTTTCCAAACAAACAGATATGCAATGCTTTGTTCCAAATTAGACGGTTTAGTCTATACTTTTGTGTTGCGCGCATCAGATAGTAATTCTAGCTAAAATAATTGGAATAAGAACGCATAATATTTTCAAAACAACATATCATTGCTAGTAGAGGCCGATCTTCGGATCGAGCGAGAGGGAGTGCTCATAGCTGACCTTCCCCAATCGTACCCAAGTTCCCGAGCCGAGGCAACTTTGGTGATGACGGACACGTGGCCTTAGGCAAACGAGTCAGGGTTTCCAAAATTCCTGAAATAAAATATTTAGGTGGCGACTCTGTATCTGGTAAAGCAGCCAATGTTTGGCACTTCTTTCCTAAAATCTGTTTTCCAAAACGATTTGCCGGATTTGGACTCCTTGGCTTAGATTAAGAACCGTGACGATTTGAGAGTCCGAACTGTAGTGAGCCCATAATGAACAGAACGGGACCCATCTTCCCGGGACATTCGGGGACGTCTACATATGTTTTCAAGCAATGAATTTGATTTTGACACTGGTTAGTATGATGAGCCAACCCCAAATGCTCATAAAACAAGTGTATGAAAACATGGCAATGCAAAGTAAATATGATGCTCTGTGCTACCATCATAGGTGGGTAAATAAAAGGGAGAAAGAAATGGGGGTTTGAAGGCATACAACATTATTTTATTTTTTCCCTTGCACAGGAGGGTCCAAATAAATGTCCAAGTGTCTGAAATAAACTAATTATTACAACACCCAACGAACAAATTGAACTAAACTAACTACTTATTACATATTCGAATGAATTCTAAATCAACTATCTACCTAGCTTTTGGAACAACAAAGGTATAATGATCATACTAAGCATCATAACAATACATGAAATTGCAACGATAATAATAATATTTACAACAACAATAATTTAATTATAACAATAATGAGAGCATTACTTTACAACAGTTGATAAAACCAAGAAGTACAAGTATGTCATGCACGTGGCAATTTTCATAAGCAACTTTGTCTGCCTTCCTTGGAATTTGCCCTGTTTCACCTTCGGTCACTGCTCTCTGTTTCTACAAAACACTCTGTTTACCACACATTAGAGGTCGGGCGGCCCCCATTGAAGCCCGATCGGGCCCAAATAAAGCTGGTCATGCCTTAATTTCAGGTAAAACTCTAATTTTGTGCTCTGAGGTGAAAACATTGTAGATAGAATTTTTCTGAGCCCTGTTTGTCCCATCTACCCTTCTCTGTCATGGAAAGCCTCAAGAGAAGGACGAAAGCACTTCGACAATCATAAATGAGCAAGTTGATTTCTTGATGATTTCGGGCACGAGTTGGACAAAAATTGATGAATGCAATGAACAACACCTACCCCTCCCTCTTATTATGGAGTGAGCTTAAAGAGGGAAGTAAAGATGCTTCAAGGTTCATCAAAACTTCATGAATTGAGATATGACGACCCTTGACTCAATGGACTTAGCATAACGTCCAGCCGAGCCTAGGCAATATAACTTATCATCATTATGTTGGTTGGTTCATTTTAAGCCAATTTTCTTTGTCCGTTCCATTCTTTAATCCATTTGTCCAAAGTGATGATTAAGTCCGCTAAATGAGAAGAACGTCAAGCAAGAGGTACTCCTAAATATGAAGGAGAGACCATGTCTTTGATGATGAACCTCCGTAGAGATTAAGCCATTAAGCATAGGTCTTTAGCTCATATTTTGAATAACCATCTATCGGTTGAAATAACTCTCAAACAAGAGAAGAAAAGAAGAAAAATGAGGAGGTTGCAGACATGATTGTGTGATTGATTCTTGATTAACCATAGAAAAGCCATTAAAGCATGTAGAACACAACATAACAAGCTAGATATTCAAGCATATACTAATTAAATAAATTACCCCAGCCCTAAAATAGCCCCTAATTTGCTAAAAACAGTGACTAAAAATCATGTTAGAGAGCATGAAAAGGTTGGAAAGAATAAGGCAAAATAAAGCTAGTGAACAAAAGCAAGGAGAGGTGGCTAACCTCTCCATTTTTGAGATGTCAAACCATGTTTTTTAGGCTTTCCCAAGCTCTGAAAATCAATTTAAAAGGCAAAGAAGAAAGTATAAAAATAAGGGCTCGAGCTATGAAATAAGGTCTAATAGAAGGTGTGAACCTTCTCTACCCTTTGGTAGCTATCCAGACCTAAGTTTAAACACTTGAAATAGACTCAAGACAGCACAAAAACACAAGAAGTAGCTAATAAGAGATTGAAAGAGAAGTAAAAGAGAAGGTGGTAAGCTTATAACTCTCAAAGAAGCAGGCTCTTGTTTGTAACACAAACTTGGTTCAAGTACACTCTCAAGCTTGAATTGTGATGCACAAGCCTTAACCAAGGCTCTAATGTTATGATCTAAGGTGGTATATGGTGTATGGATATTAGTCAAGAGAGATAGGTTCGCTTAAAGGTGACTTGTATAGGAAGAAGGTGCTCTCTCTTGTGTGTACGGACTCTTTAGAAATTGTTCAATTCTCAAAATAGAGGTATAACCTCATTTTTGTAGAATTTGAGCAAAACAAGTCAAAAATATCTTCAAAAAAACACAGCTGGCAGGCTCTTGTCCAGAACAGTGTGTGTCGCCAGCATGGCACGGCTGAGCCCAAATAGTCACAACCGGCTCTCAATGGGGCACGGTCGAGCCCTAATGTGCTGTCCCATTCCCCTATTTCAAGCTCAGTGTAAGGTGACACATTGTTCAAAAATGAACCTCTGAGGTAACAATAAGGCAAGTAAGAAGGTTTTGGGATTATTTTGGGACTCAACCTTGGATTCCCTCACCAAGAACTCAAATCACACAATGTAGTTTTCATTATCGAGTTTGTTGGACCAAGTGCCTAATTCTTACGGGTGGTAAAAAATGGGATGTCTACAATTGCCCCTCTTTGACAAAGCTCAAAGTCATAAAATGACGTAAGTGAATGTCAAAGCCCAGAGACGACCCCTTTGACGCGGCCGTAACACATAGGCAAGAAAATAAACCAAAATACAAATACCAATGGTTGAACCCCGAAGGTTGCCTACGTATCCCTTTTGCGAGGAATCAAACCATGCGTAGTTCAAGGGCAAAATGCAAAATGATATGCAGGAAACATAACTTATGATCATGCAATGAAACATTCACATATATGCTAACAAACGATGAAGCAATACAACAAGCAATAACAGGAATATAACACTTGAACAAATGTATAAATTCAAGCAAAACAAACTAAGCCATGTCTCATACGGAAAGAAGTGAGTAAATAAACACGTCTCACGTGAGAGGGAAAAAAGAGTACGAACTAAACTACGCCTCACACAGGGAGGATGTAAGGAAAGCAGACCTAACTACAGCTCCCATAGGCAGGGTGAAAAAGGATATAAACTAGACTGCGTCTCATGTAGAGTAGACGAAAAGCTCCATGCCAAATTGCATCTCACTCAAAGAGGGTGGAGGGTAGTGTGAACCTCAGGTGTACCTAACGTTTTTTAACTGAGTAATTGAGATCCTAATGCGTCTGACGCGAGAGAAGGAAGGGTGGTGTAAACAACAGGCACACTTGTTGTTTCTAACCAAAGCAACAATCCTAATGTTCCTCATGTGGGAGGAGAAAAAGTTGGCATGAACAACAGGTGCACCTGCTGCTTTTAACCAAAGGAACAATACTAACGTGTCTTACACGATAGGAGGAAAGGTGGTGTGAACAACAGGTGCACCTGTTGTTTCTAACCAAAGGAGCAATCCTAACCCGTCGCACGCGATAAGAGGAAAGGTGGTGTGAACACCGAGACACGCCTAATGTTTTGAATCGAGGGAACAATCCTAACGCGTCGCATGCGATAGGAGAAAAGGTAGTGTGAACACTGGGACATGCCAGTGTTTTTAACTGAGAGAACAATCCTAACGCGTCCTCACACGATAGGAAGGGAGGTGGTGTGAACACCGGGACATGCCCAATGTTTTTAACCAAGGGAACAATCCTAACGCGTCATATGTGGTGTGAACACTAGGACACACCCAATGTTTTTAACTGAGGGAACAATCCTAACGCGTCGCACGTGATAGGAGGAGAGGTGGTGTGAACAACAGGTGCACTTGCTATTTTTAACCAAATGGAAACAATCTTAACGTGTCGCATGCGATAGGAGGAGAGGTGGTGTGAACACCGAGACACGCCTAATGTTTTTAACCAAGGGAACAATCCTAACACATCACACGCGATAGGAGGAGAGGCTGGATAAATAAAAGGGGCAAACAATTCAACACTTGACATAGCGAGATTGGAAGGCCTCAGAAAGTAAACCTCACTAAGATAGCCCAAATCAGGGTGCAAAATTGAAGCGCGAATTTACGAAGAGTTAAACATGAATTTAACAAACTAACAGAAAATCAAAGTAATCTGAGTGACAATAGAATAGGTTGCTGATTTTGTCTTTTGTTTTTCCTTCCACACACGAAATGACAATATCAATTACGAATAATTATGAACTAATTAATGAAACAAAGCAACAAAAACAACAATTAACTAACCAAAGCAACAAAACAAAACAAGAATAAAACCTATTCCTTATCTACTCTTTCCACATTTCTTTTCCTTCTTTTTTTCTTTTTCTCTCTTGCTTTTTGTTTTTTCACTCCTCCCAAATTTTCATCGAGGTCCAATATTGAAAAAAACAAACAAAACAAAACAAAACTAAACAAAAACAAAAACAAAACAAACTGGGTAGCATTTGGGGCCGGTAGGGCCCTAATGAAGCATGGCCGAACTCTAATGCAGCTGGCCGAGTCGCAATAGCGACAAGGGTAGTTTTGGGAAAGCCACGACCTGTGGCTATTTTAAACACATTCCAACATTCACCTTGCACACACAAGGTTGAAAATCCCTCCCCCCTCTCTCTAAGCTTCCTCTCTCTCTAGATTTCCTCTCCTCTAGCGAAACCCATCAACCCACACAAAATTTTCCCTTAAACCCCTTTCAATCAAACCTTTTGAACCGAACAAAACTTGATTTGGTTAAGGTTTTGGATTTGCCCTTGGTTTTACTTAGATTCTCACACTTTTACCCACATTTTTCCTTCCTCTTCTTTTGATTTTTCTTTCATCCTTACTTTCTCTCTCCTAGGGTTTTGGTTTTCTATTTTTTGGATTTTCACTCAAACTCACTTACCCCCTCACTTGTTTTGCACATTTTCTTATTTGCCCTCACACATGCCCATGGCTAGCGATGAGGCTCCCATCCACGACCCCATTGTGGGTATTGGTGTCGTCTTAGGTGCATATATCGAGGCTGAGGACGTTCCTGAGCCCGCACTTCCTTCTCTTGCTGACAAGTCGTTCGACGCAGCCTCCTACCAGCCACGTACCCACGCTCCGACCGCAGTTGGTATCTTAAGATTTGAGGGCCTCATCCCAAGGGCAGATAAGGACATTTTGTTGCTAGAGAGACCACAGAGCACTTGTCCTCCTATGTCTCTATGGTAAGCGACCTTTCCTCAGTTTTGCACATATGTTGGATCTCGTAAGCAAGCTACTCGTTACTGCTGCAGACATATTGATAACATCCTCCATTTGCAGGTGATAGCCAGGAGGATTGTCGATTATGGGTCCACATTCGGACCCCAGAACTGGTATAAGAGGCTTCCAATAGAGGTCAGCATATAGGTCAATGCCACCGACTTCGGGCGTTTTCGTTCAGGGCTCATACAGATGAGGGCGGAGCCACTGCTCAACGGAGTCTTGGTAGAGAGATGGTGGGACACCACTGACTCATTTCACTTCTCATCGATTGGGGAGCTAACTCTGACCCCGTACGATTTCTAGATGCTTACTGGCTTGCGGGAAAATGTTTGCGGCCCGATCTCATTTGATCCTAATATAACCTAGTGGAAAACTGCACAGCACCAACTCCTTAGGGCGATCCTAGACACCACCAGCCACGGGATGATGAGGTATAGTTGGTTCTTTGATCACTTCTCTGACTTTCAGCCAGTTACTCCATAGGAGGTCGCTCAGCACACCCGTGGCTTCCTTATGTATCTCCTCGGTACTAACCTATTTGCAAATAGGGAAAATATCGTGGGGCAATATCTCCTAAGAGCATTGGTGAACCTACCATAGGTGGCAGGTTATGACTGGGGTGGCGCCGGCTTGGCCACCCTATATTGCTACATGAGCTCCATATCTCACTGAAAGACGGATTCACTTGGCGGCTACTGGAAGGTTTGGGAGGTACACCTCACACTTACTTTTTCTGCTTTCCTTTGCATTTCGTGTCTGTATCTGCTCATTTACTTTATTCATCTTTCTCTGCTTGTAGATATGGGCTCATACATATTTCATGTCTCTGGCTCCAGTCCCAGTGAGGCAGCTTGAGTTGCTTATACATATTTCATGTCTCTTTCTCTGCTTGTTAACACTGCCGCGTAGAGCAAGATTTCCCCTACCTTTGCCGTTTCTTTGACACCATCACCGCTAATCAAGTAACAAAGTACTAGCCTTTACATTTCGCTGCTTCCACTATTTCTCTACAGCTTTTCTCATACTATTCAATCCCTGATATCTGACACTTTACTTTGCATATTTCGTTCACAAGCTGACTGGCACCGCTGGCCGGGCATCCCCCAGGCAGCGAGTATGACTTATGTTGCTCCATGGCACGACTCCACGATGTGGATTCTATTTGGGGGCCCATTTGGCAAGGGATATTACTTGGGAGAGAGGTTCATTCATCAGACACGAGGTGTAGCCGATCCTAACATCCCACATCCTCCTCCTCCAGACATGCGGGTAGTTGACGACCTCCACAACGGGCCCCATATCGATTTCTTGATGCTAGGGGAGTGTAGACACGCCATTTTTGACCAACCTTAAGACTCAGATGTCATCGATTGAGCGCTCGGTGATAGTGCATGTTGTGCTCGTTCTGAGGTTTCAGAGTTTCGGCTGAGAGCCTAACCCCCGGACTTTGGGATTCTTCTGTGCTTTGCCTCGGTTTGTGAACCAGGTTCTGTTTTCTCTTCCCGAAGGGATGGAGAGGTCTCGTAGACCATCTCTCAGTGGTCGTAGGCCACTGTTCCCGTTTGGAGACCAGTTTTCGATTTTTGGAGCCGTCGGTCGTGTGCCTCGGTTTTGAACCTCTTAACTACTTCCGGTTGCTCCAATTTTTGGCACACACCTTGTTTCCTCTCTTTAGAGGGACACTGTGGCCCGCGAGACCACCTTTGTGGTCACACGCCACCTTTGATGCTTAACATTCAGTTTTCGGGGCACCTGGCTGCCCGTTTTGGCCCCCAAACCCTCGTTTTTGCATCCGTCTTGTTTTATTTTTGGCATAGACCCTAGTTTCATTGTTAGGAAGGTGGTACAGGGTGGGAGACCACCTTTTCTTCTTGGAGACCACCTTTCCCCAGTCGGTCGGTTTTTCTTGACAAGTAAGCGGTCTCCCTCACTTTTGAGCCACAATTTCTGGTCTCCCATTGCACCACTGAGTTGCATTCACCTGGGAGACCACCAATATAGGTAGGCCGACCACCTTTTCAACTTGAACCTGTTGACCCCTGGTCGGCCGACCAGGGCAAGTGGTCTGCTGACCACTTGAACAGGTCGGCCAGCCATTTGCTTTTTTGTCTCTTTGAGTGCTATCCTAATGTGCCAGCTAGGAGGTATTTGCCCCATCCTCCGAGGATTGACCCTCTTGTTTCGGCTTCTTAAAGAAGCTTGGTCCCTTTTGCTTAGCTTCTAAGAGAAGCTTGACCTTTTGTCGAGCTTCTTGAGGAAGCTTGACCCCTTTGGTCTAGCTTCCTCAAGAAACTTGACCCTTTTGGTTTAGCTTCCTTTAGAAGCTTGGCCTCTTTGCTCCAAGCTTCTTAGAGAAGCTATGGACCTCCTCTTCTATAAGAGGGAGCCTCTTCCTCATGAGCCAGGGTTGAGAAATTTTGGCTAAGGCATACACCTCTTTCTCTCTATATCATTCTCTTTTGGTGTCCAAAACTCTTAGTTCTTGGCCCCATTGCACTACACCTCCAAGCAAAACACCTCCATGGTCAACCTAATCACCTAGGAGCTCATTTTTAGAGGTTGAGGAGTTCCTATTTTGGTCCAGAAGCTGCTGGCCTTCTTCTCTACAAGGGTAAGTCTCTATTTCCCTCTTTGCAGCCTTATTTTGCATCATAGTTTAGCTCTATTTGCAAGCATATTTAGGCTTTGTCATAAATTGAAAAAGTCTTGTTTTGAGCTTCTAAACATGTTTGTTTAAGGCCTTTTTTCTGTTGGGGTCATCTACCCCCTTGCATGCTTCATTTCCTCTTGTTTTGAGCTATGCATTAGAGCATTTGTGTTGGCCTTGGTTTTGCCTTTTAGCCACTGAAATCCAGCAAATTTTTAGTGGCTAACATGTGTTTTTGAGCCTCAAAATCAGAGAGGGGTGACCCTCTCACCCGTTGTTTTGTTTACTAGCTTTGTTGGCCTTACAAAGGAGCCCCTATTTACATGATTGAAAGCCATGTTTCGGGCCACTTTTTGTGAGTTTTGTGACCTGCATAGGCTTTGTCCAGAGCCCTTTTTTCCACGTTGAATGTTTATTATGCATGTGTAGAGTAATCCTCTTCAAGGCCTTCCAAAGGGGCCTTTACTTGCATGCTTCCTAGGGTCATTTGAGGCCCTTTTTAGTGAGTTTTAGGAACCTCATAACCTCTGTGCCGAGGTAGTTTTGCCATTTTGTGTGTCTATCGTACATGTGTAGAACAACCCTCTCTTTGGTCTTTGAAAGGAACACTTCATTCTAACATGTGTTGCCTGAGTTTCAGTGGGTTTTTGGTCATATTTTGGCATGCCATGTTTCTGTTTTGGGCTGGTTTGGTGGCCCCTCATGTGCTTCATATACACGTAGTGTAAACCATGCTTACTAGCCTATGTTGCATGTTGTTTTGGCCCTTCATGTTAGCACTTTTTGGCCATGCCTTAAACTGATTTTGTGCCTGTTTTAGACTGCCTTAACTCTGTTTTTGGGTCTCATGGTCGACTGATGCTTGTTTTGCATGCTTGGAGTTCAATATCCATGCCTAGCTTTGAGATTTGAGGTCTGTTGCATGCATATACTGAGGTGTTTTCATGCTTTGGGGTCATTATACATCATATTTCAGTGCTTATATGAATTCCATATTCCCATGATTTCCACTCTTTAAACGTGTTTGAGAGTTGTGCATAAATGCCTCATTTTCGGACCATTGCATGAGCTTCGTTTCTTTGCATGTTGAATCATCATTTTGGGCCACTTTCCTAATATTTCAGATCTTCCTGGGGTCTATTTAGGGCTGGTTTTGCCATTTATAAATTGTTTTGTGTATCTGTAGCGTAACCCGCTTTACTAGTTTCAGTATTCGAGCCATCTTGCATGCATTACGTGACATATTTACATGATTCGGGACCATTGTACATTATGTTTCAGAGCTGGAAAATGTGTGTTTGCATGCCATACTTCATCCTTTGCCATGCTTAGTTAGAGTTGCATGTTGTGCCTTAGGATCAGTCCTTTGCATCCGTGCATGTTTGCATGTATTTCGGTTGGCTCATTTCCATCATATGGCCACTGATGTGAGTCTGGCAGAGGTCCACTCATATTGGTGTAAGTCCATCTTGCATTTGTTTATGCCATTTAGTTCATGTGTGCATGATAGTCTTCGTAAGTGCATTGTGTATGCCATGTTATGTCGCGTGCATTGTATATGCCATGTTAGCCAATAGCATTGCGTATGCTAGGTTGCATGTTAGTCGCATTGTGTATGCCATCTCATTGCTTTGTGTTTGGAGTAGGGTTGAAGTCCGAACTCGGGAAACGAGGGACGTTTCGCACTCCAGGTGACGAAACGTGCCTCAAATCTGGGTCGCCGACACTCGTGACTGTCCATGATAGAGTTGTTGGCTTTACTTGCTTATATGTGCATTCATTTCATATTGAGTCGTGCAATTTGACTTCTCGGCCATCATGCATCGAGATCCGTGATTGGTGGCACGAGGATCGAGGACTACACTCCCTTGAGCTTGTGCAAGGACGGGGAGAGTGGTCATGCACACATTTGTTGAAAATATATTGCCTTTTCTCTCTCTTGCCTTTGTTGCAGAAAAACCAGAAACCAGAGGTGGAAACTGGTCGGCCGACCAGATTTTCTGGCTGGCCGACCACCCTCTTTGGTCTCTACCACAAAGGGTGGTCGGTAGGTGGTCTCCCATGCAAATAACTGGTCGGTGGCCTTCCCAAGGTGGAGTTTCATCCTTCTGGAGCTTTGTGCAACTTTCTAAAATCAATTGCAAACAAAGGCGAGTCGAGGCATCACGATGGATTTCCCGAGAAAGAGATTCAGGCATGCATGCATTCATTGCCATCCAAAACAGAGCCGAGGCAGCCCACTTTCAGTTTACATGCTAGTTTAGTTAATTTGTTAATTAGCTAGTATTGTGTAATAATTAGTTACTTCGATTCTGTATTATTTATTCGGACCCTCCGAGGAGGGCAATGTCATAATAAGTGTGCGTGCGTGTGTGAATGTCTTCCAACCCCACGTCTTTCTCCCTTTTCTTTACTAGCTTTTGATGGTTAGCTTAGGGCATGTTTCAATTAGCATACTTATGTTCGCATGTTTGCATTCATTCATCTGTCTTGCATGCACCAGGCTCGGGGCATCATACTAACTACATTGTATTTCAATTCCGAGTTGAATACATGTTATCTGTAGCATCTCACATGCCATCTTAGAATAGCCGAGCCTATCCTAGTTGCATTTCGCATGTGTTGCATTAGCCATCTTAACATGAACTAGGATCATGCATTGATTACTAACTAGTTTCTGTTTTGGCTCGGAGTACTCGGTGAGTGTTTATGCTTTAGCATCTTGCATGAGTGTGAGTGTTGCCATGAGGCAATTTGCTTATCTGATATAACTGCCTGAATGCCTGTGGGTGAAGGTTGGGTCGCTTGAATTGGAATAATTCATCAGAACCCATGTTTTTGCCTACTTGCGAGTAGCAAACTTCAATCCATTTTCAAAACAAACGGATATGCGATGCGTTGTTCCGACTTAGGCAATCTAGTCTATACTTGTATGTTGTGCACATCACATAGTAATTCTAGGCTAATAAATCGGAATAAGAGCACATGTGTTTTCAAAAACAAGATATCAGGTTTAGTAGTGGCCGATCTTTGATCGGGCGAGCGGGGGTGCTCATGAAATGACCTTCCCAATCGTACCCAAGTTTCCGAGCCGAGGCAACTTTGGTGATGACGGACACGTGGCCTTAGGCACGAGTCAGGGTTTCCTAAATTCCCCCAAAATAAAATATTTAGGTGGCGATTCTGTATCTGGCAAAGCAGTCCATGTTTGGCACTTCTATCTAAAAATCAGTTTTTCAAAACGATTTGCCAGATTTGGACTCTTTGGTGATTTATCAATCTCGTATTGCACTTTACGAGATCAGATTAAGAACCGCGACATTTGAGTCCGAACTGCAGTAAGCCCAATGAACAAAACGGGATTCCCTCCCGGGGCGTTCGGGGACGTCTACAGTTTCTGGCGACTCCGCTGGGGAGTTAGAGAACTTGACTCGAACTTATGATATTGTGTTTTGACTACACTTATGTGTTTCTTTGAATTGCAGGTGCATTGGTGCACCTAGGACACCGTGTTTGCCATCTGCTATTCCTGAACGGTTTCCAGGAGGCTCGCTTTGAGAAGCGTGTCATAAGGCTGACTGGTTACGGGCTCTACCACGATGGAAACACAAACCCCGATTTTTACCGGGGCACCCTTTTTGACCATTTGACCTATGTATATCAGTTTGCAAGTCTGGGTATCAGGCCTGAGGGCATCAGTATGTGGGGAATCAGTTTGACCTGAGGGTATCAGTTTGCAGGCAGAATCTTGGATAGAATTCAGTAGAGAGCATAGTTATTCGGCTGCTCATATCTGTTTTGGTGAAATCAGGCTGAGATGCTGTCTTTTTTCTTCTTTTGCAAGGTAGTCTCGAAACTATAGCTTCAGAAGGCTCCAATATCCCCCGATACATTGGGCTTGTACTGATAGACTTTGTGAGGTCAGAGATTCAGTTCAAGGGCAAATCATGTTCCTTCACTAGAGGCAGGGTAAAAAGGCCAGTCAGGTACAGATCATCAGTTCAACAGTCTTCGGATCAGCAGTCATTATCCATCTCACCTGTGTGCAGTTGGGTTGAGATATCTGTTTTTACCACAGCGACAAATATACCGATAGATCAGTTAGATCATGGCAGTATGGCAGGAATGGTGGAGATGATGCGTCAACTCCAAGAAAGTATGAAAATCATACAGTAGGACACTGTTCGTCAAGCCGAATTTGCCAAACAACAGGCCGAGGTCATGGCTCAACAAGCAGAGTTGATCGCCAGGTTACAACAGCAAACCGGGGCATCTGCTTCGCACTAAGCCCCTCCCCCACCAGGAGTTCCAGCACCTGAGGAGGCACCAAATGTCCAGGGAGATATGGACATTCCGACAGGGCCAGCTCCACCCCCGATTCTACCTCAACTATCCAAGGCACCCACTCCTATCAATCAACCGGATTCTCCCTTCAAATTCGAGGTAGACCCCACGACATTAAAAGTGAGCAAGCTTGAAAAGCTATTCAAGAAATCTCAGGGTGTGAAGTCCATCCCGGACATCGAGGATGGGTATACCGACGCAGCCGTGACGCTGCCGGACAGATTTAAGATGCCACATAATGACCGCTTTGACGGGTCCGGGGATCCCATGGTGCACTTGCGATTGTTTTCAGACATATTAAGGCCGATGGGCCTCACCAGACTACAGAAGCTTTCTTTATTCGGCCGGACCCTGTCAGGTGTGGCGGCCATCTGGTACGCAAAACTGGAAGACGATGTTAAGAGGAATTGGGATGAGATGGCCGAGGCTTTTGTCGCTCAGTACTCCTATAATACACAGATCGAGATCACGACCCGTGATCTCGAGACGACTAGGCAGGAGCCTAAGGAGAGTTTTTCTGACTTCGTAACCCGGTGGAGGGCCAAGGCCTCAATGATGACGACTAGGCCCACTGACAAAGATCAGATTCGGATGATTGTGCGCAATCTCCAGCCCAAGCTTATGCAAAAAATGATTGTTCTCCCATTCCCCACCTTTTCAAATTTAGATGAGATGGGGGTACAAATTGAGGATGCTATGAAGCAGGGCCTCATTGACCAGGAGAAGGAGCAGCCCTGGAGGGCGTTTTCCCGCAGTTCGAATGCGACCACCAATGGTGATGCAGCTGCAAGATCTTCTGAAGTGGGCATGGTCACCACCACCGCATCAAAAACAGCTACCCTATTCACCGGGGCGTCCGAAAGTAGCTCACAAAAAACCAAATATCCACCTCGAGTCAAGAGGGTTTTTACCCCACTTTATATGCCTTTGTCAAAGGCTCTAGAGGCCTTACTCCGGAAGGGATATCTAAAACCATTAGAACAACGGCCTCTACCCGATCCTATCCCTCCAAAGCATGACCACACTAAATACTGTGCCTACCATCAACAAACTGGTCATGACACTGACAGTTGCTTTCGTCTTCGCCATGATGTACAAGATCTGTTTGACAACAAGGCCATCGCCGCACCAGCTCAGCAAAATCTATCGGCACTGGATCGATGAACGTAGGGGATAATGTGATGTGATCGGGAAGACGAACCACCTGCGGGCGGCACTCAATTTACTTCAGATATGGCGTATGGCACGCACTGTTTTGAGCATTTGTGAATGCTAGTTTTTGTACTTTCTGACTTGGGTATTGGATCAGTTTGTTGTTTTGTGTATAGTTAGTCTTTTTGTACTGAGTCAGTTAGGGTCTGTCTTGTCGTATTGAGTCAGTCATGTTGTATAGGAGTCGAGCGATTCGGAGGCTGTTACCTCGGTTGTCGCTATTTTGTTTTGTGTTTATCTCTTTGCTTTCTTTTTGAGTCTGTTTCTGCCGTGGAGCCAGTTTTGTCCACAGATCTGAATAAACAGCCAGTTGGTTTTCATGTTTTTGTTCTCATTTCTGCTTTGCGCCAGTTGTGCCAGAAGATCTAAACGAAGCGGCAGTGCTTTTCACTTGCTTTTCTGTGCCTTAAAGTCATTGCATTTGACCTAAGTTTTTCAAAACTTTTTGAATAATGTATTAAAAATGAACAGAAGGGAATTCCTCGGGTTTTGCAAAACTTGATCAATTAAGAGAAAGAGAGGCATGCAAAGCCCTTAATGATTGAGATCATGCTTATTAATGTGAGTACTGAGAAGGATCCTGGCTTGATCCAGATTGGTTCTACATTGTCTTCCGCGCGAGCGATTAGTCGCTTTCTTAAAAGATTTCAAAAAATGTTTTGCACCATCCTGCGAAGACCTGTGTGGAATCGCTCTTGAGATTGTACTGCCTAGGATCGCTCCAAGCCTCGAGACTCGGCCCCTTGCTTTCGAACCTTGAGCCTAGATTCAGAATGTTCAACGGTCAACCACCATATAAAGCCTGTGTGGCCGGATCAGAAGCAGCCCTCGAACTAGGGGCAAGGAAGTCAAATCAAGAAGATCAGGTGTCGTTAAAAGAAGCTTGCAAAGCTAGATCAGAAGCACCCCTCAAACTAGGCGCAAAAGATGCCAGATTGTGCTCGAAGAGCCGAAGATGGATCATTCCACAAATCAATGAAGATCGGCAAGAATGCCAAATCCCAGAAGGGAGGAAAGAAGAAAGTATTGCTGAAGGACAATTGAGCTTATACCCTCAACACCAGGGGCAAATTCAACCCCCATTAGATGGACTTCTACATCATCAGCGAAGAGCAGCCATTCTCCTGGATTCAGATGGCTTCGAGATCCTAAAACCATTCAACATGAACAAAGCTAGACTTTTACCCTTGAGAGGCACGCTGGGCCGAAAACCCGGAAGGGCAACCCAGGCAAACGTTAGAGCAAGAAAAAGAACAAAAAGAACAAAAAAAAAAAAGAAAAATGCAAAGAATAAAAAAAAAGAACAAAAGAAGAAAAATGAAGAATGGAAAAAAAAAGAAGAAAAAAGTAGAAAAGAAATGAAAAGAATTGAAAAGAAAAGAAGAACATAGCTTGCAAGGTTGAAAACCCGGAAGGGCGGCCTTGGCAAAAGTTAGAGCGCAAAAGGAGAGGTTAATACCCGAGTGTACCTTAACCCCGAACTACGTAAGGCTTGATTCCCATCTTTGGGATACGTAGGAAACTTCATTCTGAAGTCCAGCCGTAAAATACTTCAAATTCGATTGTGTCCATGTATTGGTTTTGATCATCTTTGCCTTCACTGTATCCGAGAGTTCGGTTGTGATTGTCACTCCGAGGACTTATTACAATGCGCTGCGGTGCTATCCAAACAAGGGGCAACTTTCTGTTGCCATACAGTGTGCCGTGGTGCTATTCAAACAAAGGGCAACTTTCCGTTGCCATGCGGTATCCTTCAGACAAAAGAGGCAGTTTTCCATTGTTTTGGATTTGAGGTTGTGTATCTCAAGAGTAAGTTCTGTGCTCGTTGAGCAGTAGTCGTTTGCAAAAATTGTTTTTGAGAATTTTTACCGTGGTTGATTGATTTTCTTGAAAAGTATTCCATTTTTCAAAACTAGACCATTTCTTGGACCCAAAAAAGGAAAATTTTCAGTGCTCACAGCCTGACTTGCATGATTTTAAATTAGAAAATTGAACAAGCATGTTAATCTAACTCTCATTTTGGTCAAAATTGTTTTAGTAGAAAGCCGGAAAAAAAAATGGTCAAAATGATGAACTAGGGGGACAGTTGAGTCAAGTGTCCTGTCTTTTCCCTGTTGTCAATGCATTTTCCAGAAAGGGCACCATACTTGCCAAGAAGGGCACTCTACCTGCCAGATAGGGGCGCAACTGGAGCTAACAATAAAAGGGCCAAAAAGCTCTCTCATCCTCCAAGCAGCGAGGTATCATATCAAGTGTGAAGCACGAACTGGAATGGATGAAGATATTCCACTCCCTCATCTGGACAGATCCGATCACGTCTAAACTCCCCAGCAGAGCATCGACAACCAATGTCAGCTGCAGATTTGCTACATACCCAGTCTTAGCCTAACCCCTCTATGGGAGGAACTCACTGGCTGTGAGCAGAAGGAAGAGAATCTAGTAGCATGCTAGGGGCAAGAGCCCACAACTTTATGGTTACCCATCAACCACCCAGGGGAAGGATAAAAAATGAGAGATTGAAGAATAGAGAAATGTGCGCTGAGAGAAAAAGTGAGGAAAATGGCTTTTTTAAAAAAAATAGAGCCTGAGGGCCGAGTGATGTGAGAATCACAAATGAGAAAGGGTGGGAAATAATATTCGGAGAAACTGGCTCCTCATGCACCAGGAGGTCTCTTGCCTTTGTAACAAAGCTGAGTGTCAATAGATGTGTTTTTGTTTGTCTCAATTTTTGTTTTGAGACGTTTGAGTGTCAATAGATGTGTTGAGGTTGTTTTTCCTTTGTTGAGTGGTGTTTAGGTTGTTCCACCTTTGTTTTCCGTTGTTGAGTCGTTGTGCTTGTGGTCAGTTATAGGCTCAATACTCGGTTGGGAACCCTTTTCTCATTTCAATTTAAAAAATGAATCGTTTTGTGCTTAGAGTGTCGTGCCGTTCTCCACATTTGTGCAAAACAAGATTTTGTTCTTTCAAAAACCGCAGGGTTCAACCCAGGTCATATGGGAACAGTAAAACCATGACCTATCTGAAGCTATGAAAGTTTCGGGCTGCAAAGCAAAAGAAAAGAGGGAAAATGTTAGGCATCTGAGTTTGTTTTAGCTTCTGCAAGTTCCGTCATTGCACCCCGTGTATTCAGAATGAACAGTGTCTTGTATAAGCCGTGTGTTTAGAATAAACAGAACACTGTGTTATGAGCTGCGTGTTCAGAATGAGCAGTGTGCTGATTCGAGCTGTGCGTTCAAAGTGAACAGAATACTGTGTTGACTGTTTCACTGTTTCAAGCCAGAATGGTGATGACAAGTGCTCTCGCTGAGTACCATTCCCCGTCAAAGTTATCCTGGCTACTGTTTACAATAAGGGAAAGTAGTGAATATGATCAGGAAGGAAAACGGCATTTGTGGTTTCTGCATGCAGAAGCTACCCCTTGTCAGCATTTCAAGACCTTTATACTGTGAATTGAAGGTAAGTGTTTGAAGAACAGAATGGAGGGGAGATCCCCATCAGAGTAAAGTGATTTACCGCCACTCACTCCATGAGGTGCCTTCAAAAGTACTGCTTTGTTTGTTTATTGCATTTCCTAAACATCATGCTCTACTTTGTTTGTAACATGTACTGTATCATCGCACTTATTGCGTTTATTTGCCTCTCGTGTTAACTTGTACCATTTATCCTTTTACGCCGAGCTGCGTTTAGGATCGTTGTCCTCCAGGACTTTCTCAGGTTACGCCGAGCACGCACCTGATACTTTGTTTCGGACCTCTTCTCACGATTTCAGCGTGGTTTGAGTGTCTGTCTCCTCACACGATTTCAGTGTGTTTGGAATTCATCTCAGGTTGTGTTGTGTACGCGCCAGGGCGGTTGTGTTAGACCTCCTCTCACGATTTCAGCGTGGTTTGAGTTTTCCTTCCTCACCCGATTTCTGTGTGTTTGGAATTCATCTCAGGTTGTGTTGTGTACGCACCTAGGCGGTTGTGTTGGACCTCCTCTCACGATTTCAGCGTGGTTTGAGTGTCCCGTTCCTCACACGATTTCAGCGTGTTTGGAATTCATCTCAAGTTGTGTTGTGTACGCACCTAGGCGGTTGTGTTGGACCTTCTCTCACGATTTCAGCGTGGTTTGAGTGTCCCGTTCCTCACACGATTTCAACGTGTTTGGATTTCATCTCAGGCTGTGTTGTGTACTAACCTGGGCGGTTGTGTTAGACCTCCTCTCACGTTTTCAGCGTGGTTTGAGTGTCCCGTTCCTCACACAATTTCAGCGTGTTTGGAATTCATCTCAGGCTGTGTTGTGTATGCACCTGGGCGGTTGTGTTGGACCTCCTCTCACGATTTCAGTGTGGTTTGAGTGTCCCGTTCCTCACACGATTTCAGCGTGTTTGGAATTCATCTCAGGTTGTGTTGTGAACGCACCAAGGCGGTTGTGTTGGACCTCCTCTCAAGATTTCAGCGTGGTTTGAGTGTCCCGTTCCTCACACGATTTCAGTGTGTTTGGAATTGATCTCTGGTTGTCTTGTGTACGCACCTTGGTGGTTGTGTTGGACCTCCTCCCACGATTTCAGCGTGGTTTGAGTGTCCTGTTCCTCACACCATTTCAGCGTGTTTGGAGTTTATCTCAGGTTGTGTTGTGTCTGCACATAGGCGGTTGTCTTCGAGGCTCTTCTCGCAATTTCAACGTGGTTAGAGTGTTCTTTTCCGCACACGATTTCAGCGTGTTTGGCATTCATCTCAGGTTGCATTGTGTATGCATCTAGGCAGTTGTTTTTAGGCCTCTTCTCACGATTTCAGCGTGGTTAGAGTATCCCCTTCCTCACACGATTTTAGTGTGTTTGGAATTTATCTCCAGTTGCGTGGAATGCGCTCCTCATTGGTTTTCTTTGTTCTTCCTCCTCTCACGATTCCAGCGTACTTGGAGTGCGTTACCCCATTTCCATCTTTTGCTCTATCGTGATATCCATTGCATCATATCTGTTTTATTCCGGTCTAGGAGACCTTAAATCCTCTAAAAGTGCAATTTCTTTGGTGGTCGTCGTGCCCGAACGACTTCTGGTGGTCTGGTATAGCCACCTGCCTGTGTTAGCGGTGAGTTCCTAGGAGATCAACTGAGACGGTGAAAACTAGAGTTCGAATGGCTTTTGCCTAGAACGCAAAAGTTCGGGATTTCCGAGACTAAAGTCTGGTTTAAATACCCAGGGGTATATCCACGGCTTGAAATCTGTATGGCAGCCCCATAGATTGAGATAGCATGTGTATGCGGCTCAATTCTAGATACTGAACCAACCTAGTCTGTCACCCTGTTGGAGAATAGGGAAAGCTGCGACCATAGTCAGGGAGAAAACTAGTACCTGCGGTTCAACTGAGAAGGACAGAATGGTCCATAGCAGCATGGGGTAGGTCATTGCCAAATGCCCCTGTAAGGTACCTTCGCTTCCTAACTACTACATCGTCTAGTATGTCCATTGCATTGCATATAGAATACATTGTATTATAGTTTGCATGCATTTACTGCATTATCCATCTATGGCTTGTGCCCTTCCATGTTGAGCTTGGTCTGGTATGTGCCCATACTTTTCACGTCGAAGCATGGTTATGAGATTTTGTGTACGCACCTATTCCACTAATGGGATTGTGGTTTGAGGGTGACGACACCATTTCCGTGTTAGATGTGGTTTGTTTGTCCATGCCTTTCCTAAGCCAGATACGGTTTGGACGCGCTCCTTATCCATTGAATTCATTGCATTGTAGTGTAGTGTGTTGCATCCAACATTTAGGATCATGATCTTTCCTCAGCAGATCATTCCTCACTTATATCATGCCACCCAATTACTTGTATCTTGTGTTCCGTCTGCACATACATAGTTCTGCATGTGTACGAGCCTATTCCACTGATGGGATTGTGGTTTGAGGGTGTCAGCACCTTTTTTATGGTAGACGGATTTTGCAACTCCATCATCTTGATGATATTTGTGTGGTTTTATACTGCTTATGGTTTGATCTTCTCAAATGCATTGCATATCATTTGCATTGTTTCATTACATTGCATTGCATAAATTCTGAATTTCCAAACCGGCTTCGCGAAAGCGTATAAGTCCAATTATCAAACCGGCTTCGCATAGCGTATAAGTCCAATTGTCAAAATCTTCTTGCATATCATTTTGCATTTTGCCCCCTGCCTGCGGGCACATCTTTGTTTGTCTCACCTGTTTGTCTAAGTCTTTGGCCTTGTCAAAAATGAGTCATCTTTGGGCTTTGTCATTCACTCTCGTCACTTATGACTTCCGAGTTCTATCAAAGAGGGGCAACTGTAGACACCCCATTTTTGACCGACCTTAAGACTCGGACGTCATCGATTCAGCGCTCGGTGATGGTGCATGTTGTGCTCGTTCTGAGGTTTCGGAGTTTCGGCTGAGAGCCTTACCCCCGGACTTCGGGACTCTTCTATGCTTTGCCTCGGTTTGCAAACCAGGTTCTGTTTTTTCTTCCCAAAGGGAGGGAGAGGTCTCGTAGACCATCTCTCAGTGGCCGTAGGCTATGTTTCGTGGTCATAGGCCACTGTTCCCGTTTGGAGACCTGTTTTCGGTTTTCGGAGCCGTCGGTCGTGTACCTTGGTTTGGGACCGCTTAACTACCTCCGTTTGCTCTGTTTTTTGGCACACACCTTGTTTTCTCTCTTTAGAGGGACACTGTGGCCCGGGAGATCACCTTTGTGGTCGCACACCACCTTTGATGCTTAACGGTCAGTTTTCGGGGCACCCGGCTGCGCGTTTTGGCCGCCGAACCCTCGTTTTGCATCCATCTTGGTTCTTTTTTGGCATAGACCCTAGTTTCATTGTTAGGAAGGTGGTACAAGGGTGGGAGACCACCTTTTCTCCTTGGAGACCACCTTTCCCCGGTCGGCCAATTTTTCTTGACAGGTAAGTGGTCTCCGTCACTTTTGAGCCACAATTTCTGGTCTCCCATACCACCACTTAGTTGCATTCACCTGGGAGACCACCAATATGGGTAGGCTGACCACCTTTTCAACTTGAACCTTTTGACCCCTGGTCGGCCGACAAGGGCAAGTGGTCGGCCGACAAGGGCAAGTGGTCGGCCGACCACTTGAACTGGTCGGCCAGCCTTCTACTTTTTGTCTCTTTGAGTGCTATCTAGCTGTGCCAGCTGGGAGGCATTTGCCCCATCCTCCGAGGATTGACCCTCTTGTTTTGGCTTCTTAAAGAAGCTTGGTCCCTTTTTCTTAGCTTCTAAGAGAAGCTTGACCTTTTGTTGAGCTTCTTGAGGAAGCTTGACCCCTTTGTTGTAGCTTCCTCAAGAAGCTTGACCTTTTTGGTTTAGCTTCCTTTAGAAGCTTGGCCTCTTTGCTCCAAGCTTCTTAGAGAAGCTATGGACGTCCTCTCCTACAAGAGAGAGCCTCTCCCTCATGAGCCAAGGTTGAGAAATTTTGGCTAAGGCATACACCTCTCTCTCTATATATCATTCTCTTTTGGTGTCCAAAACTCCTAGTTCTTGGCCCCATTGCACTACACCTCCAACCACAACACCTCCGTGGTCAACCTAAGCACCTAGGAGCTCATTTTTAGAGGTTGAAGAGTTCCTATTTTGGTCCAGAAGCCGCTGGCCTTCTTCTCTACAAGAGTAAGTCTCTATTCCGCTCTTTGTAGCCTTATTTTGCTTCATAGTTTAGCTCTGTTTTGCAAGCATATTTAGGCTTTGTCATAAACTGAAAAAAGTCTTGCTTTGAGCTTCTAAACATGTTTGTTTAAGGCCTTTTTTCTGTTGGGGGTCACCTACCCCCTTGCATGCTTTTTTTCCTCTTGTTTTGAGCTATGCATTATAGCATTTGTCTTGGCCTTCGTTTGGCCTTTTAGCCACTGAAATCCACTGGATTTTCAGCAGCTAACTTGTGTTTTTGAGCCTCAAAATCAGAGAGGGGTGACCCTCTCACCCCTTGTTTTGTTTACTAGCTTTGTGGGCCTTACAAAGGAGCCCCTATTTACATGTTTCAAAGCCATGTTTCAGGCCACTTTTTGTGAGTTTTGTGACCTGCATAGGCTCTGTCCAGAGCCCTTTTTGCCATGTTAAATGTTTATTATGCATGTGTAGAGTAATCCTCTTCGAGGCCTTCCAAAGGAGCCTTTACTTGCATGCTTCCTAGACTCATTTCAGACCCTTTTCAGTGAGTTTTAGGGCCCTCATAACCTCTGTCCAGAGGTAGTTTTTCCATTTTGTGTGTCCATCATACATGTGTAGAACAACCCTCGCTTTGGCCTTTCAAAGGAACACTTCATTCTAACATGTGTTGACTGAGTTTCAGTGGATTTTTGGTCATATGTTGGGCTGCCATGTTTCTGTTTTGGCTGGTTTGGTGGCCCCTCATGTGCTTCATATACAGGTAGTGTAAACCATGCATACCAGCCTATGTTGCATGTTGTTTTGGCCCTTCATGTTAGCACTTTTTGGCCATGCCTTAAACTGATTTTATGCATGTTTTGGACTGCCTTAACTCTATTTTTGGGTCACATGGTCGAATGATGCTTGTTTTGCTTCCTTGTAGTTCAATATCCATGCCTAGCTTTGAGATTTGAGGTCTATTGCATGCATATACTGAGGTGTTTTCATGCTTTGTGGTCATTATACATTATATTTCAGAGCTTATATGAATGCCATATTTCCATGATTTCTACTCTTTAAACGTGTTTGAGAGTTGTGCATAAATGCCTCATTTTCGGACCATTGCATGAGCTTCGTTTCTCTGCATGTTAAATCATCATTTTGGGCCATTTTCCCACTGTTTCAGACCTGCCTAGGGTCTATTTTGGGCTGGTTTTGCCATTTATACATTGCTTTGTGTACCTCTAGTGTAACCTACTTTACTAGTTTCGGTATTCGAGCCATCTTGCATGCATTGTGTGACATATTTGCATGATTCGGGACCATTGTACATTATGTTTCAGAGCTGGAAAATGTGTGTTAGCATGCCATACTTCATCCTTTTCCATGCTTAGTTAGAGTTGCATGTTGTGCCTTAGGATCGGTCCTTTGCATCCGTGCATGTTTGCGTGTGTTTCAGTTGTCTTATTTCCATCATATGGCCACTGATGTGAGTGTGGCTGAGGTCCACTCATATTGGTGTAAGTTCATCTTGCATTTGTTTATGCCATTTAGTTCATGTGCGCATGATAGTCTTCGTAAGTGCATTGTGTATGCCATGTTATGTCACGTGCATTGTGTATGCCATTTTAGCCCATAGCATTGCGTATGCTAGGTTACATGTTAGTCACATTGTGTATGCCATCTCATTGCTTTGTGTTTGGAGTAGGGTTTACGTCCGAACCCGGGAAATGAGGGACGTTTCGTACTCCAAGTGACGAAACGTGACTTGAATCTCGGTCGCCGACACTCTTGACTGTCCATGATAGAGTTGTTGGCTTTACTTGCTTATATGTGCATTCATTTCACATCGAGTCGTGCAATTCGACTTCTCGGCCATCATGCATCGAGATGCGTGATTGGTGGCACGAGGATCGAGGACTACACTCCCTTGAGCTTGTGCTAGGACGGGGACAGTGGTCATGCACACATTTGTTGAAAATACATTGCCTTTTCTCTCTCTTGCTTTTGTGGCAGAAAAACCAGAAACCAGAGGTGGAAACTGGTCGGCCGACCAGATTTTCTAGCAGGCCGACCACCCTCTTCGGTCTTTACCACAAAGGGTGGTCGGCAGGTGGTCTCCTATGCTAATAACTGGTCGGTGGCCTTCCCAAGGTGGAGTTTCATCCTTCTGGAGCTTTTTGCAACTTTCTGAAATCAATTGCAAACAAAGGCGAGTCGAGGCACCGCGATGGATTTCCCGACAAAGCGATTCAAGCATGCATGCATTCATTGCCATCCAAAATAGAGCCGAGGCAGTCCACTTTCAGTTTACATGCTATTTTAGTTAATTTGTTAATTACCTAGTGTTGTGTAATAATTAGTTACTTCGATTCTGTATTATTTATTCGGACCCTCCGATGAGGGCAATGTCGTAATAAGTGTGCGTGCGTGTGTGAATGTCTTCCAACCCCACGTCTTTCTCCCTTTTATTTACTAGCTTTTGATGTTTAGCTTAGGGCATGTTTCAATTAGCATACTTATGTTCGCATGTTTGCATTCATTCATCTGTCTTGCATGCACCGAACTCGGCGCATCATACTAACTGCATTGTATTTCAATTCCGAGTTGAATACATGTTATCTGTAGCATCTCATATGCCATCTTAGAATAGCCGAGCCTATCCTAGTTGCATTTCACATGTGCTGCATTAACCATCTTAACATGAACTAGGATCATGCATTGATTACTAACTAGTTTCTATTTTGGCTCGGAGTACTGGGTGAGTGTTTATGCTTTAGCATCTTGCATAAGTGTGAGTGTTTCCATGATAGCATGCTTGCCATGAGGCTATTTGCTTATTTGATATAACTGCCTGAATGCCTGTGGGTGAAGGTTGGGTTGCTTGAATTGGAATAATTCGTCAAAACCTGTGTTTTTGCCTACTTGCGAGTAGCAAACTTCAATCCATTTTCAAAACAAACGGATATGCGATGCGTTGTTCCGACTTAGGCAATCTAGTCTATACTTGTATGTTGTGCGCATCACATAGTAATTCTAGGCTAATAAACCGGAATAAGAGCACATGTGTTTTCAAAAACAAGATATCATGTTTAGTAGTGGCCGATCTTTGATCGGGCGAGCAGGGGTGCTCATGAAATGACCTTCCCCAATCGTACCCAAGTTCCCGAGCCGAGGAAACTTTGGTGATGACGGACACGTGGCCTTAGGCACGAGTCAGGGTTTCCTAAATTCCCCCAAAATAAAATATTTAGGTGGCGACTCTGTATCTGGCAAAGCAGTCCATCTTTGGCACTTCTATCTAAAAATCAGTTTTTCAAAACAATTTGCCAGATTTGGACTCTTTGGTGTTTTATCAATCTCATATTGCACTTTGCGAGATCAGATTAAGAACCGCGACATTTGAGTCTGAACTGTAGTAAGCCCAATGAACAAAACGGGATTCCCTCCTGGGACATTCGGGGACATCTACAGGGAGGATGGTGATCGGTACCATGAGCGCGGCGATTTCACTACTTTCTTATAGACTCAGGTGATGGCGCCTCTTACCCCGGCGTGGCATGTGCCATTCCGGAGGTTGTCACTGCCACTGCCGCTCGCACTCCCAATGTAACAACCCACATTTATGTCTTAGTCATGTTCATGAGCATTTGTATGATTATGACTCGTTAAGCTTGCATTTGTATGTTTATGACTTGTTTTGCCTAAGTAAGGTCCATGTCTCGTTTTGTGCTTATGTGATTTGCCTAAATGTTGTGTGCATGCTTTGTTCCATCCTTGGTGTCTCAAGCCTAAGTTATGTTAAGCGTAGATTATTCCAAGCCGAGGTCATCTTCAGTCTAGAATTATCTTGGAATCATTTTGTTTGACCTCCACCTTCGCCCTGACATATTGGCCGAGATGTCATTATCTAGGCCGAGGTGTTCATCACCAAAGCCGAGACGTGTATTATCTAGGCCGAGATGTTAGCTTTGCACCTAAGTGATCTTGTCCTGGAGTGGTATGACCTAGACCGAGGTGTGGCACATCTAGGCCAAGGTGTGGCACAACTTAGTCAAGTGTTGCCCTTCCTAGCCGAGGTCATTGTCACCTTAGATGCCGAAGCTTTGTCCTTAGCCGATGTCATCACTTGCCGGAGTGCCTTGCCGAGTAGCTTGTTAGATACGCTTTGTCTTACACATGTCTTGTCAATCTGTCACCTTTTTTAGGAGAACCAACCAGCCATTGCCACGTGTCTGAGCTGAGTGTTAAGTCAGCCGGCAGTGAGAGAGAAACCTATCATTTGTTATATCCTTGTCTTTGAACAAGAGAGAGAAGCTCTAGAAGAGGGAGAGGAGTTCTTGAGGGAGGGTAGATTTCCAAGCTTGATCCCTAGAGATCAAACCGTTAGATCCGTGTTCTAAGGTTAGATTCTTGATCTGCTCATGTTATTCTTTATGTTCATATTATTGCATCGCGTGATTGAATATGATTTGTAAGCCATGCATTACTTTGAAGTTCGGTTTTAGAAAGAGAAAATAGTATTCATGTGTTCTTCAAAGAAAAGTCATGTTTTGATTCGAAAGTTCATGCCAAGATCCATGTTTTTGTGTTTGTTTCCTTATGATCTTCAAGTATGGGTACCCAGGCCCATGTTTTCGAACTCATAGCATGAAATCCCAGATTTTTGTAATAAAGAAGTTATGATTTTAGAATTCATGTTCTTCATGATCTTCATGTTCATGTTCTTCATGCTCTTCACGGGTGGAGACCCAGATCTCCAGACCTCACTTCCCTAAGTGTAGTCGCCGAGATCACTCTTACCTAGACCTTGCACTTAGGCCAAGCACCGTATCTCACCTTGGCCTACCTTGCATGATCACTTACACCTTTAGTTTGTCTTGTGCGCACCTCAGCATGCAGCCGCGCGCCGAAGCCTAGGTGACCACACCCCAGTCAGGAGGTGTGGGACCTTGGCAAAGACCTGGTTGGTACCCAGCATGTCTTCCTGACATGTAAAATGGTGTTTTCACTTCCAGCATGTTTTCCCGAGATCATTTGCATGCATGTAAGACTTGCTTGAATAGTACGTTCAGTAGACTTTGCCTTGATCCCGACATCCGAAGAGCTATGTGAGTGGTATTTTTAATAAAGCTATGTTATACGTTTTGATAAAGGCTTTGCTTTGCTTTGTTTTGAAAGTAATTGTTAAGCATGAATGATTATCCCTATTTTTATGTATCAAGTAAGCTTTGTTTTGATGAAATTCTCGGAAAGTCCCTTGTGCTGGAGGACTCTACACTTTCGTAGTACTAAGTATGAGAGATCTCTGCCATCGACGGTCTATGAACGGATGGCCCCACCGACGACCTTGTGCGGGTGGTTTGTCTAATCGATTCGGGGTCGATTATTCCCTTGTTTTGCCACTGACGGTTTACCGCGTGGGTTTTGTAAGTCTGGAATGTCATCCCTTGTATTATGTAGATGTTATTAACATCCAAAGTAAGTAAGTAAGTAAGTTTTGTAAGATCAAGTTTGATGAACTAGATTCATCCCACGTTTTGTACAAGCTATGATATGTATGTTTTTCAAAGATCTCGGTTATCATTCATTTAAAACCTTTATTACTTGTACCATTCACTGAGTATCCAAGCTCACCCTCCCTATGTATATATGTAGGTAACAAGCAAGAAGTCGGCTACGCCGAGATATGTGTTTGAACGTATGTTATGTTGGCAGTGAGGTTGTCGGCAATCTGGAAGATTATGTTTCTTGACTTGTAGTTCATGTGTTTTATACATGTCGGCTTGAGAGGCCTTTGAACAAGATGTAATATGTATTTTGCTTATGTTATATCCGAGATGTAAGACCATGTATGTCATTTCATTTGATCTATGCACTGCTCTTATGGACCACTTGTGTTGTAAATTATTGCTTCCGCACTTGTTAGCCCCATATGTAATACTCTGATTGTGTGTGAATTTTGAAAGTTGGCCTTCGGTAATCTCGGATTACTGGCCATCACGACACCATCCTACTAGGGGCGGTTTGGGGTCGTGACACCCAAGCTTCTTGCAATTTCAACTGAGGTCATATACATGCGACCGGATGGGATGATCGAACAGATCCGCTTTGAGCATATTGTGGAGAGGGATCGCAAATTGGTGATCGCTCCCGGTGTCAAACAGGTACACATTTGTACATGTCTGCCCATTATGTTTTTTGCTATGCTTCATCATTTTCTACCCATTATTTCCTTATATTCTGCCCATTATGCTTCATTACTTGTTGTTCACTGTGCTTACTTTCTACCCACTATATACCATTATCTTGCCTCACATTCTCACATCTTTTGCAGGTGCTTGCAGGATATGCGGATGACCTCCTCCGGATAGTTGACAGATTACTCTTGATGGTGCGGAGGAGATAAACTGCTCTACCTACCCATGGGATCGAGGTACACTTTGCCCCTAGTTTATGGTTATTACAATCTTTCTCAGAACTCTGTTCGTCTTTTCTAATATCTGTAATCTCTCTTGTTACTTTCTTATTTCATCTTGAGCCAACACCAGTTACACCTGTAGGACCTTCTCCAGCTAGGAGACAAAGACGGGGCCCAGTGAGGGGCAGAGGAGGAGTTGACCGGGGGAGAGGCAGAGTGAGATAGTGCTCACCTCATGAGGAGTCTTTCGAGGAGTACACAACCTCCAAGGAGGAGGGGGGCGGCCAACATGCGGTCTAGTAGTCCCAGTGATGACAGTGATGCACTTACTCCACAGCCGAGGAGGAAGAGAGCGAGAATGGGTTACTGATTTTTTTTTTCTTTTTCTTTTTGTTTTTCTTCATAGTTAGGAACTATATAGCTTTAGATAGACACATGTATTTTGTTTTGGAAGACTTTTCTTTTGTTTTTGGTCTTTGTACATAATGATTAGGGTTAGACCCACCAGTTTATTAAAAAAGACAGATTTTTTCCGTGATGTCTCGCATGATATGTGATAAATGAATAGTGCTTGCATGATACTCTTATACAAGACAGTTAAAAACTGTAAACACTTGTTCTTGAATTGATTCTTGAATCGGATAATAACTTACGACTAGTCAAATATAAAATACAACTCGATAACACAAAAATGAAATGAAAACAACTCAAAAATACTAAAAAACATAGGGTATAAATAAAACAGAACTCAAAATAGAGCCATAGTACACCGAAACAAAAGCCAGTCCTTTTCTGCAACTAGACTGACCTAGGGTAACATTTAGACCCGGCCGGGCCGAATGAGGCACGGTCGGGCCCAAAAATGAGGTTAGTCTGTGCTGTCCAGCTATCATGCACTGTTTCTTCTCAAACTCTATAAATGGCGCTCCCATGCTGTTTTTCTGGTAGAATAGCAAGTCCTTAGTATTTTTCTCTCAAGATGGAGACTCTTCTCAACATTAGGCTCCGAGACTAGATAGCCACTTTGGACGGCTCGGAAAAGGTGAACTTTCGCGACTTTGGCCTAAGCGCTCTTTTTTCTCTAAGTCATACTTTGCTTTGTTTTCTGTTCCTCCACGTCACTGCTCGTTGCTGGAACCCGGTCACACATGTATTTAACTTCGGGTCACAAAAGATGTGTCTGACGATCAAAGAATTTCAAGCATTGATGGAATCCCAGCGCAACGAGGAAATCATGCCTCAGCCCCGTTTCAGCCATGCCTAGGCTTTGGGATGGATGTGTGGGTTTTCAGTACATGAGGCTCGGTCCCTAGCCCATGATGAGGAGCTAGACATCTTCGGCTTAGTTCATCGATTTTCTGCTATTGGGAACAGGAACGACCTTCTCTAGTGAGGTTATCAGCAACACGCTCTCTATTTATGTTTACTTGCATAATTCCTCCTTGCCCCTAGTTTCGGTGGAGCCAATATCCAGTTGATTGAAGGGGCCCAATGTCTGAAAGAGGGTAAGAGTTGCATGGGCTTGGCCCAGGCCGAAACCTAGATAGGTTTGGATGCCTTTCATCGGTGAGAGACTACGCGCTTTGCAGGGAGTCCATTACTTCTTCAGGTATTGCCTCTCATCCTTCTAATTTGTAATTCTCACATAACTCAACACCCAATCTCTATTTTCCTCTCGAAACCCTTTTCTTACTTTTCTCTCAACGTACATCTCTCTATTCTTTAATCTCTCTTATTTTTCGTCTCTTCCCAGGTCTGGTTGATGGATAAGCTAAAAGTGGTGGACCCTTGCCCCGAGTACGTAACCAGAGCTTACTTCTTTTGCCAACGGTTTGTAGATTTCCCTTCAGAGGGGTTATGGTGCGACTGGATATGCAGCAAATCCACAGCTGACATAACTTGGCATTGTCTCAGGCTTAATTTGATTGAGATGAGCTACAACATATCCCGTCTGCTAGGTATACAGTTGATTGGCCTCACACACTGCATGTTCTATTTCTCATTTCGGCTTAGACACCAGTTTGGGCATGACCAGATGCGTCCAGATGAGGAGGTGGAATACCCGGCTTCATTTCCCATCCCGAGTTCACACTTGCTCAATATCTCATTGCTTAAACGATGAGGGAGCTTCTAGCCCCTGTCCCTAGCTTCAGTTATGCCCTTTCTGGTGAGTGTTTGGCTTGGCTTGAGGACGAAGAGCAAGTTGGGCCGTCTTTAGTTGCAGGGCCGTCTTTAGTTGTAGAAAACTCCACAAGTGCAAGTAAAAAACATAGAGCTACCTAATTTAGCTGTGCCCCTAGTTTTACCGCTTTGATCTTTCTTTTCAAGTTTATGTAAAAGCAACTTTCATCTAAATCAGAGAGTTGGAGAATGTACTTGTGTTGAAATCAATAAAATTAAAGTTGCGAGTACTAAAAATTTTCCTTTTGGTCCCAAAAATGGTTCAAGTTGTAAAAGGGTAAAATTTTGAGAACGATCAGCTTTTATTAAAACTTTTCAAAACCGTCTCCGGAAATGGTCATTACCTGACAAACTCAACACCCATTCTCAACATGTATAGCCCCAAGTCAATAGAACCACGCCAACTAACAATGGAGAAACATGGCCTGATCAAATATGAATGAATAGAACAGTTGAATTGGAGATGGTTACGGCCGAACTTCAGGATGAAGTTGCCTACGTATCCCAATGATGGGAATCAGGCCATACGTAGCTTAATTGGGGTTCACTCGAGTATTAACTCTCTCATTTTGCGCTCTAACTTTTGCCAAAGTTTCCCTTTAGGGTTTTCAACCTTGTAAGCTCACTTTTTCTTTGTTTCTAATTTTTCATTCTCTAACTTTTGCCTAGGTCGCCTTTTTGGGTTATAGCCCTAGCGAGCCTCTCAGAGGTAATATTTTTTCAACTTGTCCATGTTGATCAGCTTGGAAAATTTCAAGCCATCCAAATCCATGAGAATAATCGCCCCTCCTAACCAAATTGACTTGATGATATAAGGACCAGTCCAATTAGGTCTGTACTTGCCCCAAAGTCATAGATCGGAGCCCAGTTGTCTTTTAGTACCATGTCCCTTTTATTAAGATTTATGAACTTAACCTTCTTGTTAAAAGCCCTGGCAATTCGGCATTCGTAACCCTAGACATGATACAATGCCCTCAGTCTTCTCTCATCAAACAACATTAACTCCTCAAATCTACTCCGCTTCCAGTCCGCCTCTGCTATCTGACACTCGGCCATAAGTCGTAGCGACGGCACTTTAATTTCAATTGGCAAAACAGCCTCCATCCCATATACGAGACAATAGGGGGTTGCCCCTGTTGATGTTCGGATTGAGGTTCTATAGCCCTAGAGCGCAAATGGCAGTTTATCTAGCTAGGCCCTATATGTTTCCACCATTCCACAGGATGCTCTTCACATTCTTGTCTGTGGCCTCAACAGCTCTGTTGGTTTGTGGTCTATACGTAGATGACTTATGAAAATCCACGTTGTGTTTTTCAAGCAGATCCACCACCTCTTTCTTGAAGGGCGAGCCGTTATCGCCAGATGATATTATTCTTGATGAACTTAGCCACATGTGATGCCTTCAATACAGCGTAAGACTAGGCCTCCACCTATTTTGTGAAGTAGTCAATAGCCACCATAATGAACTCATGCCCATTAGAGCCATTTGGCGAGACAACCCCAATAACGTCGATTCCCCAAACTAAGAAAGGCCATGGTGAAGTCATGTTATAAATCTTAGATGGTGGTATGTTCATGTGATTGGAATGAATTTGACATTTGTGGCATTACTGGACAAAACCAATGCAATCCTCCTCTATGATTGACCAGTAATAACCTTGTCTAAGGATTTTCTGGGCCATTATCACACCGTTCATATATGCTCCGCACTCTCCTTCATGAATAGCCTCCATAACACATTTTGCTTCTTCTTCTTCAACACACAACTTGTTGTAGACCGCTCGAACTCCGCTCCGCGTGCGAGGGCGCGAAATGTAGTTCTAGCACAGTTCGGACTCCTATCACGGTTCTAAATCTAATCTCACAAAGTGCAATGTAAGACTGATAAATCACCAAAGAGTCCAACTCCGAAAAATTGTTTTGGAAAATTGATTTCAATCAAAAAGCGCCAAACATGGACTGCTTTTCCAGATTTCAGAGTCGCAACCTAAATATTTTGTTTTGGGAAATTTAGGAAACCCTGACTAGTGCGAAAGGCCACGTGTTCGTCATCACCAAAGTTGCCTCGACTCGGGAACTTGGGTACGAGAGGGGAAGCTCATGAAATGAGCACCCCCGCTCGCCCGATCAAAGATCGGCCTCTACTAAGCATGATATGTTGTTTTTAAAAACACATGTGTCCTTGTCCGGTTTATTAGCTAGCATTACTATGTGATGCGCACAACATACAAGTATAGACTCAATCACTCAAGTTGGAACAAAACATCTCATGTTTGTTTTTCAAAAATGGTTTGATGCTGCTACTCGCAAGTAGGCTAAGACGCAGATTTTCCAACTTCAAGTGGGCTTAAGAAAACAAGATTTTGCCACTCTCAAGTGGGCTTAAAACGCATGTTTTGACGAATTGTTCCAATTCAAGCAATGAAGGCTTCATCCACAGGCATTCATGTAGTCAAACACATAAGCACATAGCCTCATGGTAACCATGCTATCATGGCAGTCACTTACACATATGCAAGGATGCTAAAGCATAAACACTCACCGAGTACTCCGAGCCAAAACAAAAGCTAGTTAGAAATTATGCGTGATCCTAGCTATGTTAAGATGCCTAATGCAACACATGCAAAAATGCAACTAAGTAGGCTTGGCTATTCTAAGATGGCATATGGATGCAACATCGATAACATGCTTTGAAACATATATTCAAGTAAGTATTAAAATACAATGCAGTTTGAATGATGCGCTGAGGCCGGTGCATGCAAGATAGATGAATGATGCACGCATGCAAACATAAGGATGCTAATTGAAATATGTCCTAAAACTAACCATCAAAAGTTGATAAGTAAAAGGGAGAAAGAAATAGGGGTTGGAAGACATGCATCACACACACGCACACTTATTACAAAATTGCCCTCTCGACAGAGGGATTCGAATGAAATGAAAGCTAACTAGCTACACTAATTAAGCTAACTATTACAAATTAACTAATTAACTATACTAGCTAATTAATTATTACAACACAAATGAATTTTAACAACTAGCTAATCTAAGCTAATTAAATACAAACCAAATTAATTAATTAAACACTTAACTAATTACTTACAAAAGAACTAAGCTAATGAACTAGTTTAGCTAAGCAATTTAAACAAATGCACTTGGGAAGTGAAGGGGGATATGCATGCTCGGTCGGCTTCACTTGAAAATCCACTATCGTGCCTCATGATGCCTCTGCTTGCACTCTTTTGGACTTCTGAAAATTATGCCAACTTCTGAGATTCTTCTGACCAACCTTAGGAACATGCTGAGGGATGGTCGGCCTAGAAGGATGGCCATCGGTCAAAGTTGATGGCCATCAGCCACTTCTGATAGCCGATCGGCAGACATGGTGGCCGGTCGATAGTTTTGATGGCCGGTCGGCCACTGCTTCCTGCAATTTCTCCTTATGCTGCAACAGAGCACAAACAGAGGCATGGCAGTGTATTTGCAAGGAAATGTGTGTGCAACCACACTCCTTATCATATTTCAAGCTCAAAGGAGTGTTGTGCTCGGCTCTCGAGCCGTCAATCACGCATCTCAATGCATGATGGCCAAAGAGTCAAGTTTGCACAATGTTGATGAATGCACAAATAACACATAAGGGCCTTAACCTCTATCATGGTCAATCAAGATGGTCGGCGACCAAGAAACGCAACACGTTTCATCACTTCAAGTACGAAACGTGCCACATTCCTTGTGTTTGGATCAACACTCGATCCAAACACAACGCAACACATACAACATGATCATCCTATCAATGCTAATGGCATGCACAAGATTCAATCTTGTGAACAACGCATGCATGGCATGTTTGAAGGCTAAAGCATCAAAGCAAGTAAAGAGCATCATACAAGATGCAAGCAATACAATGCTTAATGGACTAAACCACCAATAAACAGTCCTCATGCATGCCAAAATAATGGCCAAAAATGATTTGAAATGCTAGCATTGAAAGCAATAAAATGCATGCTCATGCATTGGCCCATGAATAGGGAATAATGGTGCAACCCTTAAGAGCACCTAAAGAGTGAAAAACATGGAAGTGTGACAACACTATATGCTCTGAAATATTATTCCAAATGATGCCAAAACGTGCACATATGACAAATGAGGCATGCTAGGAGGCTCAAAGCTTAAGGCTAGCAAAGGCACTTGCACCATAGCCATATCAAGCAAGCCCCAAAGGGCCAAGGTGACTCAAAACAGTCCCAAGGCAGGTCAAAACAAGGCCAAAAACATGCTTGAACATAGCTAACACATACTAGAATTAGAGGCGTGAAGCATGGAGCGTACAAGGCTAACGAGGAGGATTACACTACACATGTAAGAAGCAAATGAGGGATGCTCTAACCAACCAAAAACAGAGTCATATCATGGCAAAATAAGACCCAAAACACATTGAAATGGTAGCCCAAAAGCTTAGGCAAGATGGCATACATGTTGGCTCATGTTTAAGGCATAAATCATAACTCTCCAAAAGCATTGAAAGAGTGAAACATGAGAGAGTATGACCACAATTCATACACTGAAATCATGGTAGAAAAGAGGCCACAGGATGCAAACAACTCAAGTAAGCCATGCTAGAGACTATGAAACTAAAAGCTAGTGAGCAAGATTGCACGATGGCTATACAAAGCAAAGCATGCATGACCAAAACAACTTAAAACATAGCTTAAGCATGGAAAAACATGAGTAAAATCTTCCTGGAGTGGAGCCAAAAGCATGCTAAAATGATGGTCCAAAGCATGATGCATGTTAAGGCTATAGGGAGGATTGCACTACAAGTACATGAAGCATGCAACAAGTGATCAAACCAACCCAAAACAAAGTTATAACATGCTTGAAAAGTGACAAAAACATGCTAGAAAGACATGCTACTTTGCAAAGCTACAAGTAGGATTATACTACAAGTACAAGAAGCATGCAAGAGGTGACCAAGACAACCAAAAACAGAGTCATGGCAGGTTTGAAAAATCACAAAAAAAAGTGCTCAAACAAAGGTTCAAGAAGATAGAAATACATGCTCTTTTGGTGAGCCACCAACACAACCAAACAAGAGAAAAGGAGGGGGGACAACCCTCTCCTATTTGAGGCCTCAAAACACACTTTCCACCACTAAAATTACTCTGGAATTCAGTGGTTAGAAGGCCAAGAGAAGGTGATCTGAAAGGCCTAAAGAGGTGGCACAAAACAAAGCATAACAAGCCACCAAAGGGGGTAGACCACCCCTAACTCAAACCAAGCCCCAAACAACCATTTTTAATACTTAAAAATGAAGCTTTTTGTAGTTGAAAGTTAAGCCAAAAGTAACATGTGAAGGTGGCTAAATACTTAAGCAAAAACAAAGCTTAAAAGAAGTTATGGGACTCACCCTTGAAACACAACAATAACAACAAGTTCAAAGGCAAAAACCAAGCCAAAACCACTCAAATGCAACCTCCAAGAACCTCAGCTCAAGAGTGAAGGTGTTTCACTAGGTGCTTTAGTGCAAAAGTGTGAAAAAAACCACTTTAAGGCACAAACAAGTGCAAATATAGAGAGAGAGAGGGATATGTTTTGTATCTCCAAATTTCTGAACCTTTGGAAAAGGAGAGGGACCTCCCCTCTTATAGAAATCCAAGTCTCAAGCTTGTTGGACAAGCTAGAGGCTTTGTATCAATCCCTCCGTACACGTGTATGGAGGATGAAATCTATGCTCACCAGCTGGCATAGCTGGCAATAAAAAAATCTGCGAAAGCAAGAAAAAGGGCCTCGGCCAAAATGTATGGCCGATCGGCCATTAAAGGTGCCGACCGGCCATCAGTGATGGCGACCGGCCACCACTAATGGCCAATGGAAAGAGGGCAATGCCGATGGGCATGGGGCCTGGCCGATGGGTTGTAGGGATGGCCAGCAGGCCACCCTCTTCCCTTAAAAACAACGTCACAACCTCTTGGTCCACAACCAAACACAAAATAGACAAGTTGAGAGGCTCCAAGGCAAGGCACATAGCCGAGACCTTCAGAAACTCAAAATGAACATGAGCATGGATGATCATCGAGTGTTCAAACGATGACGTCCAAGTCTTGAGGACGGTAAAAAATGGGGTGTCTATAGTTGCCCCACTTTGATAGAACTCGAAAGTCATGAGATGACGAGAGTGAATGTCAAGGCCCAGAGACGACCCATATTTGACAAGGCCGAAGACTTAGACAAACAGGCAAGATAACATGGAGATGGGCACGCAGGTAGGGGCAAGATGCAAAACATAACAAATGACTATAGAAAGAGAGCTGTAATGAAGCATTTATGCAAATGTTATGCAAAGAAATGCTAAAGCAAACTCGTACACAAGCAAATAAGTAAACGCGTCACGCGTGGGAATTATAGACCGAACTACATTTCATGCAGAAAGGATGTAAGAAAATTATGCAATCTTAGCGAACATGTGCGATAGATACACAAAGTGAGCATTAGTGATAGATTCACAAAGCGAACGTGTGATAGATACACAAAGGTGAGTATGTGTGATAGATACACAAAGTGAGCATGTGTGACAGATACACAAAGTGAACATGTGTGATAGATACACAAAGCGAGCATGGGTGATAAATACACAAAGTGAGCATGTGTGATAGATATACAAAGTGAGCATGTGTGATAGATACACAGGCGAACGAAGTACGATACATAAAGGTTAGCATGTGTGACAGATACACAAAGCGAATATGTGTGATAGATACACAAAAGTTAACGAAGTGTGATAGATGCACAAAGTGAGCATGTGTGATGGATACACAAAGCGAATGTGTGATAGATACACAAAGTGAGCATGTGTGATCGATACACAGAGCGAACGTGTGATAGATACACAAAGGTGAGTATGTGTGATAGATACACAAAGCGAGCATTTGTGATAGATACACAAAGCAAACGGAGTGCGATACATAAAGGTGAGCATGTGTGATAGATACACAAAGCGAATATGTGTGATAGATACACAAAAGTGAACGAAGTGTGATAGATACACAAAGTGAGCATGTGTGATAGATACACAAAGCGAATGAAGTGCGATACATAAAGGTGAGCATGTGTGATAGATACACAAAGCGAATATGTGTGATAGATACACAAAGCGAATGTGTGATAGATACACAAAGTGAGCATGTGTGATAGATACACAAAGCGAACGTGTGATAGATACACAAAGCGAATATGTGTGATAGATACACAAAAGTAAACGAAGTGTGATAGATACACAAAGTGAGCATGTGATAGATACACAAAGTGAACGATTTTAAACGGAACTTCTCTGAATGAACCGCACATCCAATATCATCTGGTTGCTCCAACTTCAAATGAACCGTACATACAATATCGTGCATGTATGAGAGGGAAACTTGAAAGATACGACGCAATGCCATGCATGCCTTCTGCGAGACGAACGACAACGATGCACGTTCAAGGCAAGATAACCAACGGTGCATATTCAATGCCAGATAAACAACAGTGCATAACGATGCAAGTAGAATGGTCCATAGCAATGCAAGTGAAAAGTGCATAAGAATGCAAATAAATTGTGCATAACAATGCAAGTGAAGTATGCATAGCAAAGCAACTAAAGTTTGCATAACAATGCAGGTGAAGTGTGCATAACAACGCAACTAGAGTGTGCATAAGAATGCAAATGAAGTGTGCATAACAATGCAAATAAAGTGTGCATAACAATGCAACTAAAGTGTGCATAACAATACAAGTGCGATAAATGTATGCGCCATGCAACATTAAGATGCACATTTCATGCCAAGGTGAGAAGTGCACATTCTATGCAAGCAAGGTTAAAAAAAATGTGTTCCATGCAATGTACATACTCTATGCAACATAAACACAAATACCTATTTGAGACAACGGGAATATGTTGTGCAAACGCAAGGATGCATGTCTGATGTAAAAGTGAGCAAGGCATATAACAAATGCAAACCCCGTGAATGTGATAAGAACACTGTAAAGCCACGCATTCAAAGATAATTTTCGAATCTAGCAATATGCAAAAGGATACGAAAAAGGATACATTTTGTGTATATCGAGTTCCGCACACGGAAAACACGGTTCGAGGTCACCACAGAGATCGCTTGAGCTTCAAAAGGTACATTTTCTTGCACTTTCTTGAGATATGAGGGCACAAATCAATAGAACAACCCCAAACACGGGCATTGGAGGTCCATCGTCCACAAGAGGGAGCCATCGGCCATCAGAAAACTCCATCGGCCAACAATGTGGCCGGCCAGCCAATAATTTGGCCGATCGGCCAGAAATGGCAGATTTGGGGCAGTTTTGACATTTTGCCTCGGGTCTTTAAGTATAGGGTTCCAAACCCTATTCTTTCACTTCTCCCTTGCCGAAATCCCTCCTCCTGTCTCTCTAAATCGCTTTCCTCCCATCGATCCAAGCTTTACACACATTTTCAAACCTCTCAAAAATTTTGATTCGCAAAACCCTCGTTGTTTCAAACACTTTGAACTGATTGAAAAGTGTGTTTGGTGCCACATTCTTGATTTCCATCACTTGGGGTTTGTTTCCCCTAAGTTACCCTTGATCTTCGTGCCTTCTTCCGCACTTCGACATTTTCTTTCATTTTTTCACCCCTCGGAGTTGACTTTTTGTTGACTTTTGGCATTCTTGCCCATTTTCCGTACCTTTGACCATTTTTCTCATTCTTCTCGAGATGGCGGATGATGTCCCACATGGTGGGGCTCCTACAGGGATGGAGATAGATCCCGAGTTCAAGCCTTTACCGCTCGGCGTTTGGCCTTTCGACCCGACGACGTACAATCCTAACGCACACGTGCTGCCTCCCGACAGTATTCTCCAGTTTAGAAGCTTTGCGCAAGGTGCTCCGAAGGACCTCCTGCTACGCGAGCCGAAGTCACACTTATCCTATGGCACCGCTGAGGTATACTCTTCCTCTTCACTTTCTGCAATATAGGTCGTATGTCTTGGATAGCCAATATCACTCTTCATCTGATTAACCCAAGCACACTTGTATATCACGTGCCTAGTTCATTCTGAGCACATTCATGATACTTCTGTCACCTCGACCATATGTACACACTACATTTCGATCAATTCTGAACACGTGCGTACGCTGTATTTCCTAACACTGCTTCACATTTGTTTGCCTTGAACACAGGGAGATTCTCATGCCTTCTGGGGTTATGGGAACACGATTGCACGGGATTGGTACATGGAGTTACCCGATGATGTCCGCCACATCGTCTATGAGGCCAGCTTTGGTCTATTCTGCATGGGACTCTCATGCCTCACTGCGAGTCGGCCTCTTCTAGGCGCCTTTGCGGAGAGGTGGTGGGACACCACTGATTCCCTCCACCTTTCTACAGCAGGGGAGATGACGATGACTCCCTTCGACTTCTCCATGCTCACCAGCATCGGAGTAGGGAGTGATCTGATTCCTTTCGACACTGATATGGACGAGTGGGATGTTGCTCAGATCTTTTTCCTAGGGATTCGTCCATCTTTCTCCCGACCAGGGATGGTGTGATATTCGTGGTTCGATGACCAGTTCAAGGGGGACACCGACGACCCGCAAGGAGGTCGAGCATTACGCCCGGGGGTTCGTCATGTTCTTGCTTGGCACCACTCTATTTGCCGACCGGGCGAACACTATTGGCCTCTACCTCTTGAGTGCACTGGTAGACATGACTCGCATTCGGCGCTATGACTGGGGTGGCGCAGGCTTGGCCACACTGTATGGATACATGAGTTCCTCATCTCGCCGGAGTGGGCACTTGCTAGGAGGCTACTGGAGAGCCTGGGAGGTACATCTTTCCCTTCTGCTTTATAGTCCTATTTTACATTATTTGTACACCACATACACTGCATAACACGTAATCTGCTTTACACTAGTTGTACATTGCACACACTGCACGATACACGACACATCATTCTCTAATTTCTACTTTATTGATAAACATACTCATTATTACCCTTTCATATTTTGTACTTGTGGGTATATGCCTACTTCCAGAGGCTTGTTGTAGAGCCGGAGGTAGAGGTGCCCCCCATGGTTTCATATTCACATAGGTACGATGAGAGGTGCGAGCACAAGCCGTGAGAGTCTTTCGCATTCTTCCGCCGATATTTTGACACTTTAGCCGCAACGGAGGTATTTCAAACCTTATAATTCATCTGAGCTTTGCTTTATATTGCACTTTCAATAGCAGATAACAACCTGTATATTCATCATTTGCAAATCACCTGGCAGCCCTGGGCAGCGCTGCCTGACGCAGTTAGAGACCGGTTTACGGGCGCTCGAGAGATTTCTCGATTCCGGGTTTTGCTTGAGGGTCTGGTCTATCAGGCATGCTACTTGGGAGAGCACTTCTTGCGACAGAGCCTCGGTTTTCCTGATCAGATAGTCCCGATGCCGCCTCATTCGCACATGAGGCATACAGAGACGTACACCCCGCAGGAGATGACCGATTTCACAATAGGTTGGGACGCTGACTACTTCAGGCTCGACAGCGACTACACCGTTTTCATCCAAATATATCGCATGCCGCCTCTGGCCAGTGTTCGCCGAGGTGAGAGAGAGAGACCTATAGCCACAGCAGAAGGACTAGGAGGATCCAAGGCGATCCAAGCCTATGGTAGGTGGGGTTCCTGGAGGGGACAAAGAGCGAAGTGGCCAGACCTGCCCACTACTATGACATGCCGAGGATGGGCTGTGGAGACTTATCAGATTCCCATCGCTCCTCCCCCAGCTGATCATGAGCTCGTCGGAGTTCGAGGCTCGACCCCGGTATATGCTATACTTTACATTCTGCACATTCATTTCATTGCAGTTGATAACCCGCAGATTACTAATTACCTCAACACTTTTGCAGGCTTCCATAGAGTACACTGGGCAGGCTCTGGAGCTGTCGGCTTCGGTGATGGGGATGCTGCAGAGGAGCATGGACCTGCTCAGTATCTACGGTATTCCTGTAAGTTCTTTCGACCCCTGTCCTAAAATGCTCAGCAATCTGCTCCATACTGATCTAATGCATCACATTATCAAGACTGCATTTGATACACCACACTCATATGCCACTCACGGTACCGATACACTGCATCTGATATACTGGCCATGGCCCTCATACACTGCAATCGTTCACTGCTCACGGCGTTCATATACTGCTCACAGCATTCATACACTGTAATCATATACTACATTTGATACCATACTTAGCTTCACAAAGCATAACTGATGCATTTGCCAAATTGTTCTTTTCAGGCCCCATTCCAGATGCCAGCCACAGCGGGCGCATCAGCGGGACCTTCAATGCCTCCCCGAGTTGCAGGGGGAGTGGGACGAGGGACTCCAATGCACAGCCGGAGCAGAGCTGGGCGTGCTCACACCGAGAGTTGTTCGTGGGTGCCTGTCCCAGATGATGATGAGTCTGACGAGGAGGCAGTGAGTCCAGAGTCAGAGTCGTCTAAGGATGGAGATGAGGCTGGAGATGAGTCTGACGGGGGCAGTTCTGGGCCTTCGCCGAATAGGAAGACGAGGAGGGCTTCCTGCTCTTGAGGCGACTAGCGCCGATTCAGATGTTTTGTTTTTTGCTTTATTTCCCTTTTTTGCCTGTAGTTTTTGCACATTGTACTGCCTCAGGCAGTTTTATGTTCTCTAAAACTTTATACTTGCAAAAAGAAACCATGATGGAATGAAAAATAGCTTTTCTTATTGAAAAAGTGTTACGTTTTACATTCTAAGCATCACATCGCATTGCATCACACAACATGTAAATGAGATTGAACTTTGTTTGCAAACTACACACGTGAATTGCACTTCCTTAATCAGGTAGTAAACCAACTGACAACTAAAAGAACAAAACAACACGGTAAGCAAAACCAAGACTTAACATGCAAACCAAATGTAAATATAACTCGATAAGCAAGACAAGAACTTAACAATCAACGTGAAATACAACTCGATAAACAAAAATGCAACAACTCGATAAACAAATTGAAGTAACACAGGCACGACTTCACAAAATCGTCACAAAAAGGCATTTGAAGTGGAACAAGACATAAGTTCTCAACACTTCCAAGACACGGACATCTCAGAGAACAAAGGAAGGGGCCATCGGCCAAGGTGGGAGGTCATCGGCCACCATAAAGAGCCATTGGCCACAAGAACTAGCCAATCGACTAAAAAGATGGTCGGTTGGCCATCAAACTTGGCCGGTCGGCCATTAATGCAAAAAGTGCCTAGATTGTTGACACCTGTCTTCCACTCAACACATTAACTTCTACAAAAGCCCCATCTTCGTAGTTTCTCCATTTCAAGTCAGTTTTTGCACGAAATGGAGGCATTTCTTGTCCAAAATCACACAAATTGGATTGCTAACTTGGATGGCTCGGAAAAGCTAAATTTTCGGGGCTTCAGAATAAATGCACTATTCACGCTGAGCTGCACCCCGCTGTATTTTCCGTTCCTCCATGCCGCGGCAAGGTGTTGAAATCCGATAACTCATGTTGTTAGCTTTGGTGGACAAGAGATGTGTCCCACTTTCGAAGACGTCCAAGCTTTGATGGAGTCCGAACGTGAGGAAGAGATCTTGCTCCAATTCCATTTTGGCCACATCCAAGCCTTAGAACGGACATGCGGGCTCACTTTACATGACGCTCGGTCTTTGATTTGTGACGGAGAATTGGACATTCCCAGCTTGATTCATCTGTTTTCTAATATCGGTGACTGCGACGATCATCACTGGCAGGGCTTTCGGCGACACGCCCTCTGCTTGTGCATGTTGTCTTATTTCTTGCTTGCCCCATGCTCTGGTGGGTCTAGTGTCCGTTTGATTGAGGTTGCCCAAGGTTTAAGAGAGGGAAAGAGCTGTATTGCCATGACACTAGCTGAGACATTGATGGGTTTGGATGCCGTCCATCGGCAGGAGTCGACTAGGTTCGCGGGGAGTCCACTACTGCTGTAGGTAATGTTTCCCACCCTATCTCACATATATTTCTCACATCACTCGACCCTCAGGCTCGATTTTTTCTCTCCAAACCCTTTTCTCACTTTTCTCTCCACGTACACCTCTCTATTCTTTAATCTTTCATTTTTCATCCCTCCCCAGATATGGTTAATGGATAAGTTGAAGGTTGTGGACTTATGCCCAGCATATTCAACTCGTGGCTATTCCTTGCGGCAACGTCTAGTCGATACCCCTGATGAGGGATGGTAGTGTGAATGGATGTGCAGTCTGTCTGCTGCCAACATTGCTCGGCACTGCCCTTGGCTTAATCTGCCGGCAATGAGCTACAGCATGTCTCGCCAGCCCGGGGTTCAGTTGATCAGCCTGACACATTGTGTCTTTTACTTCCCATTTCGAATTCGGCGCCAATTTGGGCATGATCTAACTTGTCCGAAAGAAGGGATAGAATACCCTACTGCATTTCCGGTCCGAGACGCACAGCTAGCTCGGTATGCCACAACATGGAAGACGAGAGAGCTTCTGGCCCCCGCACCCACTTTCAGTTGCACCCTCTCTAATGAGTGTATAGCTTGGCTCGATGAAGAGGCGCAGGTTGGGCCTACTTTGGCATAAGAGGCTTCGACCAGCTCTGGGAGGGGGCGCAGGAACACCTGACTTGACTATGCCCTAAGTTTATTGCTTTATCAGTATTTTCAAGTTTTCTTTATGAATGTAATAAAAAGCAGCTTCAGTTTGTATTCAAGAGTAGGAGAACTCTGTACTGAAATCAATGTAATTGAAGGTTATGGGTACTGAAAATTTTTCGCTTGGTCCAAAAATGGTCTAAGTCATAAAAAGATTAATTTGAGCAAAATGATCTTTTATTAAAACTTTTCAAAACCATTTTTGATATGAATCACAACTGGACACGCCCGAGATCTATCACTGAGATGTACAACCCTGGATCCAGCAACTGGAAAGCTGTCCCTAGTCTGAACAGCACTACACTGGAGATCACAACCGAGCTCTTGAATGAAAAATAGACAAAGATGACCATCACGATCACATGGACAAAGTTGATTTGGAAGTGTTTATGGCTGGACTTCAGAATGAAGTTGCCTACGTATCCCGAAGATGGGAATCAAGCCTTACATAGTTCGGTTCAGGTTCACTCATGTATTAACCCTCTCCTTTTGCGCTATAACTTTTGCCAAGGCCACCCTTTCTGGGTATTCAACCTTGCGAGCTCAGTTTTTATTATTTCAAATTTTTCATGCTCTAACTTTTGCATAGGTCGCCCTTTCGGGTTTTCGGCCTAGCGAGCCACTCAAGGATAGTATTTCTTCAACTTGTCCATGTAGATCGGCTTGGAGAACTCAAGGCCATCTAAATCCATCAGAACGATAGCTTCACCCGACTAGATAGACTTGATGATGTAAGAGCCAGTCCAATTGGGTCTGAACTTGCCCCTAGGGTCGTGGATGGGAGCTCGGTTGTCTTTGAACACTAGATCCCCTTCATTCAAATTCCTGGACTTAACCTTCTTGTTGAAAGCCCTGGCAATTCTTCGTTGATAACCCTGGACGTGATGCAGTGCTTTCATCCTTCTTCATCAAAAAGCATGTGTTCTTCGAACCTACTTTGCTGCCAATCTGCCTCAGCTATCTGACACTCAGCCAATACCCGTAATGACGGAGCCTCAACTTTGATAGGCAGAACAGCCTCTATCCCATAAACCAAGGAATATGATGTTACCCCAGCAGAAGTTCGAATTGAAGTCCAGTAGCCCCAAAGAGCAAATGGCAGCTTATCTGGCCAGTCCCTGTAGGTTTCCACCGTCTTCTATTGAATATGCTTGATGTTCATGTTGGCGGCCTCAACAGCTCCGTTGGTTTATGGCCGATATGTAGATGACATATGAAAAGCCACGTTGTACTTCTCCAACAAGTCGATCACCTCCTTCTTGAAGTGGGAACCATTATCTGAAATAATCTCATCCGGGACCCCATAGTGACAGATAATGTTGTTTCTGATGAACTTAACGACGTACGACGCCTTCAACACCGCGTAAGATTGGGCCACAACCCACTTCGTGAAGTAGTCTATCGCTACCAAAATGTACTCATGCCCGTTGGACCCCTTCGGAGTGACAGCCCCAATCACATCAATCCCCCAAACTGAAAACAGCCATGGTAAAGTCATGTTGTACAGCTTCGGCGGCAGAATGTTCATGCGGTTTGCAAGGATATAACATTTGTGGCATCGCTGGACAAAGCCAATACAATCCTCCTCCATGGTTGACCAGTAATAACCCTGCCTAAGGATCTTCGAAGCTAGCATCACCCCGCTCGTATGCGCTCCACACTCTCCTCCGTGGATGGCCTCTATCAGGCGCTTCGACTATTCAGCATCAATGCATAGCTTACACATCCCGAGATGACCCCTCTTGTATAATTTACCCCCGCAGACGATGAACTGAGCAACCATTCTTTGAATTTTCCTCTTATCTTTGACATTTGCCCCTGGTGGACAAGCTTCCTTTTCCAAGAAGTTCCAGATGTCGTAATACCAGGGGTTCTGATCTTAAACCTGATCTATGGCAGCAATCAGCTCGTAGGTCGGCATGAATTTCTGTTCAATGATGATCAGACGCATTCGGACTTCGAAAGGGATGTCTATCATAGAAGATAGAGTTGTTAATGAATCAGCGAACCTGTTGTTCTCTCTTAACAGATGAGCGAAGTTCAGTTTTTCAAACTGAGGAATCAGAACGTCCAAGGTCTGGTGATAGATTCTCATCTTTTCTTCTTCAACTTTCCAATCTCCTTTAGCTTTAGATACAACATGGTTCGAGTCCCTGATGACATCCAACCGTTTTGCCCCTAGTTCCAGGGTGGCTTCTAGTCCAGCAATACATGCCTCATATTCTTCCTCATTGTTTGACACTTTGAACCGGAGTTTGAATGCTAGAGGTATACGGAAATTGTCGGGTGCTATCAACAACACCCCTATCCCATACCCGTATTGGTTTGACGCTCCATCAAAGTACATCGTCCAAGTCTCTTCTTCGGCATGCAGATTAGCCTTGTCTGGAAATAGATATTCAACTGCTTCATTCCCTTCAAGTGGGTGGTAGGCTAGGAACTCTGCTACCGCTCTCCCTTTCACTGACTTGTGCGTCACGTACTTTAGATCAAATTCGGAAAGCAGAAGCAACCAACGAGCTAGCCTACCCGTAAGTGCTGGTTTCTCGAAGAGATATTTCATGGGATCTAATCTCAAAACCAGTATTACGAAGTGAGCTAACAGGTAGTGCCTCAGCTTCCTGGTAGCCCGTACCAAGGCCAGACAAGCCTTTTTGAGTGGCGTGTAGCAAGTCTCGTAATCCAACATTTTCTTGCTCAGGTAGTAGATAGCCTTCTCCACTTTGTCCTCAGACTCCTGTGCAAGCATGTACCCATTCTCGTTTCGGTCATTGATAGGTACAGAATCAACGGTTTTCCCGGCTCAGGCGGTGACTACACGGGTGGGTTCTGTAAATATTGCTTGATCTGCTTGAAAGCAACTTGGCATCGATCGTCCCATTGGAACTTCTTTCCTTTCTTTAGGAAACGAAACACTGGTTCACAAGTCAAGGTTAATTTTTCAATAAACCACCTTATGAATTGCACTTTACCCAGAAAGCCTCGCACCTCCTTTTCAGTTCTCGGTGGTGGCATTTCGAAGATGGCCTTGATTTTGGAAGGATCATCCTCGATACCCCTTTGTGTGATCAAGAACCCCAACATTTTCCCTGCTATAACACCAAATGTACATTTCTGAGGATTCAGCCGCAACCGATACTCTTTGATCTGTTGGAAGAATTTCTGCAAGGCAGTGTAGTGGCCCTCTCTTTCCTTGGACTTGACAATCATGTCGTCTACATACACCTCAACCTCTTTATGGATCATATTGTGCAAGATTGTGGTCGCAGCCCGTTGATACGTAGCCCCAGTGTTCTTCAACCCAAATGGCATCACCCTAAAACAATATGTCCCCCACGGGGTGGTTAAAGCAGTCTTCACCCTGTCTTCGGGTGCCATCAGAATCTGATTGTAGCCTGAAAATCCATCCATGAACGAGAGCAGCACATGCCCAGCAGTGAAGTCCACTAATTCGTCGATATGCGGCAGAGGAAAGTTGTCCTTCGGACTGGCTTTGTTCAAATCCCTGAAGTCCACACATACCCTAATTCTTTCGTCCTTCTTCGGTACCAGAACTATATTGGCCAACCAAGTTGGGTACTCAGATACTAACAGAAACCCTGCGTCGATCTGCTTGGTGACCTCTTCTTTGATCTTCAGATCCCAGTCCCGGCGGATTCTTCGGAGCATCTGCTTAACAGGTCGGGCCTCTGGGTCAAGAGGGATTTGGTGCTGTACAATCTCCGGATGTATTCCAGGCATGTCTTCATAAGACTACGCAAAAACATCTTTGAAATCTTTTAATAAAGCGACTAAGCACTCGCGCTCCTCCGAAGACAACGTGGACCTGATCTGGACCAGCCGTAGGTCCTTCTCAGTACCAACATTAATTGTGGTGATTTCATTAACCAAAGGTTTTACAAACCTCTCCTACCCTTGATCAATCAAACGTTGTAAAACCGGAGGAATTTCTTCCTCGTCGTTTTCTTCAAAATTTTGAAAGTCTTGATTAATGCAATAAATTAAAGGCACAGAAAAGTACTCAGAAGCCACAGCCGTACCATTCTCATTAATAACATCCAGTCCTCCTGAATCCGCTGTTACAACAGACTTAAAGGAAAAAGAAGAAGACGACCTGGACAGGACAATGGCATCCAGGTTATCTCACCTAAGAATACCGGACTCAGACTCAGACGAGCTGGAACCTGATTCCGACTCCACAGACTCAATGGAATCAAATTCCGGCTCAATACCTAACCCAGTGCTGCTCGATAAAAAGCCCTCCTCGTATGGCTAGATGAGGGAGGGTGCGATGGATGCATCGAGAATGCCTGAAGATGGGCCCATAGCTGCTTCATCCCCGATCATGGGAACTGAGAAGTTATCCCCCAAGCACTTCGGTACGATCTGAGGATCTGCGAGTAGACAAGCCAGTTCTACCCCATCTCAATTTCTGTGCTCTTGGAATCCTCCTCCTTGCACTGCTCAGCCTCAGCTGGTGGGTCTGTCTGCTCTTCGACAACTTCATCCCCGAACAATTACAAGTCAAAGAAAATCTCAAATCCCAGCAAGCGCCGCCTCTCTGTATTTAGCCATGGCTCCGGAAAGTCGCAGAATGGGAAGTCTTCCCCCTCCTAGACAAAGCGTCCGTTCAAGGTCCCCTGGATAGGTCAGTGCATCAACTCGTAATGCTTCCCGACTTGCTTCGCCTTGGCTCTTCCGGCCATCTCTCTTCCTTTTCTCACCCAATCTTCCTTGGTAGGCAGATAACCTAAACCAAAGGTATGTGGGTTATGCGGCACTACGGCCGATGTTGCAACACCTTTCCGGCCACTTCGCCCCAATCCCATCCCAGGGATGTGCTGAAGCTTGTTCATGAGGTAGACAGACTGTGCGCTGACCCTCGTCAACAGCTAGAATATTTTGTACAACTCGGGCCTCAGTTAGGGTAAATCCTGAAAGAATACATTCTTCCTGCAATGCTCAGTCTCCAAAACTGGTGTAGAAACCTCTAGCGGTGGATATATCAAAGAATTCCCAAAAACGATTGCCACCCTCTTCCCGTGGTGGTACTTCAGCATTTGGTGCAAGGTGGAAGAGACGGCCTTTACCTGGTGCAGCCACGGCCGCCCTAGGAGTAGATTGAAGGTTGCGAGCACATCCAAGACCTGAAAATCAATGTCCTGTTGCCCTGGACCAACCTGAGTCTGAATCTATACAGTCCCCATCACCTCTTGGCTGGTATTATCATAGGCCCGTATCACCTGGGCAGTAGGCACAAAATCCGCAGGCTTCAACCCGATATCACATGTCGTTCTTGACGGACACACATTGATAGTCGATCCTGTGTCAACAAGGACTGCCGGTATCCATTTCTCTCTACACTCGACAGAGATGTGGAGCGGTTTTGATTTGAGTCCTCAGGTGGCAGTTCCTTATCGATGAAGGTCAAGGTCGGGGAAGCTCTTCCCAGGAAAACCAGCCCTACCAACTGCTCAAGAGTTGTATCGACTGAAAGTTTAGCCTTGTCCATGGCAGAAAGAACGGCCTGTCTGTGAACTCTTGAGGCCATAAGCAGTCCCCAGATGGAGATGTCTGCTTGGATTTTCTTAAGCTGCTTTAGTACAGCCTCCTCCTTGAGCAGTTTTTCTTTTTGCCTCTTTGCTTCTTTGTCCTTCCCGGATGCTTCTGGCCGATCCAAATGTGGGGGCTTGAAATACTGCCCACTCCTGGTCATATCGTCAACCTCAACATACCAAGTGTCATTTGGTTGGTTCTGTCCCCAATCCCCATCAGTGTGGGCAAGGCATAAGTCGTCGTCTTCCCACCACATCCCGTCAGTAACCGACAGACAGCTGTCTGGTTCCGTTGCAACTGTTTCTGAGCTCACAGCACATTTCGTCCTCGCAGGGGCTTTGGCCTTCCTAGCCTTCTCAAGATCCTCGATCTTTTCTTGCTCAATCTGCTTCAATGCAGCCTTCTGTTCAGTGTCCACTGTACTCAAATTGCCCGGATCCCAAGCAAAATTCTTTGCACTGGTGCTCTTCGGTGATTTCTCCTGATTCTCGGCCATTTTGGCCACTGTTGATATTTTGGCTTCTGATTGCCCCCGTTCTGGCTAAGGTGCCTCAACAACATCTGGCTCATCACTGAGCCACCCCGTATTTTCTCCCTATCTGTCCCAGTCAAACCAGTTGATGTTCACATCCCCTGAGTCCTACTCTTCAAAGAACTGTAGATTTGCAATGTCCTCTTCCAGCTCTGCTAGGTTATCTGGCCCTTGACTCGGTCCATCTTCCCGAACCACATGTAGACTGCACGAACTTCCGCTCCGCGCGTGAGGGCGTGAATCGTTTGTTCACTAGCTACTACAGTTCGGTCTCAATGTCACGGTTCTGAATCTAATCTCGCAAAGTGCAATGCAAGACTGATAAATCACCAAAGAGTCCAAATCCAACAAATCATTTTGGAAAATTGAGTTTTAATAAAGAAGTGTCAAACATGGACTGCTTTGCCAGATATAGAGTCGTCACCTAAATGTTTTGTTTTGGGAAATTTAGGAAACCCCCTGTCATGACCCGAACCCACCCCCGTGGGTTAAGGACATAACCGGCCAGTAATCATGAGATTACCTACGGCCTCAAACCAAAACAAATGCATTTTAACAGAGTTAATTGGGGCCAAACGGAAGCAGTTCAAAACTTTGTCCATAGAGTTATGCTTACATGGCACGCCAAAACAACGAAACATATATACATTAAAAACTCGTAACAGAAATACAGTAGCATAAGTTTCGTACAAACAGGATCATCCAAAAACTAAGTCAACCCATGAAAACTATATACCGACATATGCAAAGCCCTCACCAACATGATAAAAATAATATAGCATAGCAGAAACGGGAAGACGAGTCTCGTGTGTGACACATTAGGGCTGACTCTCAAAAACTCGGTTGTTCAACACAGACTTCACTGGGGCTGGGTTTGGACCTCTCTTGGCTCACCTACAAACACATGAACGAGCGTGAGCGATAGCCCAGTGAATAATATCAAATAAGAAGATACAAACGATATGTAGAACAATATATTCCGAATGGCCTTGGGCCCAATTGACATTTTTATTTAACATTTATATACACGATTTAAGTCAAGTGACTGTGGTTTCAAACATACTGGCCTTTGGCCCATTTATCTTTCATTCCTGTCAAAATGGCCTCTGGCCCACTCATTTATGTCAAAACGGCCTTTGGCCCATCCATTCATGTCAAAACGGCCTTTGGCCCATTCATTCTTTCTTGCCAAAATGGCCTCTGGCGCATTCATTCTTTCAGACATTTGTCCACAATTCAAACTAGCAAATCATAAGGCATAAGGCTTATAAGAAAATAAGCAATTGGACAAATGACAAGCTTCCAAATATCGATATTACTCACAGTGATCGGTTGGTTTGTTTTCCCTGGAGCTAGACCCTACACAGTCCATGAACACAAAAGGGTCACCAACAATTCAATCCGTTCTTAAATTCACATTTTCCTCTTTAGGCTTTATTCCTGTCTCTTTAACTCAATTACAATGCTCAATGCATGCCAAAGAGTGCTTAGAAGTGAAGGAGAATGGAAAACAACACACAAAACGCATAAACAAAATTTCAGAAAACAGGGTCCCCGCTCGATCGTGGACTTCCCTACTCGAGAGGACCCAATTGGTCTGCAAAAGTGCTGGTTGCATCAAATTCACGCTCGAGCGTGAACTCAGGCGCTCGAGCAGAAGGTCTGTCTACATAACTCCCCACTCGAGCGGACCCATGGCTGCAAAACAATACTGGGAGCACGAATTCCCCGCTCGAGCGTCGGTTCCCCCGCTCGAGCGGACATCATAAATTCTAGGTTTTCCAGAATGGTTTCTTGAGTTTAATTTCGACATTTCAACCACATTTCTTGCATATTATGGCTCCAATTTCACACATACATATACCCACATGATACCAACACCAAATCATAACACAATGAAGCTCTATTTCTTGAATTACTTACATGCATGCCTCAAATTAACCCAAACTCATCACCAATACATCAAATTCAAACATGCAAAGCTCATACTTCCATGATCTACTCTTGCATGTGAGAAATATTCATTCATAACAACTTAATTGGTGAAGTGATGATCAAATACATGGATTTCAAACAAGATTCAACATAGATTATACACACTGTGTTCAAATATGGAAATTCATAGTAATTTCCTACATGCATGTGTCTATTGACTTTAAATTCAACACATACAACTCAAATTATGTCAATTCTCACTCTTGATTGCCCAACTAGCTTGAATACACAAAATCACAAGTCCAAACTTATGAATCAAGGGATGATTACTGACCTAGGAGCTTAATCCTTACAATCTATGACAAATTCTTGAGTGTGCCCTCAAGATCACCAAGCTTTGAGGCCAAAACTTCAATTTTCCTTCACCCTCTCTCCCTTTAGCCAACTCTCTCCTTTTCTTAGTGTTTATGATCAGCCAAGTAAAGCTTAAAGGAGAGAAATTGGGTGTGTAGTGCCCATATTAAAAGCCCCTCTTGTTATATTATTTTAATATCAAATAATAGAGCACTAAGTCACTAATTAAATCAATTTAATTTTTTCTAAATCAGTTTTCAATTAAATTTCACCGTAGGCTCTAAAAATTATGCCAATCACAATGGCGCAATCAATTCCGGGTTCTGTGGCCGATAAGGCCTTCAATTTAATTTCCAAAGAAGACAATTAAACAGATATTCCTACGGTGAACAAATAGAAATTCAAAACCACATATTTTCACCTATTGGCACACGAAATCATATCAAAACACATAATCACATTCGTATTAAGGACCAATTAACATAATAAGGGACAGGGTTATCACAGTCTTCCCCCTCTTTAGGAAGTTTGGTCCTCCAAACTCATTTTACCTTCATCAGGAAATAAATGTGGATAGCGTAGTCGCATTTCCTCCTCTTTTTCCCATGTAGCATCCGTCCCATAATGTTCTTTCCATTCCACTTTCACCATTGGGATGGACTTGCTTCTCAGTTGTTTCACTTGTCGGTCAACGATTCGTTCCGGCCATTCGGCGTATTCCATATTTTCATCAATAGCTACCCGGTGATAATCAATCACATGAAACGGGTCTCGGAGGTAACCCCTCAACATCGACACATGAAACACATTATGGATTTGTTCGAATCCTGGTGGCAAAGCAACTCTATAAGCAACTGGGCCAAGCCTTTCCAGAATCTGAAACGGCCCAATGTAATGGGCTGACAACTTGCCCTTCTTTCCAAACCTGACTTGGCCTTTCATTGGAGATACACGGATGAACACATGGTCACCAACCTCATACTCAAGTGGTCTTCTCCGAACATCTGCATAATTCTTTTGCCGGTCCTGAGCTGTTTTGAGCCTTTGCCGAATAACCTTGATTTTCTCAGAAGTGTCTTGCACAATTTCAAGCCTAAGTACAGCTCTATCCCCGACTTCTGTCCAACAAATAGGTGATCTACACCTTCTACCATATAAAGCCTTGTATGGTGCCATACCGATGCTGGAGTGGAAGCTGTTATTGTATGCAAATTCTACAAGTGGCAAATAGTCTTCCCAACTCCCCTGAAAATCTAAGGCACACATTCGAAACATATCTTCCAAAGTCTGCATTGTTCGTTCTGATTGCCCATCCGTCTATGGGTGGAATGCAATACTGAACCTTCGTTCTGTTCCCATAGCTTCCTGCAAACTCTTCCACAATCTAGATACAAATTTCGAATCTCTATCCGACACAATGGATACCAAAACTCCGTGTAAATGGACAATCTCATCAACATAACTGGTAGCCAGTCTACAAGCATTAAACATGGTTCTAACTGGTACAAAATGTGCAGATTTAGTCAGTCTATCAACCACAACCCAAATAGAATCCATACCTCGAGAAGTCCGAGGTAGGCCAATAACGAAATCCATAGTCACATGCTCCACTTCCATTCAGGAATAGGGAGAGGTTAAAGTAGACCGCTTGGTTTTTGATGTTCAGCTTTGACGTGCTGACATTGAAGACACTTAGACACATATTCTGCAATCTCTTTCTTCATTTTAGGCCACCAATAGGTTTCTTTCAAATCCCGATGCATTTTATTATTACCCGGATGCATAGCAAATACAGATCTGTGGGCTTCATCTAAAACCCTCTTCTTTAGTTCCGAAATATCTGGGACACACATTCTCTTCCGAAACCTTAACACTTCATTCTCAATGCTAAACTCTGCTTTCGGACTTGCCTCAAATTCATCAATCACTTTCTGGTGGAATTCATCATCCTTCTGTTTCTGTTTGATTTCATCAATGACTGCCGGCTCGATTGTAATAGAGGCTACCAATCCGCCCTGTTCACATATTACCACTTCAATTTCAAGTTTCTCAAAATCTTGCAAGATCTCTCTCTGTTCAGTAAGCAAACAGGCCATACTCCCCATTGATTTTCTGCTCAAGGCATTAGCAACTATATTAGCTTTCCCGGGGTGATACTGAATCTCTAGATCATAATCCTTTATCAGTTCGAGCCATCTCCTCTGTCACATATTTAACTCAGGTTAGTTTCGAGGACGAAACTTTTTTTAGGAGGGGAGAATGTGAGAACACCACTTCGAAGCCCACCCTAAAAATGTCTCGCCTTCTTATAGTCAGTATCAAATACATGTGGTGCAAACCTGGCCAATTCAGTGAATTTGGCCTCATACTCCGCTACAGTCATGCTGTCTTGCCTAAGTTCCATGAATTCTGCTACTTTCCTGTCCCGAACGCATTGCGGGAAGTACTTGTCATAGAAAATCTGCAAAAATTTCATGTGAGAACCCGAATATAAAAATTAAGTAAATAATTAAATAATAATATTACAATCTCAAATATTTTTGTGGTGAATTCTAAGGTGCAAATTAAATATTATTGGAGGATGTTTTAATTAATTTTAAACTTAAAATAAATTTGTGGTGAAAGCATTTAATTTAGAGGCAAGATTTATTATAAAAATAAAAAGAGAGAGAGAGGAGGGTGTGACTTGAACTCTAGACCACAATGTTAACATATAAGACTCCTACCATTTGAGTTACATATAACTTATACATGTATTTTGTATATTTATTTATTTATTTGACCTATGTGTGCCCACTACTAGTATAAAATAAAATAAACACAAACCCTACTCTGTTATTTGTTCACCACATAGGGCAACAACACAGCAGCCACGGGAGAAGGTTTGAGAGAAGGAAAAAAAAGAAGAAGATGTTGCAATCAAAGAACTTTTGGGTGTGTTGTGTTGTGTGTGATCATCAAAGGTTAGCCCTCTTAGGTTTTCTTTTCTTCTTCCTTTGTTCTATCCTTATTCTATAATTATTTTGTTCATTGATGGAGAGGTTGTAGGTTTATGTATTGTGTATATAGATATCCTATTAAGAAACTTGAGGAGCTAAATTTATGTGTAAAGATTGGGTGTAATTTTCAGTCCAAAAATTCTGTACAAAGTCACAAATTTTAAAAATCAAGAAACCATATCAAACGGATGAATTTTAATCTGAAATTTTTACAGTAGATCAATTACACATTGAATTGCATATCTGAATTTTTTCATAATTTTTGGGAGTCGAAATCCATATAAATTGAGGTATTCAAATCTGTCCAGGAAACCAGTCCAAAACAGTAAATTCGGGATTGTTGTTCTCTTTGGGTATAAATCCAAAAATTATCAAATTAGTGTCATTAGAACCGGTTACAAGTCTAGTTTCGTACGTTTTTGGCCTTGCATTGATTGCTCGTGTATATTAAGAGAACCGTCAATTTCTTTAAAGTGCTGCAGAAAACAACCTGTTTGGATATAATAAATTGTAGATAATTATTTTGATAAGAAAATCAAGTGAAACCAATTGGGTTTGAAACTTAGGATATATTAGATCATACCTGGAGGTTATTGGAATTTTTTGAATAGCGTGGAGTGGGTTTTGTAATTTTCAAAGTTAGCGAATAGATTGGGAAAACTAGTTTAAAACACTGTTTTATCTTAAAGTTATTTTTAGTTAAGTTTCGATCGGAACCTATGTCTTGGGTGATTTTAGACCTTGAAGAACATGAACTTAGGTAATATTTAAGAGTAACGGTGAGTTGGGTTGAGCCGTGTTAGTGCGCTTTAGTTTGGGGTTACTCAGTTCGTATTCTTTAGTATTTTTAAATTAGCAGTGACGTGTAGTTTTCATATTGGTTCAGGGCACTAGTTGGACTTTCATACTCTATTCCAGGATTACATTATTTCGTTCCAGGTGAGTAGTTTCATGCTACGTATTTTTATAAATGTTCCCCTACCCTGAACTGTTAGAAAATTAAATTGTTGTTTCAAGACTAAACTGTTTTGATAAATTATTATATTATCAACGAAATCAAATTATTTCTGAAACATGTGTGAACTTGGCATACTGTAACTATTTGTTTTGGTCTCATGTTTATAATGATGAACTACCATATTTTGTGAAACTGATGTGTATTGATTATTGGGACCATGTGTGTATTTAGTCCAGGGAAATTATTCCACTGTGTGTGGTGACTCTGGCCACTAGGGAACAGATCCGGGTTGGTCCGTGATGACTCTAGTGCTCAACGATTGTAAGGAAAAGACCTTTAAAAATAACTAGGTGACCTTCAATCGGATCGTCTTTGAGAAAAGGCCCAGGTGCCACCCTGAGGATGACTCTTAGTTCGGTATTGGATCCAACGGGGCTTATAGCCTGAGAAATGTGTGGCAGATTATTTGTTTTTATTGGTACCCAGAAAATTATTGGTGTTCATGTTATAATCTGTTTTAAGTGAAAAATGTCGTTTATCATGTTCTTGCGAGACATGAGTATTTTAAGTGTTGAACTGTGGAACCTTCTTTTTGAAACAGATTGTATTTACCAAACTGTATGCCAATCTAGTTTCTGTGATATATATCTTATTTTGGAATTGAACCCTGTTTTCAAAACTGTATTTACTATCCATGTTGCTACTCACTGAGCTATCAGCTGACTTAGTTGTTTACCATTTCCAGGTGTTATAAGGACTTAGAGTGGATTCATGGCGTAGCGAGGACTCAATTGCATGGACCTCTAGGGCATTCCTTTAGTTTAGAGTGTTATGTCAAGTTTGTGCATATTTATATTTATTCTTATCGAAGTTCATTTGGGATTATTTTTTGATATGTGGGTTGTTTATATCCCATAAGTTTGGATGGTTTTTGATTACGGTTGATTTTGCCATTTATAATTGTGACATGTCTGGATTGAGTTTTGGTTATTTATTATTGGACTATTGTTCAGTTGTTCAATGTGATGGGATTCGTGTTTAGGCTTACGTGTGCCTTGGGCTAAGTCCCTGTGGGCCACGGCCGGTCATGCCCGGATTTGGGGTGTGACAATTTTGGTATCAGAGCCGTAGATTTATCAAGTTACATACCTTGCATTTCATCATTTAGACGAGGTCCGAGTCCCTATAGTACTTAGTAGTGTTTAGTTAAGTTAGTTTTATTTAAACTTGTGTTGAATCGTTCTTGATTTCGTTTTGATGGTTAATAGTTGACACCTAGATATTTACACGGATTGTCTATTCTTTAAGTGCCTTTGATGTTTGTATTATTGTGTGTAATCCAGTTGGAGAAATAGTAGTATTGGGAGATGTTTGTAGATCTTGTGAGATAAAGATGGATGGTAGGATTTTTCCAGCGGATTTGATTTCTTTAGAGATGAATGATTTTGATGTGATTTTGGAGATAGATTTGTTGACGAAGCATCATGCTTCTATTGATTGTTTTAGAATGGGGGTAGTTTTTGCTATGCCAAGGCAACTTGAGTTTTTCTTTCAGGGGGATAGGAAAGGGTCTTCTATCTATTTTACTTCTTTCCTTTAGGCTAATCGAATGTTAAGTAAACGGTGTCATGATTATTTAGCTTGTGTGGTGAGTATCGAACAACCAGAGTAGAAGTTAGAGGAGTTGCCTGTAGTAAGTGATGTGTTGATGTTTTTCTAAAGGATCTACCTAGACTTCCTCTAGATCGTGAGGTAGAATTTTCCATTAACTTGGTCCCTGACACGACACTTATTTCTAAAGTGCCCTATAGAATGGCGCCGTTGGAGTTGAGGGAGTTACAAACTCAGTTATAGGAGTTGTTAGACAAAGGTTTTATTAGGCCTAGTGTTTCACCTTGGAGAGCACTTGTGTTGCTTGTGAAGAAGAAGGATGGGTCTATGAGATTGTGTATTGATTATAGAGAACTGAACAAAGTCACAGTGAAGAATAGGTATCCTTTGCCATGCATTGATGACCTATTTGACCAATTGTAGGGAGTTCAAGTATTCTCTAAGATTGACTTGAGGTTAGGCTATCACTAGTTAAAAGTAAGGGATGAGGATTTTCCTAAGACTGCTTTTAGAACCCGTTATGGGCATTATGAGTTTTTGGCGATGCCTTTTGGTCTCACAAATGTACCGCCGCATTCATGGATTTAATGAATAGAGTATTTAAGACCAAACTGCATAAATTTGTGGTAGTGATTTTTGATGACATCCTAATTTAATCGAGTAAGGAGGAGCATGAGCAGCATTTGAGGGTAGTACTGCAGATCCTTAGGGAGAAGAGATTGTGTGCAAAATTTAAGAAGTGTTAATTCTAGTTGAGCAGTGTATCCTTTTTGGGTCATGTAGTGAGTGAAGATGGGGTATTTGTGGATAGCATGAAAGTGGAAGCAATTATTGATTGGCCACGACCTACTTCTGTGACAGAGGTACGTAGCTTTCTAGGGCTTGCTGGATATTATAGACAATTTGTGGAGGGATTCTCCCGTATGGCTTTGCCATTTATAAATCTCACTAGGAAAGAGGTAAGTTTGAGAGGAATGATGATTCTGAGTGTAACTTCAAAGAGCTTAAACAGAGATTAACATCAGCTCCAATCCTTGCCTTATCTACTGATGGTGGTGGTTTTGTGATTTATAGTGATGTTTCATGATAGGGTTTAGGATGTGTGCTCATACAGCATAGGAAGGTGATTGCTTATGCGTCATGAAAGTTGAAAGTACATGAGAGAAATTATCCTACGCACGACTTGGAGTTAGCAATAGTGATTTTCGCTCTTAAGATCTGGCGACATTATTTGTATGGAGAGTCATGTGAGATTTACATTGATCATAAGAGTTTGAAGTATATTTTCACACAGAAGGAATTAAATTTGAGGCAAAAAAAAAAAATATATATATATATATATGGCATGAGTTGTTAAAAGATTACGATGTGAATATTTTGTATCATCCGGGAAAGGCAAATGTGGTGGTAGATGCCTTGAGTAGGAAAGTAGTAGTCGAAGATGTAGCTGCTTTGTCTATTGAGAGTTGTTTGGTGAAAGACATGAGATGTTTGAGGCTTGAGGTTGTTACGCCTGGTGATAGGGCTTATTGTAGTCAATTGAAAGTTCAGCTAACCTTGAGAGAACGGATTCGTATAGCACCGGAGATTGACCCCCAGTGTGAGCGTATTAAAGGAGAGATGGCAGAGGGTAAGCATATAGACTTTGTGGTTAGTGATGATGGGTTGCTTAGATTCCGTGGCTGAATTTGTGTTCCTGCTGGTGGTGATTTGAGGAAGGAGATTATGGTAGAGGCACATAGTTCTAGTTATAGTTATAGCATTCATCTTGGAAGTACTAAGATGTATCGGGATCTTTATGAACACTTTTGGTGGAATGGTATGAAGGGAGATATTGCAAAATTTGTGGCTCAGTATTTGGTGTGTGAACAGGTTAAAGTAGAACATTAGAAACCTGCGGAGAAACTACAACCCTTAACTATACTAGAGTGGAAGTGGGATCATGTTACCATGAACTTCGTGTGCAGATTACCTCGTACTAGTAATAATCACGATGCAGTTTGGGTAGATGTTGATAGATTAACCAAGTCAGCACATTTTGTTGCAGTACGGATGACGTATTCTCTAGCTTGATTTGCACAGTTGTATGTGAAGGAGATTATTAGATTGCATGGTGCACGAGTGTCAATAGTGTCAGATTGGTACCCTCGTTTTGTGTCTAAGTTTTGGGGTGCGTTACAGTCAGCTATAGGTACTCCGTTAAATTTCACCCTCAGACAGATGGGCAATCAAAGAGAACTATTCAAACCCTTGAGGATATGTTGAGGGCTTGTGCCTTGGAGTGGAGACGTAATTGGGATGATTATTTGCCGCTCATGGAGTTTGCCTATAATAATAGTTATCATTCTAGTTTGGGAGTAGCGCCTTATGAGGCTTTGTATGTGAGGAAGTGTAGGTCTCATTTATGCTGGTATGAGGTTGGTAAGAGGCAAATGTTGGGACTTGATTTGGTGGAGGATGCTACACAGAAAATTATCATCATTAGAGAGAGATTATTGACTGCTCAGAGTAAACAAAAAAAAAAGTTATGTTGATCATCGTAGGAGAGATTTAGAGTTTCATGTGGGGGATATGGTATTCTTGAAAGTATCACCATGGAAAGGAGTCATCAGGTTTGGAAAGGAAGGAAAGTTGAGTTCTAGATACATTGGACCATTTGAGGTATTAGAGAAGGTTAGTGAGGTTGTGTACCGTGTTGTTTTACCCCCTAGGTTGGCAGGAGTACATAATGTGTTTTATGCATCTATGCTGAGGAAATATGTGCACAGTCCATCGTATGTGATAGATTATGAGCCGCTTCAGATTAGAGAGGATTTTTTGTATGAGGAGATGCCTGTTCAGATTTTGTATTCAGAAGAGAAAATGTTGCGTACAAACGCCATTAAATTGGTTAAGGTACTGTGGCGTAATCATCTAGTTGAAGAGGCAACTTGGGAACGCGAGGATGAGATGCGCAAGAAGTACCCACATCTATTCTCATGATTTACTCAGGTTAGTTTCGAGGACGAAACTTTTTTTAGGAGGGGAGAATGTGAGAACACCACTTCGAAGCCCACCCTAAAAATGTCTCGCCTTCTTATAGTCAGTATCAAATACATGTGGTGCAAACCTGGCCAATTCAGTGAATTTGGCCTCATACTCCGCTACAGTCATGCTGTCTTGCCTAAGTTCCATGAATTCTGCTACTTTCCTGTCCCGAACGCATTGCGGGAAGTACTTGTCATAGAAAATCTGCAAAAATTTCATGTGAGAACCCGAATATAAAAATTAAGTAAATAATTAAATAATAATATTACAATCTCAAATATTTTTGTGGTGAATTCTAAGGTGCAAATTAAATATTATTGGAGGATGTTTTAATTAATTTTAAACTTAAAATAAATTTGTGGTGAAAGCATTTAATTTAGAGGCAAGATTTATTATAAAAATAAAAAGAGAGAGAGAGGAGGGTGTGACTTGAACTCTAGACCACAATGTTAACATATAAGACTCCTACCATTTGAGTTACATATAACTTATACATGTATTTTGTATATTTATTTATTTATTTGACCTATGTGTGCCCACTACTAGTATAAAATAAAATAAACACAAACCCTACTCTGTTATTTGTTCACCACATAGGGCAACAACACAGCAGCCACGGGAGAAGGTTTGAGAGAAGGAAAAAAAAGAAGAAGATGTTGCAATCAAAGAACTTTTGGGTGTGTTGTGTTGTGTGTGATCATCAAAGGTTAGCCCTCTTAGGTTTTCTTTTCTTCTTCCTTTGTTCTATCCTTATTCTATAATTATTTTGTTCATTGATGGAGAGGTTGTAGGTTTATGTATTGTGTATATAGATATCCTATTAAGAAACTTGAGGAGCTAAATTTATGTGTAAAGATTGGGTGTAATTTTCAGTCCAAAAATTCTGTACAAAGTCACAAATTTTAAAAATCAAGAAACCATATCAAACGGATGAATTTTAATCTGAAATTTTTACAGTAGATCAATTACACATTGAATTGCATATCTGAATTTTTTCATAATTTTTGGGAGTCGAAATCCATATAAATTGAGGTATTCAAATCTGTCCAGGAAACCAGTCCAAAACAGTAAATTCGGGATTGTTGTTCTCTTTGGGTATAAATCCAAAAATTATCAAATTAGTGTCATTAGAACCGGTTACAAGTCTAGTTTCGTACGTTTTTGGCCTTGCATTGATTGCTCGTGTATATTAAGAGAACCGTCAATTTCTTTAAAGTGCTGCAGAAAACAACCTGTTTGGATATAATAAATTGTAGATAATTATTTTGATAAGAAAATCAAGTGAAACCAATTGGGTTTGAAACTTAGGATATATTAGATCATACCTGGAGGTTATTGGAATTTTTTGAATAGTGTGGAGTGGGTTTTGTAATTTTCAAAGTTAGCGAATAGATTGGGAAAACTAGTTTAAAACACTGTTTTATCTTAAAGTTATTTTTAGTTAAGTTTCGATCGGAACCTATGTCTTGGGTGATTTTAGACCTTGAAGAACATGAACTTAGGTAATATTTAAGAGTAACGGTGAGTTGGGTTGAGCTGTGTTAGTGCGCTTTAGTTTGGGGTTACTCAGTTCGTATTCTTTAGTATTTTTAAATTAGCAGTGACGTGTAGTTTTCATATTGGTTTAGGGCACTAGTTGGACTTTCATACTCTATTCCAGGATTACATTATTTCGTTCCAGGTGAGTAGTTTCATGCTACGTATTTTTATAAATGTTCCCCTACCCTGAACTGTTAGAAAATTAAATTGTTGTTTCAAGACTAAACTGTTTTGATAAATTATTATATTATCAACGAAATCAAATTATTTCTGAAACATGTGTGAACTTGGCATACTGTAACTATTTGTTTTGGTCTCATGTTTATAATGATGAACTACCATATTTTGTGAAACTGATGTGTATTGATTATTGGGACCATGTGTGTATTTAGTCCAGGGAAATTATTCCACTGTGTGTGGTGACTCTGGCCACTAGGGAACAGATCCGGGTTGGTCCGTGATGACTCTAGTGCTCAACGATTGTAAGGAAAAGACCTTTAAAAATAACTAGGTGACCTTCAATCGGATCGTCTTTGAGAAAAGGCCCAGGTGCCACCCTGAGGATGACTCTTAGTTCGGTATTGGATCCAACGGGGCTTATAGCCTGAGAAATGTGTGGCAGATTATTTGTTTTTATTGGTACCCAGAAAATTATTGGTGTTCATGTTATAATCTGTTTTAAGTGAAAAATGTCGTTTATCATGTTCTTGCGAGACATGAGTATTTTAAGTGTTGAACTGTGGAACCTTCTTTTTGAAACAGATTGTATTTACCAAACTGTATGCCAATCTAGTTTCTGTGATATATATCTTATTTTGGAATTGAACCCTGTTTTCAAAACTGTATTTACTATCCATGTTGCTACTCACTGAGCTATCAGCTGACTTAGTTGTTTACCATTTCCAGGTGTTATAAGGACTTAGAGTGGATTCATGGCGTAGCGAGGACTCAATTGCATGGACCTCTAGGGCATTCCTTTAGTCTAGAGTGTTATGTCAAGTTTGTGCATATTTATATTTATTCTTATCGAAGTTCATTTGGGATTATTTTTGATATGTGGGTTGTTTATATCCCATAAGTTTGGATGGTTTTTGATTACGGTTGATTTTGCCGTTTATAATTGTGACATGTCTGGATTGAGTTTTGGTTATTTATTATTGGACTATTGTTCAGTTGTTCAATGTGATGGGATTCGTGTTTAGGCTTACGTGTGCCTTGGGCTAAGTCCCTGTGGGCCACGGCCGGTCATGCCCGGATTTGGGGTGTGACATTTCACCCAGTCAACATCTTTGTAATTTTCTCGCATTAACATCCACCATCTTCTTGCCTCGTCTTCTAGCATAAAAGTGGCTAGAAGCACTTTCTGTGTCTCCGAGCGGGGGAACACTTCAAACAATTTCTCAATGCCGAGAACCCATGCTTCGGCTTTCAACGGATCTAATCCACCATGAAACTGTGGTGGCTTTATTTTCTTGAATTCTTTGGTGAGAGCTATTATCCAATCATCATTTTGATTATCTGGCACGGGTGGTGCCGGAGGTGGAGGTGGCGGATGTGGTTGCTGCCACTGTTGTTGCCACTCCTGTTGCTGTCTCAAAGTTTCTGCCATTTCCTGTATCAGTCTTTCCATTCTGTCCATTCTGGCAATAGAGGATTCCTCTATCTCATCACCTCTTGTTCTCACCATCTGATTAAACTTGCATTATACTTTACACAAAGATGCACAAGTATGCATATACTAGAAAGCATACATATTCAAACAATTTCAATGCAAGCAATTCTTAACTTATGGCACATAATCATTCATATCAAAATAGTTAAGCATATTCTCGATGTTTCCGAGTTCATATTTATCACATGAATGCATCCTAGATCTTTTCTAGATGCTTATTGCTCTTTTGGACAAGTGTGTGAGTTATTAACTCGTGCTCTGATACCACTCTGTCATGACCCGAACCCGCCCCCGTCGGTTAAGGACATAACCGGCCAATAATCATGAGATTACCTACGGCCTCAAACCAAAACAAATGTATTTTAACAGAGTTAATGGGGTCAAACGGAAGCAATTCAAAACTTTGTCCATAGAGCTGTGCTTACATGGCACGCCAAAACAACCAAACATATATACATTAATAACTCACAATAGAAATATAGTAGCATAAGTTCGGTACAAACAGGATCATCCAAAAACTAAGTCAACCCATGAAAACTATATACTGACATATGCAAAGTCCTCGCCAACATCACAAAAATAACATAGCATAGCAGAAAGTCGAAGACGAGTCTCGTGCGTGAGACACTAGGGCTGACTCTCCAAAACTCGGTTGTTCCACACAGACTTCACTGGGGCTGGGTCTGGATCTCTCTTGGCTCATCTACAAACACATGAATGAGCGTGAGCGATAGCCCAGTGAATAATATCAAATAAGAAGATACAAACGATATGTAGAACAACATACTCTGAACGGCCTTGGGCCCAATTCACATTTTTATTTAACATTTATATACACGATTTAAGTCAAGTGACTGTGGTTTCAAACATACTGGCCTTTGGCCCATTTATCTTTCATTCCTGTCAAAACGGCCTCTGGCCCACTCATTTATGTCAAAACGGCCTTTGGCCCATCCATTCATGTCAAAGCGGCCTTTGGCCCATCTATTCATGTCAAAACGGCCTTTGGCCCATTCATTCTTTCTTGTCAAAACGGCCTCTGGCCCATTCATTCTTTCAAACATTTGTCCACAATTCAAACTAGCAAATCATAGTGATAAGCAATTGGACAAATGACAACCTTCCAAATATCGATATTACTCACAGTAATCGGTCGGTTGGTTTGCCCTGGAGCTCGACCCTACACAGTCCATGAACACAAAAGGTTCACTAACAATTCAATCCGTTCTTCAATTCACATTTTCCTCTTTAGGCTTTATTCCTGTCTCTTTAACTCAATTACAATGCTCAATGCATGCCTAAGAGTACTTAGAAGTGAAGGAGAACGGAAAACGACACACAGAACGCATAAACAAAATTTCAGAAAACAGGGTCCTCGCTTGAGCGTGGACTTCCCCACTCGAGCGGACCCAATTGGTCTGCAAAAGTGCTGGTTGCATCAAATTCACGCTCGAGCGTGAACTCGGGCGCTCGAGCAGAAGGTCTGTCTACATAGCTCCCTGCTCGAGCGTGCACTTCCCCACTCGAGCCGACCCATGCCTGCAAAAAAATACTGGGAGCATGAATTCCCCGCTCGAGCATCGGTTCCCCCGCTCGAGCGGACATCATAAATTCTGGGTTTTCCAGAATGGTTTCTTGAGTTCAATTTCCACATTTCAACCACATTTCTTCCATATTATGGCTCCAATTTCACACATACATATACCCACATGATACCAACACCAAATCATAACACAATGAAGCTCCATTTATTGAATTACTTACATGCATGCCTCAAATTATTCAAAACTCATCACCAATACATCAAATTCAAACATGCAAAGCTCATACCACCATGATCTACTCTTGCATGTGAGAAATATTCATTCGTAACAACTTAATTGGTGAAGAGATCATCAAATACATGGATTTCAAACAAGATTCAACATAGATTATACACATTGTGTTCAAATATGGAAATTCATAGTAATTTCCTACATGCATGTGTCTATTGACTTTAAATTCAACACATACAACTCAAATTATGTCAATTCTCATTCTTGATTACCCAACTAGCTTGAATACACAAAATTACAAGTCCAAACTTATGAATCAAGGGATGATCACTCACCTAGGAGCTTAATCCTTACAATCTATGGTAATTCTTGAGTGTGCCTTCAAGATCACCAAGCTTTGATGCCAAAACATCAATTTTCGTTCACCCTCTCTCCCTCTAACCGACCCTCTCCTTTTCTAAGTGTTTATGATCGGCCAAGTAAAGCTTAAAGGAGGAAAATTGGGTGTGTAGTGCCCATATTAAAAGCCCCTCTCCTTATATTATTTTAATATCAAATAATAGAGCACTAAGTCACTAATTAAATCAATTTAATTTGATCTGAATCAGTTTTCAATTAAATTTCACCGTAGGCTCTAAAAATTATGCCAATCACAATGGCGCAATCAATTCCCGGTTCTGTGGCCCATAAGGTCTTCAATTTAATTTCCAAAACAGACAATTAAACAGATATTCTTACGGTGAACAGATAGAAATTCAAGACCACATATTTTCACCTAATGGCACACGAAATCATATCAAAACACATAATCACATTCATATTAAGGACCGATTAACATAATAAGGGACAGGGTTATCTCACCCTGACTCGTGCCTAAGGACACGTGTCCGTCATCATGAAAGTTGCCTCGGCTCGGGAACTTGGGTACGAGAGTGGAAGGTCATGCAATGAGCACCCCCGCTCGCCCGATCAAAGATCGGCCTTTACTAACGTGATATTTTGTTTTTTTGAAGACACATGTGTTCTTATTCCGGTTGTTAACCTAGAATTACTATGTGATGCGCACAACATACAAGTATAGACTAGATCGCCTAAGTTGGAACAAAACATTTCATGTTCGTTTGCTTGAAAATGGTTTAGAGGTGCTACTTGCAAGTAGGCTAATTTGTGGATTTTCCCACCCTCAAGTGGGCTTAAAACATGATTTGCCACAAACAAGTGGGCTTAAAATGCACATTTTGATGAATTGTTCCAATTCAAGCAACCCAACCTTCACCCACAGGCATTCAAGCAGTTAATCACTTAAGCAATTAGCCTCATGGCAAGCATGCTAACATGGCAACATACACATCTCATGCAGTATGTTAAAGTGTAAACAGTCACAGTGTACTCTGAGCCAAAACAGAGGACTAGTTAGAAATCATGCATGATTCTAGTTCACGTTAAGATGGCTAATGCAACACATGCAAAAATGCAACTAAGATAGTCTCGGCTATTCTAGGATGTCAAGTGAATGCAACTTGATAACATGCTATTGAACACGTATTCAAGTAAATGTATTGAAATACAATGCAGTCAGTATGATGCGTCGAGCCCGATGCATGCAAAAACAGATGAATGAATGCACGCATGCGAAGCATAAGGATGCTAATTGAAACATGCCCTAAAACTAACCATCGTAAGCGGTTAAGTAAAAGGAAGAAAGAAATGGGGGTTGAAAGACATGCACCACACACACGTACACTTATTACAATAGTTGGCCCTCTCGACGGAGGGTCCGAATAATAAGCTAACTAGCTTTGCTAATTAAACTAATTATTACAAACCAAATTAATTAACTAACTTAGCTAATTAATTATTACATAACCGATTTGAAACAGATAGCTATACTAAGCTAAATGAATATTACAAAACCAATCAAATGATTAAATTGCACGAACTAATCATGAATACTAAGATGGCCTCGTGGGCGATGAAGAGATGCATGCTCAGTTGGCTTCGCTCAGAAATCCACTGTCATGCCTCGTGTTGCCTCTGTTTGCATTGTTTTAGACTTCTGAAAATTGTGCTAACCTCCAAGATACTTCTGATACACTTTATGGACAATCTGAGGGGTGGTCGGTGAAGAGGAATGGCAATCAGCCAAGTGTAGTAGTCATCGGCCAATTTTTATGGCTATCGGCCAATTTTGATAGTCGATCGGCAGCCTAAGTGGTCGATCAGCTACTGCTTCTTGCAAATTCCTCCTTTTGCTGCAACAGAGCACTAACAGAGGCATAGCAATGTATTTGGAAGAAAATGTGTGTGCAACCACACTGCTTATCATGTCTAAGGCTCAAAGAAGTGTAGTGCTCGGTTCTCGAGCCATCAATCACGCATCTCAATGCATGATGGCCGAGAAGCCGAAATGCACAAATCAATGGCAAATGAATGCACAAAAACACATAAAATGCCTTAACCTCTATCATGCATGATCAAGAGGGTCGGCGACCGAGAATTGAGGCACGTTTCATCACTTCAAGTATGAAACGTCCCTCGTTCCTTGTGTTTGGATTGACACCCTTTCCAAACACAATGCAAAGCACACAACACAGAAATGCAATGCAACAAGCATGCAAAAACATGCAACAACATGCTATCTAATCAACATGCTAAACATCATGTACATGCAACATGCAAACAACATGAGCATGCAACAACATGTAACTCAAGCATGAAAACATGATACAATGTAACAACATTTGAACAACATGCTAAATGGACTTGAACTAAAAAAATGGATAGACCTCAGCCATGCCCAAATCAGTGGCCATAACACCAAAATCAAGGCACCAAACGGCAAGACATGCATGCACACATATTGGTCCATAAGCTAGGCAACAATGCACAACCTTTAGAGGCACTCAAAGGGATAAAGAAGTGGGAACACGGAAAGTCTATATGCTCTGAAATGTCAGGGTAAATGATGCCAAATCATATACGTGTCACAAATTAAGCATGCTATGGTGCTCAAAACTCAAAGCTAACAAGGCCAATTGCACTACAACTATGCAAAACATGAAGCATATGGCCAATACAACCCAAAACAGTCCTAGAGCATGTCAAAATGATGCTAAAACATGTATGGACTAAAGCTAAAACAAGCTAGCATGAAGGGCATGAGGCATGGAGTATGCCAGGCCAAAATGGAGGATTACACTACACCTACCAAGACCAAGCATGAGGTGGCTTAGCCAACAAAAATCCTAGTTATATCATGGAAAAATAACCCCAAAAACACACTAAAATGATAGCTCGCATACTTGGGCATGAAGGCATACACAACGACTCATGTTTAAGGCATAAAGAACCAACCTTCCAAAGCATGGAAAGAGTGACAAATGTGAGTGCATGAACACACTACATGCACTGAAAGTCTCATAACAAATGGTGCCAATTTAAGAAGATGGTCCAAGCAATGCATGCTAGTGGACTCAATACACAAAGCTAGTGAGCTAGATTGAACCACGGCTATACAAAGCAATGCATGCATGACCCAAAACACTTAAATTAGAGCTAGAGCATGCTAAACCACGAACAAAAGCTTCTTAAAGTTAAGCCAAAGCATGCTAGAATAAAGGTCAAAAGCTTGATGCATGTTAGGCCACTGAGTGAAATTGCACTGCAAGTGCAAGGAGCATGCAAGATGCAATCAAACCATTCCTAAACAGAGGTATGGCATGGCAAAACAACACCAAAAATATACTGAGATGGAGCCACAAAGAGGTAGAAAAATATGCCAACACGGTAAGCCATCTATACAAGCATGCAAGACACAAGGAGAGGGGATGACCCTCTCCTATTTAGGACCTCAAAACACACTTTCCACCACTGAAATTCCTCTAGAATTCAGTGGTAGAAAGGTCATGCAAAGACAAAAACAAAAGCCTAAAGTGATGGCTCAAAACAAGGCCAAACAAGGCCCCAAAGGGGGTAGACCAACCCCAACACCGACAAGACCTTAAATAATCATTTCAAACACATGAAAATGAAGCTTTTTATAGTTAAGAGTTAAGCCAAAATAAGCATGCAAAATAAGGCTAAGTAAGCAATGAGCAAAAAACTTAAAAGAGGGTTAGTGACTCACCCTTGTAGAACAACTTCAAAGAGGCAACTGCAGCAACTTTCTGAGCTAAAAACCACACTTTGAGTTCAAACAAAACCCTCAAATACCTCAACAACAAGAGTATGGTGTTTGAGTAGGTGCTTTAGTGCAAAAGTATGATGAAATTACACTTTTGAGCACAAACAAGTGCAAATATATATATATATATAGAGAGAGAGAGAGAGAGAGGAAAAATAGAGATAGATATATATAACTTGTATATCAAAATCTCAGAACCTCTGGAAAGAGAGAGCGGTCTCTCTTTTTATAGAAAATCAAATCTCAAGCTTGTTGTGCAAGCTTGAGACTTGTTTCAATCCCTCCATACACGTGTATAGAGGATGAAATCTCTGCCCACCAGCTGTCACAGTTGGCACAAAAATATCTGCAAAAGCAGGTAAAAAGGTCTCGGCCAAAAGATATGGCCGATCGACTAAAAAGAGTGCCGATCGGCTACCACCAATGGCCGATGGCAAGAAGACAAGGCCGATAAGCACAAGGCTTGGCTGATGGGTCGTAGGGATTGCCAACAAGCCACCCTTTTCCCTCAGAAGCAAAACCACAAGTCCTTGGTTCACAACCAAGCACAAAACAGACAAGTTGAGAGATCCTAAGGCAAGGCGCATAGCCGAGACCTTTGGGAACTCAAAACAAACACAAGCATGGATGATCATCGAGCATTCAAACGATGACGTCCAAGTCTTGAGGACGTTCAAAAATGGGGTGTCTACACCACACTGATCTCTGCTGCAACCGGTAACTCTACCCTTGGCTTAGCCTGGTCTGTTGATGTGATATAACCACTCGGGTTGTACGCAAAGCTCCCAGACCCCTCAGGCTCTGAATCAACATTCCCATCTGCCCCCAAAGTCATCCCAGTTCTGTCTTTGATAGTCACCGCCAACGGTTCAGGTTAGGTTGGGGAGGTGCTCAACATGCACAAGTCTGTGTTGTCTAGGATGAACACCTCAGGCTTGGGTAGGTGGGAGGGTCTGATGTATATGCTCGGGTCATATGAAATGGCTGCGGTTTGAATCAGGTTGATGTGTTTGTGAGGCGGAGCTTGGTTATGTGGTGGGAGTGGGTTGGTGGTGACATTTGGCTTTTGTGGTGGCGCAATTACCTTATTGTCAATGAGATCCTGGATCTCATGACACAACCTGAAGCACTGGTCGGTGTAGTGACTGTGCTTTTGATGGAAGGCACAGTATTTAGTCAAGTCATGCTTTGGAGGGAGAGGATCGGGTACAGGCCGTTGTTCTAACGGTTTTAGATGTCCTTTCTTGAGTAGGACTCCCAGAGCTTTGGACAAAGGCATATACAGCAAGGTGAAAACCCTCTTGCCTCGGGGTGGACAATTCGAAGTTCGGGGGTTTGAAATGGAAGTACCAACAAAGGGATTGGCTATTTTTGGAGTGGTGGTAGCGACCATGCCCACATCGGAAGTTCTAGCAGCAGCAGTACTACTCGTGCCTGCATTCGAACCGCGGGTAAATGCCCCCTTGGGCTGCTCTCTCTCGTAGTCAATCAGACCCTGCTTCATAGCGTCCTCAATATGTACCCTAATCACGTGTAAATTCGCAAAGGTGGCAAGGGGTAAGACGATTATTTTTTACATCAGCTTGGGTTAGAGGTTGCGCACAACCATCCATATCTGATCCTTGTCGACCAGCCTGATGGTCATCATAGAAGCTTTGACCCTCCAACGGGTTACAAAGTCAGAGAAGCCCTTTTTCGGCTCTTGTCTAGTTGTCTCGAGATCACGAGTTGTGATCTCGATTTGTGTGTTGTAGGAGTATTGAGCTATAAAGGCCTCAGCCATCTCCTCCCAACTTCTCTTGACAGAGTCGTCCAGCTTTGTGTACCAAATAGCCGCAACACCCAACAGGGTCCGGACGAAGAGGGAAAGCTTTTTCAATCTGGAGAGGCCCATTGGCCTTAGGATATCCGAAAACAATAGCAGATGTACCATTGGGTCCCCAGAACCGTCAAAACCGTCTATATGTGGCATCTTGAACCGGTCGAGCAAAGTCACTGCCGAATCGGTGTATCCATCCTCTATGTCCGGAATGGAATTAACGCCTCGAGGTTTTTTGAACAGCTTTTCTAACTTGCTCACTTTCAGTGCTATTGGATGCACCTCAAATTCAAACGGCATATCCACTAGGTTAGCTGGTGCTTTGGATAGCTGAGGTAGCATTGGGAATGGAACTGGTCCCGCTGCGATGTCCGTATTCTCCTGGAAATTTGCAGTTTCCCCGAGCGTTGGAATTCTAGGTGGGGGTAAGGGTGGATGCGAAGCAAATGCCTCGGTTGTTGTGGTTGCTGCTGTTATTGGAGTCTGGCAATCAGCTCTATCTGTTGAGCTACAATCTCTACCTAACACGTGGCAACCTCGACCTGGCGGGCAGCATCCTGCTGCATGGCTTGCATGGTCTCTTGGAGCTGACGCATCATGTCCTCCATTCTTGCCATAAGGTGCTGATCTGATTGAACAACAGGTATATCTCTCTCTGCGGTAGAAACGGAAACCTCAGCCCGACTACTCACTGGTGGGGTGGATAAGGACCACTGATTTGGTAACCGCTGTACTGATGAACTGCACCTAACTGACCTCCGTCTAGTAACCGGGGGTAATGAACAGAACACTGTTTGTCCGTTAACTAGATCCTCAGATGGATGAAGTCTTCGACCTTTGGTCCAGAGTGCTCGAGTATCTACCTTTTCGAAAGCAATTGTGCTAAACTACCTTGCAAAAAGATAAATAAGCATAATAAGGAAAGAAACAACCAAAAAAACAGACAACATTTCGGCTTAAAATAAACACAACACACAGTTGATAATCACAAGTTGAAAGGACTATTCTCAAACACTGATCGATGCCCCCAAATCACTGCCTCAAATATGATACCCTCAGGTAAACTGATTCTGCCAAATACTGATGCCCACAGTCCTGATACCCAGACTTGCAAACTGACACATACAACCTGTAGAGACACACTCTGACAACACATATCAAGCAAGTAAGAGCCAGAACACCCCTATGGAGGGGTAGTGTTTCCCTGTCTTATCTTGTCAGGAACTAGGATTTCACTACGCACGCAACGGTTTCAAACAACCTACAATCGGGTAAGCAACATGTCCTAGTTTGGAATGGTCACTATAGTTTCCGATATGCAACTATGTCGATTGGTCAAAAAGGGTGCCTCGATAACAACCGAAGTTTGTGTTCCCATTGTGGCAGAGCCCGTAACAGGTCAGCCTTATGGCACGCTTTTCCAAGCAACCCTCCGACAAACCGTTTAGGAATAGCAGATGGCAAACACTGTGACTTAAGCGCACCCATGCAAATGTAATGCAAAGAAACACATAAGTGTAAACAAAACAACATATCATGAGTTTGAGTCAAGTTCTCTAAGTCCCCAGTAGAGTCGCTAGAAACTGTACACCGCCTGAACTCCGCTCTGCGCGCGAGGGCATGAATTGTAGTTCTAGCTACTACAGTTCGGACTCCTGTAACGGTTCTGAATCTAATCTCACAAAGTGCAATGTAAGACTGATAATTCACCAAAGAGTCCAAATCCGGCAAATCGTTTTCGAAAATAGATTTTAATCAACAAGCGCCAAACATGAACTGGTTTGCTAGATTTCAAAGTCGCCGCCTACATATTATATTTTGGGAAATTTAGGAAACCCTGACTCGTGCCAAAGGCCACGTGTCTGTCATCACCAAAGTTGCCTCGGCTCAGGAACTTAGGTATGAGGGGGGAAGGTCATGAAATGGGCACCCCCGCTCGCCCGATCAAATATCGGCCTCCACTAAGCATGATATGTTGCTTTTGAAAACACATGTGTTCTTATCCGGTTTATTAGCTAACATTACAAGTATAGACTCAACATACAAGTATACAAGTTGGAACAAAACATCTCATGTTTGTTTTTCGAAAATGGTTTGATGTTGCTACTCGCAAGTAGGCTAAGACACGGATTTGCCACCCTCAAGTGGGCTTAAGAAAACATGATTTTGCCACTCTCAAGTGGGCTTGAAATGCACGTTTTGACGAATTGTTCCAATTCAAGCAATGAAGCCTTTATCCACAGGCATTCATCCAGTCAAACACATAAGCACATAGCCTCATGGTAAGCATACTATCATGGTAGTCACTTACACATATGCAAGGATGCTAAATCATAAACACTCACCGAGTACTCCGAGCCAGAACAGAAGCTAGTTTGAAATCATGCATGATCCTAGCTATGTTAAGATACCTAATGCAACACATGCAAAAATGCAACTAAGTAGACTCGGCTATTCTAAGATGGCATATGAATGCAACATCGATAACATGCTTTGAAACATGTATTCAAGTAAGTATTGAAATGCAATGCAGTTTGAATGATGCGCCGAGCCCGGTGCATGCAAGATAGATGAATGATGCATGCATGCAAACACAAGGATGCTAATTGAAATATGTCCTAAAACTAACCATCAAAAGCTGATAAGTAAAAGGGAGAAAGAAATAGGGGTTGGAAGACATGCATCACACACACGCACACTTATTACAAAATTGCCCTCTCGACGAAGAGTCCGAATGAAATGAAAGCTAACTGGCTATGCTAATTAAGCTAACTATTACAAATTAACTAATTAACTATTCTAACTAATTAATTATTACAACAGAAATGAATTTTAACAACTAGCTAATCTAAGCTAATTAAATACAAACCAAATTAATTAATTAAACACTTAACTAATTACTTACAAAAGAACTAAGCTAATGAACTAGTTTAGCTAAGCAATTTACACAAATGGCCTCAGGAAGAGAGGGGGATATGCATGCTCGGTCGGCTTCGCTTAGAAATCCACTAATGTGCCTCATGATGCCTCTGTTTGCACTCTTTTGGACTTATGAAAATTGTACCAACTTCTGAGATGCTTCTGACCCACCTTAGGAACATGCTGAGGGATGGTCGGCCCAGAGTAATGGCCATCGGCCACTTCTGATAGCCGATCGGCAGACTTGGTTGCCGATCGACAGCTTTGATGGCCGGTCAGCCAGTGCTTCCTGCAATTTCTCCTTATGCTACAACAGAGCACAAACAGAGGAGTGGCAGTGTATTTGCAAGGAAATGTGTGTGCAACCACACTCCTTATCTTATCTTAAGCTAAAAGGAGTGTAGTGCTCTGCTCTCGAGCCATCAATCACAGATCTCAATGCATGATGGCCAAAGAGTCAGGCTTGCATAATGTTGATGAATGCACAAACAACACATAAGGGCCTTAACCTCTATCATGATCGATCAAGAGGGTCGGCGACCAAGAAACGCCACATGGTTCATCACTTCAAGTACGAAACGTGCCACATTCCTTGTGTTTGGATCAATGCACGATCCAAACACAATGCAACACATACAACATGATCATCCTATCAATGCTAATGGCATGCACAAGATTCTATCATGTGAACAATGCATACATGGCATGTTTAAAAGCTAAAGCATCAAAGCAAGTAAAGAGCATCATACAAGAGGCATGCAATACAATGCTCAATGGACTAAACCACCCATAAACAGTCCTCATGCATGCCAAAATAATGGCCAAAATGCTCTGAAATGCTAGCATTGAAAGCAATAAAATGCATACTCATGCATTGGCCCATGAATAGGGCATAAAGGTGCAACTCTTAAGAGAACTTAAAGAGTGAAAAACATGGAAGTGTGACAATACTATTTGCCCTGAAATATCATTCCAAATGATGCCAAAACATGCACATATGACAAATGAAGCATGCTAAGAGGCCCTTTGGCCATAACTCTCCAAAAGCATTGAAAGAGTGAAACATGAGAGAGTATTACCACAATTCATACACTGAAATCATGGTAGAAAAGAGGCCACAGGATGCAAACAACTCAAGTAAGCCATGCTAGAGACTATGAAACTCAAAGCTAGTGAGCAAGATTGCACTATGGCTATACAAAGCAAAGCATGCATGACCAAAACAACTTAAAACAGAGCTTAAGAATGGAAAAACAAGAGTAAAATCTTCCTGGAGTGGAGCCAAAAGCATGCTAAAATGATGGTCCAAAGCATGATGCATGTTAAGGCTATAAGGAGGATTGAACTACAAGTACATGAAGCATGCAACAAGTGGTCAAACCAACCCAAAACAGAGTTATAACATGTTAGAAAAGTCACAAAAACATGCTAAGATAGAGCCAAAACATGCTAGAAAGGCGTGCTACTTTGCAAAGCTACAGGTAGGATTATACTACAAGTACAAGAAGCATGCAAGAGGTGACCAAGATAGACAAAAACAGAGTCATGGCAGGTCTAAAAAATCACAAAAAAGGTGATCAAACAAAGCCTGAAGAAGATAGAAATACATGCTCTTTTGGTGAGCCACCAACACAAGCAAACAAGAGAAGAGGAGGGGGAACAACCCCCTCCTATTTGAGGCCTCAAAACACATTTTCCACCATTGAAATTCCTTGGAATTCAGTGGTTAAACGGCCAAGAGAAGGTGATCTCAAAGGCCTAAAGAGGTGGCACAAATCAATGCATAACAAGCCACCGAAGAGGGTAGACCACCCCTAAGTCAAACCAAGCCCCAAACAACCTTTTTTAATACTTAAAAATGAAGCATTTTGTAGTCGAAAGTTAAGCCAAAAGTAGCATGCGAAGGTGGCCAAATACTTAAGCAAAAACAAAGCTTAAAAGAATATATGAGACTCACCCTTGAAGCACAACAATAACAACAAGTTCAGAGGCAAAAACCACGCTAAAACCACTCAAATGCAACCTCCAAGAACCTCAGCTCAAGAGTGAAGGTGTTTCACTAGGTGCTTTAGTGCAAAAGTGTGAAGAAAAACCACTTTAAGGCACAAACAAGTGCAAATATAGAGAGAAAGGGAGAAATATAGAGAGAGAGGGATATGTTTTGTATCTCCAAATTTTTGAACCTCTGGAAAGGGAGAGGGACCTCCCCTCTTATAGAAATCCAAGTCTCAAGCTTGTTGGACAAGCTAGAGGCTTGTATCAATCCCTCCATATACGTGTATGGAGGATGCAATCAATGCTCACCAGTTGGCACAACTGGCAATAAAAATATCTGCAAAAGCCAGAAAAAGGGCCTCGGCCAAAAAGTATGGCCGACCGGCCATTAAAGGTGCCGACCGGCCATCAGTGAAGCCGACCAGCCACCACTGATGGCCGATGGAAAGAGGCCATGGCCGATAGGCATGGGGCCTGACCGATGGGTTGTAGAGATGGCCAGCAGGCCACCGTTTTCCCTCAGAAACAAAGTCACAACCTCTTGGTCCACAACCAAGCAGAAAATAGACAAGTTGAGAGGCTTCAAGGCAAGGCACACAGCCGAGACCTTCAGAAACTCAAAACGAACATGAGCATGGATGATCATCGAGTGTTCAAACGATGACGTCCAAGTCTTGAGAACGGTCAAAAATGAGGTGTCTACACTTGTGCATTTCCAGATGGCCTCTTTTGTATAATTTTCCCTCGCAAATGATAAATTAAACGGCTAGACACGGTATTCCCCATTTGTCCTTGGCATTTTCCGCTAGTGGATACGTCTCATTTTCCAGTAAGTTCCAAATATCATAATACCAGGGGCTTTTGTCTTGCACTTCATCTATTGAGGCAAAGATCTGGTAAACAGGCATGTACTTCTCCTCAATAATGATTGGACATATCTTCACTCCTAGTAGGATGTCTACCATGGAAGACAGAGTTGCTAACACATCAGCGAACCGGTTGCTTTCTCTCAACAAATGTGTAAATGTCAATTTTTCAAACCTAGGAATCCTAATATCCAAGGCCTGACGATACATCTTCATGTTCACTTCTTTGACCTTCCAATCCCAGTTAGCTCGAGAGACAACCAAATTCGAATCTCTGGTGACATCCAACCTTTTTGCCCCTAGTTCTAGGGTAGCTTCCAAACTAGCAATGCACGGCTCATATTCTGCTTTATTGTTAGACACTTTGAACCGGAGTTTGAACGCTAAGGGTATATGGGAGTCATCGGGTGTTATGAGCAACACACCTATCCCATAACCGTACTTATTAGCCACCCCGTCAAAGTACATCATCCACGTTTCCTCTTCTACATGCAAAATGTCTTCATCTAGGAACAGGTATTCCACTTCATCATCTCCTTCTACCGAATGATCTACCAGGAATTCCGCCACAGCTCTCCCTTTAACTGACTTGCGTGTAACATATTTGAGATCAAATTCGAAGAAAAGAAGCAACCAACGAGTCAGCCTACCCGTAAGTGTTGGTTTCTCAAAGAGATATTTAACGGGATCTAATCTCAAAACCAAGATTACGGAATAAGCTAACAAGTAGTGCCTCAACTTTCGAGTAGCCCATACCAAGGCTAAGCAAGTTTTCTCCAAAGGAGTGTAGCGGGTCTCATAGTCTACCATCTTCTTACTCAAGTAATAGATGGCCTTCTCCACCTTAGCTTCAGATTCTTGAGCTAGCATGCACCCCATAGTCGAATTTGTTGCTGATAAATACATAATCAAAGGTTTCCCCGGTTCTAGTGGCTATAACAGAAGCGAATTCTGGAGGTATTGTTTGACTTGTTCAAAGGCATACTAACAGTGATCGTCCCATCGGAAGTTCTTTCCTTTCTTCAGGAGACCAAATAGTGGTTCACAAGTCAATGTTAATTTGGAAATAAATCGTCTTATGAATTGCACTTTACCTAGAAAGTCGCGCACCTTCTTTTTAGTCCTTTGTGGTGGCATTTCTAAAATGGCCTTGATTTTGGAAGGATCTACTTCAATTCCCCTCTTCGTGATTAAGAAACCTAGCATCTTCCCTGTCGTCACCCCAAAGGTGCATTTCTGGGGTTTCAGCCTCAATCTATACTCTCTGATCCGTTGAAAGAATTTCTCCAGTGCAATGTAGTGGCCTTTTCGCTCTTTGGACTTCACAGTCACGTCGTCCACATACACCTCGACCTCTTTTAGGATCGCGTCGTGCAAAATGGTGGTTGCACAGCCCTCTGATAGGTAGCCCCAGCATTCTTCAACCCAAATAGCATGACTCGGTAGCAGTAGGTGTCCCACGAAGTAGTGAAAGAGGTCTTCTCCCTATTCTTGGGTGCCATCAGAATTTGGTTATACTTGGAAAACCCATCCATGAATGACAACAGTGTATGGAAGGCGGTGAAGTCTACTAATTCATCTATGTCCTGTAGTGGAAAGTCATCCTTCGGGCTTGCTTTGTTTAGGTCCCTAAAGTCAACACAGACTTTGATTCTACCATCCTTCTTTGGAACTATAACAATATTGGCCAACCAAATCGGAAACTCAGATACAAGCAAGAACCCTACCTCAATCTGTTTGGTGATCTCTTCCTTAATCTTCAAAGCCCAATCTGGGCAAACTCGGCACAACTTCTATTTAACTGGTCGGGCCTCAGGGTCAAGAAGGATCCGGTGATGTACAATCTTAGGATTGATTCCAGGCATGTCTTCGTAGGACTATGTGAAAACATCTTTAAAATCTTTTAATAAAGCGATTAAACGCTCGTGTTCCTTTGAAGACAACATGGACCCGATCTGGGCCAAGCGAGGATGCTCCTCATTACCCACGTTAATTGATACAATTTCATCTATAGAGGGCTTAACAAGCCTCTCCTCCTCATGATCAACCAAATTTTTCAAAACCCAAAGAATTTCTCCATCTTCGTTTAAATCAAAATTTTAGAAATCAAGATGTGACAACCCTACTCTCTGTTATGCTAATTAATCTTAAATGTGCTTATAATCATATGCTTGATATGATTTTGAGTGCTAATTATATAATTATATGTGTTTTCCAATTTGTATATGTTCACCGTAGGAAAATTTGTTCGTTTTTCTATTATAAAAGTTAAATTGAAGGCTATGGAGGCGTTAGAAAGTGAAATTGTCTATACCATTGTGATTAGCGTGGTTTTTAGAGCCTACGGTGAGATTTAATTAAAAATTGATTCGGATCAAAATAATTAGATTACATCGATTAAATTAAGGCACAATTACTTAGCCTTAATCAATTTGATTAGGCAAGCTTATATATATGGGCATATTTACACTTAAGCTCACATTTTTGAGCTCAAAATCTAAAATACATTCTAGAGAGAGAGAGGGATGGTTCTAGAGAGAGAGTGGAGGCAAAGTATGAGAATTGAGTAGGAAGCTTGGAGATTGAGAACAATCACTCAAGAATTAACTAGAATTTGGAAGATTGGAGCTTCTAGGTGAGTAATTGAGCTCAAAACCATGAGTGTAAATCTATAATTGAATGAATTCAAAAACAATATGAAGAATTTGAGGTCCACAAGTTCATGCATGTATAGAATTGTCACGAATTTGCATAATCTAGCATAATGCATGCTAAACATAAAGACTTGTACCAAAGTTTACTTGCATGCATAATTTTGTTGAGCTTCATGATTTTGAGCATCATTTGTGCAATTTGAAGTGGAATTGGAGTCAATAATTAACATGCATGCATGATTCATGAAGGTATGAAACTTGAATGCATAAGTTTTTAAATTGGCAAAGAAGAATTAGGAATTATTTTGGAAATGGACCATGATTTTGGATAATTGATTCCAAATTACCTAACTTTTCACGTTACTCAATGTTTTTCTATGTTTTGGCATCAATTTGCAAACTTTGGAGCCTTTGGGGTTGTTTTGAAGCTCAAATAGCTTGCTGGAAAAACCAGAATTTGACCTGTCCGCTCAAGCGAGTAAAGTGTTGCTCGAGCATGAAAGAAAAGCTCCCAGAAGTTTTGCAGTGATTGCACGGTAGCTCGAGCGACAAACTTTGCGCTAGAGCGAACCCTGTTATGCAAGACTTCTCACTCAAGCATTGGAAATCTCACTCGAGCATAAAATTCATGCAACCAGAAGTTTTACAGAGTTTTACAGGCCACTCGAGTGACAAAAGTTGCGCTCAAGCAGAGAGCCTTGTTTCAGAAATTTTGAAATGTTGTTTTATGTTTCGTTTTCCGTTCTTTTTCATTTCTAAGTACTCTTAGGCATGTATTGAACATTGTAAATGAGCTAAAGGGATAACAAAGAGGCCTAAGAGAAATAAACAAATTAAGGATGGATTGGATCGCTTGTGACCCAATATGCTATGAAATGAATATGGTCTAGCGCAAGGGAAAATCCACTAGCAGAACACTGTGAGTAATATCTTAGTAAAGATATTTTCAAGTATGCTACTTTCCAAATGTTTACTTCTATATAAGTTTCATGAATTTGTTAATTTGAATTGTGAATGAGTATTTGTTATGCCAATGATTGAATTGGGCCCGAGGCCGTCTGACATGAATTAGTTGGGCTTGAAGCCGTTTGATATGATGGGCCAGAGGCTGTTTGATATGTTTGGGCCTAAGGCCATTTGATGTATTGGATAGAAATATGAATGGGCCTAAGTCCGTTTGATATGTTTGTTAAGAATATTATTCATTTAATTTCTTTATTTTGATATTATTCACTATGCTTTCACTCACTCTAATTTATATGTATGTAGGTGAGCAAAGAGATGTCCAAACCCAGCCATATTGAAGGGTATGAGAGGAAGTCAATTTTTGTGGAGTAAACCTGAACGTCTCACGCATGAGACTTTGTTTCTTGTACTTGTTCTTCTATTTTGCATCTTACTACCTTGGTGATTCCATTCGATCCCTTATGCATATAAACTTTTGGTTTGGCTAACTATAAGTTTGAATGATCCTGCATGTACAAGATTCTAAGTTTGTTTTTCAGTGTGAGTTATTAATGGATATATGTGACCTGTTTTGATATACCATTTAAGCACAACTCTTTGGAAAAAAATTTAAGTCTGCTTCCATTTGGCCACATTACTATCATAATATACGTTTGTCCTTGATTGAGGCTATAGGTAATCTTATGATTATTGGTCGGTTATGACCTTAACCTACAGGGGAATGTTCGGGTCATGACAAAGTGATATCGGGGCACGAGTTAATAACTTGCACACTTGTCCAAATGAGCAATAAGCATCTAGAAAAGATCTAGGACGCATTCATGTGATAAGCATGAACTTAAAGACATTGAAACTACGCTTAAATGTTTTGAAATGAATGACTATATGATATATGCTTTGTGAGTTGCTTGCATTATGATTACTTGAATATATATGCCCTTTCGTATGTACATACTTGTGAACAATTCTATATAAAGAATAATGCAAGTTTAATCAAAAAATGGTGAGAACAAAATGTGATGAATTAGAGGAGTCCTCTACTGCTAGAATGGATAGGATGGAAAGATTAATACAGGACATAGCAGAAACATTGAGGCAACAACAACAGTGGTAGCAACAGAGGCAACAACCACACCCTCAGCCTCCACCTCCGGTGCCGCCTACACAAGATCTAGAGAATGATGACTGAACAATAGCTCTCACCAAAGTGTTTAAGAAAATGAAACCGCTATAGTTTCACGGGGGATTGGATCCATTGAAGGTTGAAGCGTGGCTCCTTGGCATAGAGAAGTTGTTTGAAGTGTTTCATTGTCTAGAAACGCAGAAAGTATTGCTAGCCACCTTTACACTAGAAGATGAAGCGAGAAGGTGGTGGATGTTGATGCGTGAGAACCATAAAGACATTGTCTAGGCACAGTTTTTGGAAATTTTCTACGAAAAATACTTTTCACAATGTGTTTGTGACAGGAAAGTGTTGGAGTTCATGGAACTTAAGCAAAACAGTATGACAGTAACCGAGTACGAGGCCAAGTTTACTGAATTGACCATATTTACACCACGCATGGTTGATACCGACTATAAGAAAGTGAGAAACTTTGAAAGAGGTCTTCGAGATGATATCTTAGAGAAGGTGAATTTGCTAAAGCTAGAAACCTATATTGATGTGCTAGATCAGGCCATAATATCAGAAACTAACATAGCCAGGCAGAGCAAATCATCAACTGATTGGAAAAGTAAGAGGCAGGGCTTCTTTTCAAAGAAAAGACTTTCAAAGAAACAGAATACGGGATCCCTAAGCACTTAAAATTCTTCTAGAGAAACATCTCCAATGTGCAACCAATGTGGTAAAAGACATCGCGGGGTTTGCTACCGTGTTTCAGGGGGCCTTCTTTAAGTGTTGTAAAATAGGGCACATGCCCAGGGATTGTAATCAAAACAGTGGGAAGTTAGCTGCTAGCTCAACTGCATCGATCCCAAAACTGGGAAACACTACAAGGCCTACTACCACCGGAGACACCGTGAGTCAAAGAAGAGTCTTTACGCTCATTTCGGGCTATACACGAAACGCAGAAGCTATCGTCTCAGGTACTATCTCTATATGTAACCAAGATGCATTTGTGTTAATTGACTCCAGATCAATGCACTACTTAGTAACTTATGCATTTGCATCTAGATTGAGTACACCCCTAGAATCATTGCCATATTTGTTATGTGTATCTACTCCATCCGGGGAATCTGTGTTGTGTACATCTGTGTGTCGATTTTGTGATATGTGTATTGGGAATGCTACTTTGTATGTAGATGTGTTGCCCTTGGACTTTAGACATTTTGATATAATTCTAGGCATGGACTGGTTATCTAAATACTGTGCCACCATCGATTGTGTAACGAAACAAGTTGTATTTAGACCACCAAGGCAAGAAGAAATTGTGCTTGTGGGTAACGTGGTAGTGCCTCCACCTTATTTGATATCGGCAATGAAAGCATGTAAATTAATCAAGAAAGGGTGCAAAGGTTACTTGTGTTGTGTATTGTCTAAACAATCTCTGAATGTTGAATTAAGCAGTATCCCTATTGTTAGTGAGTTTCCAGATGTATTCCCAGATGAATTGCCAGGAGAATTGGTTGACAGGGAGATAAAGTTTACTATTGATATTGTACCAAGCACTCAGCATATCTCAAAAAACCCCTACAGAATGGCTACTGCTGAAATGAAAGAACTGAAAGAACAATTGCAAGACTTACTTGACAAAGGGTTTATTCGACCAAGTGCTTCACCATGGTGTGCACCGGTATTATTTGTGAAAAAGAAAGATGGAACCTTGTGCCTATGTATTGACTACCGTGAATTGAACAAGGTAATAATAAAGAATAAATACCCTTTACCTCGTATTGACGACTTATTTGACCAGTTGCAGGGATCACAAGTGTTTTCCAAAATTGATTTGAGATCCGGGTATCACCAGTTGAAGGTAAAAGCAGAGGATGTTGAGAAAACTGTGTTCCGGACAAGGTACAGTCACTATGAATTCCTTGTTATGCCATTTGGAGTGACTAATGCTCCTGCAGCATTTATGGACCTGATGAACCGAATTTTTAAGACTTACCTTGATGATTTCGTTGTAGTTTTTATTGAAGATATCTTGATATATTCAAAGAGTAGACTTGAACATGAATAACATTTGAGAACTGTCTTGCAAACACATAGAGAAAAGAAATTATTTGCTAAATTAAAGAAATGTGAATTTTGGCGGGATGAAGTTATTTTCTTAGGGCATGCTGTCAACAAGAAGGGGATTTCAGTGGACCCACAAAAGATAGAGGCAATTGTGAACTAGCCTACTCCGACGAATGTAACAAAATTTCGCAATTTCGTGGGTCTGGCCGGTTGCTATAGACGGTTTGTGAAATTTTTTTCAAAAATAGCCATACCACTTACTCAACTCACACACAAAGGACAACCATTTGAATGGACTAATGAAAGGGAGTTTGCCTTTCAAGAATTGAAGACGAGACTAACCACTGCACCAGTTTTGACATTGCCCTCAGGTATGGAAAACTTTGAGATATATAGTGATGCTTCTTATAAAGGTTTGGGTTGTGTATTATGTAGAATGGAAGGGTGATTGCTTATGCCTCCCAACAGTTGAGGCCAAGAACTGCCCAATGCATGACTTGGAATTAGTCACAGTTGTATTTGCCTTCAAAATTTGCCGGCATTACCTATATGGGGCGAAATGTGAAGTTTATACTGGCCACAAGAGCGTAAAGTATTTCTTTACTCAAAAAGAATTAAATGTGCGGCAGAGAAGATGGCTCGAGTTGATAAAAGATTATGACCTTCAGATTCAATACCACCCCGGAAAGGCCAATATAGTTGCCGATGCATTGAGCAGGAAGTCTACGGCGAACTTAGCTTGTCTACTCACTAAATAGAAAGAAATTTTGCAAGATTTTGAGAAAGCCGAAATTGAAGTTGTGTTACATGAACAAGATGGGTTGATAGTTGCCATTTCTGCTGAACTAGCAATATTACTGAAGTCAAGCAAAGAAAAAGAGACAATGAGGCCCTTAAGACAATAATCGATGAGTTTGAAGCAAAATCGAAACCAGAATTCAATGTTAATGGTGAAGTGTTGAGATTTCAAAGCCGAATGTGTGTCTCGGACATTCCCGAATTGAAGAAGAGAATCCTACATGAAACTCACAAATCGATGTTTGCTATGCATCCAGGTAACAACAAAATGTATCAGGATTTAAACCAAAGCTATTGGTGGCCCAAAATGAAGGGGGAAATTGCAAAATATGTGTCTAAGTTCCTTCAGTGTCAACAAGTTAAGGATGAACACAAAAAACCAAGCGCTTTACTTCAACCTCTCCTTATTTTGGAATGGTAGTGGGAGCACGTAACCGTGGACTTTGTTGTTGGCCTACCTCGAACTCCTAGAGGTATGGATTTCGTTTGGGTTATAGTTGATAGACTGACTAAATCTGTGCATTTTCTTCCTATGAAGACTACTTTTGATGCTTATTGATTAGCTACTATATATGTTGATGAGATTGTTCGTTTACATGGAGTTCCAGTATCTATTGTCTCAGATAGAGATCCGAAATTTGTATCTAGATTGTGCAAAAGCTTGCAAAGGGCAATGGGAACAGAACTAAGATTCAGTATAGCATTCCATCCACAGACAGACGGGCAATCAGAACGGACCATACAGACTTTGGAAGGCATGCTTAGAATGTGTACCTTAGATTTTCAAGGGAGTTGGGAGGACCATTTACTATTAGCAGAATTTACATACAACAACAGCTTCAACTCCAGCATCGGTATGGCACCATACGAAGCCTTGTATGGCGGGAAGTGTAGATCACCAATTTGTTGGACAGAATTCGGAGATAAAGCTTTATTTAGGCCCGAAATTGTGCAAGACACTTCTAAGAAGATTAAAATCATCCAACAAAGGCTCAAGACAGCACAGAGCCAACAAAAGAATTATGCGGATATACAAAGAAGGCCTCTTGAGTATGAGGTTAGCGACCATGTATTTATTCGTGTGATTCAGATGAAGGGCCAGTCAAGATTTCGTAAGAAAGGTAAATTGTCACCTCGCTGCACTGGGCTGTTTCAAATTCTAGAAAGGCTTGGTCCAGTTGCTTATAGGGTTGTGTGAGACCAGGAAATATCCTCTCACATGGATGTTGTAGAGATCCAACGAAGAACAGAGCTTCACCCCTGTAGATCTGCAATGAGGAACATAGTCGATGCCACCCAACCGGGGTTGCCGGCCGAGAGTACTCCAATGATGAAGTTAATCCTCTGTTAACCAGAATGAAAATCTAGAAAGAGTAGAGTGATTGGTGTGTCGTATATGGAAAGAGAACATACCTGTATGTTATGAGGTCCCCTCCTTTTATAGACGGGGGTGGGCCGAATAAGCCCAATAGTTGGGCCCTTGGCAGGCCTTGTTTGGGTTAGCCTAGTAAGTTGATATTTTTTTTTTTCTGGCTCCCACAGGTTGCTTTGCCACTGAGATTCGAATGAATGCATAATGTATTCCACGTATCGATGTTGAGGGGTTACCTTTGAGATCCATTTCATGTGATTGATTACCACTGGATAGGTTTTGATGAAAATATGGAATACGAAGAACGGCCAGAACGAATCATTGACTAGCAAGTGAAACAGTTGAGAAATAAGTCCATCCCAATGGTGAAGGTGGAAAGGAAAAAACACTATGGGAAGGATGCTACATGGGAAAAAGAGAATGAGATGCAACTATGCTATCCACATTTGTTTCTGGACGGAGGCAAAATAAGTTTGGAGGACCAAACTTCCTAAAGGGAGGGAAGAATGTGACACCCCTACTCTGTGCTATGCTAATTAATCTTAAATGTGCTTATAATTATATGCTTGATATGATTTTGAGTGCTAATTATATGATTATATGTGTTATCTATTCACCGTAGGAAAATATGTTCATTTTTCTGTTATAAAATTTAAATTGAAGGCTGTGGAGGCGTTAGAAAGTGAAATTGTCTATATCATTGTGATTCGTGTGTTTTTTAGAGCCTATGGTGAAATTTAATTAAAAATTGATTTGAATCAAAATAATTAGATTAAATCGATTAAATTAAGGCAAAATTACTTAGCCTTAATCAATTTGATTAGGCAAGCTTATATATCTGGGCCTATTTACACTGAAGCTCACCTTTTTGAGCTCAAAATCAGAAATACACTCTAGAGAGAGAGAGAGAGAGAGAGAGAGAGAGGGACATTTCTAGAGAGAGAGTGGAGGCAAAGTATGAGAATTGAGTAGGAAGCTTGGAGATTGAGAAGATTCACTCAAGAATTAGCTAGAATTTGGAAGATTGAAGCTTCTAGGTGAGTAATTGAACTCAAAACCAGGAGTGTAAATCTATATTTGAATGAATTTAAAGAAAATATGAAGAATTTGGAGTCCACATGTTCATGCATGTATAGAATTGTCATGAATTGCCACGAATTTGCTTAATCTAGCATAAGGCATGCTAAACATGAAGACTTGTGCACCAAAGTTTACATGCATGCATAATTTTGTTGAACTTCATGATTTTGAGCATCATTTGTGCCGTTTGAAATGGAATTAGAGTCAATAATTAACATGCATGCATCATTCATGAAGGTATGAAGCTTGAATGCATAAGTTTTGAAATTGGCAAAGACGAATTTGGAATGATTTTGGATAATTTATTACAAATTACCTATGTTTTTACATTACTCAATGTTTTTCTATGTTTTGGCATCAATTGGCAAACTTTGGAGCCTTTAGGGTTATGTTTTGAAGCTCAAATAGCTTGCTGGAAAACCCATAATTCTACCTGTCCGCTCAAGCGAGAAAAATGTCGCTCGAGCATGAAAATCAAGCTCCCAGAAGTGTTACAGAGATTGCACGATAACTCGAGCAGCAAACCTTGCGTTCAAGTGAACCCTATTTTGCAAAACTTCTCGCTCATGCGTAAAATTCATGCAACCAGAAGTTTTACGGAGTTTTACAGGCCACTCAAGCGACCAAAGCTACGCTTGAGCGGAGAACTCTATTTTAGAAATTTTGAAATATTGTTTTATGTTTCATTTTTCATTCTCTTTCATTTCTAAGCACTCTTAGGTATGCATTGAACATTGTAAAAGAACTAAAGGGATAAGAAAGAGGCCTAAAAGAAATAAACAAATTAAGAATGGATTGGATCACTTGTGACCCAATATGTTATGAAATGTCCAGGGTCAAGCGCAAGGGCAAATCCATTGGCAGAACATTATGAGTAATATCTTACTATAAAGATATTTTCATGTATGCTACTTTTCAAATGTTTACTTCTGTAAAAGTTTCATGGATTCGTTAATTTGAATTGTGAACGAGTATTCGTTACGCCAATGATTGAATTGGACCCGAGGCCATCTGACATGAATGAATTGAGCCCGAGGCCATCTGACATAAATGAATTGGGTTTGAGGCCGCCTGACATGAATGAGGTAGGCCTGAGGCCGTTTGATAAGAATGTATTGGGCTTGAGGTCGTTTGATATGATGGGCCAGAGGCAGTTTGATATTTTCGGGCCTGAGGCCATTTGATGTATTGGATAAAAATATGAATGGGCCTAAGACCGTTTGATATGTTTGTTAAGAATACCATTCATGTAATCTCTTTATTTTGATATTATTCACTAGGCTTTCGCTCACTCTCATTTATATGTATGTAGGTGAGAAAAGAGATGTCCAAACCCAGCCTCAGTGAAGGGTATGAAAAGAAGTCAAGTTTTGTGGAGTCAGCCTGAACATCTCACACACAAGACTTTGTTTCTGGTACTTATTCTTCTGTTTTGCATCTTACTACCTTGGTGGTTCCGTTGGATCACTTATGCATATAAACTTTTGGTTTGGCTGACTATAAGTTTGAATGATCCTGTATGCACAAGATTCTAAATTTGTTTTTCAGTGTGAGTTATTAATGGATATATGTGAGATGTTTTGATATGCCATGTAATCACAACTCTTTGGACAAAATTTTTAAGTTTGCTTCCATTTGGCCCCATTACTATCATAATATACATTTGTTATTGATTGAAGCCGTAGGTAATCTTATGATTACTGGCTGGTTATGAACTTAACCTAGAGAGACGGGTTCGGGTCATGACAAAAGATCAGTAGAACAAACCAAAGGCACAAAAAAATAGGCAAAGTCTACTGCATTCTCATTCAAAAGGTCTGGATCCTCGGTTATAGTGGACTCGAAGGAAAAGCTGGAAGATGACCTGGACAAGACTTTGGTATCTAGAGTTACCACTCCCAGAAGTACTAGACTCAGAGGAACTAGAATTTGACTCCGATTCCACAGACTCAGTGAAATCAGATTCGGACTCTCTATCTGATTCAGAACTGCTGATGATGCCCTTCTCAAACTTCCAAACTAGGCGTGGAGCTTCAAACACATCCATGATGAGGTTAGTGAAATTTGCTGCCGGTGTATCCCCAATCATTGAGATAGTAAAACTATCCTCCAAGTTTACGAACTCAGCTCCAGTAGTAGAACTCGCCAGTAGGTCAGCCAACGTTTTTCCCAACTCTTCTTCTTCAATGTCCAGGCTTGCAGTCCCACCTTGATCTATGTTAGGGCTCAAGTCTGCCTACTCATCCTTATCTTCTGGTAATTGATGTCTGAAGAAGATCTCAAACTTCGAATACCTTGTTTTTGTCTCTCAATCATGCCAAGGCTCTGGAAAGCCACAGAAAGGGAAGTCTTTCCCTTGGCGGACAAAATGTCCTTTCAAGGTTCCCCATATTGGTTTGCGGACTAACTCGTACTACCACCCAGTCTTCTTTGCTTTCAACCTTCATCGCAACTCCTCTCATTTTCTTTGCCAATCTGCAGCGGTAGGTTTGTATACCAACCCGAAAACGTGAAGGTTGTGACTCATCTCCATGGCAACAGTTGTTCTTCCCTGCCACTTCTGCTCAGTCCTGATCCAGGAATATGCCTCTATTTGTTCATCATGTAAATGGATTGAGCGCTCACGTAATTCTTATCATCCTTCGCCATGATGGCTTGGACCAACTTGGCCTCTACCAGAGAGAAATCAGAGAGGAACACGTCCTCTTCCCCATGTATGATTTCCAGTAATGGCGTGGTAGTTGCCTGGGGACATGGATCAAAGAATTGTCGTACACAGTAGCAATCCTGTCTTTGAAGGGGTACTTCACCACCTAGTGGACCGTTGATGACACCGCTTTCATCTGATGCAGCCAAGGCCTTCTCAGGTGTAAGTTAAAGGTTGTCGGTACATCCATTAGGGAATTCTACCTCATGCTCAGACAGGCCGATTAGGATATGGCTCTTGAATGTTCCTATAACATCCCGGCTAGTGTTGTCATAAGCCCGGATGGCCTGTGTCGTGGGTGTAAAGTTAATCAACCTCAAACCGATGTCATAAGCAATCCTTACTAGACATACATTGATCGCTGATCCGGTATCTATCGGCACCATCGGAATCCACTTTATCAGACTTTCTATGGTTACATATAAGGCTCAATTGTGGTTGGCACCCTCTGGTGGCAACTCCTTCTCTGTAAAAGATATCATCGGTGTAACGTCCCCAGATGTAACCAACAACACCAATTGGTCAGCAGTGGTGTCGATAGGCAGTCTGGTCCAGTTCATTGCCTCTAAAAGTGTTTGCCTTTGCTCCCTAGAAGCCATGATTAGCTACCATATTATATGTCCGCCTGAAGTTTCTTAAGCTATTTCAAGACTAGGTTTTCTTCGATATCCTTCTCTTTTGCTTTCTCAGCCTCGTTGTTGGGGGACTCTAGCTGATCTAAGGCCACAGGTTTGAAGTACCAACCGCTCTGATTCATGTGGTTAATCTCGTCAGTATACCATGTGTCATTAGGGGTATCAATTTTTCGCCATTCATTTGTATACGCATGACTTAAGTCGCTGTCTTCCCACCACTCTCCTATGACCATGGTCAGGCCATCATTTGGTTCTATCCGAAGCATGTTCACATCACGCCCCCCATCATTGTACCACTCTTCTTCCACCATAGTCTTGGTTTCTGAATCTTAGTGCTTCCTAAGCTTTCTTGGAATTCTCTTCCTATCACTAGGTTCCCATTTTGTTTTTCCTGTATTTTGGACACCCGCCGCTGTAAGCTCGGTCTCCACTGTTTCTTTCCCTTTTCCCTGCTCAAAAGCTATCGTCCTTTGGATCTCTTATATTTGTTCCCTCTAGAATTGCTCCACCACTTGTTCTGTCTCAATAAGAGGTGCAGCCTCAACCTTGCTGCTAGCACCAACTCCCTCTTCTTTCCCAGTCTGTTTTATCTGTTCTTCAACATCTAACTCTTCCTCACTCAGCCACCCATTGTTGTTTCTGGCTGGCTTAGATCCCAACACCCAGTTGTACACTGCTTGTATCCTCTTCTTCAAAGAAGTAGAGGTTATCTAGATCCTCTTCCAGCTCGACCAAGTCTTCTTCCAGTTCAGCCAAGTCATTTAGGTCCTGTTCCAGCCATTCATGTTGATGTTGCCCTAATTCATCCTCCTCGATAGCATTGACACTGAGGAAGTCTGGTACTATGACTACTGGCTTCGGCTGATCGATGGCCACGATGTATAAACCGGGGTCGTACTCCTCTGTGAGTGAGGCCCCTTTCTCTATGACATGGGTATCAGGTGAATCCTTCTCCAGTGCACTCTTTTTCTTTTTCACCTCTGTAGCTACTGATTTGGGTTAGGTTTGCGGTGCTAAGTCCATCATGCACATGTTTGTGCCTTCTGGAATAATCACCTCTGGCTTAAGTAGATAGGATGGGGTAATATATGTGTTGGGATCATAGGAGGGTTGTAGTGTATGTATTTGGTTAGTGTTTCTGGGTAGAAAGACTTGGTTATGTGTAGGAAGTGGGTTGGTAGTTACGTTTGGTTTGGAGGGTGGGGCGATGACTTTGTTGTCAATGAGATCCTGGATCTCATGACGTAAGCAGTAGCACAAGTCTGTGGGATGACTATGTTGTTGGTGGAAGATGCAATATTGAGTAGGGTCGTGTTTGGGTGGTAATGGGTCAAGAAGTGGTCAAGCATCAAGAGGCATGAGATGTCCTTTTTCCATTAACAGTTTGAAGGCACGAACTGGGCTCATATGGAGGGGAGTAAAAATAATTCGGTTTCGAGGTGGGCAGGTGTTTTGTGAAGGTTGCGAGGTTGCAGTGGCAAAGGGATCAGCTATTTTGGCCGTTGAAACAACAGTACTGACATCAGTAGGCCGCGAAATAGTGCTATTACTAGCATTGGTACTCCGAGCAAATGGCCTTCTTACAGGTTCGCTTGTTCTATGAATAATGCCTTTCTTGAATGCACTCTCAATCTGAAGTCCCAACTCATGTAAGGAAGTAAAGGTAAATAATGGCGCCACTATCATTCTCTATAGCATGTCTGGCTCAAGGTTCTAAACCGGTGAACTTGTTCTCTTTCGGAAGGTCTATTTGTCATCTGGACTGCCTTGGCTCTCTACCAGACGACAAAATCAATGAATGATTCTTTGGGGTTCTAGGTAGTAGCCTCCAGCTCACTGATGGTTACCTCTATTTGACTGTTATAAGAGTACTGGTTAACAAACGCCACACATAGCTCTTCCCAATTCCACTTTGTAGAGTCCTCCAACTTAGCGTACCAGATAGCCGCTATATCAAATAGAGTTCTCCCAAACAATGATAGTTTTTGTGCCCGAGACAGATCCATTGGCCTTAGCACATCTGAAAATAGGCGGACATGCATAATCGGATCCCCACTTTCATCGAATTTGTCGATGTGTGGCATCTTAAATTTCTTCGGTAATCTGACGGAAGCCTTAGTGTACCCGTCCTCTATGTCAGGAATGGAATTGAAGCCTTGGGACTTTTTCAGTGCTTTCTCCAACCTAGCAATCTTGATCAAACCCAGAACAATTTCATTGATATCAAAGGGAAGAATTCCCGCAGGGGGTTGAACCAGAGGTCTATAAGCCAGAGCCAGAGGAAACATTTCCTGAGGGTCTGGGATTTGAAGATTTTTCACTAGCAGAGGTAGATAAGGGTTTGGCTGAGTAGTCGAGATCATATGCACAGTCAATGTCGATGCCCCAGATGTGCGTCGTAGATCAGCAATGATTTCATCTTGTACAGCCATCCTTTGGTTTATTGTATCCATGGTTCTCTATAAAGTTTCCATCATGGTGCCATATTCTTCGGTATTATGTGCCATTACTAGTCCAGGTGAGTTAGATGCTGGCGAACTACTTAAGTGAGAATGGGTAGGTGTTTGCTGAGTGCCTCGTACTAGTGTTGTTAACTGTCTGTTCTGTCTTTGTCGAACAACTGGTGGAAGTAAGACTAACACTGGTTGACCACCAACAAGGTCTTGAGCTTTGCAAAGCCTGCCAAAGAGAGTTCACACAACTTGGGGAATATTGGGTCTTTCTGAAGCTATGATGATAAACTACCTAGCAAAAGACAGAAAAGAAAACCCTTCGATCAAAATTGAACGGCACTTTGGCCCAATTCACAATAGATAAAAACATAACTGAAGAACCACAATCCCCACTGAAATCTGTTCTCAAATTGATGTTCATTTGTACCACTGATATGAACCGTCATGTACAGTTTCACTGTAAAAGCACAAACCAGGTAAAAAAAGAACCAAAACACCCCTACGAGGGGGGTTAGGGTTATGTAGACACCCCATTTTTTGCCGTCCTCAAGACTTGGACGTCATCATTTGAACACTCGATGATCATCTATGCTCGTGTTTGTTTTGAGTTCTTGGAGGTCTCGGCCATGTGCCTTGCCTCAAGATCTCTCAACTTGACTGTTTTGTGCATGGTTGTGGACCAAGCACTTGTGTTTTTGCTTTTAAGGGAAGAGTGTGGCTTGTTGGCCATTTCCTCAATCCATCGGCCAAGGCATGAAGCCATCGGCCCCTTTTTCTTGCCATCGGCCAACGGTGCTGGCCGATCGGCACTGTTTTTGGTCGACCGACCACCTTTGTTGGTCAATCGGCCATATTTTCTGGGCAACCCCTTTCCATCTGCTTTTGGTAGATATTTTATGCCAGCTGTCACAGCTGGCATGCACATTTCATTCCCTCTATACACGTGTGTGGAGGGATTTGCACCTTGTGTTAGCTTCTTCAAGAAGCCTTGGAATTGGATTCCTATAAGAAGGGAGGAGCTCCTCCCTTCTCAAGGGTTGGAAAAAATCTGAGGAGAAGTTATATATCTATCTATCTCTATATCTCCCTCTCTCTACATTTGTGTGTGCATTTGTGTTCTAAAGCGCATTTTGTCCATACTTTTGCACTAGAACACCTAGAGTTACACCATCCTTGTGTCCTGAGGTACTAGGAGGTTGGTTTTAAGGTTCTTGAGCTAGTTTTGATCAGAGAGAGTTGCTGGTCTTGTGTTCTTCAAGTTGTTCTTCAAAGGTTAGATTCTAAACTTTAGATACCTCATTCTTACTTAAGCTTTTACACATACTTCTATATTGTTTCAAGTTTGACTCTAAACTAAAAAAAGTTCTAATTTTGTATGCTTGTTATGGTTTCTTAAGGTCACTTTTTGGTTGGGGATTGTCTACCCCCTCTTAGGCCTTGTTTGGCCTTGTTTTGTGCCTTTACTTTTGAGCTTTGAGATCATCTTATTTTGACCTTCCCACCACTAAAATCCAGAGGATTTTCAGTGGTGGAGAAGTGGTTTTGGAGTCTTGTATAGGAGGGGGACACCCCTCTCTCCTTATGTCTCATATGCTTGTGTTGTTGGCTTATAAGAGTAGCATGTTTACTTAGCATGTCTTGGTTCTATTTCATCACTTTTTAGTGGCTTTTAGGACCTGCCTTAACTCTATTCCACGTTGGTTTGATGGCATCTTGCATGCTTCACAAACTTGTAGAGTAATCTTGCATGTTTGCATAACATGCATCTTGTGTTTGGACCACTATTCTTGCATGTTTTGGCTCGAATCCAAGGAGCTTTCCCTCATGTTTTACCATGATTAAACTCTGTTCGGTGTTGTCTTGGTCATGCATGTATTGTTTTGCATAGCCTTGGTTCATTCTAGCTTGTAAGCTTTATGCCTTGAGTTCATTAGCATGTGTTACTTGAAGTATTTTCATGATTTGGCATCATGTGAAATGTAATTTCAGTCCATGTTTTGATGGTCACACGCTTGCATTTATCACCTATTGCATGCTTTGGATAGTTTGTGTTCCATGCCTTAAGAATATGTCATTGTGCATGCCATCATACTTAGGCCTTTGGGATGCCATCTAAGTGGGTTTTTGGGTTCATTCTAACATGCCATAACTTTGATTTTATTGGCCTAAGTCATGCCGTGTTTGGTTGTAATAGGTGTAGTGCAATTGCCCCTTTTGGCCTTGTATGTGTCTTGTTTTGTGCTCACCTTTCTAGCATGTTTTGGCCTTATCCCATGCATGTTCTAGCCTTGTTTTCGACTGCCTTCGGACCGTTTTGGGCCACCTTGGTCCTTTGGGGCTTGGTTGATATGGCCATGGTTCAAGTACCTTGGCTAGCTTTGAACTTGAAGTCCATTAGCATGCCTTGCTTGTGTTATGTGTTTGATTTGGCATCACTCTTAACATAATTTCAGAGCTTGTGGTGTCACCATACTACCATGATTATCACCCCTCGCTCATGTTTGGGTGTTGTGACCTTATGCCTTAACTCTTGGACCATTGCATGTACATGCTCATTGTGCGTTTCATTCTATCACTTCATCATTTTGGCCACTGTTTTGGTATGGCTGAGGCCTATCCATCATCAGTGTAAGTCCATGGATCATGCGGTTTGTGCATTGTTGTATGCCTCTCGCATTGCATGTTGTTGCATACTTATTGTTGGTATCATTGTTGCATGCTTATCACGTTCTATGTTTGCATATCTAGGATGCATAGTAGTATTACATATTTACTGCATACCATGTTGTTTACATGTTAGGTTGCATTGCATGGCATTTGTCATGCTCATGTTACATCGCCTTGTATTTCCATGTTGCATTGCACTTGGCTGCACTCATTGCATTGTGTTTGGTTTGGGGTGTCAAACCAAACACAAGGAGTGAGGAATGTTCGTACTTGAAGTGACGAAACGTGCCTCAGTCCTTAGTCGCCGATGCTTTTGATCCAACATGATAGAGTGTGAGGCCTTCATGTGTTTTATGCATTCATTCCATATTGGTTTGCGCACTTGGCTCCTTTGGCTATCATGCATTGAAATGCGTGATTGATGGCCTGAGGGTCGAGAACCATACTCCCTTGAGTTCATGACATGATAGGGAGGGTGTTTGTGCACACATTGCCTTGAAAATGCATTGCCATGCTCTGTTTGTCCTCTGCTGCAGAAAACGGTATTCTGCAGGGAGAGATGGCCGGTCGGCCATCTTCAGTGCTGGTCGACTACCAATTTATGGCCGAGAGCTTCATTATTGGTCGATGACTAGTTCCCTTTGGCTGATGGTCTTTCCACTTGGCCGATGGCCTCGCACAGCACCTAGAAGGTGATTTAGAAGCATCCTTGAGACTTGCACAGTTTTCAGAGGTGCAGAGCAGTGTAAGCAGAGGCAGCATGAGCATGGCGATGGATTTCCGAGTGGAGCCGAGCATGCATGCATTTGTCCCTCTTTCCGAGGCGTCTTTACCGCTTTTGTAGTTTAATTAATTTGTTTAATTAGTTAAGTGTTGTGTAATAATTAATTAGCTAGCTAGTTAGCTAATTAGTCAATTTGTATTATTCTTTCGGACCCTCCGTCGAGAGGGCGAATTTTGTAATAAGTGTGAGTGAGTGTGTGAATGTCTTCCAACCCCACGTCTTTCTCCCTTTTACTTACCTGCTTTCAGTGGTTAGTTTTAGGTCATGTTTCAATTAGCATCCTTATGCTATGCGTATTTCCATCATTCATCTGTATTGCATGCACCGGGCTTGGCGCATCATACCAACTGCATTGTATTTCAATTCCAATTTGAATACATGTTATCAAATTGCATTTCGTAGGCCATCTTAGAATAGCCGAGCCTATTTCTAGTTGCATTTTGCATGTGTTGCATTAGCCATCTCAACATAGCAAGGATCATTCATTTATTACTAACTAGCTATTGTTTTCGCTCGAAGTACTAGGTAAGTTTTATGATTTAGCATCTTGCATGAGTGTGAGTGTTAACATGACCGCATGCTTGCCATGAGGCTATCTGCTTAAGTGATATAAACTGCCTGAATGCCTGTGGGTGAAGGTCGGATTACTCGAATTAGAACAATTCATCAAAATGTATGTTTTAAGCCCACTTGAGAGTGGCAAAATCATGTTTTTCTAAAGCCCACTTAAGGGTGGCAAATCCACGTCTTAGCCTACTTGCGAGTAGCACCTTCAAACCATTTTCAAACAAACAAACATGAGATGATTTGTTCCAACTTAGGCAATCTAGTCTATACTTGTGTGTTGTGTGCATCACATAGTAATTCTAGGCTAATAACCAGAATAAGAAAGCATGTGTTTTCAAAAACAAGATATCATGTTAGTACAGGCCGATCTTCGATCAGACGAGCGGGGGTGCTCATAGATGACCTTCCCCAATCGTACCCAAGTTCCCAAGCTGAGGCAACTTTGGTGATGACGGACACGTGGCCTTAGGCACGAGTCAGGGTTTCCTAAATTTCCCTAAAATAAAATATTTAGGTGGCGACTCTGTATTTGGCAAAGCAGTCCATGTTTGGCACTTCTTTCTTAAAAATCAGTTTTCCAAAACGATTTGCTAGATTTGGACTCTTTGGTGATTTATCGGTCTCGCATGGCACTTTGCGGGATTAGATTCAGAACCATGACATTTGAGTCTGACCTGTAGCATGAAGCCCTCGGGGCGCGTCTACAGGTTACCATGTCCTAGTTTTTGTCATGAACTAGGATTCGCTATTTCAAACAAAGAGTCTCACAACATTTTGTAAATGGGTGGCATCATGTCATAACTTGGAATGGTCACTATAGCTCCACTATATGGAACTAGGCCAAATAGTTAAAAGGGTACCTCGACAAGATTACCAAATATACCTCTTACACCTAACACCGAGAAGTGAAAGGAGGATCAAACAGTACGGCGATAATCCAGATCCAAGGGTTGTGTTTCCAACATAGCAGAGCCCATGACCGGTCAGGCTTTTAGCAAGCTTTTTGGGCAAGCCTCCGAAAAACCGTCCAGGAATAGCAGATGGAAAACACAGTGACTTAAAGTAACATTGCAAATGGAATGCAAAGAAAATATAGATGTAGATAAAATTTCACATCATGAATTTCAAGTCAAACTCTCTAGATCCCCAGCGGAGTCGCCAGAAACTGTGGCTTGCTTTTCATGCTCATTTCGGATACGACTAGCCCAACAGTTCGGACTCTTATGGTTCTGAATCCGATTTAAGAAGTGCAATGTGAAATAGTGAAAACATAAAAAAAGACCCAATCCAACAATTCTTTTGGAAAATCAATTTTGAATCAAATGCCAAAAACGAACTGTTTTGCCAAATTTCAAAGTCACCACCTAAATATTTTTGAGAAATCTTGGAAACCCGAGACTCGTGCCAAAGGCCACTTATCCGTCATCACCAAAGTGCCTCAGCTCGGGAACTAAGGTATGAGAGGCGAAGGTCATGAATTGAGCACCCCACTTGCCCGATCAAAGATCAGCCTATACTAATCATGATGTGATTTTTATTTACATTACATGCTCTTGTTTTGATTATTAGGCTATTTTACTATGTGACGCACACACGTATAGACTAATTTGCAAAAATTGGAATATTTGATTTTGTGTTTGTTTGAAAATTATTTTTGACACTCGTCACTTGAAAAGGTGAGTTTGTACGTACATTAATCAACTTATCCCAATTTAAGCAATTAACCTTCATCCATCGACATTTAAACAGGTATGTCATTTAAGTAATTAGCCTCATGGAAAGCATGCTCGACATGGCAATAATCACATGCAATGCAAGATGCTAAAGCAATAAATGCTCACCTAGTACTCTAAGGGAAGCCAAACAAAGCAAAGCAAAATAATTAGAAAATATGCATGCCCCTAAACGATGTAATGTGACTAATGCAACGCACACATTTATACAATTTTTTATAGGCTTAGCTATAAGCATGGTATATGATCCAATTCAACGCATGCGATAGATCACGCTTTCAAGCAATGAATTCAATTTTGGCATTGGTTAGTATGATAAGCCTAACCCAAATGTTCATGAAACAAGTGTATACAAACATGGGAATGCTAAGTAAATATGATGCTCTATGCTACCATCATAAGCGGGTAAATAAAAGGAAGAAAGAAATAGGGGTTGGAAGACATACAACATTATTACATATTTGCCCTCGCACAGGAGGGTCCGAATGAATGTCCAAGTGTCCAAAATAAACTAATTATTACAACACCCAGCGAACAAATTGCACTAAACTAAGTACTTATTACATATTCGAATGAATTCTAAATCAACTATCTCTCTAGCTCTAGGTACAACAAAGGTATAATGACAATACTAAGCATAATAACAATACATGAAATTGCAATGATAATAATAATATTTACAACAACAATAATAATTTAATTATAACAATAATGAGAGAATTAATTTACAACATTTGATCAAACCAAGAAATACAAGTATGTCATGCACGTGACGATTTTCAGAAGCAACTCTATTTGCCGTCCTTGGAATTTGCCCTATTTCACCTTCAGTCACTACCCTCTGTTTTTATAAAACACTCTGTTTACCAAACATTGGAGGCCGACCGGCCCCCAATGAAGCTCAGTTGGGCCCAAATAGAGCCGGTTGGGCCCTAATTTTATGTAAAACTCTATTTTTGTGCTCTGAGGTGAAAACAGTGCAGACAGAATTTTTTTGAGCCCTGTTTGTCTTTTCTGCCCTTCTCTATCATGGAAAGCCTCAAGAAAAGGCCAAAACCGCTTCTAAAACCATCAATGAGAAAGTTGATTGCTTTATGATTTCGGGCACGAGTTGGACAAAAATTGATGAATGCAATGAACAATACCTGCCCCTCCCTCTTATCACGGAATGAGCTTAAAAAGGGAAGTAGATATGCTTCAAGGTTCATCAAAACATCATGAATTGACGTATGACGACCCTTGACTCAATGGACTCGGCATAACATCTGGCCGAGCCTAGGCAATACGACTCATCTTCTTTATGTTGGTTGGTTCATTTTAAGCCAATTTTCTTCATCCTTTCCATTCTTTAATCCATTTTTCCAAAGTGATGATTAAGTCTGCTAAATGAGAAGAACGTCAAGCAAGAGGTACTCCTAAATATGAAGGAGAGACCATGCCTTTGACGAGGAACCTCGGTAGAGATTAAGCCATTGAGCATAGGTCTCTAGCTCATATTTTCAATAACCATCGATCAGTTGAAATAACTCTCAAACAAGAGAAGAAAATGGGGGAGGTTGTAGACATGATTGTGGGATTGATTCTTGATTAACCACAGAAAAGCCATTAAAGCATGTATAACACAACATAGCAAGCTAGATATTCAAACATATACTAATTAAATAAATTACAACAGCCCTAAAATAGCTCCTAATATGCTAAAAACAGAGACTAAAAATCATGTTAGAGAGCATAAAAAGGTTGGAAAGAATATGTAATGACCCTAAAATCGGTATCCGAAATTACTTTTACGCCCTTGTGGGTTAATGCATTTTAATTTAATGATATATGTTTCAATTGAAGCATTATCCGTTGAGTTACGACTTTAAAGTTGAATTGCCGACCTTTATGGGTTCAGAAATCAAAATTGGGTACTTGGGTATGTTAATGGGAATTTTTAGAGCTATTTGGAAAAATTAATTGAAAATTTAATTCGTCTGATTTGTTAATGCATGTTTGGGTGGTTAAGTTTGTACTGCAAATTGAAGGCCTTAGAGGCTTCAGAAACCATAACAGAGGACATATTTATGATCAGCACATTTTTTAGAGTCATCTGAAAGGTTTAATTGAAATTTGATTCCGTGCGATTCATAAGGCCGTGTTTGGCTCTCCCCATTGTGTTAAGTTTATCTGTGTATTTGTATATGTATAGATGTGCCATATGAGTGCTGGAACTCATCACTTTGAAGTCAAATAAAATATCTGAGGGAGAGAACCGAGAGAATGGAGAGCAAAGGAGAGAGGAAGCTCTCCAAGAGAGAAAGAGAGCTCACCATCCATGGAAGCTTGGGGAAACTGAAGAAAACTAAGAGAAAGACAAAGATTGAACTAAGGTATGACCATCTATCTTGAATCCTTATGTTTAAAGCATCAATTACATGAAATCAAGGATTGATTTGGAAGATGTAATATATAGATGAATTGGAGTTTTGGATTATGGATGAAACGAACTCTCTTCATGAAATTGAACCTTGATTCCTTAAGAGTTGCTTAATTGAAGAGTTAAATTCTTTATATTTGTTTATCTTGAGGTTGATTATGGGAAGTTGAGCTCCAATCTTGAGGTTTTGCATGATTAGCTATATATGGATGACGATATATGTAAATATGAAAGATGTGAGCTTTGAACCCCAAACCATGGCTATTTTATGCTCTTGTGTTTTAAATCTTAATTTTGTTCTTATGCTTGGGAATCGAGTAGTATTTTGAGCTTATGATGTTTGAGGGAAGTTAATAATGTGAAACTTATCATGTATTAAAGGGTTTTGGGCTTTGATTTACATGAATTTGAGGTTTAACTTTGAAAATGAGAAGGTCCAAATCAAGAAGCATTTTTCGGACAGAAAACTGCCTAGAGCCGCACGTGCGACGGGTCTTCCCGCACGTGCGGCAGTCCAGTCCCAAAACCAAATTTGAATCTGCTAAAAAGGCACGTTGTCCCACATGTGCGGGGACAGATCTGTCCAGCCAACTTTGAACTAGCATATCTTTTGCATCCGGACTCCGTTTTGAGAGATTCTTGAGCCTAAAATCAAGCCCCGAAAGTCTAGTTTCCAATGGTGGTAGTCTCACTCCCAAATTGGAAATACAGAATTAGATATGCTCAAATTAGTGAGAGTTGCTCACTTTCTATCTACCGATTTTGTACCATTTCTTCGTCTGACCCATTTTCCTATCAATTCCTCCTATCTTCTGAGACATGGATTTTGACTTATTGAAGCCTAATGAGTTTAGAATCAATATGACTAATTGATTAAAGAGTAAAGTAAGGAATCGGGTATATTCTTATAATGTTATGTGCATTGTGTTTGTAGGTCAAGACGAGGACATCGTCCCACTACTGTCGGAAACTTATCACGGTGAGTGATAGTAGTGTAACGATATGTTATACTTACTTCTAGTGCTTATGATTTATATATGGTTGTTGAGAACGACATATACTATTGACATTGTGCTCTGATTGAATTAACGGACATAGTTGAACAATGGCACTGTTATGGACCTAAGGTCGTTCTGTCTCTGTTAATAAAAGTGGGCCTGAGGCCGTTATGATGTAAATTGATTATGATTCATGGCCGGAGGCCAAGGGAGGTAGTGTACATGTCGATGTTCTACCTATCCTACAATGTATGGACAGTTGTCGTTATGTGGGCCTAAGGCCATTCTATATAATCTGTGGGCCTGAGGCCATTCTGTATCTTATATGGGCCCGAGGCCATTCTGTATTATCTGTGGGCCTAAGGCCGTTATGTATTTGTAGACGTCCTCGAACGTCCTGGGAGGGAACCCTCCCGTTTTGTTCATATGGGCTCACTACAGTTCGGACTGAAAAGTCACGGTCCTGTATCTAATCTCACAGAGTGCAATGCAAGACTGATGAATCATCAAAGTGTCCAAATCTGGCAAATCGTTTTGAAAAACAGATTTTTAGAAAGAAGTGCCAAACATGGACTGCTTTGCCAAATATAGAGTCACCACCTAAATATTTTATTTTGGGAAATTTAGGAAACCCTGACTCGTTTGCCTAAGGCCACGTGTCCGCCATCACCAAAGTTGCCTCGGCTCGGGAACTTGGGTACGATTGGGGAAGGTCACTTCGTGAGCACCCCCGCTCGCCCGATCAAACATCGGCCTCTACTAACCATGATATCTAGTTTTGAAAATATTATGCATTCTTATTCCGGTTATTAGCCTAGATTTACTATGTGATGCGCACAACATACAAGTATAGACTGGATCGCCTGAATTGGAACAACACATCTCATGTTTGTTTATTTTGAAAATGGTTTGATGGTGCTGCCCGCAAGTAGGCTAAGACGTGGATTTGCCACCCTCGGGTGGGCTTAGAAAACGTGATGGTTTGCCACTCTCAAGTGGTCTTAAAACTCACAATCAATGAATTATTCCAATTCAGATAATCCAACCTTCACCCACAGGCATTCAGGCAGGTATATCCCATAAGCACATAGCCTCAGGGTAAGCATGCTATCATGGCAATCACTCACACACATGCAAGGGTGCTAAAGCATAAACACTTACCGAGTACTCCGAGCCAAAATAGAAGCTATGTTAGAAATCCATGCATGATCCTAACTTTGCTGAAATGCCTAATGCAACACATGCAAAAATGCAACTACAATAGGCTCGACTATTCTAAGAATGGCATATGAAATGCAACAACTGATACACGTATTCAACTTGGAATTGAAATACAATGCAGTTAGTACGATGCGCCGAGCCCGGTGCATGCAAGACAGATGAATGGATGCAAACATGCGAGCATAAGTATGCTAATTGAAACATGCCCTAATCTAACCATCATAAGCTGATAAATAGAAGGGAGAAAGACGTGGGGTTAGAAGGCATACATCGCACACACACACACTTATTACAATTGTGCCCTCGCTCGGAGGGTCCGAATAAATAATACAGTCCAAATAAATAATTACAGTCCGAATGAATGATTAAATATTACAAAACCCTATTTAATTAACAAATTAACTAGGAAAGTAAATAAACTAGCATGCAAATTCATGGACCGCCTCAGCTCTGTTCCGAATGATGAAAGATGCATGTTCGAGTTGCCTTGCGCGGAAATCCATTGCGATGCCCCGATTCGCCTCTGCTTGCAATTAACCCCGGAATGCTGTGCAAGGCTTTAGAAAGTTGCTGATTTCTGATTTGCTGCAACAGAGAGCAAGAAAGGGGCATGGCAAAGTATTTTCACATATGTATGCACACCTCGATCCTCGTGCCACCAATCACGCATCTCGATGCATGATGGCCGAGGAGTCGAATTGCACGACTCGATGTGAAATGAATGCACATATAAACACAACAAGGCTTAGACTCCATCATGGTTAATCCGGAGTGTCGGCGACCAGGAATTGAGACACGTTTCGTCACTTGGAGTACGGAACGTCCCTCGTTTCCCGTGCTTGGGCTAACTCCTATCCCAAACACAATACAAATGAGATGGCATACACAATGTGACTAACATGTAACCTAGCATATGCAATGCTATGGACTAAGATGGCATACACGATGCACGTGATGTAACATGGCATACACAATGCTCTAACATGCAACCTAACATACGCAATGCTATGGACCGAAATGGCATACACAATGCACGATGGACTTACACCAACATGAGTGGACCTCAGCCACACTCACATCAATGGCCATATGATGGAAATGAGACAACCGAAACACATACAAACATGCACGATGCAAGGGATCGATCCTAAGGCATCAAATGCCACTCTACCAAAGCATGGAAAAGGATGCAATATGGCATACAAGCACACAAACTTCAGCTCTGAAACATGATACAAAATGGTCCCGAAACATGCAAACATGGCACACAATGCAAGCAAGGGGGCCCGGGTACCGAAACTAGTGAAGTGCGTTACACTATAGGTACCCAAAGCAATGCACCAATGGAAAAACCAACCCCAAACAGACCCTAGGCAGGTCTGAAACAATGGGGAAATGGCCTAAAATGATGGCTCGGAATGCAAAGAAATGGAGCTCATTCAATGGCCCGAAAACAAGGCATTCATGGAAAACTCTCAAGCTCACTTAAGGAGTATAAAACATGGCAATATGGCATTGACAAAAGCTCTGAAATATGATGTAAAATGGACCCAAAACATGAACACACCTCAGTATATACATGTAATGAGCCTCAAAACGCAAAGTTAAGCATGGGTATTGAACTACAAGCATGCAAAACAAACATCATTCGACCACAAGACCAGAAAACAGAGCTAGGGCATTCCAAAATATGCACAAAATCAGTTTAAGGCAAGGCCAAAAAGTGCTAAAATCAAGGGTCAACAAAGCATGCGAAATGAGCTAGTGAACCATGATTTACACTACAAGTATGTGAAGCACATGAGGGCTCACCAAACCAGAAAAAACTAGAAGTATGCCATGCCAAAATATGCCCAAATAACCACTGAAACTAAGTCAATGCATGCAAAAATGAAGTGTTCCTTTGGAAGGCCATGAGGTGGATTACTCTACACATACATGATGGACATAGAAAGTGGCAAAACTACCTCTGGAAAAAGGTTATGATAGTCCTAAAACTCATTGAAAAGGGCCTGAAATGGGCCAATGAAGCATGCAATGAAAGGTCCCTTTGAAAGGCCTTGAGGAGGATTGCTCTACACATGCATGAGGGACACAAAATATGGCCAAAAGGGCTCCGGAAAGAGCTAAGGAAGACCTTAAAACTCACCAAATAGGGCCTAAAATGTGACTTCACAATATGCAAGTAGGGCCCCTTTGGAAGGCCAAAAGGGCCAACAATCAAGACAAGGAGAGAGGGGGTCACCCCCCTCTGATTTTGGCTCTCAAAATAGTGTGATAGCCACTGAAAATCCATTGGATTTCAGTGGCTAGGAGGCCAAACAAAGCATCAAACAAAGGCCTAGGTGCAAGGCTCAAAACAAGAGGCAAACAAGCATACAAGGGGGTAGATGGCCCCCAACAGAAAAATTCCCTTAACCAAACTTCAAGAGGGGCTCAAAAAAAAGACTCTTTTCATTTTATGACAAACCTCGAAAATGCTTGCAAGCAATGCTAAGATAGGAAGCAAAATTAGCCTACAAAGAGGGATGGAGCATACAAGGAGGTAGATGACCTCAAACAGAAAAGTGTCCTTAATAAAACTTCAAGAGGAGACCAAAATAAGACCCTTTTCAGTTTAACATGAAACCTAGAAATGCTTGTAAATAGGGCTAAGTTATGAAGCAAAATAAGGGTCAAAAGAGGGAACTAGTGTTTTACCCTTGTAGAGCAGACGGCCAGCAGCTTCTGGACCAAAATAGGAACTCTCCAACCTCTGAAAATGAGCTCCTATGTGCTTAGGTTGATAATGGAGGTGTTGTGTTTGGAGGTGTAGTGCAATGGGACCAAGAACAAGGGTTTTTGGAGCTTGGAATATAGAGATATGGAGGGAAAGTGTATGTATGCTCAAAACAGGTTCTCAACCCAAGCCATGGAAGAGGGCCCTTTCCTTTATAGAGAAGAAGGTCTAAAGCTTCTCCAAGAAGCTTAAAAGCTAGCTTAAACATCCTCCATATGCTACAAGTGCATGGAGGATGCAGTTTGAGGGTTCCAGCTGGCACAGCTGGCTTCAACTCATTGAGACAAAAAAGGAGAAATCTGGCCGACCAGTTCAGGTGGTCGGCCGACCACTTTCCCTGGTCATCCGACTAGGTCAAAAGGTTCAGGTGGTCGGCCGACCACCTTTTCTGGTCGGCCTGCTACTTTTTCTGGTTTTTCAGGACAAAAAATTGGTCTACCGGAAAGAGAGGTGGTCGGCCAATGATTGGCAAGTCCAAAAGTGGTCGCCCAGGTGTGCAAATTGAAGCCCCAGAAGTTATCTTTCCAATGGAACCATCCTTGCATAAAAATTCCTCCTGTGCAAAAAGGTATGCCTGTTTTGGTGAAGCTGCGCAGATTCGATCCAACCAGAGTGATGCCCTACTTCAATCAACCATATTCCCCCGTACGGACTTGGCTTTAGGAGATTCTTGAGTGCAAAATGAAACCCCGGAAGTAAGCTTTCCAATGGTGGTGGCCTCATAGCTGAAATCCGAGTATGCAAATGAATAGGTCTGATTCAGCGAGGACTGCTCGTTCATCTCTTAACGGTTCATGCCCATTTTCTCCCCCAACTGGGTTTCTTCCCCCTTCTCTTCTTTTCTTCAAATCCAAACCCCTAAGTAAGGTGTTTTGAAATATTTTTCTAAGATCTCATCTCTGTTTCATTCATTTCCACTTTGTCCTTGCTCGGTTTACCAAAAAGCGCAACATTTAACGAAATGCGAGCGTCAGAACATCGTAGGAACTTTATTTTCAAAACATTTTGAAAGAGAGGGTTTCAAGGTCCAAAATCTTTTGATCAAGATTGTTTCGGTCCAAAAGGGGTGTGAAGTTGAGATTTGACTCTCTCCTTGCCGAAGAAACTGAGCCTTTGCCTTGCACACCTTTCTCCACCAAGTAAACCATTAGTAGTGCCCAAGTCTTAAGGGCGGTCAAAAATGAGGTGTCTACATTATTATCTGTGGGCCTAAGGCCATTCTGTATCCTATATGGGCCTGAGGCCTTTCTGTATCACATGTGGGCCGGAGGCCGTTTTGAGATAATTATGAACAAGATCTGTGTATGACTTGATGAGCTTATTTACACTCTTTAAGACTATGCTCAATTAATTATCCTCCTTACATTGCTATTATTCACTGAGCCTTGCTCATTCCGTTTTATGTATATTTCTGTAGGTGAGCCATCGGAGATTAACACTAGAATTGTATTGAGACCCGCCTACCTGCCAAACCGCATGGGGTACGCCTCTGTGTTGAGGCCTTAATTTGTGTTGGGAGTCATATAAATCATTAAGTCTTATGTAAGTGTGTGTGAGATCTATGTAAATTCTGTGATGGTACGTGCATATATGAAAGTGTATTTTAAATGCTTAAATCTATTTAAGTCATCATGTATGCACAAGCTCAATGGATGTTGTCTTCTATTAATATTGCTTCCGCTTAAGGCCTCGTATTTGGTTAAATATTTTTTTGAAATTCTGTTTTGAGGCCTATGTACAAGCCAGTCATGGACCAAACTTTTAGGGGCGGGTTTGGGTCGTGAAAGGTGGTATCAGAGCACGAGTTAAGATCTCACACACGTGTTCATTGAGCATTAGAGTGTCTAGAATGCATTTAAGTTGCATGTATCTAGTAACGAAATGAGATGATGTGCATTTGAAAGAAGTATGTGAGCTTATACAATCAATTAAGTATTGAACCTGAGAATTTGATCTCTTCTGGACTTTGGAGTGATAAAAGGAGATCCACATTTATTGTTTCACAGATTAAGTGTGTGACTAAGGAGGATTTGATAATTGTTATGAAATGAGAACGAGTTTGTGTAATGAGTATGATATTGAGGCTAAAGTTATGAAAGATGTGGAATATTGATGTTCTTAGTTAAAATCGAGAAGTGTAAGCATGATTGTCGAAATGTGATGTGAATAGAGATTAAATGTAGTTTCTATATGGATTACATGTGACATTAAACTATGAGGAATTTTGGGGAAACTGAGGTTGCGGTTGATGAATAAAGTGTATGGCATTATCGTAATTGAGAAATGCAATGAATAACAATGAGTGTGGGACTTGAGAATGGTTTGATATAAGAAGTAGAGATAAAGGAACTGCCCCACTCATATCCTTGTATGCATGTGTGTGTTATGACTAGGTATGCGAAACTATGTGTTATGGAGTAATTAATGAATGAATGATACTCGATGTCTTAACAGTTTGCATCTTACGACTCTGGGAGAAGGGATGAAATCGAAGTTAAGTTTTGTTGAGGGAACTGGATAAGGTGGTAAGAATATTTCCAAATATGATGAGGGTTGTGTGCACATGTCATGAGAAATAAGATCAAAGGAAGGAATTAATTGTGAATTCGACGAAGAATCAAAGACTATGGTAAGAAGTCTTACGTACAAATGACTATTGGCAAGTGAAGAATCTTTTTAAGTGGGTGAATGGAACTTGAACTAGACATTACGATAAGTAGAGACACTTTGACTGGTGTTCTATGTGCTGAGTTTTTTTGAATAAAATGTTAGTTGGAACCCTTTCGCCTATCTGAATCATCTAGCTATAGAATGAGTGGATCAGCGGGCTATAGCATGTGACAAGAGTTTCTGCATTACTTAAAGAATCTATTTTATTGGAAATGTTATGCGCATTTGATTTGGTGCTTTGATGTAAAATGTTATGCAGATTTAACTTAGTAAGATAAGAAAACATTAGTAGCAAACCTGCATAAGTGATTTGTGACACTCGACTTTCGGACCCACCTAATTAATTATCGATGATGTATATACGTTCCGTGGGAATTACTATGTGGGCTAATGCAGTTAAGAAATTTGTGGATTAAGGTTTGCATTTGATGTTAAGGTTATGTTAAACATTTAATGTTCTCTGAAATTATGGGAAAACAAAATAGCTTTGAGGTTGAGCTATAATCATCGGGAATTATGTGAATTGAAATTATTGTGATTGAGATATTTGGTGATCAACAATAAGTATGGAACCAATATATGAATCAGATACGATGCTCAGCCTACTTTGAAGTCATTAGAACCAGAATAGAGTAGCTTTATGGTTAATGTGTTTTATGCTTCATGTCATGATGTTGACTTTAACATCCTCCAAGAAAACATGGATTTTAAATGATTATTACCTTACTGTAATTAGGGAATTGTGACAATTAAGGTTTGATCCGTATTTGATTTTACTAATAATTTATTTTGGAATTTGGGTTATTGTTTGAAGCCTACTAGAAATCTGATTCGAATTGATAAGTTTAATTCTGATTATTTGAACTTGAATTTGATTATTCAAAATTTAGACCTTAATTATCCCATCTGTTATGGAAATAAATCGCTTGGGGATACTTCAAATTACCAAACCATTGTTTTGAATACTTAACTTATTAGTGAGCAAGAGCCAGAAGGCCGTTAATTTAGAACTTATTTGTTTATTCTGGGTTTAATTGTTGTAGCATGTTTGTGCCATTTGAAACCCGATTCAGTAGTGAATGTTTCCTTAACCTTTTAGGAATTATGATAATTGGGGTTGCTTGTGAAACTAAAGAGTTTGAATTATGTTTGATAGCTTATGAGTCGCATGCAATCGAATACTTGAAGTGAATTCAATTCTGAATACCCTTAAGTTGTTCTATTAGTTGGGAGATATGACTTGTGGATCAATAAATTGAAATGAACAAGGGTAATGAATAATGAGATGATGTTTCGATGTTATTGAGTGTTATCATCAATTGGGTTACCAATTAGCCAGTGAAGATGAATTACTTCTGATTCTTGGAGCAAACTCCATTGAAATTGACTGTATAGGATTGGGAATTGTTAAATAATTGAGAAGTGTTATATACTATGAAACTGGACTTCTGGCAGGGTGAATCAAGTTTGGAGGACCAAACTTCTTAAGGTGGGGAGAATGTAACGACCCCAAAATTCGTATCCGAAATTACTTTTATGCCCTTTTGGGTTAATGCATTTTAATTTAATGATATCTGTTTGAATTGAAGCATTATCTGTTGAGTTACGACTTTTAAGTTGAATTGCCGACCTTTATGGGCTTAGAAATTGAAATTGAGTACTTGGGTATGTTAATGGGAATTTTTCGAGCTATTTGGGAAAATTAATTGGAAATTTAATTCGTCTGATTTGTTAATGCATGTTTGGGTGCTTAAGTTTGTACTGCAAATTGAAGGCCTTAGAGGCTTCAGAAACCATAACAGAGGACATATTTATGATTAGCACATTTTTTAGAGTCATCTGAAAGGTTTAATTGAAATTTGATTCCGTGCGATTCATAAGGCCGTGTTTGGCTCTCCCCATTGTGTTAAGTTTATGTGTGTATATGTATATGTATAGATGTGCCATATAAGTGGTGGAACTCATCACTTTGAAGTCAAATAAAATATCTGAGGGAGAAAACCAAGAGAATGGAGAGCAAAGGAGAGAGGAAGCTCTCCAAGAGAGAAAGAGAGCTCACCATCCATGGAAGCTTAGGGAAACTGAAGAAAACGAAGAGAAAGACAAAGATTGAACTAAGGTATGACCATCTATCTTGAATCCTTATGCTTAAAGCATCAATTACATGAAATCAAGGATTGATTTGGAAGATGTAATATATAGATGAATTGGAGTTTTGGATTATGGATGAAACGAACTCTCTTCATGAAATTGAACCTTGATTCCTTAAGAGTTGCTTAATTCAAGAGTTAAATTCTTTATATTTGTTTATCTTGAGGATGATTATGGGAATTTGAGCTCCAATCTTGAGGTTTTGCATGATTAGCTATATATGGATGAAGATATATGTAAATATGAAAGATGTGAGCTTTGAACCCCAAACCATGGCTATTTTATGCTCTTGTGTTTTAAATCTTAATTTTGTTCTTATGCTTGGGAATCGAGTAGTATTTTGAGGTTATGATGTTTGAGGGAAGTTAATAATGTGAAACTTATCATATATTAAATGGTTTTGGGCTTTGATTTACATGAATTTGAGGTTTAACTTTGAAAATGAGAAGACCCAAATCAAGAAGCCTTTTTCGGACTGAAAACTGCCCAGAGCCACACGTGCGGCGGGTCTTCCCACACGTGTGGCAGTCTAGTCCCAAAACCAAATTTGAATCTGCTAAAAAGGCACGTAGTCCCGCACGTGCGGCCTCATTCCCACACGTGCGGCACTGTTTCCTGCACGTCCAGGAATAGCTCTGTCCAGCCAACTTCGAACACGCATATCTTTTGCATCCGTACTCCGTTTTGAGTGATTCTTGAGCCTAAAATCAATCCCCAGAAGTCTAGTTTCCAATGGTGGTGGTCTCACTCCCAAATTCTAAATAAAAAATTAGATATACCCAAATTAGTGAGAGTTGCTCACTTTCTGTCTACCGATTTTGTACCATTTCTTCGTCTGACCCATTTTCCTATCAATTCCTCCTATCTTCTGAGACATGGATTATGACTTATTGAAGACTAATGACTATAGAACCAATATGACTAATTGATTAAAGAGAAAAGTAAGGAATCGGATATATTCTTATATGTGCATTGTGTTTGTAGGTCAAGACGAGGACATCGTCCCACTGCTGTCAAAAACTTATCACTGTGAGTAATAGTAGTGTAATGATATGTTATACTTACTTCTGGTGCTTATGATTTATATATGGTTGTTGAGAATGACATATACTATTGACATTGTGCTCTGATTGAATTAACGGACATAATTGAACAATGGCACTGTTATGGACCTAAGGTCGTTCTATCTCTGTTAATAAAAGTGAGCCTTAGGACATTATGATGTAAATTGATTATGATTCATGGCCAGAGGCCAAGGGAGGTAGTGTACATGTCGATGTTCTACCTACCCTACAATGTATGGACAGCTGTCGTTATGTGGGCCTAAGGCCGTTCTGTATTATCTGTAGACCTAAGGTCGTTCTGTATTATCTATGGGCCTAAGGCCATTTTGTATCTTATATGGGCCCGAGGTCGTTCTGTATTATCTGTGGGCCTATGGCCATTCTGTATTATCTGTGGGCCTAAGGCCATTATGTATCCTATATGGGCCCAAGGTCATTCTGTATCACATGTGGGCCAGAGGCCGTTTTGAGATAATTATGAACAAGATCTGTGTATGACTTGATGAGCTTATTTACACTCTTTAAGACCATACTCAATTAATTAGCCTCCTTACATTGCTATTATTCACTGATCCTTGCTCATTCCGTTTTATGTATATTTCTATAGGTGAGCCATCGGAGATTAACACTAGAATTGTATTGAGACCCGCCTGTCTGCCAAACCGCCTGGGGCACACCTCCGTATTGAGGCCTTAATTTGTGTTGGGAGTCATATAAATCATTAAGTCTTATGTAAGTGTGTGTGAGATCTATGTAAATTTTGTGATCGCGCGTGTATATATGGAAGTGTATTTTAAATGCTTAAATCAATGCACAAGCTCAATGGATGTTGTCTTTTATTAATATTGCTTCCGCTTAAGGCTCCGTGTTCGGTTAAATATTTTTTTTGAAATTCTATGTTGAGGCCTATGTACAGGCCGGTCATGGGCCAAACTTTTAGGGACGGGTTTGGGTCGTGCAAGAATAAGGCAAAGCAAAGCTCGTGAACAAAAGCAAAGAGAGGTGTCTAACCTCTCCATTTTTGAGACCTCAAACCATGCTTTCTAACCTTTCCCAAGCTCTGAAAATCAATTTAAAAGGCAAAGAAGAGAACCTTATCTACCCTTTGGTAGCTATCCAAACCCAAGTTTAAACACTTGAAATGGACTAAAGACAGCACAAAAACACAAGAAGTAACTAATAAGAGATAGAAAAAGAAGTAAAGGAGAAGGTGGTAAGCTTTACCTCTCAAAGAAGCAAGCTCTTGTTTGTAACACAAACTTGGTTCAAGCACGCTCTCAAGCTTGAATTGCGATCCACAAGCCTCAACCAAGGCTGTAGGGTTATGATCTAAGGTGGTATATGATGTATAGATATTAGTCAACAGAGATAGGTTTGCTCAAAGGTGACTTGTATAGGAAAAAGGAGCTCTCTCTTGTGTGTATAGGCTCTTTAGAAATTGTTCAACCCTTAAAACAGAGGTATAACCTCATCTTTATAGAATTTGAGCAAAACAAGTCGAACATATCTTCCAAAAAAGACAGCTAGCGGGCTCTTGCCCAGAACAGTGTGTATCGCCAACAAGGCATGGAAGGGCCCAAATAACCACGATCGACTCTCAATGGGGCATGGTCAGGCCCTAATGTGCTCCCTCATTCCCCTGTTTCAAGCTCAGTGTAAGGTGACACAATGTTCAAAAATGAACCTCTGAGGTACGAATAAGGCAAGTAAGAAGGTTTTTGGATATTTCGGGACTCGACCTTGGATTTCCTCACCGAGAACTCAAATCACACGATGTAGTTTTCATCATCGACTGCATTGGACCAAGCACCTAAGTCTTACGGGTGGTCAAAAATAGGGTGTTTACGCCACCTAATAATTTGGAAAAATTAGGAAACCCATGACTTGTGCCAAGGCCAATGTTCATTCTAACCACGGATGCTTGGCTCGAAACCTTAGATATAAGGGGGGAAGGCCATTAATTGAGAACACCTATTCACCTAATCAAAAGATCGGCCTCTACTAAGCCATGATATGAATTTTATTAACTTCATATGTTCATATTCTAATTATTAATAAATCCTAAATTTTACTATGTGAAGCAAGCAAATATAGATTGTGTCAATCATTTTGGAACAATTTGATTTCATTATTCTGAAAATGATTTGAATAATGCAATCTTGAAAATTAATTTTATTCGAAATTAAATAACACAGCCTTCACCCACTAGCATGCATTGAGTTATATCAAATAAACAAATAGCCACATGGTAGGGATGCTAAACAAGTAAAAACAAACACACAAGCGGGATGCTAAAGCATAAAAGCTTACATATTTACCGACGTCCCACAAATAATCACAAAACAAAGGTAGTGAAAATATGCAAGATCCTATATGCAAGATCCTAATGTAACTCACTCATGAAATGCAACTAAAGAGCCGGATTCTATTATATGACATGCGAATCATCTCAAGAACATGAGGTAGTGCACAAAATCACATAATAATCAATTAAATCCACAGATGCAAATTTAGCTGCATCTTAAAGCATGAAGCATGAGTGCAAGGCATGGATATAATGACAAGATGTAATCTATGGTGAGGCAAGATGTAATATATGGTGACGCAAGCCTCATGCAAATGATACAAAACAATAGGGTACAATCCAAACACACTTTCACATGAGAGAAGAAAATAAGGTTTAATCAAACAGTGAGACCTAGACTGTACCTCAATATGAAATAGGGGATTGATTTGTACCGAGTAAAAGAGAAAAGGGACTTAACCCATATACAACACCTAGACCGTACCTTAATACGAAATAGGGCGATGGTTTTTAACCGGGTGAAAGAGAAAGGGGTCTTAACCAATATGCAAGACCTAGACTATACCTCAATACGAAATAGGTTGATGGATTCAACTAGGTAAAGGATGAAATGGGTCTGAACCAACAAGCAAGACCTACACCGTACCTTAATACAAAATAGGGTATGGTTTTCAACCGAGTGAAGGAGAAATGTTCTAACCAAAAAGTTTGAAGTGACGTGAATGGGTTGTAACCATGCATGACAAATATAATAGATAGTGCAAGTGTGATGGTGAATGTAAAAACATGAAGGGGCAATGTGAGACACACAATATGATGGATATGATAGATGCAGAACAATAACATGACGGATGCACAGTAGATGAATGTACAAAATGATTTTTCTTCCTTTGTTTTTCCAAAATTTTCTCCTTTTTTTTATCTGAAATTTCTCTTTTTTTTTCTTTTTTTTTCTTTTTTTTTTCTTTCAAAATTTCCTTCTGAATTTTTTCCTCCCTTTTTTTTTGGGTTGAAAATTTATATACATACCATATATACATATACAGATACAAATGATATACAAAATACATATACAGTACACATACAAAATACAAACAAACAGAAAAACTATATACATATATGGGTACATACATATAGATAGATATATATATATATATACGAACACATACGGACATACAAATACATATGTATATACAGATTATGTACATATTATATACATATCACTCTCTTTCCCCTATTCTCTCTCTCTCTCTCTCTCTCTCTCTCTCTCTCTCTCTTTGTGCCCCGTTCATTTTCATCGAGCGTCATGTCTGGCACGTGATTTCAACAATCACAGCGCGCCTAGCTGACAGTAGTTGGACCGGTCACATTTGTCAAAGATTGCCTTGGAAATCCCTTTTCTCTTGGCCTCTTCTTCTTCTCCATTCTCTTCCTAAACTGAGGCCTATGAAAGAGAAGAACAGAAAATTACAAACTCCATCTGCCATTACTCTGTCAATTTTCTCTTTGTAGGCATTACTCTCCTCTGATATAGCCACTTCTCTTTGTCCTCTCACTTTCTTCCCTGATCTTAACGATTCCCCAATCGAGATTACCAACTCTTCTGGGCCTCGACAATGTGTGTTTGCCCCTGTCCCTGTTCTCAACTTTATACTCTGTCAGTCGATCAACTGATGGCAGCGTAGTCTAATATCGATGCCAATCACTACACATTGAAGTCCTATGTAGAGACGGTGACCGCGATCTCCAATTCGTCCCACCGGCTGCAGGGTAGGACGAGTGAAGTACATTGATTAAAAACATAACTCTCTCTGCTCCAGAGTATGTACAAGGATGCTTGAGAAGAGATCAGCACTTTGAAAAAACAAAACAAAGAGCTAAATGTCAACCTCTGCGGCCCAATTCGAAGGTCCTTGGTGCTCCTTATTTGATGGCTAGCGGGGATAATTTCTTTCAGAAACTCTGCCAATCTCGAGGCAGATTCTTCAAAGGCCTCCTGAGAGTGAAGATTTGGTGAGGCAATCGATGGTAGAGTCAAACGACAAAGTTGTATGCTAATGAAGTCAATTATCTTTGTCACCGGGTTGTTGCCAGAATCCAAGAAAAAGTCCCTTTATTTTTTTTCTTTCTGTAAAAAGATTTTGATCAACATGAGAGTTAGATTAGCATGCTTGTTCCACTCTCTATTTTGAAATCATGTAAGCCAAGCTATGAGCACTGAAAATTTTCCTTCTTTGAATGGTCTGGTTTTGCAAAAATAGAATAATTTTCGAGAAAATTAGTCAACTTCTTTAAAAATCCTCAAAATCTGTTTTCGCAAATGGCCACTACTCGACCAACATGAAATCAACCCTTGAGATGTACAACCCCAAATCCGGACTTGATCTGCCTTGCAATTGAATCTCCATAAAGAAGAGTTGGAACAACTAGATCAAACGGATAAGAGCCATTCAAACATGGATAGGACAACCGAGTCAAGTAAGGATACACCAATCAAACATGGACGGGATGAGTGAGTTAAAAATAGCTGTGGCCAAACTTCAAGATGAAGTTGCCTACGTATCCCAAAGATAGAAATCAGGCCTTGCGTAGTTCTAGGGTAAGGTTCACATGGGTACTAACAGTCTCCTTTTATGCTCTAATTTTTGCCGAAGTCGTCCTTCTACGTTTTCGAACTTGTGAGCCCTTCGTCAATTTTTTATTTTTTTTAATATTTTTTTCAGTTTTCATTTTTTCTTTATTTTTTTTTCTGCTCTAACTGTTGCATGGTCTCGGTTTCGGGTTTTCGGCCCAACGAGCCTTTCAAGGATAGTATTTTTTTAACTTGTCCATATTGATTGGTTGTGAGATCTCTAGGCCTTCTAAATCCATGAGAATGACTACCTCTTTTGACCAGATAGACTTGATGATGTAGGGACCTGTTCAATTGGGTCTAAATTTGCCAGTAAGGTCGTAGGTAGGAACATGATTGTCCTTCAACACTTAATCTCCTTCTTTCAAATTACGGGATTTGACTTTCTTGGCGATCTCCACAGGCTTGAAAAATGACCTGGTTTGAATCTTTGATCACATCTGACCATTTTGCCCTTAGTTCAAGGGTTGCTTCCCATCCGGCTATGAAAGTCTCATACTTTGGTTGATTGTTGAACATTCTGAATCGTGGTTTAAAATCTAACGGGCCGGGTCCCAAGGTCGAGAGTGAACCTATGCTATACAATCTCAGGATCAATCCAGACATGTCTTCGTAGGACCACACAAAAATATTTTTTGAAATCTTTTAATAAAGCGACTAGTCGCTTGTGCTCCTATAAATACAATGTAGAACCAATCTGGACCGAGACAGGACCCTTCTCAATACCCTAATTAACAGTAATGATCTCATCCATCAAGGGCTTAGCACACCTCTCTTCCTCTCAATCAATCAAACTTTACAAAACCTGAGGAATTTCATCCTTCTCGTTTTATCAAAGTTTTGGAAAAAAGAAAAAGAAAAGACAAACACAGAAAGGACAGTTGTGTTCAGGTTATCACCCTTAAAATCAACAAACTCTGGCTTAACATCAAATTCAGAAAGTAAAATGAAATCAATCTCAAATTGCTAAATATAATATGTTCCATCCACCATATCTGGAACGAAATGTGTGCAATCATTAGGTGGTCTATCCCTAACCACAGAAATGATCACAATATCCCCTAAGTTTACTAGCCCCGCGCTAGTCTCAAGATCTATCACAGATTCAGCCAGTGTCAGATCCAGAACTTCTCTAGTGCTTCTTTGCTTCTTGATCAATCCATGGCTCAAGAAAACCATAAGGAAGAAGGTGCATGCCTGTGAGACTATTTGCCATAATGCCCAATTCTGGCTCCAAATCATCTACCACCACGGGGTGTTGGGGTTTTAGCTGGAATCGAGGTGCACGTATCATGAATAAACCAACGCTCTCTGGAATAAGCACCTCGGGTTTGGGTAGATGGAAAGGTGTTATGTATATGTTGGGACTGAAGGTGGGTGGTAGTGTATAAATAAGGTTGAGATGGGAAGGCAGTGGGACTTGGTCATGGGATGGTAATGGGTTGGAGGCAACTTTGGGTTTTTGAGGTGGAGCTATGATGTTACTATCTATAAGATCTTGAATCCAAGATGAAGTTGGAAGCAATAGTCAGTATCATGACCGTTTTGTTGATGGAAAGCACAGTACTTTGTGAGGTCACGGCTACGTGGAAGTGAACTAGGAAGAGATTGGGGATCAAGGAGCTTGAGGTGCCCCTTTTTCCCTAGAATTTCCATGGCATGAGTTGGACACAGGTTGAGAAAGTGAAACCTTCGGTTTTGTGGTCGGATTGAATGGTCGTTGTGGGTCGATATCAGCAAAAGGGTTGGCTATCTTGGTAAAAGTGGTGATAATGTTAATCTCTGAGGGTATGGCATTGGCAGTTGTCCTACTGCCAATAGTAGCATTGGAACAACGATTGAATGTCTTTCTCACGGGCTCATTTTTCTCCACAATGTTCCTTTGTTTGATAGCATCCTCAATTTGAACCCCAATCTCATGGAGGTCGTTGAAGTTGAAGAGTGAAAGAACTATCATTTTCTCCAGTAATCTTCCATGTACATTTTTGACAACCATGTAGACTTGATCATTTTCCAAGGGTCGATTTGTCATCATGGTTGCCTTTTCCCTTCACCTGGCGATAAATGCCATGAAGCTCTCGTTGGGCTCTTGTCAGGTTATCTCCAATTCTAGGGTAATTACCTCAATCTGGATATTGTAAGAATACTAGGTGATGAAGGCCTCAGCTAACTGCTCATAACTCTTTTTCACTAAGTCTTCTAATTTAGCATACCAGATGGCAACTACACCAGATAAAGTTCTCCCAAACAAGGAAAGTTTCTGAGGCCGAGTCAAGCTCATCGGTTTTAGGACATCCAAGAAGAGGCAAATGTGAACCATAAGGTTACCAGCTCCATCAAACCTGTCAATGTGTGGCATTTTAAACTGTTCAGGTAATTTGACAACTATATCTATATACCTATCTTCTATATCCAGAATGGAGTTATACCTTGTGATTTTTCAAAAAACAAATTCCAATTTGGATATTTTTAGCATAGCCGGGTTAATTTCACCAATATTTGTGGTGAAAAGTCCTCTCATTGGTTGTGTAGGAACCCTAAAATCTTCTTGTAGATTAGGTTCATACAATTCTTCAACTAGCGGTGGTGGTTCTAAAATCGAATGATCCACTACAGGTGGATGAAATGTGGACACGCCAGATGGGCATTGCAATTCGGCAAGAGCCTCACGATTGGCGATAACCTTGTTGGAAATAGCATTCATGCTTCATTGAAGGGATAACAACATGTTTGCTATATCTACCAGAGGTTGGTCCATTACTATTAGAGGTTGGTCCATTACTACTAGAGGTGGGTCCGTCACTATTGGAAGTGAGTCCATCACTACTGGAGGTTGGTCTATCACCACTGAAGGTGGAGCCATCACAGATCCTAGAAATTTTGGCTGGTGAAGTTCTGAAAATGAGATTTTAATCTTCCTCCTTGTAACTGGTAACAAAGAAACTAATGATGGTTGTCCTTGAACCAAATATGTGGTTCTACTATGTCTACCAGTGTGAATCCACAAAACTTGGGGAATATTAGACCGTTCTAAAGCGATAGTGCTACAACTACCTAGCAAAAACAAAACGGAACTCCTAATCAAATTTCGACAGCATTTCGGCTTAGCCCCTCACTATACAACATTTGAAAAGAAAAAAAAAAAAAAAAAAAACAAATTCAACCCCACACACTAAAAAGCCTGAACCACTGCTTAGAATTGAGAACCCCAGATCTCATACATTGTACATAGTAGGAAAGAGAACAAACAGCCCTATGGAGAGTAGGGTTATCATGTCCTAGCTTTGAAATCTAGGGTTTCACTATCTAAACAATTGGCATCATACATCCTAGAATGGGGTAGCATCCTACCCTAATTTGGAAGTTGCTAGAGTATACCATATACACTAGGTCAGTCTTTGGTCTAAAGAGTACCTCAGCGAGATACCGATATACCTACCCAATCCGGAGGATCAAGCGGTATGTGGTGATCCCAATTCCAAGGCTTGTGCTCACACCATATTAGAGCACATGATTGTCTATCCACCCAAAGTCGAATAGCCGTCGAGGATAACAGGTGACAAGCATAAGACTTAGGCGCACCAGGCATGCAATGCAATGAACATATAATTGAAAATAAAAATAAAATAAAATAAATAAAAAAACATATCATAGAGTTCAAGTCAAGGTTTCTTAATCTCCCTAGTAGAGTCGCCAAAAACTGTAACATCACCCGGGGGGTACCCGTGTGCATTAAACAGTTCAGACCCTCTATTTCTTTGATCTACTCTCACGAGTGCAATGTAAAACGTAGATGAGAGTCTAAATTTGGCAACTTGTATAGAAAATCCATTTTATTGCAAATTCTTTGCCAGAAGTGGACTACAACACCAGATCTTAGAGTCGCCACCTAATATTTTTGGAAAATTAGGAAACCCATGACTCGTGCCAAGGCCACAGTTCATCATAACCAAGGATGCTTGGCTCAGACCTTAGGTATGAGGGCGAAAGGTCATTAATTGAGCACCCCCGCACACCTGATCAAAAGATCAGCCTCTACTAAGCCATGATGTGAATTTTAGTAACTTCATATGTTCATATTATGCTTATTAATAAATTCTAAAATTTACTATGGGAAGCAAAAAAAAAATGTAGACTGTGTCGTTCATTTTGGAACAATTTGATTTCATTATTCTGAAAAATGTTTTGAATAGTGCAATCATGAAAATCAATTTTATTCCAAATTAAATAACACAACCTCACCCATTGGCATGCATAGAGTTATATCAAATAAGCAAATAGCCACATGGTAGGGATGCTAAACGTAGTAAAAAAAATCACATAAGCGGGATGCTAAAGCATAAAAGCTTACATATTTACCAACATCCCGCAAATAATCACAAAACAAAGTTAGGAGAAATATGCAAGATCCTAATGCAACTCACTCATGAAATGAAACTGAAGATCCAGCTTCTATTATATGACATATGAATCATCTCAAGAACATGAGGTAGCGCACAAAATCACATAATAATCTATTAAACCCACAAATGCAAAATTTAGCCGGATCTTAAGGCATGAAGCATGGATCGAAGGCATGGATATGATGTCAAGCATATATACTACATATGTGCAGATAAGGGAAACAAATAAAAGAACGGAATATAAAGAAGCAGAAGTGAAAAATTATTATATTTTTGGAATATTACATATCCGAATAAGGGAGGAGAGGAATAAAAATATACAACAAAATATCCTCATAAATCTCTCTTAAACTAAAAGAAAAAAGAAAAACAGGAGGCTCAAGAGAGGCCTTAGAGACCATTGGAGACTGTTCTACTCGTCATCGGGAGGCAACTATCCAAGGAAAAGTGGCTGGACAACCAAAAGTTGAGCTGGCCGGCCAATCGGGCCAGGCCAAAAACTCTATTTTGTTCGAACACCAGAAAAACAAACGGAAAATATGCAAGTGGCTCAACTAACCACTTCCAGTTAGCTTACAACAGGTTTTTAACATGAAATTGAACCAAGAAAGGTAATATAAGAAATAAAATGCATGAAAGTAAAAGAAAATGAAAAGTTTGCAAAAATTACCTTCAAGTGAAAGATTTGATTTCTAAACTTCCTTTCAACCGCCCTCAAGTTTAGAAAGTGTGTTCTCAATTCTTAGTCTGAAAATCCAAAATTCTAATTAGAATGGTATTTTTGAGTTGTTTAATAGTGTGTTGGGGAGGGGGGGGGGGGAGTTATACAACTCTTTGTTTTTCTTGATTTCAACAACACTCACTTTTTTTTTGGATTAAGGCTCAAGGATATTGTTCTCACAGAATTTCTAGGATGATTTTCGTATATAGAAAGATGGTATATTAGTGTATGGAAGTGTTTTGGCTCAAAGCTTAAGGCTTCTTTCTCCTTCTCTCTACCTCTCTTCCCATAATTCATTTCTCTCTTTTCAATTCCATTCCTTCTCTATATAGATAACGAATGTAAGGCCCTTGAAAATTTTATTTTCTTAAAAGTCCAATACTTTTGGAATATTGTAATGCAAACCCTTGATTTCCTAAATAATTTTAACTTTAACCCTAGAAGTGAAAACTCAAAAACCCTAATCGATTTCGATAACTTAGGAATCATTTCTAATACCCTAATACTGATTAAATGACTCCCTAAATATGGAATTACCACTTGAAACCTTAGATTTTTCCCGTTTTCATCATGTTCGTCGATTGATAGCCGTTTTATTTGAAACAAGAAATCTAAACTTAATTAGATTCTTTAACCCAAATTTAGTTTAATTCTACACTTACATAAATGTTCCAATTCATAAATCAAATCCAAAGCCCTCACATTTTTACTAAATTACTAATTGACAACAAGTTAATACTATTATATATAGATATATACTTGTACCTTTAAACCTACTTAAATAAATTATACGCTATAAATTATACGCTATATTTTGTAAAGCCTTTTGAGCCATCTTTCAAAGCCTTTTAGAGCAACTTTTTTCGGCCTTTAAACCACTGAATTCCAGGGGAATTTCAGTGGTAGAAAGTGTGTTTTGACGTCCAAAATAGGAGGGGGTGGCCTCCCCTCCTTGTACCTTGTTTACATGTGTAGATGGCCTAGCATGTGAGCATGATTTTCTACTCTTTTGTGACTTGGTCTCAGCTTGTTTTAGCTACTGATTTGCCATGATTTAGCTCTGTTTTGAGCCTCATTGGTCATATAAGACTTGTTATGCATGGTTGTAGTGTAAATGGCTTCATAGCTTAGTGATTTAAGGCCTCTAATGTGCTTTGCTTGAGATGATTGCATGATATAGCATCATTTAGCTTGTGATTTCAGTGCTTATATCTCTATCACACTATCACATATTTCACTCTTTCATTGATTTTGAGAGTTATGCTTTGAGCCTTGTTTGTGAGCCAATACATGAGCATGTTTTTCTTGCTTTTTGTGCTTCAATTCCAGCATGATTTAGCCACTGATTTGGCATATTTAAGCTCTGTCCAAAGCTAGTTTGGTCATTAAGGCTTGATATTGCATGCCTCTAGTGTAATGCTCTTCACTAGCTTTGATGCTTTTGGCTTTGAACATGTTGTGCATGTGTTGCTTGCATGTTGTAGCACTATTTTTCATGCCATTTCAACACTGAAAAACTTGCAACCTCCCTCATTTCTTTATTTTTCCATTTGTTTTGAGGGTTGGTTAGCCTTAGGGTTGTGTTTGAGCTTGAGATAGAGCTTGTGCTCAATGGCTTTAACTCTCTTTTGAGGGTTCCTTCTAGCCAAAGGTATGATCTCTCCCATGTCTTAAACCATCCTTTTGTTGACCCCTCTCTCATTAGAGGACAATCACATTGGACTTAATCGGTTAAAGGACTACTCAGTAACGTAAAATGTGTAAACAAAATGAGTAAAGTAAAACATGAACAAGATAAACGTTTGTGTTGCATTGCATGTGTTTGGATCAGACGTTGATCCAAACACAAGAAATGCGGGACATTTCATACTCAAAGTGATGAAGCGTGTCATATTTCTTGGTTGTCGTCACCCTTGATCATGCATGATAGGGTGGTGGCCATTTGAGTCTTATGTGTTCATTCATTAAGCTTGTACAAGCTTGGTTCTTTGGCCATCATGCATGAAAATACTTGATTGGTAGCTTGAGAGCCAAGTGCCACACTTCTTTGAGCTTGAGATAGGGTAAGGAGGGTGGCAGTACATACATTTCCTTGCAAATACATTGCTTTGCCTCTGTTGCTCTTTGTTGCAGCAAAAATAGAATTTTGGAAAAAGGGGTGGCCGACCGGCCACTTGAGGTAGCCGACCGGCCATTAAACTAGCCGACCGGCCAGTGTTTGTGGCTGACAGCCACCTTTGGTGGCCGACCGACCACCAGTCCATTTTTGTGCAAAGTGTTCCTGTCTTATAACAAAAGTAGTCTGGAATGTTGGTTCGATGTTCAGTAATCAAGGCGAGTGCAAACAGAGGCAGCTTGTGGCAAGGCAATGGATTTTCAGGAGAAATCAATCGAGCATGCATGTCTCCCTTGCCTGCGAGGCCACTTTATCACTTCATTAGCTAGTTGTAATTAATTAATACATGTGTTGCAACTAATTAGTTTAATCTGTTTTGTAATATCCTAATTAGCTTGCGTAGCTAGTTATTCATTTGTGTTGTAATAATTAATTAGCTAGAATAGTTAATTAGTTGGTTTGTAATAATTAGCTTAGCTTAGCGTAGCTAGTAGCTTATTTATTCAGACCCTCCTTCGCGAGGGCATAATGTTGTAATAAGCGTGCGTGCGTGTGTGTGTGCATGTTTTCTAACCCCATGTCTTTCTTCCTTTTATTTAACCGCTTTCGATGGCTAGTTTAGGGTCACGTTTCGATTAGCATACCTTATGCTTGCATGTTTGCATCATTCATTTGTCTTGCATGCACCGGGCTCGGCGCACCATTCAAACTGCATTGTATTTCAATACAATTATTTGAATACGTGTTTCAAAGCATGTTATCAAATGTTGCATTCATATGCCATCTTAGATAGTCGAGCCTATTTAGTTGCATTTTTACATGTGTTGCATTAGGCACCTTAGCATAGTTAGGATCATGCATTGTTTCTAACTAGCTTTTATTTTGGTTCAGAGTACACTGTAAGTTTTACGCTTTAGCATACTTGCACGAGTGTGAGTGATGCCATGATAGCATGCTTGCCATGAGGCTATTTGTTTGAGTGATTAACTGCATGAATGCCTATGGATGAAGGCTTAGTTGTTTGAATTGGAACAATTCGATAAATGTGAGTTTTAAGCCCACTTTGTGAAGTGGCAAATCATGTTTTAAGCCCACTTGAGGGTGGAAAATCCACGCGTTAGCCCATTTGCGAGTGGCATCTTCAAACCATTTTCAAAAACAAACATGAGTTGTTTTGTTCAAATTCTCGCGACTTGGTCTATACTTGTATGTGTGCGCCACAAAGTAAAGTTAGATTAATAATCGGATAAGAACACACGAGGTTTATAAAATAACATATCATGGTAGTAGAGGCCGATCCTTTGATCGGGCGAGCAAGGGTGGTCATGTTATGACCTTCCCCTCTCATACCCAAGTTCCCGAGCCGAGGCAACTTTGGTGATGACGGACACATGGCCATTTGCACAGTCAGGGTTTCCTAAATTTCCTAAAACAAAATATTAAGGTGGCGACACTGTAATCTAGCAAAGCAGTCCAATTTTGGCATTATTTGATTTAAAATCGATTTTTCAAAATGATTTGCCGGATTGGACTCTTTGGTGTTTATCAGTCTTACATTGCACTTTGTGAGATTAGATTCAGAACTGTGACAGGAGTCCGAACTGTAGTAAGACCAATTTGCGCCTCTCCGAAAGGGTGGCGTGCGAAGAAAGTCGAGTCTACACATCCTAACTAAAGCCTAGCTAGATCATGATTAATTGCATAATTAAGGCCTCTAATCATCCACTATTCTATTAAGTTCAAACTAAATCTAAACTAGCCAATCCATTTCTAACCAATGGGCAAATTGGACCTTTTGCACCAATTTTATTATAAATAAAACCTCCCCCTTGCCATTTTGCACACAAAAACACACACTCAAACTGCATATTTAGCTGAGAGGAAAAAGACGGCAAGAGAGTGAGCTTGGTGAAGGAAATGAGAGGAAGAGAAGGATTTGTTAGCAATTCAACCAAGCCTCAAGTAAGCCACATCACCATCTGGCCGTGCATTAAGAGAGTGAGCAGTGCATTATTCATGGCCAGCAGTGCTTCATTTCTGGCCGGCAACGCTCATTCTTGACCGGCAGATGGCCGGCAACATCCCTTAATGGCCGACAAGTCACGGGTGTAAACCTCAGCAAAGATTTGGTAAGGTGGAGCAGAAAGGTTCTGAAGTATGCTTAACCCTGCAAACAGAGCGTTTCGAGAGCAAAACAGAGGTAATTTCAGGCCGAAAACCGAGCATGTGCATCTTCCACTTCCCAAGGCGGAGCAGTGGCAACATAGTTTCATGCCTTGCATGATTAGTTTATTCACATTTGTGTTGTAATTTAATTAATTAGTTTGCTAGTTAATTAATTAAAGAGTTGTAATAATTAGTAATTAGTTTGCTAGTTATTCATTTGATTTGTAATATTTAGTCTAATTAGCTTTGATTAGATTAGTTTAAGTAGCGTAGCTAGTTAGCTCATATTCATATGAACCCTCCTTCGCGAGGGCGTAATGTTTTAATAAGTGTGCGTGCGTGTATGTATGTCTTCCAACCCCACGTTTTTCTCCCTTTTATTTAATCACTTTCGATGGTTAGATTAGGGTCATGTTTTGATTAGCATATCGCATGCTTGCATCCATTCATCTTGTCTTGCACGCACCGAGGCTCGGCGCATCATTCAAACTGCATTGCAATTTCAATACATCTTTGAATACGTGTTTAAATCGCATGTCGTTCAAATCGATTCATATGCCATATTAGTAGTCGATCCAATTAATTGCATATTGCATGTGTTACATTAGGCATGTTGTACAGTTAGAATCATGCATCTTTCTAACTAGTTTATGTTTTGGCTTGGAGTACTCGGTGAGTTTTTATGCTTTAGCATACTTGTATGAGTGTGATTGCCATGTTGCCATATCGAGCATGCTTACTATGAGGCTATGTGCTTAAATGCTAAACTGCTTGAATGCCTGTGGATGGAGGCTTGTTGTTTGGATTGGAACAATTCAACAAATGTATATTTTAAGCCCACTTTGTTGAGTGGCATATCATGTTTTAAGCCCACCATGTTTGGTGGTAAATCCACATCTTTAAGCCCACTTGAGGTGGCAAATTCAAACTATTTTCTCAAACAAACAAAATTTGAATTGTTCCAAATTGAGCAAACTAGTCTATACTTGATTGTGCGCATCACATAGTAAAACTAGTCTAATAACTAGAACAAGAACACATAATATTTATAAAAAGCATATCATGATTAGTTGAAGCCGATTTTTGATCGGGCGAGCGGGGGTGCTCAATTCATGACCTTCCCCTCTCAAACCTAAGTTCCCTAGCCGAGGCAACTTTGGTGATGATGAACACGTGGCCTTCAGCATGAGTCAGGGTTTCCCAAATTTTTTCAAAATAAAAAATATTTAGGTGGCAACTCTGTATCTGGCAAAGCAATCCAATTTTGGAATTATTTAATTTAAAATCGATTTTCCAAAAAAATTGGTCGGATTTGGACTCTTTGGGGTTTATCAGTTTCACATTGCACTTGTGAGATTAGATGCAGAACCACGGGAGTCCAAACTGTGAGGCCTTTCTTTTCAAACCTTCTGAAAGGGGCAATGGAAAAAGGCGAGTCCACAGTTTCTGGAGACTCTGCTGGGGAGTTAGAGAACTTGATTTGAACTCATGATATGTTATTTTATTTATACTCACGCGTTTCTTTGCATTTATATTTGCATCAGTGCGCCTAAGTCATAGTGTTTTCCATCTGCTATTCCTGAGCAGTTTGCCGGAGGCTTGCTTGGAAAAGCTTGCCAAAAGGCTGACCGGTTGCGGGCTCTGCCACGAGGGGAACACAACCCTTGGATCTTGACTACCGCTGTACCGTTTGATCCTCCGTTCACTTCTCGGTGTTTGGTGTGAGAGGTATATTAGGTAGTCTTGCTGAGGTACCCTTTTTGACCAATCGACCTAGTTGCATATCGGAAGCCATAGAGACTATTCCAAACTAGGACAAGTTGCTTACCGAATGCAGGAATTGTATGAAGCCACTAGTTTTGTGTAGTGAATCCCTAGCTCCTGAGGAAATTAGGACAGGGTAACCCTACCTCATCATAGGGGTGCTTTGGCTCTCACTTGCTTGATATGTGCTTTTAGAGTGAAACTCTGCAGGAATGTGTGTATCAGTTGCAAGTCTGGGTATCAATTTTGAGGCAAAAATCAATGTTGAGTACAGTTCTCCAGCTTATGATTGCAACTGCGTGTTGTTTTTGTTTGAGCCGAGGTGCTACGCAATTTCTGATTTTTGTTTCCTTTTGCTTTATTTTCTTTTTGCAAGGTAGTTTTTCACCATTGCTTTAGACGATTCTGTTACCTCCCAAGCACTCTGGACCCGGGTGAGAAGGATTTGTAGATCTGGGAATCTAGTCAGGGGACAGCCAGTGTGTGTTTCACTCCCACTGGTTACCAAACGAAGGAGGATCAGGGAGAATTCACCAATTCAGCAGTCACCTTTTGCTTCACCTATGCTCAGTCAGGCCCAATCTTCTACTTCTACTCCAGACATAGGGTATTCGTCAGTTCCGGTAGCTCAAAGTCCTCCGGTTAACATGGAAGATATGCTTCGTCAGCTCCAGCAAACCATTGAGACTATGCAGCTAGATGCTGCCCGCCAAGCTAAAACCACAGCCCGCCAAGCCGTGGTTGTAGCCCGCCAAGCAAAAGTGATAGAATGCCTTCAACAACAACAACCACAACCGGCAGTAGCCTCAGCATCTCATGCACCCCCAATGGGAATTCCAACACCCAGGGTCACAATTAATGTCCAGGAAAACGCGGGCATTCAGGCAGATCCGATCCCACCTCAGACGTCCAAGGTACCAGTTTACCAAATAGAGGCACTGTTTGAATTCGAGGTTGACCCCACTGCACTAAAGGTCAACAAGCTAGAAAAGCTCTTCAAACGGGCTCGGGGCGTGAATTCAATCCCTGATATTAAGGATGGATACATAAATTTTGCAGTAACTCTGCCGAAAATGTTCAAGATGCCGCATATAGACCGGTTTGACGGCTCTGGGGATCCCATGGTCCATCTTCAGTTATTTTCAAACATCTTACGACTAATGGCTCTCTCCAGACTACAGAAGTTGTCACTTTTTAGCTGGACCGTATCGGGTATAGCGGCTATTTGGTATGCCAAGCTTGAAGACTCAATGAAGAGAAACTGGGAGGAAATGACTGAGGCCTTCATAGCACAGTACTTCTACAATACCCAGATCAAGGTCACTACTTGTGATCTCGAAGCGACCCGTCAAGTGTCGAAGGAGGGTTTCTCGGATTTTGTGACCCGATGGAGGGCCAAGGCCTCTATGATGACTATCCGACCGTCTAAAAAGGACCACATCGTAATGGTGGTCCGTAACTTGCAGGGGAGGTTATTACAAAAAATGATAGTCTTGCCTTTGTTTACATTTGCTGAGCTCCATGAAATAGGGGTTCAAATTGAGGATGCGATAAACCAGGGTCTGATAGACCATGAGAAGGAATAGCTCAAAAGGTCCTTTACACGCAGCTCCAATGCAGCCATGACTGGTGGCACCTCTGCACGGCCTTCGGATGTGAGCATGGTCACCACCACACCCAAGACTGCCACCCCCTTTGCCGGTACATCCAACACAACTTCACAAACCTTAAGCCATCAGGCCCGAGGCAAGAGGGTCTTCACCCCGCTTTATATGTCCTTATTCAAAGCCCAATGGATCCTAATAAAAAAGGGACATCTTAAGCCATTAGAACAACGCCCACTGCCCGATCCTCTCCCTCCGAAACACAACCTGGCCAAATACTGTGCTTTCCACCAAGACCATGGTCATGATACTAATATGTGCTTCAGATTGCGTCATGAGATTCAAGATCTCATTGACAATAAGGTGATAGCACCATTCGAAAAACCCAACGTCACTACAAATTCTCTCCCACTACATAACCAAGCCCCTCCACCCCAGTAAATAAACCTTATCCACATACTGGCCGTCCCGTATGACCCCAGTATATATATCACCCCTTCCCACCTACCTAAGCCGGCGTTGTTCATCCTTGAGGGCACAGACTTGTGCATGATGAGAGCGTCCTCACTCCAACCCGAACCTGTGGTGGTGACAATGGAAGGTACGGGGAGGTCAACCTTGGTGGAGAATGCCAGTCCATTACCCGAGGGCTTTGAGGATTTATTTGAAGGGATATACGACCCAAGCTGCTATGTTGTGCCAATCAATCAAGCTAAGACGGAAGTGGTGTTGCCGACTGGGATGGAGGTCAGTGTAGTTCGAGAAGATGGACCAAGTCAGGGATTAGATGATCTAGCTGACCTGGATGAGGATATAGGCAATTTGCAGTTCTTTAATGAGCAAGATCAAGGAGACGTGTATATTGATTGGTTTGATCTGAACAGGTCAACAGAAAATTCAGGGTGGTTAAGTGATGAAACTGATATAGATAAGGAAACTAAATCGAAGCTTGGAGAATAGCAAGCGGGAATTGCTGCAATGGCCGGAACGGTCGATAGAAAGGGTAGACTGCCGAAAAGCACTGGTAAAGAATAACTCACTCAGGAACTGGGCGATGTTAGCACTATACATACAGAACAAGAAGTCGCATTGGAGCGGTTTGGGTAGGAAATGAGTGAAAGTGATCAGAAAGCTGGAATAGCTCGACGCCTCGTGGGGAATGTTTCTGCTGAGGGAACACTTAGACCAGAACCGAAAAATTGCTTGTCAGTAGTCAGAGGTATGTGGCGGGCAGATGATGAGCTGCATCTTGCCCACACTGATGAGGATTGGGGTGAAGGCCTTCCTGACAATACCCGGTATGTGGAGGAAGTCAACCACATGACAAGAAGTGGCCGATATTTCAAACCACCGCATCTAGACCAACCTGAGGCATCTATGAAGGACAAAGCGGTAGAGAAACAGAAGGAAAGGAAGTTAGCGGAAGAG